>NC_060141.1:574787354-575457771 GCF_021461385.2 Schistocerca piceifrons
GCTCGTACGAACGCGAGTATCGTTTGCCCAGCCCTACCCAGTATAAAGTTGGTACCTTATGACGGAACCACCAGCTAAAGAAAGTCGTTGCCGGACGTAATCGTAAATGAGAGACATCGACGAAGACACACCCTCAAGAGGTTATGTACGCCACCGCTGCTGGGAGTTTACTGACGTCAAAGCGCATTGGCGCTCGCCCACTCTTATAGCAGCCTCATTGTGGTTGAGTCGCAGTTAGTCAGAATAGTGAACTAAAGTTCAGAGTTAAACGATAATTGATTGTCATGTTAGGCTGAGAACATTTCTGTGTAGAACATTTATTCATTATAAGAACTATAAACACTTGCAACAACTGCACTACTATTATTCATTGTTAAGAGCAGTTGTTACAGTGTTCTGCTATTGTACGAGTATTATTTATTATCATCCAACATACGGACGTGGATGGCTTCAAAGAATAAGTATTTGTTCTGCTTAAACTGATCTTCGAAGCGGCCCTCACTTCTGGTAAAAGTGGTTCATTTTGCCTTACACCAAGGACTTTGATTAGCTGAGCGCAAACTGTGAACAAGTACTCTAATTAATATTATTTATTTGTCCCTGAGTGCCAAGTTGCCTGAAGTTCCTTGAAATTTGTATTGATTATCGATCCTTCTTTCTAATCTACAGAGAAAACTGCGCAGTGGGATTTTAATCACTGAACTCCAGAATGACAGATCAGGGACCGCTTTTTTTTTTTTTTTCATATTAAGCAATATTCTCTCGCAGGGTACAGGACGCTAAACATGTGCAGGCGTGCACTTTGAAGGAAGTTCAACGGACTTAGTAGTTGCGTTATTAACATTTATTTGCCAAATGGAACATACTGCTGAGACTAGATTTACATGGAACACACACAAAAATATTAAATACATCGCTCCATACGAGGAAACAATGCTGACGCATCGATCATTTGTGAACACAAGGGCGAGTGTGTAAGTGCGCAACATGGACGAACAATTATTCGCAGACAAAGATTTGCAAGTACAATTCACCGCTTTCCATTGCTGACTGAAGCATGAAAACCATCTCGAGGCTCACAACGAGAACGACCATGGTAATCAAGTGGTCACACGTTGCTTGAAGTGCTGTGTAAACGATCGAATGCCGAATTCTGTTCCATCTGAATTTAGACAGAAACGATTTTGAAATCGTCACTCGCGAAAATTCCGCACTGCCCCTAACGATGGAGCTGCATAGTTACGGGGTATCCTAACTCGAATTCGATCTAATTGCCGTCTAAAAATCACTGCTTAATAGACTGCGGAGAAGCGGATGCCTGCTACGACTGCTCTGCTTGACGTGCCGGTAAGTTCTCTCTCAAACTTGAGCTTCCTCACCTCTGCACGCAGTGAGCACCAAAACTTGGTGTGGCATATTGAACGATCCCCAGACTGCTTCTTTTAGAAACAACAGGCGTTCCCTTCAGTCAGAAGACAGAAGAAGTAACGCCCATTTGTCTCTGTCTAAAATATTCCATTGCGTTCAACAGCCGAAATTTTGAATACGGCACCCGACGCCCTGATACGAAACGGCCAAGAACGCAGACCCACGCCTAGAGACGGGCGGCAGCGTCTGGTGCCATAAAATCGCTCTGGCTTCGGAAACAATTCAACTGCCTTACCGGGTTGCTAAAGCATCGCTAAACTGAGAGCCTCCACCTGAATTTGCCTCGCGTGCGTTTGTTGTTGCGCCACATTCATTTAAAATGAGCAAGTATCCATGTTTGGGACTGTTGGTAAAAGGTACACGTTGTACTGACCATCAGTTGTAATTAATCTCAGAATAAGTACACATAAGTTCAGTTTCCCAGAGTGATCTTCCTCCCTGGTATGGAAAATATGTCTGGAAAACGCTAGCAAGCGCTGGCAGAGCAAAGATATTCTGCCAAAACTGATGGAAAAACCACCAAAATTATACGAGATTGAATTGACTGACACCTTTCTGTCTAATACAGTTTGTATGCTGTAGAATCTGTCATCTAGGCTTGACACGACATACAAAACAAGCCACTGCGTAATGTTTCCTTACGTGCATGACGTAGATGGCGCTATTCCTACCTACTTTGTGTGGTAGTGCTAAAATGCTAACACACTATCTGATCAAAAGCGTCCTGATACACTACGTAATGAGGAACTTACCACTTAATGTCTCGAGGGGCGGATCCGCCAGTGTAAAAAGAAGGCAGGGAGTACTGTGTTGTCAGGAGAGAAGCAGTAACATCAGAATAGGTCAGTAAGGACAGGTCATTGACTTTGATGTGAACTACTAGTCATTACATGTCACTTGTGTAATAAATCCATCAGGGACGGTTCAAGTCGGCTCAAGTCGAATGTTGGTTGTGTGACTGTGAAATGCAAACGCAAGGAACAACCACAGCTCAACCAAGACTAGGTGGACATTATACAGGGTGGTCCATTGATCGTGACCGGGCCAAATATCTCACAAAATAAGCGTCAAACGAAAAAACTACAAAGAGCAAAACTTGTCTAGCTTGAAGGGGGAAACCAGATAGCGCCATAGTTGGCCCGCTAGATGGCGCTGCCATAGGTCAAACGGATATCAACTCCGTTTTTTAAAATAGGAACTCTCATTTTTTATTACATATTCGTGTAGTACGTAAAGAAATATGAATGTTTTAGTTGGACCACTTTTTTCGCTTTGTGATATATGGCGCTGTAATAGTCACAAACATATGGCTCACAATTTTAGACGAACAATTGGTATCAGGTAGGTTTTTTAAATTAAAATACAGAACGTAGGTACGTTTGAACGTTTTATTTCGGTTGTTCCTATGTGATACATGTACCTTTGTGAACTTGTCATTTCTGAGAACGCATGCTATTACAGCGTGATTACCTGTAAATAACACATTAATGCAATAAATGCTCAAAATGATGTCCGTCAACCTCAATACATTTGGCAATACGTGTAACGACATTCCTCTCAACAGCGAGTAGTTCGCCTTCCGTAATGTTCGCACATGCATTGACAATGCACTGACGCATGTTGTCAGGCGTTGTCGGTGGATCACGATAGCAAATATCCTTCAACTTTCCCCACAGAAAGAAATCCGGGGACGTCAGATCTGATAAACGCGCGGGCCATGGTATGGTGCTTCGACGACCAATCCTCCTGTCATGAAATATGCTATTCAATGCTGCTTCAACCGCACGCGAGCTATGTGCCGGACAACCATCATGTTGGAAGTACATCGCCATTCTGTCATGCAGTGAAACATCTTGTAGTAACATCGGTAGAACATTAAGTAGGAAATCAGCATACATTGCACCATTTAAATTGCCACCAATAAAATGGGGGCCAATTATTCTTTCTCCCATAGCTCCGCACCATACATTAACCCGCCAAGGTCGCTGATGTTCCACTTGTCGCAGCCATCGCGGATTTTCCGTTGGCCAATAGTGGATATTATGCCGGTTTACGTTACCGCTGTTGGTGAATGACGCTTCGTCGCTAAATAGAAAGCGTGCAAACAATCTGTCATCGTCCCGTAATTTCTCTTGTGCCCAGTGGCAGAACTGTACACGACGTTCAGTCGTCACCATGCAATTCCTTGTGCATAGAAATATGGTATGGGTGCAATCGATGTTGATGTAGCATTCTCAACACCGACGTTTTTGAGACTCCAGATTCTCGCGCAGTTTGTCTGCTACTGATGTGTGGATTAGCCGCGACAGCAGCTAAAACACCTACTTGGGCATCATCATTTGTTGCCGGTCGTGGTTGACGTTTCACACGTGGCTGAACACTTCCTGTTTCCTTAAATAACGTAACTATCCGGTGAACGGTCCGGACACTTGGATGATGTCGTCCAGGATACCGAGCAGCGTACATAGCACACGCCCGTTGGGCATTTTGACGTACTTATACGTTTGTGACTATTACAGCGCCATTACAAAGCGAAAAAAGTGGTCCAGCTAAAACATTCATATTTCTTTACGTACTCAGGAATATGTAATAAAAAATGGGGATTCCTACTTAAAAATACCCAGTTGATAACCGTTTGACCTATGGCAGCGCCATCTGGCGGGCCAACCATAGCGCCATCTGGTTTCCCCCTTTAAGCTAGACAAGTTTCGTTCTGTTTAGTTTTTTAGTTTGAAGCTTATTTCGTTAGATATTTGGCCCGATGACTATCAATGGACCACCCTGTATAATGACGCGGAGGGACCTACGAGCATTCGGGAGGATGGTTGTAAAACGCAACATGAAATCATTGAAAGGAATCACTCGTGAGTTCCACAATCCTAACGGCAGTCGAGCTATCGTAATGACTGTGCATAGGGTGTTGCAGTGGTCCAGCAGATGTTCGTAAGCCACCGTAAGCCACATGTTTCTGTAGTCGGTGCTAAGAGAATCTGAGGGCTGAAAAGTGCGACGCCACTGGACAGTGAATTACTGGAAACCAGTGATTTGGATAAATAAATCACGCCATAATCTGTCGGAATACTATGAAAGGGTTTCAGTTTGGCGAAAGCTTGAAGATCGTTTCCTGCTGGCAAGTGTAGTGCCAACAGTGAAGTACAGAGGAGTTTATGTTACGATATTGGGGTATTTTTCGTGGGGAGAGTGTGATCCCCTTATTGTGATTTAAAAAAATGCTAAATGTGGAAATATATGACACATTTAACAGCACTGAGTACTGCGTACAGAGAAGGAACAGTCTGCAGACGATGATTGTTTTCATCTGCATAACAATACATCCTTTCATAAAGCAGCAACGCATATAACACCACTGCCTACAATTAAAATAGTAATATGCCGATAATGTTACACTGTGAAAGAATTTTTAATTTTTGACCGTGACAATGTACAATGCTAACGGCCTTGCCGCAGTGGTCACACCGGTTCCCGTCAGAAGATCGAAGTTGAGCGCTGTCGGGCTGGGCTAGCACTTAGATGGGTGACCACCCTGTCTGCCGAGAGCTATTGGCAAGCGGGGTGCACTCAGCCCTTGTGAGGCAAACTGAAGATCTACTTGATTGAGAAGTAGCTGCTGACTTACGGCCGGGAGAGCGGTGTGCTGACCACATGCCCCCCCCAATCCGCATCCAGAGACGCCTGTGGTCTGAGGATGACACGGCGGCCGGTCGGTACCGTTGGACCTTCCAAGGCCTGTTCGGATGGAGTTTAGTTTGGTTTAGACAATGTATAATGGTGAGGTATCGGACTAATTTTGTTCCCCTAAAGATTTCTGTTGAAAGCAAACAATGGCATCATAAACGGGAATCGAACCAAGGTTCTATTAATAATGAAGCAAACTGTAATTACGTAAAAAGAAACGGTCGCCAGCCTAATTAGGCACAGTATCACCTGGTACTATCATGGTTCAGAAAGAAAGTTAGCTATTGGGGTTGACTTTACTTGATACTGAACTCCTGCTTTGCTGATACGATACAAGACAGTTGCACAATTTAGAAGGTTATGTACCAGTGATTTGACTTGAACTGCACAGAAGGATTATTAATGCGTTTACGCAACAACTGGCTCTCAATAACATTTATTATTCCTACATTACAGTAGGAACATAATGATAAGTATAGGAAAATGATTACTGATAGAGGAGCGCTACTGACATTGACAAGAGGTTCTTTTGTCAGTTTAATTACAGATAATTAGTGCTATTGAAACAGTTATGAAGCAATTGTATCTCTTGTACCGATTATTACTTGCATTCTCAAGGAATATTCACTACATTATATTGGTTCAAATGGCTCTGAGCACTATGCGACTTAACTTCTGAGGTCATCAGTCGCCTAGAACTTAGATCTAATTAAACCTAACTAACCTAAGGACATCACACACATCCATGCCCGAGGCAGGATTCGAACCTGCGACCGCAGCGGTCGCTCGGTTCCAGACTATAGCGCCTAGAACCGCACGGCCACTCCGGCCGGCCTGCATTATATTATTTAGCTCAAATGGAATATAAGGCACCTAGATCTAGTATACTTTGGATAATTGTAGCCAGTTGTTTATTCTTGGTTGCTGTTATTGTAATAAGACATTTAAATTTGGTTCAACAATTAGCATGGGCACCCAAAAACCAATTTATCCGTAGATTCAGATCGTGACTGAACACTTTAGTCACAACACAATATGGGAAACGTTGTTAACAACTTAACACATTATTTCAATAAAAAGAATTTTTGAACTGAATGTTTTAACTGACCATTTATGAAAAATACGTGGAATATTTCTAAACTTACGCTCACTAAATAATTATGTTCTTTAAAACTCCACAAAGTTTGTTAACTTTTATTATGGAAAAATGATTGCTTTTCAGTTCGGTAAAATAGGATACTCGGATTCAACGTAGCGCTTCTGATAGGAATCTATGTAAGGAAATGACTAAGTATAAAATACGGTGGCTCAACACAGGATTTACAGAGCACAAAATTTTTATTGAAAACGAAAACATACTCTATAACGGATACACGCAATTATACAAAATTCAACTGGTAATGTGAGATGAAGGTGGTAGCAGCGTCTATCTCTTGTGCTATTCAAAAAAAAGGGCGCAGTAGTATCCATGTCTCTTCCACTGTAACAAGCTCAGAAAATTCTCTCTTTAGCGTCGGATTTTCTTAGGACAGAGCTAACCAAAGTACGCCATCAATAATAAGCCGCATTACTTCTGCATCCGAGACGATATTATATAATCTTGCACTTCTTCTCGCCTCTTTCAGTTCACAAGATGCGCCCTCTATGCCTGCTAGCCACCGACTGACTCATGTCACACAGGAAGCAAAAGGAAGCAAAGGGAACTTCACAGCAAACATAGCCAAAGCCTTGCAGACAAACAAAAATTACGCGAAGCGAAATGTAGTTTTGAGGAGGGCTATGCGAGCGGCGTTCAATGAATTCGAAACTAAAGTTCTATGTACTGAATTGGCAGAAAATCCTAAGAAATTTTGGTCTTATGTCAAAGCGGTAGGTGGATCAAAACGAAATGTCCAGACACTCTGTGACCAAAATGGTACTGAAACAGAGGATGACAGACTAAAGGTCTAAATACTAAATGTCTTTTTCCAAAGCTGTTTCATGGAGGAAGACTGCACTGTAGTTCCTTTTCTAGATATCGAAATAGACGACAGAGGGATAGAGAAACAATTAAAATCGCTCAAAAGAGGAAAGGCTGCTGGACCTGATGGGATACCAGTTCGATTTTACACAGAGTACGCGAAGGAACTTGCCCCCCTTCTTGCAGCGGTGTACCGTAGGACTCTAGAAGAGCGTAGCGTTCCAAAGGATTGGAAAAGGGCACAGGTCATCCCTGTTTTCAAGAAGGGACGTCGAACAGATGTGCAGAACTATAGACCTATATCTCTAACTTCTATCAGTTGTAGAATTTTGGAACACGTATTATGTTCGAGTATAATGACTTTTCTGGAGACTAGAAATCTACTCTGCAGAATCAGCAATCAGCATGGGTTTCGAAAAAGACGATCGTGTGAAACCCAGCTCGCGCTATTCGTCCACGAGACTCAGAGGGCCATAGACACGGGTTCCCAGGTAAGATGCCGTGTTTCTTGACTTCCGCAAGGCGTTTGATACAGTTCCCCACAGTCGTTTAATGAACAATGTAAGAGCATATGGGCTATCAGACCAATTGTGTGATTGGATTGAAGAGTTCCTAGATAACAGAACCCAGCATGTCATTCTCAATGGAGAGAAGTCTTCCGAAGTAAGAGTGATTTCAGGTGTGCCGCAGGGGAGTGTCGTAGGACCGTTGCTATTCACAATATACATAAATGATCTTGTGGATGACATCGGAAGTTTACTGAGGCTTTTTGAGGATGATGCTGTGGTATATCGAGAGGTTGTAACAATGGAAAATTGTACTGAAATGGAGGAGGATCTGCAGTGAATTGACGCATGGTGCAGGGAATGGCAATTGAATCTCAAGTAGACAAGTGTAATGTGCTGCGAATACATAGAAAGAAAGATCCCTTATCATTTAGCTACAATATAGTAGATCAGCAACTGGAAGCAGTTAATTCCATAAATTATCTGGGAGTACGTTTTAGGAGTGATTTAAAATGGAATGATCATATGAAGTTGAACGTCGGTAAAACAGATGCCAGACAGAGATTCATTGGAAGAATCCTAAGGAAATGCAATCCGAAAACGAAGGAAGTAGGTTACAGTACGCTTGTTCGCCCACTGCTTGAATACTGCCCAGCAGTGTGGGATCCGTACCAGATAGGGTTGAGAGAAGAGATAGAGAAGATCCAACGCTTCGTTACAGGATCATTTAGTAATCGTGAAAGCGTTACGGAGATGATAGATAAACTCCAGTGGAAGACTCTGCAGGAGAGACGCTCAGTAGTTCGGTACGGGCTTTTGTTGAAGTTTCGAGAACATACCTTCACCGAGTAGTCAATCAGTATATTGCTCCTTCCTACGTATATCTCGCGAAGAGACCATGAGGATAAAATCAGAGAGATTAGAGCCCACACAGAGGCATACCGACAATCCTTCTTTCCACGAACAATACGAGACTGGAATAGAAGGGAGAACCGATAGAGGTACTCAAGGTACCCTCCGCCACACACCGTCAGGTGGCTTGCGGAGTATGGATGTAGATGTAGATGAAGATGTAGAGCCTTGCTGTTCGACCGCCAGGTCCACCTTTTCTATTCCCGCCTAGCCGTTTCCGTTGCAGAGGGACTTCACTCCAAGTTTTACTTGGTTACAATCCTACTTTCCCTATACACAAACCATTCAATTTTATACAGCACATTACTTTTGACATTACATACGTAGATTAATCACAATTATATAAATTATCCTAAATAACCAATAAAACATTTACATGGATGCTACATTAAAGAGCATAGTTACACAGAAGTCACATTAAGTAAAAACAGACAGAGAAGTTAGATAAGATCATTATAGATAATGCCGATAATTGTGTAACAAGTACCACCTGTGAGACAGTGGTTTGCCGACAGTAACATTCCTGAAATGGACTAGCCTGCTAGAGTCCTACTTAAGCCCAGTGGAACTCCTTTGGAATGAGTTAGAACGTCAAATCCGCTCCAGACCCCTACATCCAACGTTATTACTTTCTCTGCTATCGGCACTTGAGAAAGGATGAGCAGTCATCCCTTCACAGACATTCGGACACCTAACTGACAATGTTAGCAGCAGAGTTAAGGCCGTCAGCGATGGGTGGGCACGCCCCGTTTTTATGTCCAGTAAGAGGTCAGATAATGTAACATGCATATCCATGCCATTAGGACACTTCACGTGAGTTTTATGTTTGTTGCACGTCGTTTTCATAGTGTTACAATTTATTTTAATGACCAGCAACTTAGATAGGAAAGGAACTGTAAAATATGTTGGTCCCAGTGCTACAGACTGAGCCTGGATGTAGCGTGGGTGACGGTATCGGAAACGCGCCGGCAGCGCGCCGCTGGAATGGACGGAGCGCACCTGGGCCGGCACTTGGCCCGCTGTTGCTCCCTGCCGGCCGCTATTGGCGGATGCCAGCGTTAATGACGCTATGCGGCGCGTTTAAATTGTGCAACACGGCTGCGTCTCCATTAACGGCATTCCTGTCACGGTACCCATTAAGTGGCCTAATGACTCTGATTAGGGGCGCCATATTGCGTCCCGACCTCCCCTCTGTGTCGCCGCTACTGGCGCAGCGCCTACCAGCATACCGCGTGCATAGCACTGACTGGTGAAAGCGTCCGAGACTTCACAGGTTCGCAGCGTGAACTTTCTACAAAAGGAAGAAGCCGTCGTCGCGGTCATACAGAACTGTGATATGAGGAACAAAGTTTTCGTGACGACATTCAACCAATTTTTCGACCACCCGCTACGATGTAGAATTGCTACAAGATGCTTGAGTTAGTGTATACAGCAGTAACAACTTTCCTACATGAGGACGGTATCTACATCTCTTCTCTGCGTTTTTTTATTTTATTCTTTACAATCGGAAGTTAGTTAGCATGCATTTAACGCGAATCTCTCACCCAGCACAATGTCCGAAACTACTGGCAAAAGGCACAAGGTGACTCCTGTATATAAGAAGGGTAAAAGAATTGGCCCGCAAAATTACGGACCAATATCTGTAACATCGGTTTGTGGCAGAATCCTTAAACACATTCTCAATTCGAATATTATAGTATTTTGTCCTAGACGGCGAGTAAACATCAGAGAAACGGGTATCGTCAGGAGTGTTCTAAGAAAGTCTGATACGACCGATGTGCTTCACTTGAGAGGAAAAAGCTTCTGTCCACAAATTAGTAGGCTTTTAGAAACCGTCGCTCGTGCGAAAATCAGTTTGCTTTTTTCTCATATGACTTCCTGAGAATCATGGATGAAGGGCAGCAGGCGGATTGCATATTCCTAGATTTCCATAAAGCATTTGATACGGTGTCACAATGGCGTCTGCTAACGAAGGTACAAGCATGCCGAATAGGTTTCCATGATTGTGAGTGGCTCGAAGACTTCGTAAGTAGCAGAAACTAGTAGGTTGTCCTAGACGGCGAGTGCTCATCAGAGACACGGATATCGTCAGGAGTGTCCTACGAAAGTCTGACACGACCTATGTCCTGCTGTATGCATATAAATGATCTGGCGGACGGTGTAAGCAGCAGTCAGCGACTGTTTGTTGATGCTATAGAGTACGGGAAGGTGTTATCGTTGAGTCACTGTAGGAGCATACAAAATGACTTAGATAAAATTTCTAGTTGCTGCGATGAATGGCAACTAGCTCTAAAAATGGTTCAAATGGCTCTGAGCACTATGGGACTAAACATCTGAGGTCATCAGGCCCCTAGAACTTAGAACTACTTAAACCTAACTAACCTAAGGACATCACACACATCCATTCCCGAGGCAGGAATCGAACGTGGGACCGTAGCTGTCGCGCTGTTCCAGACTGAAGCGCCTAGAACCGCTCGGCCACACCAGCCGGCAACTAGCTCTAAACATAGAAAAAGTTGAGTAGGAAAAACAAACAATCTTCGAGTGCAGCGTTAATACTTTGCTGCTTCACAGAATCAAGGTCGATTAAAGATCTAGGCGTAACGTTGCAAAGCAATATGAAATGGAATGAGCATGCAAGGATTGTAATAGGGAAGGCGAATGGTTGACACCGGTATATTGGGAAAATTTTAAGAATACGTGGTTCATCTTATAAGGAGACCGCATATGGGACACTAGTGCGGCCCATTTTTGAGTACTGTTCGAGTGTTTGGGATCCCCACAGGTCGGATTAAAGGAAGACATCGAAGCAATCCAGAAACGGGTAGGTTCGAACAACAAGCAGATGTTACGGAGATGCTTCCGGAACTCAAATGGGAATCACTGGAGCGAAGGCGACGTTCTTTTAGAGGAAAACTATTGAGAAAATGTAAAGAGCCGGCAGTTGAGGCTGACTGCAGAACGAATCTGTCGTCGCCAACATACATTTCGCATGACGACCACGAAAATTCGAGGAATTAGGGCTCATATGGAGGTATATAGACAATCGTTTCCCTCGCTCTGTTTGCGAGTGGGACAGGAAAGGAAATGGTTCAAATGGCTCTGAGCTTTTGGGACTTAACATCTGCGGTCACCAGTCCCCTAGAACTTAGAACTACTTAAACCTAACTAACCTATGGACATCACACTCATACATGGCCGAGACAGGATTCTAACCTGTGACCGTAACGGTAGCGCGGTTCCAGACTGAAGCTCTAGAAGGAAAGGAAATGACTAGTAGTGGTACAGGACACCCTCTGCCATGCACCATACGGTGGGTGAGGGAGTATTATGTAGATGTAGATGTAGGTGAAATCATTAAGTTTTAATTATCTCCTCGACAAAATTAAATTACTTAATTTTTCATTTATTTTCAGGTTCATGTCTGCAGTCTTGTTACACGTTTCAAGGTGATAATTTAAATTTTGTGATTACCAGCCGTATTATAAAGTTTTTCCTATTACATTCACACATGGAATATGAGAAAAAGGACTATGCTATTGTGTCACTAATCTGCACGAACTCTAAGAGGTGAATCCTCAAGCGCTTTGAAAATGTTCGTAGCTCCTGCCCCGTAAGACGGTTCTTGAAACTTTACAAGCACATTCCCGCGGGGTGTACGCCGTCTTTCTTCGAGTCTCTGCCAGTTTTTTCGACCTTCCTGTTTCTCTCTCGCCTATGAAACCAGCGTTTGACGCTTCACATCGGCCTCCTTTGTATTCACATCGGCCTCCTTTGTATGCGCGCAATGTTCCGTGTTAATTAGACTCTCGTTTGTAGACAAATTGCAGTTTCCCCTATCCTACCAATGAACCGTAATTAGCCATTTGCTTGATCTACACTGAGTCCCTGCGGTGTTTTCACTTCATATACTTTCAGACTATATTAGGAGGTGGTAGCATAGATTTATTTTTATAAACATTCCACGCAGCGTGTGTCCAATTTTGATTGATTACAGCTTGCTACAGAGATACAGTTGGTTACAGAGATAAATTTTCATTTCACGTATTGGTGTACCAGTTACTATGCATTTATTTGTCGATTACCATTTCTGTATTAAAGTGCCAAGTTGTGACATTGTACTTGAGTTTAAGCAATTTAATTTTTAACTGTGACTGACATTTGTTTGCCAGTTCTGTGTCGTTTATGCATGCTGCATGTACGAATGTTGTCCAGAAAGCGAGTTCCGATCGGTCGCTAAATGGAAACCACAGTGAAAATCAGAAACATTTCATTTGCAAGAGTTAGCTACACTTTCCAGATCTCTACGTAGTCGCCGCTCCGACTTCGACATTTGTCGGAGCCTTATACTAAATTTCCAACACCATCGTCATAGAAGGCAGCCGCCTGTGCTTTCCGATATTTCTCTACGCTGGTCTATAGCACGTAGCCTGCATCCAAGTGTTGTCTTCGTATCCAGCGTTTCATGTGAACAGAGATGATACTCAGGACGAGCCAATTAGGGCTGTATTGTGGGTGATCGAACACTTCCCACCGAAAAGGCTGCAGGAGCGTCTTCACTGCCCCTGCAGAGTGCGGCTGAGGATTGCCATGAAGAAGGAAGTGTGTGGCAGTTGTGTTAGGTGGGCTGCATTCATTAAGGCGAAGCCTCTCAGTGGGCCCTCCTACTTGGCGGGAGACATCATTGTTGTAGGCACCTTTAGTCGCTCACAGTGAGCTCACAACTGAAAAGAGCGTCTTGATGCGATCGACGGTCATACTGGAGACACTACCCAACACATCTGTGAAAACCTTCATCGGGTTTTCACTGTGGTATCCATTTCGCGACTGATCGGAACTTACTTTCTGGACAACCCTCGTATTTACAGATGCTGGGTATTCCGGTACGGTATTCGTGTACGAATTTTGTAGCGGAAACGCTGCTGCTGGTTGTAGTGAATACGGCTGACGGTGCCTAATCGCAGAGTACCATACTCTAGGGTATTTTCTCTTGCCATCACAGAACTATGTGAGAATGCGTGAGGTTTCTTGCTTATTTTTGATTACACATGTATGACTGACTCTAGTTGTGACTTACTAATTCTCAGTTATATTGACTTGCCCATGTTTACAGTCTCAGATCATTGTCATGAACATGGGTGCTCATTTAATTTGAAGATTGGGACAGTTAATCTGTTTTCTGGCACACTGGTATAGAATGATATTGTCCAGTGAATTGGTCTTCTGGGATTCTGTCATAAAGGAAGTCCATGACATCATAATGAGCAACCTGAACTTTAAATTGTACAGAACTATGCCTATAATGGTGCATGAAGGCAAGCATATGATGGCGAGACACCGAGTAACATACCGAATGGTTTTTCTCGGTTATTCGTGCAGACTCGGGTCTGCACTAACCTGGGTCGAGAGTTCGGTGTAGTGAACAAAGCGGCCAATACGTTGATGAGAACTGGTAAGTACTGATGAGTAACTGCAATCTGGAAGTTCACTGTTGCACGGGAAACAATCCTTTACCTAACGTGCTGTCACTCGCAGCCCAGGCGTATCTACGGAGAGCTTGACGTTCAACGTGCCGCGTCACATCGAATAATAAAAGTGCTGCATATTCTCAGAGAGAAGGATTATAGAAGCAGAGTAACAATATGTCATGATATGCTAGAGGACGTCAATTATAAAGATGTAACAAAAAGTATTGACTTTAACGATGAATGGCATTCCGTCGAACAATCAACAAACTTAAGAGGCGACAGTTTGCATGAGGTTGGAGCTGCGAGATCACTAGTTTTGAGCGGATGAAAATACAAATTCTTTCTTGGAGCAGAAATTCTACACACGTGAGGTTACTGTATGAATTTTTGGAGCTCCTTTCACATAGATTATTTCCAGCATGATGGAATACTATCTAGTTTTACGATCAACAATTTTTAACTTTGTATCACCGCTCGCGGTACCCAGAATAACATCATTTAGCTTAGATTCTTCGTTGGTCCCATAGAGTCAACCTAAAACCGCGCTGTTAAGTTTTGCCTGACATAATGCTGCTCTTCACGTATTCCTATCTTGTGCTAATCCTTTGGATATGTGTTTCACCCGATATCCTCGATGACAAACTGTACATACTGAGACGATTGTGTATATGTCCCTGTAACTTTTCATCTGCACTGTATCTTCCATTCACAAGTTAATTACCCGTGATTGCGTTAGCACGTGTTACACTAATCTGTTCCCTCTTCTGACAGTTTTTGCGACGGACGCATCTCCCCACCTACTTTTTGCAGTATCCCCTCATTCCTCATTTCATCTGTCAACTTATGTTTTAACATCATATCTTTTTTGTTTTTAGATATCTCTTCCGCCCGCAGTCACAGTTTTAAAAGTAATGTAGGATATATGACATTTTTTGCGCCTATAATAAAAGTATTATTACAATCGCAAAAGACGGTATACATCCTATATTACGTTCTAACGCTCTTATGTGACACCACGTTTCAAATTCTTGTAGTTTATTCGTTTCCATTTTGTGTAATCTAGAAGCTCCTCTTTTACACAATGCTGTTTTCCAGACGTAAGTTTCAAAAATCTGTTTCTCAGTTTCATGCCAGTATTTGATATCAGTACCCTGTGTCCACCACCAAACTGTCCACGTAGTTGATGACTACAGAACTCTGTTTTCCATTTTGATCTCACGTGATTGTCAGCATTTCTTAATTACTTATTTAGTTGATCTGAAGATGATATAGGCATCACTTGAGCAAATTCAATAGAGATTACTTAAAAAAATACAGGTTGTTAAAAAAAGGTATTTCTTATTTCGGTAGACGGTAGTGCGGACCAAAGTAAATCAAAAAATATCCAGTAAACATTGGCTCTAAAATGCATACCTTTCGAGCTCTGAGTACTTACTTAAATCCGCTGCTGTGAAATACATCTCTCTTACTGCAAGCGTTTTGTTGTTACGAACGACGTATAAAATGCAGTAAACAAATGAGAACTACTATAGGGCTACTGTGAAACAGCAGAGCTTCTAATGAATTTGCTTGCAATTACATACTACTTGCACTTGTGAGTCATCGCTAAGGGAGGTAGTGAATATGCTGTCCAAGGCGTGCTTCTGTCTGCCGTCTGGAACCACACACTCTCTAAAAATTCGAGGTCGGCCAAGAATGCTCTCGCAGGCATTTATGACACGTTTCCGTAGTGTTTGTACATCATTAATGGAGTTTGCATACACTAAAGACCGCGAAGTGTGGCCACAACCGGAAGTCTAAGGAATTATGACCGGAGGAACGAGCAGGCCAACGTATTGAACCTCTCTGACCAATCTATTGGCCTTAAATGTCTGTGTGATATGTTCTACGATGATTCTGAGAAAATGGATAGTGTTCTATCATACATGAGCCACCCCTCCTGCCGTTGTTGGAATGATACCTTCTTTCGCAGGACAAAGATCGTTTGATAGGAACTGACGATACCTTGCACCGGTCAACCTGTTGGTAGTATGTATGGTCTAGGGGTAGAGTCTTCGATTCATAATCAAAACGCCTTCGGTCCCGGGTTCGGTCCCCGCCACTGCCTAAATTTTGATAAATAATCAGCATTGGTGGCCGAACACTTCCGGCATAAGAAGTCAGCTTCATTCTGCCAACGGCCTTGTCAAAGAGGGCGGAGGAGCGGATAGAGGTTCAGGGCACTCTCTTGTCCTAGGGGTGGGAAACTGCCCCTAAAGGCGGAAGAATCAGCAATGGTCAACGACATGAGGATGCAGTAGGCAATGGAAACCATTGCATTAAAGACACGTAACGTGTATCCACAGGACATGTGGCCTGTAATTGAAGAAGTGTCATGATGATCTCTCCATTGGCAAAAGATTCCGGAATAGTCCCCCATTCGGAGGGGACTGCCAAGGGGGAGGTTACCATGAGAAAAAGATTGAATAATCAACGAAAGGATAACGTTCTACGAGTCGGGGCGTGGAATGTCAGGAGCTTGAACGTGGTAGGGAAACTAGAAAATCTGGAAAGGGAAATGCAAAGGCTCAATCTAGATATAGTAGGGGTCAGTGAAGTGAAGTGGAAGGAAGACAAGGATTTCTGGTCGGATGAGTATCGAGTAATATCAACAGCAGCAGAAAATGGTAAACAGGTGTAGGATTCGTTATGAATAGGAAGGTAGGGCAGAGGGTGTGTTACTGTGAACAGTTCAGTGACCGGGTTGTTCTAATCAGAATCGACAGCAGACCAACACCGACAACGATAGTTCAGGTATACATGCCGACGTCGCAAGCTGAAGATGAACACATAGAGAAAGTGTATGAGGATATTGAAAGGGTAATGCAGTATGTAAAGGGGGACGAAAATCTAATAGTCAAGGGCGACGGAATGCAGTTGTAGGGGAAGGAGTAGAAGAAAAGGTTACAGGAGAATATGGGCTTGGGACAAGGAATGAAAGAGGAGAAAGACTAATTGAGTTCTGTAACAAGTTTCAGCTAGTAATAGCGAATACCCTGTTCAAGAATCACAAGAGGAGGAGGTACACTTGGAAAAGGCCGGGAGATACGGGAAGATTTCAATTAGATTACATCATGGTCAGACAGAGATTCCGAAATCAGATACTGGATTGTGAGGCGTGCCCAGGAGCAGGTATAGACTCAGCTCACAATATAGTAGTGATGAAGAGTAGGTTGAAGTTCAAGACATTAGTCAGGAAGAATCAATACGCAAAGAAGTGGGATACGGAAGTACCAAGGAATGACGAGATACGTTTGAAGTTCTCTAACGCTATAAATACTGCAATAAGGAATAGCGCAGTAGGCAGTACAGTTGAAGAGGAATGGACATCTCTAAAAAGGGCCATCACAGAAGTTGGGAAGGAAAACATAGGTACAAAGAAAGTAGCTGCGAGGTAACCATGGGTAACAAAAGAAATACTTCAGTTGATTGATGAAAGGAGAAAGTACAAACATGTTCCGAGAAAATCAGGAATACGGAAATACAAGTCGCTGAGGAATGAAATAAATAGGAAGTGCAGGGAAGCTAAGACGAAATGGTTGCAGGAAAAATGTGAAGACATCGAAAAAGATATGATTGTCGGAAGGACAGACTCAGCATACAGGAAAGTCAAAACAACCTTTGGTGACATTAAAAGCAACGGTGGTAACATTAAGAGTGCAACGGGAATTCCACTGTTAAATGCAAAGGAGAGAGCAGATAGGTGGAAAGAATACATTGAAAGCCTCTATGAGGGTGAAGATTTGTCTGATGTGATAGAAGAAGAAACAGGAGTCGATTTAGAAGAGATAGGGGATCCAGTATTCGAATCGGAATTCAAAAGAGCTTTGGAGGACTTACGGTCAAATAAGGCAGAAGGGATAGATAACATTCCATCAGAATTTCTATAATCATTGGGGGAAGTGGCAACAAAACGACTATTCACGTTTGTGTGTAGAATATATGAGTCTGGCGACATACCATCTGACTTTCGGAAAAGCATCATCCACACAATTCCGAAGATGGCAAGAGCTGATAAGTGCGAGAATTATCGCACAATCAGCTTAACAGCTCATGTATTGAAGCTGCTTACAAGAATAATATACAGAAGAATGGAAAAGGAAATTGATAATTCGCTAGGTGACGATCAGTTTGGCCTTAGGAAAAGTAAAGGGACGAGAGAGGCAATTCTGACGTTACGGCTAATAATGGAAGCAAGGCTAAAGAAACATCAAGACACTTTCATAGGATTTGTCGACCTGGAAAAAGCGTTCGACAATATAAAATGGTGCAAGCTGCTCGAGATTCTGAAAAAAGTAGGGGTAAGCTACAGGGAGAGACGGGTCATATACAATATGTACAACAACCAAGAGGGAATAATAAGAGTGGACGATCAAGATCGAAGTGCTCGTATTAAGAAGGGTGTAAGACAAGGCTGTAGCCTTTCGCCCCTACTCTTCAATCTGTACATCGAGGAAGCAATGATGGAAATAAAAGAAAGGTTCAGGAGTGGAATTAAATTACAAGGTGAAAGGATATCAATGATACGATTCGCTGATGACATTGCTATCCTGAGTGAAAGTGAAGAAGAATTAAATGATCTGCTGAACGGAATGAACAGTCTAATGAGTACACAGTATGGTTTGAGAGTAAATCGGAGAAAGACGAAGGTAATGAGAAGTAGTAGAAATGAGAACAGCGAGAAACTTACCATCAGGATTGAAGTCAGTGAAGTTAAGGAATTCTGCTACCTAGGCAGTAAAATAACCAATGACGGACGGAGCAAGGAGGACATCAAAAGTAGACTCGCTATGGCAAAAAAGGCATTTCTGGCCAAGAGAAGTCTACTAATATCAAATACCGGCCTTAATTTGAGGAAGAAATTTCTGAGGATGTACGTCTGGAGTACAGCATTGGTAGTGAAACACGGACTGTGGGAAAACCGGAACAGAAGAGAATCGAAGCATTTGAGATGTGGTGCTATAGACGAATGTTGAAAATTAGGTGGACTGATAAGGTAAGGAATGAGGAGGTTCTACGCAGAATCGGAGAGGAAAGGAATATGTGGAAAACTCTGATAAGGAGAAGGGACAGGATGATAGGACATCTGCTAAGACATGAGGAAATGACTTCCGTGGTACTAGAGGGATCTATAGAGGGCAAAAACTGTAGAGGAAGACAGAGATTGGAATACGTCAAGCAAATAATTGAGAACGTAGGTTGCAAGTGCTACTCTGAGATGAAGAGGTTAGCACAGGAAAGGAATTCGTGGCGGGCCGCATCAAATAGACTGATGACAAAAAAAAGTCTTATTAGGCTACCTGCAATAGTTCCTTCAATAGTTTAATTAAAAATTGACGCTGATTCCTTGCTTCTTCAACTGCATGTAGATTTGCATCAGCCTAGGCATGTTGGTTTTGAAAATTGACAATCCCATCTCTAGCCTCGTCTATGAACAGTATCGTTGTTGTGCAAAATGGTTCTGCACCACATCTTTGCAACAGCCGTAGGCAAACTGGATTCTGACAGGCTGATACTGTGGCTGAAGTGCTTGGATCCGCTGTAGCAACCGTTCAAGTTGAATCACGCAGAATAGATGACGACTAACCCCTATAGAAGGTTAAATTCTACGTACGCTTGTTCCAGGGTCTTCTTCCAGTTGCAGTATTCCCTCGTCCACAAAAGCAGTAAGAATGGCGTGAGGTCTGCCACAAGCCGCCGTTGTTGGAGCTATGGACCGGGATCTGCCATCCGCTGGAAAAGACAGTTGAATAACTGTCGAGATGGGTACCTCGCGTTCTGAATATTTTCGACATACAGGATACGGGATTGATGGTTGCTTCCATTTGCTAGACCGTAACAGAAGATCATATCTGGCATTTCCAGTGGAGGAATAATAGGCTTTCACTATGCTGGTAAGTGGGAAAACAAAACTACAATGTAAAAGTATTTCATAAACTTCTCGAAATAGAACTAATGTATGCGTAGCACTCACATGGAAATGTGAATATGGTATACAGTAACAACACTAACATATGTATCTACGGACAATATCAGATGTATGTATCCTGATTTGCTTACCGTTTTCTGTATCTCGTTTATAATAGCAATTGTATTATTTTTTTCCACACTAAGACCGCTCAAAATATGATTTTTCCAACCTGTGTAATACATTTACATTGCTAAGCAGTGACCTTTTAAAGGCAAGGGAACGAGGGACACAAGGGTATAGCCGAGCACAACGGAATTGTGATGTTTCCTAGTATGCCATACCCTAGTAGAGAAT
The DNA here is from genome assembly GCF_021461385.2 of Schistocerca piceifrons. Lineage (NCBI taxonomy): Eukaryota > Metazoa > Arthropoda > Insecta > Orthoptera > Acrididae > Schistocerca > Schistocerca piceifrons. The sequence goes on from NC_060141.1 coordinate 574,807,629, forward strand.
GCTGCAGCTTATTCTAATGAAATTTGGCTATGCCTCTGAATGGAAGAGAAGATGTAACAGTCATCTTGACCTGATTTGGAGTACGATTTCTAAGCGAAAGGCTATCTTTCACGTCCCCAGTTGTGTTTTTATAATTTTTGGTAAATTTAAATGCAGGATAAGCCATTAATTCTTCATTATAAGCTAATCTTAAAGTTCTTGCCACACGCTATGCGTCACATACATAATAAGTTCAAATCCGTTCGTTGTTTTGATCCAGAAAAGTTGTTAACCTTATATGTGCTCTTGGAGCAGAATGAGAAGGGCCAGAATCGGATAGAGTTCCGTTTTGCCTCTTCAGTTTTTCATGCAAGTGGATTGATGGACAGCAGTTGGATATTAAATGAATATAAACAGCAGTGTCAACCGTTGTATCTACTGAAACTCGAGGTAAATGTGACCAGATCAGCGTTGGTAAGATATGTTCGTGAAGCCAAGAATAATCTCAACACAGGGTTGACACGTCAGATGCTAAATTTAAAAATATGTCACTACAAAACAAAAACGCGAGGAGCTGGTAGGGTACTTGAAGTCAACTGAGAACAGACTTTTTAGTCCAACAGTGAAACATCCCACTGTCACGTCTTTAGCCTAACTAGCAGAAAGAGAAGTGTTTTGACGAAGAAACTTGTCTAGCTGGCCAGGACGGGGTTGTAGGATTTATTACCAGGGATCCTTTGTTGTGTATTCGCAAGCCAGAAAAGACATCTGGTGCTCGAGCGAGGGAATTCAATAAAGCAACGTTAACAGCAACAGTAACTTGGTACGAAGCATTAAAAATACTTGTACATTTTTGAAAATAAAATCAAAATATTTTCTTATTGTTAACGGTTGATGATTGCTAATCCTTAGTCTAAATTGTTCATTAAACAACTTTGTCTTAGTTTTAAGACGATATTCCTAATAATTACAACGTTTGTGCAATAATTTCACATAAAATTGCGTTATCCCATTCCGCCCCGTGGGTAGGGCAGAACGGGAAATGTGCAAGCGTTTGTTCAGAAAAATGCAAAAAATACATAACATACAGTATTAAGTGATTTTTTAGTAGGATAATGTTAGGCTGTGCTACAAAGTGATTTCTATACCCTTAAGAAGCGTTTTCTTCTGCTCTTATACGAAAATTTTTAAACGTTAAGTATCCCATTCCGCGCAGAGTTCTCCTACGAATTGGTTACATCGCCACATGTCCGACGCCTCTGAATGCCGGGCGCAACCTTCCCGCGACGTTTTCCGGACAGAAGATGCCTTTGGTCGGTACCGGTGACACCGTGGATGGTACTGATTATTAACCTTTGAGCTATAGTGCGCTGTGGTGATTGGAACGGTCCTCGCCCAGGCATCTGAATACCGGGCGTGTTCTATGTGGCTCAGCTGCGGCATATATTCCGATAGTTGTGTTTTCTTTTATAATAGCAATTGTATTATTTTTTTCCACACTAAGATAGGCGAATGAGGAACTGCACTAGTTTTGATAGGATGAGTACTTGTGTTATATTCATGTCTGGTTGTAAAGCTTCTCGCCGGCCGGGGTGGCCGAGCGGTTCTAGGCGCTATAGTCTGGAACCGCGCGACCGCAGGTTCGAATCCTGCCTCGGGCATGGATGTGTGTGATGTCCTTAGGTTAGTTAGGTTTAGCTAGTTCTAAGTTCTAGGGGACTGATGACCTCAGAAGTTAAGTCCCATAGTGCTCAGAGCCATTTTTGGTTGTAAAGTTTCTCTTGCCTAAGATACCAAATTAAAGTAAGTTAAACGTTTCATTGTAAAGATTTTTTGGAACATTGTTTTTAATCAATAATTTCATGTTGTTTTTAAAAGTTGGGGTTTAAAAAATTATGCTTAGGAGTGTTGTATGACGCCTGCCTCCTCACGCCCAGCCCTTCCACTTAACGCCCTGTTACAACTTACTGACTTCAGAATGTTACTTATTGATTTGTTAGACGTCTACTGTTTTCATCTAAATGACGCTGTATCATGAACTGAACTGCTTCTGTAATTCACTTAGTTTGAGGCTTTGTTCAGTCTCATTGAGAACTTTTGAATTAGCACGTCAGTACACTGCGTCTCGTAGTTCCGATCGACGGCTCCGCATATATGCATTATTCGCGGGCCGTTTGCCTAAATCCTCGTCGAATTCTACTCAGAATTTTTGCGGCGAGCTGTGTTAACTTGGGAGAGGAGTTCACAAAAACTTTCAGTACTTTTGGTTCGTTGGTTTATTTAGGGAAAGGGACCAAACAGCGAGTTCATCAGTCCCATCAGATTAAAGAAAGCTGGGGAAGGAAGTCGGCCATGCACTTTCAAAGTAACCATCCCGGCATTTGCTTGAGGCGATTTAGGGAAATCACGGAAAACCTCAATCAGGATGGCCGTACACAGGTTTGAGCTGTCGTCCTCCCGAATGAGAGTCCAGTGTGCTAACCACTGCGCCAATTCATTCGGTCAATACTTTTCAGAAAGCTCGGGAGGAAGAATGTTTGTTTGGGACGTGATTCATAAGTGGTATCTAAATTAGACGAACGTGCACTCAAGACGACCCAAAACCTATATACGTATCTTCCCTAGTCTGACGACATTCATATTTAGAGTGTGCGTTAAAGGTTCTCGAATATAATTGATTCAGTATACGAGAAACATCACAATAAGTACAAATCAATAAAAGTTCTAGGCCTACTCCTTCAATTTTCACTTAGAAAACTTAACACGCAATGCATAGTTGAAAACTTATGCCTTGGTGCACGAGAGACAAGTCTGACAGCAGTCAAGATCTTTTTCACGTGACAAATAAAGATGACAGCGCTTCCTCACGAATACAACAAGGATATATGAAACGGAACAGAGTCGTCTCTGTGGCTCTGGATAAACGGCACATATACGGATGTGCCCTTTAACTGAAACAGTGTTGTTCACGATGAGTGTGTCTTATGAGAACATATGACGATTTCTTTTTATCAGCGGTGCAGCGTTTGATACGGGGAAAGCGAGACCTGAATCGTACCCAAAGCTGCCGGATTTTGCGCAGTCCTGTAAAAGAGTATGTCGCGTTTTGCGACAGAGATATTCAACAAACCGGTATTTAATATTGTTAGGAAACATAATACACGTCACATCTGAAAGCCCACTAGTTTGCGAGCATGTCTGTGCACTGTGCTGAGCGTTATTTGGAGAGTTTAACAGTACAGAGCTGGTCTGCGGATATTGTGTACTGCATTATTTAAGAGCAGTTTGCTATTGTTGTTGTTGTTGTTGTGGTCTTCAGTCCTGAGACTGGTTTGATGCAGCTCTCCATGCTACTCTATCCTGTGCAAGCTGCTTCATCTCCCAGTACCTACTGCAGCCTACATCCTTCTGAATCTGCTTAGTGTATTCATCTCTTGGTCTCCCTCTACGATTTTTACCCTCCACGCTAGCCTCCAATGCTAAATTTGTGATCCCTTGATGCCTCAGAACATGTCCTACCAACCGGTCCCTTCTTCTTGTCAAGTTGTGCCACAAACTCCTCTTCTCCCCAATTCTGTTCAATACCTCCTCATTAGTTATGTGATCTACCCATCTAATCTTCAGCATTCTTCTGTAGCACCACATTTCGAAAGCTTCTATTCTCTTCTTGTCCAAACTATTTATCGTCCATGTTTCACTTCCATAGAAATACTTTCAGAAATGACTTCCTGCCACTTAAATCTATACTCGATGTTAACAAATTTTTCTTCAGAAACGCTTTACTTGGCATTGCCAGTCTACATTTTATATCCTCTCTACTTCGACCATCATCAGTTATTTTGCTCCCCAAATAGAAAAATTCCTTTACTACTTTAAGTGTCTCATTTCCTAATCTAATTCCCTCAGCATCACCCGACTTAATTCGACTACATTCCATTATCCTCGTTTTGCTTTTGTTGATGTTCATCTTATATCCTCCTTTCAAGACACTGTCCATTCCGTTCAACAACTCTTCCAAGTCCTTTGCTGTCTCTGACAGAATTACAATGCCATCGGCGAACCTCAACGTTTTTGTTTCTTCTCCATGGACTTTAATACCTACTCCGAATTTTTCTTTTGTTTCCTTTACTGCTTGCTCAATATACAGATTGAATAACATCGGGGAGAGGCTGCAACACTGTCTCATTCCCTTCCAAACCGCTGCTTCCCTTTCATGCCCCTCGACTCTTATAACTGCCATTTCCATAATATTGTCCTCAAGTACATCACCCTTGTATAGACCCTCTGTATACTCCTTCCACCTTTCTGCTTTCCCTTCTTTGCTTAGAACAGGGTTTACATCTGAGCTCTTGATATTCATACAAGTGGCTCTCTTTTCTCCAAAGGTCTCTTTAATTTTCCTGTAGGCAGTGTCTATCTTACCCCTAGTGAGATAAGCCTCTACATCCTTACATTTGTCCTCAGCCATCCCTGCTTAGCAATTTTGCACTTCCTGTCGATCTCATTTTTGAGACGTTTGTATTTCTTTTTGCCTGCTTCATTTACTGCGTTTTTATATTTTCTCCTTTCATCAAATTCAATATTTCTTCTGTTACCCAAGGATTTCTACTAGCCCTCGTCTTTTTACCTACTTGACCCTCTTCTGCCTTCACTACTTCATCCCTCAGAGCTATATATTCTTCTTCTACTGTATTTCTTTCCCCCATTCCTGTCAATTGTTCCCTTATGCTCTCCCTGAAACTCTGTACAACCTCTGGTTTAGTCAGTTTATCCAGGTTCCATCTCCTTAAATTCCCACCTTTTTGCAGTTTCTTCAGTTTTAATCTAAGTTCATAACCAATAGATTGTGGTGAGAGTCCACATATGCCCCTGGAAATGTTTTACAATTTAAAACCTGGTTCCTAAATCTCTGTCTTACCATTATATAATCTAGCTGATACCTTCTAGTATCTCCAGGATTCTTCCATGTATACAACCTTCTTTTATGATTCTTGAACCAAGTGTTATCTATGATTAAGTTATGCTCTGTGGAAAATTCTACCAGATGGCTTCCTCTTTCATTTCTCGTTACTCGCCGGAAACAGCGGGTTGGAAATTATCGACCAGTAGCTTCTAGGGAAAGGGCTAGGCAAATATATAGGCAGAATATCGTCCACGAAACACCGTAAAATTGTTTGAGTGACGTCTCACTGAGGGGTTACGGCTCACATCGTCTTTCAGCTGCAAAACACAAGCCACGTGCGTAGCAGTGTATTCTAAAAGGAAATATTCATTCTAATTATAACAGAATACTACAGAGATCGTTTTTTCTTCAACAATCGGTGACCTATGCACAGGTAATCCTCAGATTAATTACTCGAGGGAATCTTCCAGCAGCTATTCATACGTTACATCACAAATACGGGTAATAAAAATGAGCACCGACTTTACTGCGGAATATATTTTCTCATCTCTCCTGCTAAAACAAAAGTATTTGTAACTATTATATATCATAGAAGCGTAAAGTGAGTATAAGGACACGCTGTATATAAGGCGCAATCAAATGAAAACGAGACACATGGAAAAAAAGCAAGTAAATTGTTTATTATTTAGAAAATAATCGCGTAACTGTTAACTCATTTATCCCACTGTGAGAGAAGACGGTCAATACATACATAGAAAAATGTTTCCCTAGTTTCGCTGGAATACCCTTACACGCGCCCATACGGTCCCGATCTCTCCCCATGAGATTTATGTATTTGTAGAGCCCTGAAAAAAGACATTGTTGTCCTTCGATTTGCTTCGAATGAAGAGATGCACCCCTGGATAAAATTATAGTTCCGCAGCAGCAGCAAACATATTTCCGTGAAGGCATTGGCTGCCTTGTCTCACAGTGGGATAAATATATTAATTCTTCTTGAAATAGTACATCTCAAACCACCAACTGCACCAACATAGCTACATTCCTCTACTGCTTTCTGTTCACAAAACCATCAACACTAAAGCGAAAGCTAGACATTGGTGATAAGACCTGACGATTATAGTTACCATATTTCAAATTTGTGATGGTGGTCTTCTGACATAAGTTGCTGTAATTGTCAGCAAATACTGTGTGATTCAAGACAGTTGTACTGATATGTATGCGTAAGTCACCAATGTCCAGCTTTCTCTCCAGTATTGATGGTCTTCTGAACCGAAACCGGTAGAGGAATAAAGTTGTGTTGGTTCAGCTGGTGGTTTGTATTGCTTTATTTCAAGTACTTGACAGCTGTAACTGTTCCTTCTAGAAAATTATAAAAATTTTGAAATAATAAACAGTTTACTTGCTTTTTTTTCCATGTGTCTCGTTTACATTCGACTGCCCCTCGTATTTTGATCCATTAAAAAGCTCGTTGTAGAAACGAACCTGCAATGCAAATATTTACAAATACTGGGAGAAGGTAATCGGGTACGTACTGGACACAGCGCGTCCACACAAATGAATCTCCATTGAGTTGTGGTGATGTTACCTAAAGAGAATGATTGACATTTATTTTCTGTATCACGCACCATTCCCGCATACATTTAATATAACGAGAGTTATCTAATAAAAGGAATTGATAATGCACTAACGTAATGGATAACGCAGTTGTTCATACAGGTCCGATTTGAGAATGAGATTTTCACTCTGCAGTGGAGTGTGCGCTGATATGAAACTTCCTGGCAGATTAAAACTGTGTGCCCGACCGAGATTCGAACTCGGGACGTGTTAGTTTTAATCTGCCAGGAAGTTTCATATCAGCGCACACTCCGCTGCAGAGTGAAAATCTCATTCTGGAAACATCTCCCAGGCTGTGGCTAAGCCATGTCTCCGCTATATCCTTTTTTCAGGAGTGCCAGTTCTGCATGGTTCGCAGAAGAGCTTCTGTAAAGTTTAGAAGGTAGGAGACGAGATACTGGCAGAAGTAAAGCTGTGAGTACCGGGTGTGAGTCGTGCATCGGTAGCTCAGATGGTAGAGCACTTGCCTGCGAAGGCAAAGGTCCCGAGTTCGAGTCTCGGTCGGGCACACAGTTTTAATCTGCCAGGAAGTTTCAGGTCCGATTTGCTTAATTTGTTCTTGTTTGTTTTTTATAATATCTGATGTACATAGAAGCGTAAACATCTTCAGACTGTTGTTAATAAAACGTTCCTATTCCATGTTCAGGCTGAGTATCTAGGCTTAGGCAGTGATTCGTTGCAGTCGCCTGTACCTATTCTGAAAGGTCTCGATGTCTCTCTATGCTTAGACTAAAAAATCTACGATGGTTCTCCTGTACCTGTGTCCAAGGACTCGAGTAACTATTCACCTCTTCAGAGGGCTGCATTTACGTGCGGGCTGTCTAGGCTGCGCCCGCCTCCGTAGCTCAGAGGTCAAACGGGCTGGTTGCCATGCAGAGGACCCAGATTCCTTTTCGAGCACTATTAGACATTTTCCATTCGTGAGAGGACCTGAAGGAGTTGCACATAGTCTCGTGAGGCCAATTCAGGAGCTAAGTGAGAAGTAGAAATTCCTTAACGCATCCAGTAACGCCACTGGCAGGGGATGTCACGACAGTCGGTCGGTCCCTATTAGATCATCAGAATCAGAACGGGTTCTTATCCAGGCTGCAGCCCAGGGACTTACACCTCCAAACTTTAAAATAAACATGTGTTTGCCTTTATACTGTATGGTGGATTTCTTTCTGACCATAAAAGCCTGAAACGTAATTATTTTGTATGACCTTATTAGGCTGAGTACATTCTTTTTTTCTAAAAGAAAAATAATAAAAAAATTGACGCACCACGAAGGAATTATCCGAAGGGAAGGAAATGGGTAGATGTGATGTACATATGTCGACAGAAAATGATAATTTAAAAAAAAAAATCCAAGAGAAGGAGCTTCAAAAATTGAGCAAGTCAATAAGGCATTGGTCCACTTCTGGCCATTGTGCTAGCAATTATTTTGCTTGTCATTGATTAATAGAGTTGTTGGATGTTCTCCAGAGGGATACTGCGCCAAAAACAGTCCAATTGGTGCGTGAGATCGCCAGAATTACTGGCCGAAGTAGGATATGGCAAACAGTAAGATAAGGAGCAGACAATCTCGCTATATGCGGACGAGGATCATCCCGCTGAAAGGTAAGCCTAACATGGCTCTCCATGAAGGGTTACAAAATTGGGCGTAGAATATCGTTGACGTACCGCTGTCCTGTAATGGTGGATGAGAATCAAAGAGCCCCGCTATGAAAGCACATTCCAACCCAGGCCATCACTCTTCGTTTGTCGGGCCGTATAGTTGCCGACATTCACGTTGGTATCCCACCACTGTTCGAAGGGCCTCCAGACATGTCTTCGCTGGTCATCGGGGCTCAGTTCGAAGAGGAACTCGTCAGTGGAGATAATTCTGTTCCGATCAATGAGAGTTCAGGCAGAAGATGTGTCTGGAGACGCCCTGGACAGTGGTTGGATACCAACGCGACTGCCGATATCCATGCGGTCCGACAACCAGGAGTGATGGTCTGGGGTGCCATTTATTTTCATAGCAGAACTCATTTGGTTGTCATCCTCTACACCTTTCCAGCACAGCGGTACGTCGACGATATTCTGTCTCGTTTTGTGAGCGCCTTAGACTGTCATGTAGCGGGACCGGATTCAATTCCCAACTGGGTCGGCAATTTTCTCCACTCAGAGGCTGAGTATTGTGTTGTCCTGATCATCATGTCACCATCATATACCCACAAGTCACCTAATGTGGTGTTGACTGAAAAGACTTGCAACTCGGCTGCGGAACTTCCCCAGGTGGGGACTCCCGGCCATCACTACTGTACGAACATATTTTATGACTAAATAAATCTTGGGTGAACAGCCTGGTATGAATGTGCATAGGACACAATATTTCGGCTATCGACCACGTTGCCATCATCAGGTGCGCTGATGTACTGACCGGCGGTGGGCCGGCGCCATGTATATATAGGACAATTCCCCCCCCCCCCCCCCTCCTCCGCTCCTCCTTCAGGTGCTTCCTATGAGTCGGTGAGGTCCGCGACCCCCGTGCGGTCCAGGTACAGCGTCCGGAATTATGGATTATGACGAAACCAAAAGTTCTGACACAGACTTCCAAATACTGGGAGTGTGTCATCAAAGAAGCCATAGAGATCAGAGCGGAGCCACAACTAAATCGTGACAGTGGTTACATCCTTAGCAAGGCGTGGGAACACGCGAGCACTTGGATTAAGAAGAAAAAGGATATTTCCCAGAGTGTACCGACTTCGAGGGAGGAGGGAAGAATAACGAGAGCGGTGCCGGCAGACCCTCCTGAACGAGAAGACCTAGGACGCAGCGCCCAGACGGCGGGAGAACGGACGCTGAACCTGGACCGCGCGCGGGGCGCGGACCGCACCGACTCATAGGAAGCGCCTGAGGGAGGAGCGGGAGGGGGATTGTCCTATATAGACAGTACATGGCGCCGGCCCACCGCCGGTCAGTACATCAGCGCACCTGATGATGGCAATGTGGTCGATTGCCGAAATATTGTGTGCTATGCACACTCATAATAGACTGTTCACCCGAGATTTATTTCGTTACTGTACGAACATTTCACTTCAGCAAGATAATGCCCTCCCGCAGATGGAGAGAGTTCCTACTGTTTGTCTTCGTGCTTGTTATACCCTCTCTTGGCCAGCAATGTCACCGGATCTCTCTCCAGTTGAGAACGTTTGGGGCATTATGGGCAGGGCCCACCCAGTCATGCCGGGATATTGACGATCTGACGCGCCAATTGAAAGGAATTTCGAGCGATATCCTTCAGGAGGACGTCTAATAACTCTGTCAGTCATTTCCAAGTCGAAAAACTGCTTGCAAAAGGACCAGAGATGGATCAGCTCGTTACTGATTTGCTCAGTTTGTGAAGCTCCTTCTCTTGAATAAACCATCTCTAGAGCGCACTTCAGCGGACAACTGGCAAGAATTAAGACAGCACTCAACTCTTAAATATCACGATCTCTCTCGTCAAATTCCCAGTAGCACCCGGTCAAATGCGTGGCACTTAAATTAACAAAACTACTAAGACATCTAAAAGAAAGGAAATGGAATTCTGACAGTTTGAAATGAATTAGATTACTCGAAATATCTCATTGCAATCAAACCAGAACCCATGACACGTCAGAAGTGTTTTTCCTGATATCGATATCACCATAAGAAAGTATTTATGATCACAAACAGCAGTGGAAAAGATTATTTTCAAAACTGAAGTTGATTAAAAACAGGCTTCGAACCTCTACAAGACGGGTTAAACTTTTTAACTTCACTCGGTACTGAAAGTGTCATTTTGAGACAAGTAGTTGTGAAAATATATGTAGCTTCTTTTTAAGACTGGTTATTTGGGAAAGTACCGTATTTTAACTAAAATTCGATATAATTTTCTTCATTGATATTTTCCTTTTGTTATCTTGCTTTTGCCTAAGAACATAGATATCATTATATCTTTAAAACTGAAGTGCTGATATTTCATGAACATGAATTCGAATTATTTTTTCTTTTTTAAAAAAGTTAAGTTATCGACAACGACGTAAATAAATCGTGTTGAATACCTTTGTGATTTCAGTACTCTCCGTTTTTTTTAACGTAGCTGATTTATTAACCCATAAATTGTGTAATAATATCGCGTCAAATCCTAAACCTTAATTTCTGTCTTATAAACTACTAATTCGAAATTTCACTAAAATCCAAGTTTTGCGGGTTGGTTATTTCAAAAATTCCTCCGTGAGCCCACCGGCGGTCACAAGCTCCACTCTGTATAACATTACAGCATGTCTTTGGATGACGTGTCTGTAATAGAATCATAGTCACGTGCGGTTTGTTGGCGATACATATGCAGTGGGTGAACGTCACTTGTAAGTGCAGTCTTGGGTTGGTAATATTTTTTTTTTGTTTAGTGATCGCAGTTGTGGATTCTTGCAGTTTTGCTTACTGTAAGGTTCTTGCAGTCCGTTGCATCACGATGATCAACACAATTATTGTCACAGTCACTGCTGTCGCTATCAGTTGAGTCCATAAAAGCATCTTCTTCGTCAGAAGAGCGTGAGGCAGCTAAGATAGGCCACCTCAAATATATCCAGAATGTGTCAGAAGTCGGTGTTCTGTTAGTACAGACACCGCCTCAACGAATTCAGCAAGGGTATGCAAATGAGCAAATCTTGCTAATTTACCGTACCTTATCCTAAGAGATGATAAAATACGCCCATGAAGCATCTGGATTACACGAATAAACCGACTACTGGGCATGATAAATGCTGGAATTAAATATCTGAAACTATCAAGCGGTCTCGTCCACTAATTTACTATTAGAACATTTACTCAATCAATATATAGGGTAATCTAATAAATACTAAATGGGAGAGTATGATCAGGTAACACTTCATTTTTACTCAAGAAGAAACTAGGTGAATCAGAAAACTTCGTGAATAGATAGGAAACACAGGAGCTATTAATATTCGATTTTGTTTAACAATATATATTTTGAGTAATTAATTACAAATGATCACTTCCAGCATTGCACCAGAAAAGTCGACTGAAATGGTGGTCACAACGATTTACGGGCACACAAATAATAATTTAAGCCGTGGCAGCGAAGGAAACAAACTGACATGGTCTCAACAGTGTGCACAAGTGGTTTGTAATTTCGAATCACAGAGCTGCAAAATCATTTTACCAGTCGCGAGATCTACAGCCGATAACAGCGTCATTTAACTGATTCATGGCGATAAGAGATTGAAAATGCCCTAGAAAAGAAAAGTTGCTTTTTAGAAAAAAAATGCATGAGTTCCAGTAAATCAAATAGTGCCTCAGAACTCTAACTGCACCGTAAAGTGAGTTTAAGCCTCTCTTCTTGTTCTCTGCCACACAACCTGAGATCGAAAGAGTACATCGCAGTTTGAGTCAAACCGGTTCGGTAAACACCGGACAATTCGGAAAGTAAAATGAAGAAATGAAATTCTGATAAGCTAATCACGTGGCTGCGTAGTCGTAGATGGTGGTGCCGACCGCTGAGATATGAGAGCTGCTGATGGAGAACGCCGCTGATTGTAGTGAGTTGGCTGCGTGAAGCTTGTCACCATCTTGTCAATACCGGCGCTGCTGAATAACCTCAATGTCGCGAAAAAGTTTCATTATAACTCCGGAATGACTTGGCAGGAGGGCAAAGTCCAACCATCTTCTTCACTTAATTAGCCCCCAACATGACTCTCCTCCATCTGGCGCATAAGGTCTTCCTCCTCACCTCGGAACAACACTTGTGAAAAGCCTCTCAGCGACCAATCAGCAAAAGGACGTAAGTGAACCGCCAATCCCATACCTGGAAATTGGTTCCTTCTCTCCAACCTTGTAATTTAAACTAAAAACCGTTGCCGGTAAGGACCGGGCGAAGGTTCCATCTGCCGGTTCTCCGCGATGGGATAATCTGCAAATTTTGGGGAGGCTGCCAACCTCGTCCGCAGGGGAGGAACGCTTGGGAAGTTTTCAAAATGTACGTGAGGCAATATTTCTGCCTTAGTGAGACAGCGCCGCGAAAACAAACATAGTAGACCGTTTAACTGTGAACGGCCACAACCACTCGTTAGTGGCCCTTAAGGACAGCCGAGTCTCAGCCTGACCAACCATCTACATCTCCATCTACATGGTTACTTTGCAAGTGACACTTAAATGCCTGGCAGACGGTTCATCGAACCATTTTCATATTACTTCTCTACCATTCCACTGTCGAATGACGCGTGGGAAAAAGAAACAACTAAATCTTTCCGTTCGAGCTCTGATTTCTCTTATTTTATTATGATGACCATTTCTCCCTACGTAGGTGGGTGTCAACAAAATATTTTCTCATTCGGAAGAGAAAGTTGGTGATTGAAACTTCGTTAATAGATCTCGCTGCAAAGAAAACCGCCTTTGTTTCAGTGACTACCACCCCAACTCGCGTATCATATCAGTGACACTCTCACACCTATTGCGCGATAACACGAAACGAGCTGCCCTTCTTTGCACTTTTTTCGATGTCCTCCGTCAATCATACCTAGTAAGAATCCCACATCGCGCAGCAATATTCCAGCAGAGAACGGACAAGTGTAATGTAGGCTGTCTCTTTAATGAGTTTGTCGCATCTTCTTAGTGTTCTGCCAACAAATCGCAGTCTTTGTTTCGCCTTCCCCACAATATTGTCTATGTGGTTTTTCCAATTTAAGTTGCTCGTAATTGTAATTCCTAGCTATTTAGTCGAACTGACAGCCCTTAGATTTGTGCGATTTATCGTACACCCAAAATTTATGGGATATCTTTTAGTACCCATGTGGATGACTTCGCACTCTTCTTTGCTAAGTGCCAGTTGCCACTTTTCGCACCATACATAAATTCTCTCTAGATCATTTTGTAATTGGAATTGATCGTTTGATGATTTTTACTAGACGGTAAATTACAGCGTCATCTGCAAATAATCTAAGTGGGCTGCTCAGATTATCACCTAGATCATTTATGTAAATCAGGAACAGCAGAGGGCCTATGACACTACCTTGCTGAACTCCAGATATCACTTCTTTTCTACTCGATGATTTACCGTCTATCACAACGAAGTGTGACCGCTCTGAGAGGAAATCACGAATCCAGTCACACAACTGAGACGATGCTCCATGTTGTTGTTGTTGTTGTGGTCTTCAGTCCTGAAACTGATTTGATGCAGCTCTCCATGCTACTCTATCCTGTGCAAGCTTCTTCATTTCCCAGTACCTACTGCAACCTACATCCTTCTGCTTAGTGTATTCATCTCTTGGTCTCCCTCTACGATTTTTACCCTCCATGCTGCCCTCCAATGCTAAATTGTGATCCCTTGATGCCTCAGAACATGTCCTACCAACCGATCCCTTCTTCTGGTCAAGTTGTGCCACAAACTTCTCTTCTCCCCAATCCTATTCAATACCTCCTCATTAGTTACATGATCTACCCACCTTATCTTCAGCATTCTTCTGTAGCACCACATTTCGAAAGCTTCTATTCTCTTCTTGTCCAAACTGGTTATCGTCCATGTTTCACTTCCATACATGGCTACACTCCATACAAATACTTTCAGAAACGACTTCCTGCCACTTAAATCTATACTCGATGTTAACAAATTTTTCTTCAGAAACGCTTTACTTGCGAGTCTACATTTTATATCCTCTCTACTTCGACCATCATCAGTTATTTCGCTCCCCAAATAGAAAAATTCCTTTACTACTTTAAGTGTCTCATTTCCTAATCTAATTCCCTCAGCATCACCCGACTTAATTTGACTACATTCCATTATCCTCGTTTTGCTTTTGTTGATGTTCATCTTATATCCTCCTTTCAAGACACTGTCCATTCCGTTCAACTGCTCTTCCAAGTCCTTTTCTGTCTCTGACAGAATTACAATGTCATCGGCGAACCTCAAAGTTTTTACTTCTTCTCCATGAATTTTAATACCTACTCCGAATTTTTCTTTTGTTTCCTTTACTGCTTGCTCAATATACAGATTGAATAACATCGGGGAGAGGCTACAACCCTGTCTCACTCCTTTCCTAACCACTGCTTCCCTTTCATGCCCCTCGACTCTTATAACTGCCATCTGGTTACTGTACAAATTGTAAATAGCCTTTCGCTCCCTGTATTTCACCCCTGCCACCTTCAGAATTTGAAAGAGAGTATTCCAGTTAACGTTGTCAAAAGCTTTCTCTAAGTCTACAAATGCTAGAAACGTAGGTTTGCCTTTTCTTAATCTTTCTTCTAAGATAAGTCGTAAGGTTAGTATTGCCTCACGTGTTCCAACATTTCTACGGAATCCAAACTGATCTTCCCCGAGGTCCGCTTCTACCAGTTTTTCCATTCGTCTGTACAGAATTCGCGTTAGTATTTTACAGCTGTGACTTATTAAACTGATAGTTCGGTAATTTTCACATCTGTCAACACCTGCTTTCTTTGGGATTGGAATTATTATATTCTTCTTGAAGTCTGTGGGTATTTCGCCTGTCTCATACATCTTGCTCACCAGATGGAAGAGTTTTGTCATGACTGGCTCTCCCAAGGCCATCAGTAGTTCTAATGGAATGTTGTCTACTCCCGGGGCCTTGTTTCGACTCAGGTCTTTCAGTGCTCTGTCAAACTCTTCACGCAGTATCTTATCTCCCATTTCATCTTCATCTACATCCTCTTCCATTTCCATAATATTGTCCTCAAGTACATCGCCCTTGTATAAACCCTCTATATACTCCTTCCACCTTTCTGCCTTCCCTTCTTTGCTTAGAACTGGGTTGCCATCTGAACTCTTGATATTCATACAAGTGGTTCTCTTTTCTCCAAAGGTCTCTTTAATTTTCCTGTAGGCAGTATCTATCCTACCCCTAGTGAGACAAGCCTCTACCTCCTTACATTTGTCCTCTAGCCATCCCTGCTTAGCCATTTTGCACTTCCTGTCGATCTCATTTTTGAGACGTTTGTATTCCTTTTTGCCTGCTTGATTTACTGCATTTTTATATTTTCTCCTTTCATCAATTAAATTCAGTATTTCTTCTGTTACCCAAGGATTTCTATTAGCCCTCGTCTTTTTACCTACTTGATCCTCTGCTGCCTTCACTACTTCATCCCTCAGAGCTACCCATTCTTCTTCTATTGTATTTCTTTCCCCCATTCCTGTCAATTGTTCCCTTATGCTCTCCCTGAAACTCTGTACAACCTCTGGTTCTTTCAATTTATCCAGGTCCCATCTCCTTAAATTCCCACCTTTTTGCAGTTTCTTCAGTTTCAGTCTGCAGTTCATAACCAATAGATTGTGGTCAGAATCCACATCTTCCCCTGGAAATGTCTTACAATTTAAAACCTGGTTCGTAAATCTCTGTCTTACCATTATATAATCTATCTGATACCTTTTAGTATCTCCAGGATTCTTCCAGGTATACAACCTTCTTTCATGATTCTTGAACCAAGTGTTAGCTATGATTAAGTTATGCTCTGTGCAAAATTCTACAAGGCGGCTTCCTCTTTCATTTCTTCCCCCCAATCCATATTCACCTACTATGTTTCCTTCTCTCCCTTTTCCTACTGACGAATTCCAGTCACCCATGACTATTAAATTTCCGTCTCCCTTCACTACCTGAATAATTTCCTTTATCTCGTCATACATTTCATCAATTTCTTCATCATCTGCAGAGCTAGTTGGCATATAAACTTGTACTACTGTAGTAGGCATGGGCTTTGTGTCTATCTTGGCCACAATAATGCGTTCACTGTGCTGTTTGTAGTAGCTAACCCGCACTCCTGTGCACATATGCACGCAATTTGATTAATAGTCGCTTTTGAGGAACGGTATCAAAAGCCTTCTGGAACTCTAAGAGTATGGAATGGATCTGAGATACCTTGTCGACAGCACTCATTATTTAATGGGAATAAGAACGATATTTTCTGAATCCGTGTTAGTTATGTATCAATAAGTCATTTTCTTCAAGGTGATTCATAATGTTCGAGTAGGGTATATGCTCCAAAATCCTACTGCAAATTGAGGTCAGTGATATGGGTCTGTAATTCATTTGGTTACTCCTATTTCCTTTCTTGAATATTGGTGTGACCTGCGCTACTTTTCAGTCTTTAGGAACAGACATTTCGTCAAGTGAGCTGTTGTATATGATTGCTAAGAAAGGCGCTATTGTATCTGCATACTCTGAAAGGAACTTGATTGGTATTCCGTCTGGACCGGAAGACTTGCCTTTCTTAAGTGATTTGAGTTGTTTCGCAACACCTAAGATATCTACTTTTATGTCACTCATGCTAACAGCTGTTCTGGTTTCGAATTCTGTAATATTTACTTCGTCTTCCTCCGTGAAGGAATTACGGAAATCTGTATTTAGTAACTCCGCATTAGTGGCACCATCATCGGCAACATTTCCATCGCTATCGCGCAGTGACGGTATTGACTGTTTATTGCCACTGATGTGCTTTACATACGACCAGAGTCTCTTTGGGTTTTCTACCATAATTTGAGACCGTGAGGTACCGGACGTTAATGTCTGTAAAGCTGACCTGAGCGCTTTCTGATCTGTGTCCCTTTGACCAGACGCGGCCATCGGATAATATCCGGGCCGTCGTTCGCCACAGAACTGTTGTCCCGAGAACCCAGGTACTAGGGAAAACGAGGCTTGACTGACTTGCAGAACGTAGGAAGCTTACTATCCCACAGTTAGAGGAGATCCCGTGTGCTTAGCAGAGATGTGAACAGAGAAATCTGGATGTCACCAGCAGTCTGATACCAAAATCCAATGTGATCACCCGTCTACATTACTAGTAACTACGTCCTAACCGCTCAAGAGTTGCATCAGTACAGCTGCGAGTAATGCACGGTAAACACCGAACAATGCTGAAATTAAAATGAAGAAATGAAATTCTGATAAGCAATCGCGAATGCAAAGCAAAATAATATGTGAGATACGGCCTGAAACAGGCAGCCACCGCACAAATGAATAAATATATAGAGGGGCAGTTACGCCAAGTTACAGCGGGAAATACGGTGATTTTCCTGACTTTCGAAAGTAGTTTTTATCGTTTGCAGTGCAGGTGGAGAAGCTCTTGCTCTGTCTATTCCGCTGACTTACATTCCATCGAGCACGTGTGGGATGCGTTGGGGAGACATTCTGCGGAACGTCCACATGCCTCAAGAACCATCCAACCGTTGTCAACCGCTCTGGTGCAGTAATGGAACGGCGTGCCAGAATAACTCCTTACCAACCTTGTGACCAGAAGAGGAGCATGTTGCAGAGCATGCATCGCCGTCCCTGTTGACGACACATGCTATTAACAACCATGTACTGCATTTTGTAATATCCAGGGGACCAGCATGAATCGCGGTGGCTTCATTACAGTCTTTGCCTTTCAATAAAACGTGTCATTTCTCTTCGTCTCATTGCTATGTATTTCATTTACATTCTGTAGTACACTGTATAGTTTTTTTTTCTCTAAATGGACCAAGTTTCATCGAGCTATGTTACTTAGCAGTGGCACATCATTTGAAACATACTTTTGTGCTTACGTTTTGCACATTAATGTACGAGGGTCACTTCAAAAGAAGTGCACACCATTTTTGTAAAAATTCAGTTTTCATTCTGCATCTGTGAAAGTTTTACAGTGTGTAGACACATCCTTCCCGCTTGTTTTCAAGCTTAGTTCAATCTGTTCCCGTGAGTGGCGCCGTCACAGCATGTCCTCAAGATGGCTGCTACACTTGGCGTTCGTCAGAAGCAACGTGCTGTCATAGAATCCCTGTGCTGTGAAAACGAGACAGTGGGAAACATCCACAAGAGGTTGAAAAAGGTGTATGGAGATGCTTCTGTCGATCGCAGTACAGTTAGTCGATGGGAAAGCAGGTTATGTGATGAAAGCGGGCACGGCAATATAGAGGATTGTCTTCGCAGTGGCAGGCCTCGTACTGCACACTATCCAGACAATGTGCAAAGAGTTAACGAATTGGTGACTGCTGACAGACACTTCACAGTGAACGAATTGTCACGCTACGTTGGGCTAGGGGAAATAAGTGTTGGCGTTAAAAAAGGTTTGTGCCAGGTGGGTTCCCAGGATTTTGACAGTGGCTCACAAAGAAACAAGAAACCATGGAAGCGATCACAAAACTCGGATGGACAACACTGAAACACCCGCCTTACAGTCCTGACCTGGCTCCATGTGACTATCATCTCTTTGGGAAACTGAAAGACTCTCTTCGTGGAACAAGGTTAGACGATGATGACTCTTGTGCACGCTGCCAACCAGTGGCTGCAACAGGTTGGTCCAGAATTTTACCGTGCGGGTATAAATGCGCTGGTTCCAAGATGGCGTAAGGCAGTTGAGAGGGATGGAAATTATGTGGAGAAATGAAATTGTTGTTCCTAAAGGATGTATCTACACACTTTAAAACTTTCAAACATGTAGAATAAAAGATGGATTTAAAAAAATAGTGTGCATTTCTTTTGGAGTGACCCTCGTATGTAAGTGATTTAGGAGACAATCTGAGCAGCTCTTTTGGATTGTTTGCAGATAATGTTGTCGTCTACCGTCCAAAAAAACTCGTCAGAAAATGAATATGAATTACAGAATGATTTGCACAACATATCTGCATGACGCGAAAAGTGGCAGTTGACCCAAAAGAATAAGAAGTGTGAGGTTCTCCACACGAGTGCGAAAAGTTTCGATTACACGATAAATTATACGGGGTGTTCAAAAAGCCTCTCCGCAGTGCCGTATGATTGTTTCCGGCCAGAGTGGCCGAGCGGTTCTAGGCGCTACAGTCTGGAACCGCGTGACCGCTACGGTCGCAGGTTCGAATTCTGCCTCGGACATGGATGTGTGTGATGTCCTTAGGTTATTTAGGTTTAAGTAGTTCTAAGCTCTAGGGGACTGATGACCTCAGAAGTTGAGTCCCATAGTGCTCAGAGCCATTTTCGTATGGTTGTTAGCCGCGCGTGCCGTATAATTGTTCGCCTGCCTGGGTTACTTCTCTTCAAGTGGACTCTCCCAACATTCCACTGTTTCGTTTATCTCAGCCAGCGTCAGTAGTATCGTTGGTGCCTGTCGTTGCCTGTTGACGTGAACGTTTAAGTTTAGTTCTTTTGGTCGTTTGTTTTGTTTTTGTCACTTAAAATGTTAACTATTGGAGAACGTGTGGTGTTCAAAGCTGGCGGTAAATACACAGCTTAAGTTCGTCAAACAATTAATTAAGTTTTTCCGGAGACAACACTCCCACATCGCGATACTGTGCGAGATTTGATTACAAAATTTCGAAGTACGTGTTCAGTGACAGATGTAACGAGAAGTGGTCGTCCTAGCGTTTTGTCTGAGGATAAACTGCTCGATATTTCTGATAAAATGTCCACGAGTCCGAACAAGCCAGTAATAAAACTAACCCAGGAAATCGATGTTAGTGTCGGAACGGCCCGCACAGCTGTAAGGAAAAAAATGGAACTTTTCCCGTACAAAGTGATGGCCGTGCAATAATTGAAAAATACTGATATGGCAAGAGACAGCATTATTGTCAATGGTTCACAAATTTCGTTCAACAAAATGGAAGGGATATTCTTAATGAAACGTTTTTCACTCATGAGGCGTGGTTTTATTTATCCAGGTAGATGAACTCGCAAAATTCTGGTATGCGGAGTAACGCAAATACATTGTGTATTCATGAGGAACCATTTCATGTCTGAAAATAGGAGTTTGGATTGCAATTTCTAGACGTCGGATTGTGGGTCCCATATTTTTCAACGAAACGATGAACGCACAGCGATACTGCAGTGATATTCTGTGCCCATTCATGGGAGAACTTGTGTTAAGTGAAATACTGAACGATTATTTTCAACAAGATGGTGCAACCGAACATACAGCTCGCGTTTCAAAGACACTGCTTGCTGATGTTTTTGGTGATCGCTTAATTTCACAGGGACTTTGGCCTACACGAACGTCTGACCTAACGCAACCTGACTTTCTTCTGGGGTGCAGCGAAAGCAACTGTCTATCAAAACCGTCCAAAATCCATCGATGAATTGAAAACTGCAATATCCACTTTCATTGCTTCTGTTACAGAAGAAATGTTACAACTTGTGTTTGGAAACATGATTAGACGAATTGAATTGTCTATTCAACAGCACGGGGGACACTTTCAACATTTAATGTGAAAATTTGTAAGTAAAAATGAATATTCAATAAATTAATAACTTGTATTTCACTGAGTTTATTTCGATATATTCACAGCGGCATACAGTACGCGCGGCTAACAATCATACGGCACTGCGGAGAGACTTTTTGAACACCCCAAGTTAAAGATCGTCTGTTCAACTAAATATCTAGGGATTAGAATTACGAACAACTCTAACGGGAACCGTAACATAGAAATTTTTTGGGAAAGGCGAACCATAGACTGCTTTTTATTGTCAGACGCTTAGAAGATACAAGAAATGTAGTGAAGAGACTGCCTACACACGTCTGTCTCTCATCTTTTCGAGAACTGCTGCACAGTGTGGGAGTCTTGCCAGGTAGGATTGATTGAGGACATTGAAAAAGTTCTAAGAAGGGAAACTCGTTTCATATGGTCGAGAAGTAGAGCACATAATGTCACTAACAGGCCAGTTGGGTGGCAATTATGAAAACAAAGGCTTATTTAGTTGTGACAAGAATTTTTCGTAGAATTCCATTCACCAACTTTCTCCTGCTAATGTGAAAATATTTTGTTGAGCTCAACCTACATAAGACAAAACCACCATAGAGATAAAATAAGAGAATTCAGAGCTTGCACGGAAAGATTTCGGTATTCATTTGACCCACTTGGAACGATCGAGAAGTAGTTGTAGAAGAGAAAGTCTGCTGAGACTGCGCGTTAGCACAGGTACAAGAGGACACATGGCGTGCCTGCGAACCACGGGCAGCACTATTCGCTTGAGACTCGACTTGGTGCGTTTCTGTACAGCACTGTGTATTTTATGTGCCTATTTTGTGGGTTTGCTTACGGTGCTCTGTCGGAAACATTAAAGAGCTACAGTCTGCTGTTATGAAGTGGTGGTAGGACTTCTATTTATCCGTATTGAAAAGAGAAGAAGGAAGAAACAGCCTACATCCGATTGTAGAGAAAGTAAAGGCAAATATGTTTCAGAAATCCCGAAAAGGTAGTAGAACTTTTAAAAGTGCTGAGAGCAGTTCCTCCAAAATGCAGACATTTGACTTAAAATTGATTAGTGTACGGCTCATGTTTCGTAGAGGAACATATTATATAAACGGACATGTTTATGGCCGGCGGTAAACAAGCTGAAATTCCAGCATAAAAGATTTTCTCTAAACGCCAGTGTTGTTCCCTGATTACTTCCTCGTTTACCATTACGTCTTTTTAAAATATTACATAAAAGAAAACTCCCCGTAGAACACTCGTAAAAAAGAAGTTGTGGCCCAGAATATTGTAATCCAGAAAAAGTTATGATGTGTACCACTGTTTCTTCAGCCGAGGAGAATATGCAGAACGAATCAATGCCGGACGCAGCAGTAGTTTCAGAAAAAAAAGCACAAATGCGTAAAAAACAGAAACTTCTGTAATTACGTAATAAACTGAGAACAGAGAATGACAAAATGAATCTATTGCGAAAACAGCTGGCAGATTAAAAGCGTAAGACAACTCAGTGAGATCTTCTACAATCAATATCATTCCAGACTCAGTAATAAACATAGTTGACACAGTATGAAAGAAATGGCAACTGACAAATAACAGAATACAGTATGATAACGTCATCACTTAACACTTCCAGGATGAGATGCCGTGGTCCATACGTAGAACTCTCCCCTGACGTTTCGCCTTCGACTGCGGAAGGCATCCTCCGAGGACAGCCTGCGAACTTCAACGAGAGCGCGAGTGAGCGCCGTATATACAGGGTGTTTCAAAAATGACCGGTATATTTGAAACGGCAATAAAAACTAAACGAGCAGCGATAGAAATACACCGTTTGTTGCAATATGCTTGGGACAACAGTACATTTTCAGGCGGACAAACTTTCGAAATTACAGTAGTTACAATTTTCAACAACAGATGGCGCTGCAAGTGATGTGAAAGATATAGAAGACAACGCAGTCTGTGGGTGCGCCATTCTGTACGTCGTCTTTCTGCTGTAAGCGTGTGCTGTTCACAACGTGCAAGTGTGCTGTAGACAACATGGTTTATTCCTTAGAACAGAGGATTTTTCTGGTGTTGGAATTCCACCGCCTAGAACACAGTGTTGTTGCAACAAGACGAAGTTTTCAACGGAGGTTTAATGTAACCAAAGGACCGAAAAGCGATACAATAAAGGATCTGTTTGAAAAATTTCAACGGACTGGGAACGTGACGGATGAACGTGCTGGAAAGGTAGGGCGACCGCGTACGGCAACCACAGAGGGCAACGCGCAGCTAGTGCAGCAGGTGATCCAACAGCGGCCTCGGGTTTCCGTTCGCCGTGATGCAGCTGCGGTCCAAATGACGCCAACGTCCACGTATCGTCTCATGCGCCAGAGTTTACACCTCTGTCCATACAAAATTCAAACGCAACAATCCCTCAGCGCCGCTACCATTGCTGCACGAGAGACATTCGCTAACGATATAGTGCACACGATTGATGACGGCGATATGCATGTGGGCAGCATTTGGTTTACTGACGAAGCTTATTTTTACCTGGATGGCTTCGTCAATAAGCAGAACTGGCGCATATGGGGAACCGAAAAGCCCCATGTTGCAGTCCCATCGTCCCTGCAGCCTCAAAAAGTACTGGTCTGGGCCGCCATTTCTTCCAAAGGAATCATTGGCCCATTTTTCAGATCCGAAACGATTACTGCATCACGCTATCTGGACATTCTTCGTGAATTTGTGGCGGTACAAACTGCCTTAGACGACACTGCGAACACCTCGTGGTTTATGCAAGATGGTGCCCGGCCAAATCGCACGGCCGACGTCTTTAATTTCCTGAATGAATATTTCGATGATCGTGTGATTGCTTTGGGCTATCCGAAACATACAGGAGGCGGCGTGGATTGGCCTCCCTATTCGCCAGACATGAACCCCTGTGACTTCTTTCTGTGGGGACACTTGAAAGATCAGGTGTACCGCCAGAATCCAGAAACAATTGAACAGCTGAAGCAGTACATCTCATCTGCATGTGAAGCCATTCCGCCAGACACGTTGTCAAAGGTTTCGGGTAATTTCATTCAGAGACTACGCCATATTATTGCTACGCATTGTGGATATGTGGAAAATATCGTACTATAGAGTTTCCCAGACCGCAGCGCCATCTGTTGTTGAAAATTGTAACTACTGTAATTTCGAAAGTTTGTCTGCCTGAAAATGTACTGTTGTCCCAAGCATATTGCAACAAACGGTGTATTTCTATCGCAGCTCGATTAGTTTTTATTGCCGTTTCAAATATACCGGTCATTTTTGAAACACCCTGTATAAGCCGTCCAGAGGGCGCCGCTGTCAATCACGTGACGTCGACTGTGCTATGACCTCTGATACTGCCAACTTTCTCAATTGAAATTAATCGATTGTCATGCTGTTGCTGCAATGTTGACATCCATATCTTATCCAGCTTAGTGTCTTCATCTTTTCTATTAAAATTATTGCAGTGTTTGGCAATCTCAATGGCCTCTCTGTACATTCGCGCATAATAATGCGACGTCTTTGCTATGACGGTCGTCTCACTAAACTTTATTTCATGATCACCTTCCTGAAACACATGTTCCGCTACAGCCGATTTATCAATATGTCCGAGGTGGCAGTTTCTTTTATGTTCACCCAGACGGGTGTTGACGCTTCTTTTTGATGTGCCTAAATAGACCTTTCCACAACTGCTCGCAATTTTATAGACACCTGGTGTAGCAAGAGGATGTCGTTTACCTTTCGCGGATCTTGTTCTTTTATTTTCGTGGTGGGTCTGAAAACAGTTTCCACAACGTACTTGCTTAAAATTTTTCCAATGCGATCACTGATCATACTGATGAATGGTGAGAACACTTTCCCCTTGGGTTGGTGTCGATCGTCGTCCGTCCTGGTTGTCAGTCTAGAGGATAGTGCACGTTCTGTCTCACTGCTGGAATACCCATTCTTCTTGAAGATCGCTCTAACGTGTTCAATCTCATCATCTAAGTGAGCTGGTTCACATATTTTGTGCGCCCAGACTATTAATGTTTTAATCACCTCTCTTTTATGTCTTGGGTGGTGGTTAGAATCTTCCTGCAGATAAAGATCAGTGTGTGTGTCTTTTCTGAAAACCTTATGACCCAATGATCCGTCCTCTCGTTTGATTACAGTCACATCTAAGAAGTTCAGGTGACCATCGACTTCCTTTTCCATAGTGAATTGAATTCTTGGATTAATACTATTCAGATATAACAGGAAGGCATCCAGTTCCTCTTCCCCACGGGTCCATATAACACTGGCTAGTCTTTTTCTAGCTGTTTACAGCGCCCGTTGCTCAGGGGAGAGTTCTATGTATGGATCACGGCATCTCAGCCCGGAAGTGTTAAGTGATGACAACACCTGCCGTGAAAGCCTTCATTCCACGATCAGTATGATAACGTGTTTGTTTTTGACATCCTATCTAAACAAAACTTTTAATAAAGTTAGAAATAATTTTTGTGATAAAATAAATGTACTTCATAATTAGGAGTGTGTCACTTATAACTTTTACCCACGAATTGATGAACAGGATAATTGGCCTGAATTCACGACATCGGAAGTTTGCCACGAACTAAATTGAAATCAATGGTATCCGACGCCATTTCAACGAGCACAATCTTCTTGATGGGAAAATAACCTAAAGATCAGATGGTAGCGAGTCAACAAAAGCTAAGCTAATTATTCACTATAAAACTTCTCAAAAAATGTCGAAGTCTGGCTGGAAACTAATCTAAATTAGCTGGCAATTGATTTTCATTGAGGTATGTTAACTAAACCCTCATATTTTTCATTTCACTACGTAAGATCCTGTTCGCGTATCGTGCTCATGCATTGCGATTGCCGCAATAAGGTGTGCTTCCTTGGGTCACAAGCGGAGCGACTGACATCTAGCGGTGGAACCGGTCAACTAGGAGAGCCGGAACACTTTCTCTTCTATTCGCTATGGTAGTTTTATAAACTCCGTGGTGAGCACATAAGTGTTAGTTGCAGAGGAGTAATATAGACGTCGTTATGCAGACGTGGGTGTGGGAGAAGCGAGCTGTGTGGTATGGCGGCGCAGCCTCTGCCTCAGCGTCTGGGCCAGGAGAGCAGAGAGCGGAGAGAGAGGCGGGCTGCCAACCCTTGCTGCCCCGAGCGCGGACCCTCCCACGCGCGGCGCCGGCCAATGGCAGCGGTCTCCGGCCAATCCCATTAGGCGCACAGGCTGTGCGCCGGAATGCAGGGAGGGGCATACCGATGCCCGCTCTGCCTGGCCTCCTACGCAAGCGCCGCCGCATCGATTCCGTCCCGCAGACTTCCCTTACCCAAATTACCGTCCACACTCCTGTCCAGGCGGCGCCCTACGCTCGGTGTACACATGATGTCGGCTGCGAGGACGTAACGTTGGAGGTCAGAGCTACTGTACCTGGAATTAGGCATCTCATTCCTATGCAATAAATCCACCCCTTGAAGACTGGAGTTCGTTAAACTGTTACGTTTTAAAATAACAATTTCATAATTTCTCATACGTCTACTTGACTGCAATTAAGATACAAGTGTGTGGCACAGGATTAATCGAACCACGTCCAGGACATGACAGACCTCGTGAGCGGTATTCTCATATACAGATGGCCATATCACGTACACAAGATGTAAAAAGGCAGTGCATTGGCGGAGCCGTCATTTGCACTTAGGTGATTCATGTCAAAAGGCGTCCGACGTGATTCTGGCCGATCGATGGGAATTAACGAACTAGGAATGGTAACATGGGACATTCCATTTCGGAAATCGTTAGGAAATTCAGTATTCCGAGATCCACAGCGTCCTGAGAATACCAAACTTAAGGGATTACCTCTCTCCATGGACAACGCAGTGGCCGACGGCCTTTACATAACGACCGAGAGCAGCGGCATTTGCCGTCCGTTGTGACCGAGCGGTTCTAGGCGCTTCAGGCCGCAACCGCGTGACTGCTACGGTCGCAGGTTCGAATCCTGCCTCGGGCATGGATGGGTGTTATATCCTTAGATTAGTTATGTTTAAGTAGTTCTCAGTTCTAGGGGCCTGATGACCTCAGATGTTAAGTCCCACAGTGCTCAGAGCCATTTGAACCATTTAGCAGTTGCATTTGCGTAGATTTGCCAGTGCTAACAGACAAGCAGCAGTGCCTGAAATGACAACAGAAGTCAATGTGCAGGGAAATCTTGTGTTAATGGGCTACGGCAGCAGACGATCGATGCGAGCGCATTTGCTAACAACACGACATCGCCTGCAGCGCCTCTCTTTGGCTCGTGACCATATTAAGTTGGACCCTAGACTACTTGAAAACCATGGCCTGGTGAGTTGAGTTCTTATTTCAGTTAGTAAGAGCTGATGGTGGTGTTGGAGTGTGCCGCAGACCTCACGAAACCATGGACGCAAGTTGTCAACAAGGCAATATTCAAACTGGTGGTGGCTCCATAACTGTGCGGGCTGTGTTTAAAAGGAGTGGGCGATGTCTTCTGTGTGTTCGGCTGCCTGCAGATAATTTGCAGCCATTCACGGACGTCATGTTCCTAAACAACGATCGGGTTTTTACGGATGACAATGTGGCATGTCGCTGTGAAATGGTCCTGTAGCCACCTTTCATTAGTCCGGTAGCCCATTTTCATTACCATTTCTCTCTCTTTTCCTTGTTTCTCTTTTCTCTTTACTCTCATAGTGGCGTGATTGAATGAATGTGGTTGTGTGTCACGTTGCTAGACGGTGGCGTAGTCTGCTGCAGAAAGTCTGCGATAGTCGTACAGATTCAGCAGTGGTACAGAACAGCCAACTCTCGTAGTGGTCAAGTCGGCAAAGAGGTTTTCGCTGCTTGTGAGAAATGCGTTAGGTTGGTGGCGGAAATGGCATCTTTGCGTTTTCCGAGCCACGCGGAGCGTGGAGGAGGCTGGAGAAGAAGCGGGGGGCAGTCTGCCGCCGGTACGGGAAGCGTCCACAGCTGTGTTCCAGTCGAAGAAGGGTGAGTTAGACTGACCGCGTGGCGCGTTGTTACTTGGCGAGGGGAGAGCTGTTAGCTTTTGGTCTCGCTTTTCAAATCTGGAAGATTGCTTTGCCTTGTCGCAGCAAGGAATGCAAAACTTTGGCAGATTTTTCTTTTAACAAATTTCTGTAGCAGACTTGGATCCGCCGGAAGAGCGCCACACAAAGGTGTCGATAGGAAGTGAGCACTCGCTTCTGTATGAATGTCTGTTTGCCTTCAGCTGTGCCTGCATAAGCTTTCACCTTTCTAAATATTTAGAGCCTTGCCTTCTCGTAAATTTTCCTTGCTTTATTTGTCTTTCGTCCGTGGGGAGCCAACCACGTGGTAGAACATTATAGTTGTTGGGCTACCGGCATCACTAACTGTCCGATCGCATGTTTGTTTTAGATAATGTTAACATGATTGTGTAATGTGATATTGTTGGAATTTGGCACTATACTTAGAAATTGTGTCTCCACAAACCACGTGTTATCAGGAATCGTGTACATGCCTCACATCCTTATCTTAGGAATAAATGACTTTATCTACAATTTTCTCTTGTGTTCCGAGATTACGTTTTTGCGCCTAAGCCACTCACCTCGTAGCTTTCCCGTTAGCACATCCAATGCGTTTCCTTACGCACAGGTCCAGTGATTAGTCTCCCCTTGTATTTTATAACAAATGCTTTAGATAAAGTTTTATTTTCAGGTGTGTTGCTGGGAGCTGATCTTCTGCACAGTGTTCTTGCATGTGCTATTTTATTTTAAATGTTTGATTGTCGTGAACAGTGCACGGGGAATATTAATTACATCGTATCCCCTACGAGCGACATCACAACGTATGCATTTTTGTGAGTTTTTGGTCTGTGATCAAATTAATTTATTTTCCGACTCGACCAAATCTTTGATTAGTTGTATAGCTAGAGTCGGTGGCGACCCTACTCTTCTCACGTTAATTTCATAAGCAATAAGTATTTCCATTCCCAATAATAAGGAATAACCCGTAGTAACAGGTTAGTTACAACTGCGCCACACATGTGAGTTTTCTCTGCCCGCGGACTGGGTGTTTGTGTTGTCCTAACCATTTCATCATCATCATCACCATCACCATTCCTGCCAGTGACTATCTTGGACTGTGAAAAAAATTGGGCTGTCTAAAAATTGGGACCTTGTTCGGGTGCAGATGACCGCGCAGTTGAGCGTCGCACAAACCAAACATCATCAACACACATGTTAGTTGTGACGTAGATTAGTTTGAAGAACATTTGGGACAATTCGAACGATTTGGCCACCCAGACCGCCCGACATGATCCTAGAGAACATTTATGAGACATAATCCAGATGTGAGATCGTGCACAAAATCCTGCACCGGTAACACATTCGCAATTGTGGACGGCTATAGAGGCAGCATGCCTCAATATTTCTGCAGAGGACTTTCAACGGTGTAGAGTTGCTGCACTACAACGGGCAAAAGGAGTTCCGCCACAATATTATGTGTTATCCCCTGACTTTTGTCGCCTCAGCGCATTCCTCTAGCGTTCCACTCGCGAAGAGTGCACCGCAGAAAGGGTCGTTAAATCTTTCTGAGGAACTCTGATTTCTCTTATTCTATGACGATGGTAATATCTCCTTATGGAGGTCGGCGTCAACAAGACATTTCCGTATTTAGAAGAGGAATTTGATGAGTGAAATTTGGTGAAAAGGTCTCTCCGAAGCTAAAAACATCTTTGTTTTAACGATTGCCACCTCATCTTCCGTATCATGTCCGTGACACTCTCTTCCCTTTTTAGCGACAACACAAAACGATCTGCCCTTTTTTCAACTTTTTCGATGCCCTCCTTCAATCGTATATAATAAGGATCCCACACCGCGCAGCAATAATCAAGAAGAGGACGGACAAGCATAGTATACGCCAGTCGTTGTCAAACGGTAGGACGCAGCCCCCAGATGTGTGTATTGAAACACGTATGTTGTGTGGCGGCGATGGCGAGGCATTGCAGAGTCTCTGACCAGAGAGCCATTTATCGTGGCTAGTCTGCGCTTGACCGCGCGAGAGTTGCGAGCGGTACTCAGTCAGTAGTAGTCGTGCAGTACAGTTGCGAGCAGTCTGTCCGTAGTAGCAGCCCAGTGCAGTTGTGTGACGTAGTCTGTCGGCAGTAGTGGTCTAGTCCTATCACGGTCGCGAGCGGGACGCAGTCGCAGGCGTCGACATGGCACTCTGGTCAAGATTCAGGATGAGGTATATTATTTTTAAATGCGCTCAGCTAATAATGTAAATTAACTGTAACTAATTTGTGCAATAATCGCCCCAATAATAATTTTTGATTTTCAAAGCAATTTTTTTTAACAAAGAATTCTTTAATGAAAGAAATATTCCCTTGATATTCCTTAAAGAAAAACTTCCCTTAGATTCAAAATTTTTGCAATCAATTTCCTCCAAGCGGCGGCCAACAATAAGAGCAGAACTTTGACATGCAGCTTTACTAAGGTAAGAATTTCAGTTTAATTAATGAACAGGGCCTAAGATCGACATTTCGATCTGTTTGTGTTTTCATTGTCACTGAGATTTTATTATCACTGAATTGACTTTCATTTTTTTGTGAGGAATTTATACTTTGGTCAGATTGCTAATTTTTGTTTAATTGTCATTGTCATTGAATTTATTTGCTGGGAGGTTACGTTAGGTTGTATTCTTGTTAACATTCAACTACTGTGTTTCAAAATTTCTCTAGGGAGCTTACACTTAGCTCAATGTGCATTAGCATTTAAAATAATATCATTTAAAATTTCGGTGGGGAGGTTACAGTATGTGTGTGTCTGTGTGTGTGTGTGGTGGGGGGAGGTGGGGAGTTTGAGGGAGGGGGTTGGTGATGCCTGGCAGAAATTCAATTAACAGGGAAAATCAAAAGACGTGTTGGTCACGAAAATAAATGTTTTATTGTGTACCCTGAAGAACTTTGCTAAAACAACGAATGTGACTCTTAATGGCCTTTTAGCCTCTTACCAGGTTTCGCATAGGACTGCTAAACGCAAGAAACCAAATACGTTTGCAGAAACTCTAATTTTACTAGCATTGACTGATGTCAACAATCGTTGGCGACTCAGTTGCTCAACAGTTGAAAAGTATTTCTATCTCTAATGACACTGAGCGTAGAGGAATTTTAGATATTTCTGACGAGTTACTCGAGCAGTTAATCGATAAATTGCGTAACAACTGTTTTACTCTTCAAGTGGACGCAGTGACTGATTATTCATAAAGATACTCATTTGATTGCTTACGTTCGTTTCGTTGATGAGTTTAACATTCGAGAGGAGCTGCTTTTCTATCAGCCGATGTTGATAACAGTTTACAGCTCAAAGGCTCTTCGACATGATCAATCGGGATATGATTGAACAGGTGGACTGCTCAAATGGAGCTCTCTCATTGCCTGGAACTCAGGGTGGATTGCGAGTGAAAGTTAAAGCCTGAGCTCCTGGTGCACTATGGACTAACGCATGATACATCTGAAGGCTCTGGCCGCTAAAGAAATTAACCCACACCTACACGAAACTGTTATTATTAAGAAAAAATCTGTAAATTCGAGGTTTTTTAAAGTGCTGTGTGAGGACATGTGAGCTGAACACATACAGGTGCTCTTTTTTTTAGTAATTCTCAATGGTTTTCAAGGGGTAAAGTACTAAAAATAATGTTTGAAGTGAGGATGAGGTATTCCGTTTCCTAAAGGAGAAAAGCCACTCTCTAACTGTTTCAGCAACGGACATTTTCTGCTGAAAATTGCTTACCTCACTACAATTTTTGATTAACTAAATATTCGTAACACTTCACTTTATGGTTAACGGGCAACTGTGCTATCTTGTAATGAAAGAGTGAAGACGTTCATAAAGAAATTAGAGTTGTGACAAAACCAAATGGAGAGTTTCAGGCTGTGTATTTCCTATTCTAGTGTCTTGCAACACTAAAATTTCACTGCGAAAGGTATTTCATCGACGAGTTTGATAAATTTAACTGGGTTAAGAGTCCATTCAAGAATGATCCATGCCACCATGTATATAAAACAGTAAGGATAGCTTATTCATCTCTCTTGTCGTGCTTCACTGAACAGTAAATTTAATGAAGTGACTGTGTTGTAGTTTAGAATACACGTTTAGAAAGGAATCGCTAACGCTGAGCCAAAATGCAATTAACGTCCTGCTTCCTTTTGCAGTGGCATACTTGTTCAAGATTGGCTTTTCAGTTTTGGCAGCTATGACGTTGAACTGCCTTTGAAAGCTAAATTTAAGCAAAGAACTCTGAGTGACTGTTTGTGCTATTACACCACATCTTGAGAAACTTTCTTCTGAAACCAATATCTTCGTGATTTAAATTTTTATTGCTCTTGTAATACCTGTTTGTTGAATTGTAGATACTGTTCATTTCATAGTTTTTGAGCAAGTGAAAATGTGATGAAGATAAATTGTTTGTTCCGTATTTTCGTTACAACAGAGCATGCAGTTTTGCGTAAAATTCTTCTAAATTGAATTTGGTAAAACAGAGAACAAGGCAAATAAAGTATTTAAAAATGACTACTTTTAGTAATAAAATTGGGGGGGGGGGGGGGTGGGGTGGGCAGAAGAAAAAAGTCTGAGAACCACTCGTGTAGGCAGTAGATCCGTTGCATTTTTAAGTTATTTGCAATAAAATGTAGTCGTGGTTCGCCTTCCCCGCAACATTTTCTACTTGATGATTTCAGATTATTGTTGTTGGTCTTCAGTCCAAAGAATGGTTTCATGCAGCTCTACATGCTATTGTATCTTGTTCAAGCCACTTTCTCTCCAAACAACTACTGCAGATTCTATCCTTCTCAATCTGCTTACTGTATTTATCTTTCTACCACCCTGTGCGATTTCTTGGCAGATTGTGCCACAAATTCCTTTTCTCCCAAATTCATTCAGTACCTCCTCAATAGTTATGTGATTTACCCATCTAATCTTCAGCTTTCTTCTGTAGCACCACATTTCAAAAGAGTCTATTGTCCTGTTATCCAAACTGTTAATCTTCCATATTTCACTTCCATACATGGCTACAATCCGTACAAATACTTCCAGAAGAGACTTTCTAACATTTAAATCTGTATTTGAGATTAACAAATTTTTCTTCTTCAGAAACGCTTTTCTTGCCATTCCCAGTCTACATTTTATATCCTTTCTACTTCGGTCATCACAGTTATTTTACTGCCCATATAGCAAAACTTATCTACTACTTTAAGTGACTTGTTTTTAAATCTAATTGCGTCAGTATCATCTGATTTAATTCGACTACATTCCATTATCCCTGTTTTGCTTCTGTTGATATCCATCTTATATCCTCCTTACAAGACAATGACCATTCCGTTCAACTGACCTTCCAAGTCATTTGTTGTCTCTGACGACAAAATTATTATTTTTTCTGCGTGAACTATAACTCCTTCTCCAAATTTTTCTTCAGTTTTCAGTTTTCGTAATTTTAAACCCTTCGTATTTAGTTGAATTGATAGTCTGTAAGTTTGTGTGATTCATCGTGTAACTGAAGTTTAACGGAATTCTTTTTGTACTCGTGAGGACGGCTCAGACTTTTCATTATTTGGAGTCAACTGCCACTTTGCGCATCATAAAGGTATCTTGTTCAAATCAGTATCCAATTGGTTTCGATCTTCTGATGACTTCACTAGATGTTAAACGACAGCTTCATCCGCAAACAATCGAAGAACACTCATCAGATTCTCCCCTAAATCGTTTATACAGGATTCCTATATATCAGTTCTGTTTTACCAGTGACTTTCCGTCAATTACTACGAACTGTGATCTTTCTGACAGGAAATAGTGAATCTAGTCGCACAACTGAGACAATACTCCACAGGCAAGGAATTTGATCAGGAGACGCTTAAAACGAACTGTGTCAAAGGCCTTCTGGAAATCTAAAAATATTAATGAATTTGAGACCCCCTGCCGATCTTCTTCTTCTTCTTCTTCTACTTCTTCCACACTTCAAGGTTTATGCACTAGTGCCTGTTCTTTCACTTTTCACTGGCAGCTTCTTCCTACGTTCGTTCTCCCTCTTAGCTGGTATAACACGGCCTGACGTGGGATTCTCTTTGCACTCATCCTTTGGAGACGATGTTTGCACAATTTTTTATTTTCTTCAGTCTTTTCATTAATTTGTTGTGGGACGTCGTGGAATATTCCCGTTTCAGCGGCGCTGTACATAGCCCTCAAACTGGCCTCCGTAAGGAAGGTGCGTTCCAAGCAGAGAGCTGTCATTGAGTTTCTTTTGGCGGAAAACCAGAGCATCGCAGATATTAATAGACGATTGCAGAAATTTCTAAGGTAACCTGTTGGTGAACAAAAGCACGGTGAGTCATTGGGCGAAGCATTTTCCCACTGGCAAATGGAACGAGGGAAAAGACTTGTGCCAGAAAAAGTGAGATTATTCTACTTCTGCTTATAACAGTCTTGGCACATTCTTTTTTGCATCATGCTTTCTTTTCATTAGTAGTGCACAAAACTGCTCTGTGTACATGAAACTTCAAAATTATTATTCATGCAGTATTGAACTAAATTTGGTTATTGCATTATAATTTACAAGCTGATGGTAACAATAGTGTAAGTAGTTTATGAGGAAATATTTTATTTAAAGAAATTTTCGTAATCTGTGATACCTTTAACCCCACTGAAAGTAGTTTGTTTTCAAATCGACATAGCTTATTTGAAAGTTTTATTTTTCCTATTTCGAGCAAAAGTTTTACTTTTTCCGAAAATGGTGGCGAATGATGATAAAACGAAATCACGTCGTCAAGCCTCTCCTTCCTTCCATTGTTGTTGACGGGCATACCTTTGAACGAGTTCAAGAATTCAACTACCTGGGTTCCATACTTACTAAGAAAAGTGAAGTGACGAAGGAAGTGCATCAGTGAATAATAAACACTAATCACATGTTCTTTAGCTTGAACGATTTATTCACGTCAGGGCTGATATCACAGAAGAATAAGATCAATCTGATATTAGCAGGGCCGGTACTTTTACAGTGTTGGAAATCGGGCTTTCATCAACAACTGAAGTAACAACCTGTGCCTTCGAGAGAAAGGTACCTCGAAAGATCTGCTGACCCGTCTACAATACCGTAAATAGGAACGTAGGAAGAAAGAAAGTCTTCACCAGCTGTTTGAATAATCACACACTGGCGGAATATTAGGGCACAACAGGCTACTTTGGCTTGACAACATCCTTCGAGCAGATAGAGCGCTCCCATTCCGAATCCTCCATTCTCGGCCTGCTGGAAAACGCCCAACGGGGTGTCCAGACTCGGGTTGTTGATAAAATATCCATATATCGGTACTTTTCCAAAAAATGTTGACATTTATCGGCGATATCTTTTTTACAGATATATCGATATCAAAATTGCAATACCGAGTGCCGATATTCTTATTTTATATTTTTTTTCACAATTTTCGGTAAATATTTGATGTTGTTTTTCTGAAACTGTAGTTGAACATAATTTTACTTTCACTG
This sequence comes from Schistocerca piceifrons, assembly GCF_021461385.2. Lineage (NCBI taxonomy): Eukaryota > Metazoa > Arthropoda > Insecta > Orthoptera > Acrididae > Schistocerca > Schistocerca piceifrons. Next base: position 574,842,794 of record NC_060141.1, read on the forward strand.
TGTGAAGGAGTCTTACTACGTTTAGAGCTTTCGTCACGTCCAACCTTTCTCTTTGACTAAGAGCAGAAAGTGTATGTCACGCAAAAGAAGAAGTCCGATTGCACTGGGAGATGGCGGTGCTAATAAAATAACATGAATCCCATTCTGAAGAAATGCGAAACCTGGTAGTCAAGGGAAGGCAGGATTCGGTTACGATTGTGGACCGGGCCGTAATCAGTTGCTGTTGGATTCCTTTTACAGTTACACACATTTATTTTTAAAATAGTAATTCCAGACTCAACAATAAATAAAAAAATACCACACGTTATTAATGAAGGAATAAACAACTGTGTAAATAATAATGTTTTCAGTGCGTTACAATTTAGCAAAACACTATAAAATACAGGTACAGATAACGTTAAAAAAAAAAAAACAAAACAAAAAAAAAACAAGCTACTGTGATCACGGCTGAAAGCCTTACACGCCAAGAATGGCAATAAATTAGGGATGTTTAAGAATTCGCTGCAGTTACAACTTACAGGTATTGAAATATTAAAAGGTAAGCGACCACAAACACAGCAGAAGATATCAGACGCTAGGAATGGCAGTAAATAAGGTTTTAGGGCTTACTGCTAAAATACAAATATCGAGTTATTTTTTCAAAGAATGACCACAATCACGGCTGAAGGCCTTACACGCCAGGAACGGCAATTATATAAAAAAATTTAGAAACCTGCTGTAAAGCAGCAAATACAAGCAAAGGTTAATTAAAAGAAACAAGCAAACGACCACCAAACGGGTGATAGTAAATAAGATGATGGTAACCTTGTAACACAACCCTTACATTGATATATTTATTCCAGAAGGCGACCGGAACTATTAACTAGACGTCCATAACCTTTAATGTAGGCATTGCAAGGTATGGTAATAAATAATACAATAATAAAACGCAAGGACCAGTCACAGACGGTGCTCCAGGAATCGACCTCTGAGAAGGTCCGGCATCAAACACTATCGCGAGCGATGAGACTGGCAGCCAAAAGTTGCATTCACTTCACAAGATCTTAACTCAGACTAGTGGCAGTCTAACGAATGACTAATGATAATCTTGCTGAAGTTACCTAACGTCCAATAAACCAAATGCAAGAATGGAACAACACGCTAAAGCCGGAACCGACGGACTGGACTACACCCCCAGAATACTGTGTTCAGAGCACCAGGAACGAGAAGCGAATCACTACCGCCAGAGTAGAAGGATCACAAACGGCCTACAATCAACGAAGCTGTGAAAACTTCACGCCTTACCGTACAGCAGCGGCAAGGCGAGGAAAGGTACACTGCCGTTACCTACACCAACCCCCAGAGCAGGTAACTGAGGCGTTAGCGGGCACCAAGCAGGAAAAATACCACTGGTTGAACTTAATAAATTCTAACAAGCTGAAAGCAGCAAACAGTAATAAGAAGTCGAGGAAAGCTAATTAGATCCGCTTTCGCCAAACACTCCACTCGCTGCTCTTCGTCTCGGCGACACTACGAGCAGCAACACGAACCCAAGTCACTGGAGAAACGTGAGATGTCACAATGGTGGAGATTTCTCTACTTGAATTGAAATGCACTCATCTTAAAGCCTGCAGGGTCTGGTTTTCGACGAGGTCGTGCACTCTCGTGACCACAGCCCATCGATCCGGCAGTCCACGCGCACCACCAGTGATCCCGGGGTGTTCGCGCACTGCACGGGCCTGGCTGCTCCTGAGTCCTTCAAACGAACTGCCACACTCACACGACACGGAAAAACAACGACGTCGCGCTAAAGATAGGGCAACAGTTTCTACATATCGATAACCTATGCTGCTGCCACTAGCGGACAGGCAACGCTTGCGAAACGAGTGGTGCCAGTCAAGACGAGAAGAAGACAAACAACCGCAACCATGTCAACTAAAGGATACGGTCTATCCCCAACAGAACCTACAAAGAGCACCAACGCGACCCGCAGCACGGCTCAAAATTACACTTCATTTGCGTTAAAAACATCGTAATTTTTCAAAAATAGTTGCTGAAAATGATGAACAAAATTGTAAATGACAAGATTGATCTTTCCATTGAGCGGAGACGTGTGAGAGGAAATGCTGACGTAATCGGCGCTCGGCGCTACCAACAGAAACTGCAACGTTTATCTTCACCACGCAATTTTGACACAACAGCTGCTAGGGTGCTGGCGTTGACAGATATAAAAAATCGGGGAAGTCAACGTGATGTGTTGCGGATAAATCCGATATGTGCCCCTCGGGCACCTTTTATCGTGCCACTTACGTGCAGTTACCACTGCTAGAAAAGTGGTTATCGCCAAGCGTGGAAGTGCATCTTTTTCCTTTCAATTCTTGCTTTAAGGGGGATAGGCAGGCTGCTAGCTTACTGATGTACAGAACATCTCATAATCAATCAACACTTAAATATGCTGAAGATGGTGATGCGTATTGAAAATTTTTGTTTTCCTTTACGTTGCAATCTTAAGATGGAAGTCTTCCCAAAATGCAATGATATAATTTTGTAACCTTTGTTTTTATATTTCCAGAAAAATATGCTTTCACTGAAGTAACCTGCTAGTTTGTTAATTATTCCAGTTAGTACCTATTACACTGTCATTTTCTAATAGTACAGATTTTAGTCAAACAAATATACTTCACTGACCACTGTGTCTTTGTATCTTATGTTTTACTATCGTTTAGCTACAATCCAAACTGTAATAGTCACCTATTTTACCGTTCTGTAATGTCTGTAATACGCACGTCCGTAAATAAGTATTGCGCACAGCGTATCAAGTAGTCGTGGACAAGTTTTCAAGCAGTACAATTCCTATGTCAGTCAGTGAGGACCCAGAAGTGGACTCTTGAACTTCTGTGACAATTCTAACTTGTTTTAGGTATTAACAATCAAGTAATTATCAGCTGAAGGCCGGCTGCTAAAAAGTGAAGATATATGTCAATCAGTCAAATTTTTCTACCAGTTCTATGTGAAAATTTTGTCAAACCACTCCTAGTATGCGTAATTGGCCGATCTGTGTTATGAGATCTATATTGCAAGTAAGCTCATCACGTGAAGTTGCGAGGTGCCGGGGCTAGAAGTGTATTTAACACTAAATTCTTCTAGAATCCACATATGTAAATGATGCTCTAAGCCCCCCCTATTCTAACTCCGACTTTTGCTGTTGCACAAGGATTAAAAAAATACGCGAACTGACTCTAATCAACCCTGCCAGTGGAGTAGAAGAGAGTTTGGCACCTGCAATAATTTAATTTGATAAATAAGTTAAATAAACGAAGGTTTCATTAACATAGTGAGGAATGATAGGGTTGCTCTACCGATTAACAGAATGAAAGTTTTGTCCAAAATAACAATATGATTTATTAAGACTAAACACAAAATAATAAACAAAAACACTTGAAACCTTTACAATACATCAAATTGACTCAAATTGGATACTCAAACAAACGCTGTGAATGTGAAGTTGTCCCCAAACTAGATTGTGAGGATTATGACGAAGTGGTATGTGGAGCCAATTCCTTGCAACTCAAATCTTAAGAGAAAACACACAGCCAACCCAACATTAATTGCTGCTACTCAAGACAGAACAAAGTTAGAAAAAGACGAACAGGCGCGCTCTGCTGAGCTCTGATTATCACCTAGGAAAAATCCCTATCTGCCGCTGCTGCGGACATACATTACCAAACTGTCTTCTTAACTGCAAGAACACGATCTGGCGTACCGCAGGCGATGGCTGGTTGCTTCGACGTCCTCGACCGAAAGGCGAGAGCCGACTACCCAGAGCACCCGTACAATGCCGAACACCGAACATTTCCGCCCCCACGACAGGGGCCGTGGTAAACGTTCCAATCAGCAACTCGAAAACCGGCGGAAAATTCCACTCCATTGCCGGAGCACTACCATTCCACCAATGGAGATTCTTGGCGCCAATTTCTGCGCTGATTTTGCTACGTCACGGAGCTATGCCCTGAGCAAGCCAATCACAGTTACTATTTTGCAGAAAGCGCGGGAATTTTCCCGCCACAACTGCCTGGGTACACAAGTCATTCCCACGCCTCGCTGGTAGCCCGCCAGAAAGTGTTTTCGCTAAGATTCTGCGAAGTAACGGAACCTCTAGCCCAGCCGCTACTTCAGACCCCTCCGGGCGTGTCTTTTGACAATGTCGGCGTCTGCAAAGCATTCACTCGACTTCCTCACACCCGTCGGCTTAGCAGAGCCCGCCTGTCACCGGACCACCCGGGTGACGAGAGACGCTGCGTGGGAAGTCCGCGTGTGAAGGAATAGCAACTTTTCACCGCATGCAATTAGAGAGGAGAATCGTAAGATAGAAATATGAGAGGGGGCTCATGCCACCTCTCATTGCCCCTACGCCATTTTAGATTGTAATTGGTGAGCGGTTGGCTCACTTAGGAGCAAGTTAGTGAGTCAATCGCCCAAGAACAATCTTGCAAACTGACTCCACATGCCGCACTCTATAAAGAAAATCACTGCAACTGAAAAATGCAGCTCATAGAAGGAGGATTATTTATGATGTAGCCAACTTCACCTTCTTAATATGGAACTCTAACATTCACATCACACATCCATACCCAGGGAGCCCCTTCCAAACACCGATTCACACAGATATTCACTCTCTAAATATGGCTTGGGCATGTGAGCCAAATATGGAGCAATTTATTCTTTACAATCAGAGTTGGAGTGCTCTGCAATTAAATGCCCAAGATTTTACAACAATTTGAATCCTGAAACTAGCCTGAACTCACTCACACATGATACTATTTAAGTTAAAAATCTCTTTGTGAGTTTTCAGAATCTAATTACAACCTCCGATTCATTCTGTCTCCCTGCAGCAAGAATAACCATTACAAAATGTTCCCTGAACTGATGGTCCATTCACATTGACAGTGGTGGTATCTGCTTCAGTTTATGGGGACTTCAGGCACACTGTTTGCATACACACAACAATAAATACAAAATACAAAAAAACTTGGTGTGGAGAACAATACAGTAATTTGTAATAAGAATTACAGTGTAAAACACAACCACATACCAGGTATAACATACATTACAAAAACAACACTAGAGAAAGAAATTTAAGAAAGAAAAGAAAGAGAAAAAAAACAAGGTTCATGGGGCATCAAGTTGTGCGTGCACATTGCACAATGTTCACGACTGTGCTGAGAATGAGGCACTAAATCACATTGTTAGAAATATTCGAAGCACTTCACAAATTACACATTACTGTCATCACATAGGGCTAAACGTCGGATGTTGTTGCTACGTTGTTGCAACGGCAATAGGGTATGCTGGAGCATCTGCAGTACTCTGTTGAGATTGGACCAAGACCCACGCATATGATGACGGCAATATGGTAGGAAGACACAGTGATAGGCTCTCCTCACGTCGATTAATTGTCTCTGAGGTCTACTTGTTGGGATACATCACTAGTCTAGGCCTCTTCTCTCGCTGGACAGTACTTTATGTTTCCCAATATTGCAGTTCGACGAGGGATGATGGCACGTGGAGTGACTCCACAAGTGTGTGAGGTCATCCTTACAGGATCGAACTAGGAGCGACGATTGCTAAAACTGCTCTCTAATAGAGAGGAGAAGTTAGAAATGAGACCATACATTTGTTAGTGTGGCACGATACTGCTTTGTGTATGCAGATCGACCAATGCTAGTGAGTTGAAAAAACCCAAACAGGTGAGTATATAGCGTCCCTTTCTGTCCTGAGGCACATGGGGCGCAGGTTCTGACACGATATGTGATCTTCTTCGTGTACTCACGACAACGTGGTCTGCCGCAGGGAATCGCTCCAAACAGCTGCCGCGTCCGGAGAGCTAGCAGGCTGTCGCGTGTGGGTCGCGTGTCAGTGTCAACGGCCAGCCTCACTTTCGCTTGTGGCCCGGCGAGGATCCCGCGTAATCCCTCAGGTATACGGCCCGGTGACTGTCAGCTTGTAGGACCGGATGTTCTCGCGCCCTTCACGTCAGGTAGCGCACTGACGCTTACTTCTTGCAGGTAGCCGATGACCTCCGGCTGGCCTCTGTATTGCCACGATCCCCGTCATCTGCACAATTCTTACAAAAATCTTATGCCTAACTTTTCCCCATGACCTTCTATGTTATAATAAATTTACATCACGATACATTGATGGTCTGTCATTTCAGACACTCTAATTTTAATTTTATAGCTATTTATCTGTAGCTATCGTAACAAAAATCATGGAAATAATTTATCTTGATATTTGTGTAGAGACCGATCTCACTATTGTACATGGTGTGTGACGCTATATTGGATGAAGAACTAAATGTGCGGACCCGCACTAATATTACTATTAATTATATAGATCGACAGTAGACATGCTCAAGAATTAACTACCATTTGCCAACGATCTACATTCTATGTCTTTTAATTCAATTATGTTGTTATGCAGGTCTAAGTTTTACTGTGCTATAAGGAACATGCAACTATGCTACTTTCGCTCGCCCGTCGTCCCTCCATCTCGGGTCTGTGGTTTGGTGACCTGAAAAATAGCATCTCAACAGGCGCGCGCCACACTTGTGGTAGAAAACCCCCACAATAATAATCTAGTTATTGTTAAATCCTACAGTTTAACTTATCCTAGTATATCGTACTTTCCCTTTTATTTATTTATTTATTTATTTATTTTATTTTTTTTTTTTGCTTACCTTATACAATACTCTTACATAATTCCTGTTACGCTGAGATGTCTCGCTGCTCGCCGCTATTGACGACAGTGATGTGCGCGCCGTACGACATGGCCTCCGAGTTCTCACTACGCCTCACTGAAACTCCAGAGACTGGGTTAGCCATGGCTATACAAGACAATAAATTTATAGTTGCAACTTCTTTTTCTATGTTATGCAGTATTCGCGATCAAAGCACACCTTTCCAGAGGCAATGTAATATGACCAAGCCAGGACTGGTTCCTGTTGAGGATTCCGTCGCCCACCACACATCAGCTACACAGTATGTCACGAATTTCCAAGTATAATTCCTTGGTTATTCATCTGTGACAGTCACGAGCAGCACGCTTAATCCCCAACCGTCACATTGGCATGGTAGGCTTTATGCCCGCATTTCTACCGTCTAGGCCCTAGGGCACCATTGGAGTCAAACGCTCACAGATTCACCCCGACTTGCAAGACAACGATGCTGGCGCAGCTCTGCAAAAAAACTATACTGCCCATATTCATCCTCGAAATCACGCAATATACCACAATCTTGCAGTGCACTGACGCGAACCTGCAAGCATTGGTATGAACGTCTCACGAACTGGTTGTGGCCGCTATGGAGCGTATCACGACTTCTCAGAACGCTTCTAAGAGCACGTTCTTGTATGCGCCCGTTTGTGCGACATCTCGTCACTCATATTTACCCTTTAACATGGACACCAGATAGGAAAGGACAAAAACATTGCTCATGGAAAGGTAGTGCCTCTTATCGCCACGACAGGGGAGATCCCGAACATAGACAAAAAAAGTTAACAGCAGTAAATTCTTATGCGAGAAAACACAACGTGTTAATACTTTAACAATCTTAATCTATTAATGCAACACTTATTGTTCCCCGAAGAAAGGTTCATATATTTGCCTATTCTACTATGTACACCACTTAAACTACTATTATTCCACGAACTTCTTTGTGTGAGAGATGTGGTGGAGTCCTATGGACTAGCGCCAATCCCTTGTCAGACTCCCCCTCCTCTGACGTGCATTAGGATTTGCAGGTCTAATTTCAATCTCCTGGTTCTCTTGTGGTCCTTGATTTCGCTCTCTCCAGTTACGGTCGCTTTGCCGTTCGTTATTCCTCCTGTCCCAGATTCCTTGTCTAGATTGACCCTGTTCCCTGACGTTCTGGTTTCCGTGTCTCTGGTTTCCATAATCTTGAATTGCGTAACCTTGATTTCCGTAACCCTGGTTTCCTAACTGACGAGCGCGATTATGCGATCTGTTGTCGTCTGCCCTTGCTGGCCCGTGGTATTTGTTATTTTTCGCCTTCTTCCTGTCCTTTGCGTCTTGTTTATCGAAGACTACTTCGAGTTCGCGCAATAGACTCTTGAATGCTTCTATGTCAGATCCACACTTGCCGACAAGTGTCTGTTGATACCTAACAGGCAATTTGGAAAAACAAAATTTGATGATTTCTCCCTTGCTATATGGACTATCTAAAAATTGATTCTTCTTGAGTAAATCATCAAAAATTTTGGTTGCGCTCCTTTGCCCGGACACTTCCAGTTCAGGACAAAATATTATTTCCTCTTTAATCCTGTCTTGCATTTCCTTTGACCAGTAGATCCCCAGGAACGCATCAACAAATTCCTGATAAGTCTGACACGTCGCTGCCACACCCCGCATCTTTTCCGCGGCTTGGCCTTCGATGTGTCCACACATGAATTCTAATTTTGCCAGGGTTGGCCATGATGACGGTAATGAATTTGTAAACTGCATCACCCAGCTCTTGGGATGCATCGACCCTCCATTATCTCTTAACTTTTGGAATTTTAGTATCGACAGGAAGTGATTGTGATCAAAATTCTGTCCGATCCTCGCACTGGTGTTGTCACTCGATTCCGATACTTGCACGTCTGCTGAGTGTCCTGATCTATCTTGCTGATAACTGTGATGTGCTACCTCTGTATCACAGTGGAAGTGGCATTCAGCATTCACTCTTCTAAGTGGGCTGCAATTATTGGAGCTATTACTCGCTCTTTCTGCGTGTGCATTGTTAGTTCCGCACTCTGTCACTGGGCTAGAGCACGGCGGGCTTTTCCTCGGAGACACAATTCTGTCTACTCCATCATTGGTATCCGAACGCGCAGTGCTCGTGTACCCGTTTCGCTCTAGTTTTGCTATCCGACTATCTACTTCTTTCATTCGTTTCGTGATGTTCGTAACCGCAATATTACCTTGGGTTTTTAAGAACGCTAGGGATTTTGAGTGGGCTTGTGTTGCACGTCGCAAGCGACCTGCAAGTTGAGAAGTTACTTTTGCGATTCTCATTGCCCCTGTTGCTGCCGTTTTGGCTAGGGCTGCTACTTTTTGTGCTACCATTGACAATTATTTGCTTCCCCACATTCTTTCTCTATTGTTAGTAATTCCCCACGAATTTCTCCTATATGCGAAATTATTGCCTCCGTGTCCTTCTTACGCTGTTTGTCAGCTTCTTCTTTCTCCTTCTTACGTTGTTTCTCATCTTCTTCCTTCTCCTTCTTACGTTGTTCATCAGCTTCTTCTTTCATTGATCGTAGGAAGCTCAGTATTGGGTTTACGTCATCTCTTTGATCCTCTTCAAACATGGGCGATGTAACTCTGGACATCTGGGCGCTAGAGCTCTGACGTGACCGAGCTGGCCTCTGTCTGCACTCGTTCGTTTGACTATTAACTTCTGCTACCGTCTCGACCTGTGTGCCTGTCTCTGTTCCATCCTCCAATTCACTATCATAATCATGGCCGCGACGTTGCTCTAAGATCGCGTCCAAATCACCGTGCTCATCAATGACCCTGTCGTCCTGTCCTGCTAAAAATGTGCCCATCTCATCTGCGAACCTATCCTCGTCAGTAACCTGCCTCTTATCCATTATGCTATCCTCTTTTGTTTTAGTTTCGCTCGATAATAGTCGTGCCTTACTTCTCGTGATCATTCATGAAAAAACAAATTTATCTAAAATTCACAATAAAAATCATCTACTCCCAATATTTTTCCACATAGACATAAAATTTCAACAACGCCGTTCCAACGCTGTAACTACAAGCACGATTTGCTGTGGTACATAAACTGCACACAAACCCGACAAAGTGTGATGAGGTACGGACACCACATCAAAGAAACACAAAAAAAACAATGAACACACAAAAAAAATATATACACTGAAAACAAAAACTGTAATCATGTGCCGCTAATAAAAACTAATCTCGGAACTACAAGAAAAACAACTTGGGTACTAATCATAAAAATAGTAGAGAAAAAAAATTTGAATGTTCCTACTACGAATACTGTTTGTTAATCAGTGATTCACAGGAAAGATCCTGCAGGGTCGCCATTTTATGCGAGGTGCCGGGGCTAGAAGTGTATTTAACACTAAATTCTTCTAGAATCCACATATGTAAATGATGCTCTAAGCCCCCCCTATTCTAACTCCGACTTTTGCTGTTGCACAAGGATTAAAAAAATACGCGAACTGACTCTAATCAACCCTGCCAGTGGAGTAGAAGAGAGTTTGGCACCTGCAATAATTTAATTTGATAAATAAGTTAAATAAACGAAGGTTTCATTAACATAGTGAGGAATGATAGGGTTGCTCTACCGATTAACAGAATGAAAGTTTTGTCCAAAATAACAATATGATTTATTAAGACTAAACACAAAATAATAAACAAAAACACTTGAAACCTTTACAATACATCAAATTGACTCAAATTGGATACTCAAACAAACGCTGTGAATGTGAAGTTGTCCCCAAACTAGATTGTGAGGATTATGACGAAGTGGTATGTGGAGCCAATTCCTTGCAACTCAAATCTTAAGAGAAAACACACAGCCAACCCAACATTAATTGCTGCTACTCAAGACAGAACAAAGTTAGAAAAAGACGAACAGGCGCGCTCTGCTGAGCTCTGATTATCACCTAGGAAAAATCCCTATCTGCCGCTGCTGCGGACATACATTACCAAACTGTCTTCTTAACTGCAAGAACACGATCTGGCGTACCGCAGGCGATGGCTGGTTGCTTCGACGTCCTCGACCGAAAGGCGAGAGCCGACTACCCAGAGCACCCGTACAATGCCGAACACCGAACATTTCCGCCCCCACGACAGGGGCCGTGGTAAACGTTCCAATCAGCAACTCGAAAACCGGCGGAAAATTCCACTCCATTGCCGGAGCACTACCATTCCACCAATGGAGATTCTTGGCGCCAATTTCTGCGCTGATTTTGCTACGTCACGGAGCTATGCCCTGAGCAAGCCAATCACAGTTACTATTTTGCAGAAAGCGCGGGAATTTTCCCGCCACAACTGCCTGGGTACACAAGTCATTCCCACGCCTCGCTGGTAGCCCGCCAGAAAGTGTTTTCGCTAAGATTCTGCGAAGTAACGGAACCTCTAGCCCAGCCGCTACTTCAGACCCCTCCGGGCGTGTCTTTTGACAATGTCGGCGTCTGCAAAGCATTCACTCGACTTCCTCACACCCGTCGGCTTAGCAGAGCCCGCCTGTCACCGGACCACCCGGGTGACGAGAGACGCTGCGTGGGAAGTCCGCGTGTGAAGGAATAGCAACTTTTCACCGCATGCAATTAGAGAGGAGAATCGTAAGATAGAAATATGAGAGGGGGCTCATGCCACCTCTCATTGCCCCTACGCCATTTTAGATTGTAATTGGTGAGCGGTTGGCTCACTTAGGAGCAAGTTAGTGAGTCAATCGCCCAAGAACAATCTTGCAAACTGACTCCACATGCCGCACTCTATAAAGAAAATCACTGCAACTGAAAAATGCAGCTCATAGAAGGAGGATTATTTATGATGTAGCCAACTTCACCTTCTTAATATGGAACTCTAACATTCACATCACACATCCATACCCAGGGAGCCCCTTCCAAACACCGATTCACACAGATATTCACTCTCTAAATATGGCTTGGGCATGTGAGCCAAATATGGAGCAATTTATTCTTTACAATCAGAGTTGGAGTGCTCTGCAATTAAATGCCCAAGATTTTACAACAATTTGAATCCTGAAACTAGCCTGAACTCACTCACACATGATACTATTTAAGTTAAAAATCTCTTTGTGAGTTTTCAGAATCTAATTACAACCTCCGATTCATTCTGTCTCCCTGCAGCAAGAATAACCATTACAAAATGTTCCCTGAACTGATGGTCCATTCACATTGACAGTGGTGGTATCTGCTTCAGTTTATGGGGACTTCAGGCACACTGTTTGCATACACACAACAATAAATACAAAATACAAAAAAACTTGGTGTGGAGAACAATACAGTAATTTGTAATAAGAATTACAGTGTAAAACACAACCACATACCAGGTATAACATACATTACAAAAACAACACTAGAGAAAGAAATTTAAGAAAGAAAAGAAAGAGAAAAAAAACAAGGTTCATGGGGCATCAAGTTGTGCGTGCACATTGCACAATGTTCACGACTGTGCTGAGAATGAGGCACTAAATCACATTGTTAGAAATATTCGAAGCACTTCACAAATTACACATTACTGTCATCACATAGGGCTAAACGTCGGATGTTGTTGCTACGTTGTTGCAACGGCAATAGGGTATGCTGGAGCATCTGCAGTACTCTGTTGAGATTGGACCAAGACCCACGCATATGATGACGGCAATATGGTAGGAAGACACAGTGATAGGCTCTCCTCACGTCGATTAATTGTCTCTGAGGTCTACTTGTTGGGATACATCACTAGTCTAGGCCTCTTCTCTCGCTGGACAGTACTTTATGTTTCCCAATATTGCAGTTCGACGAGGGATGATGGCACGTGGAGTGACTCCACAAGTGTGTGAGGTCATCCTTACAGGATCGAACTAGGAGCGACGATTGCTAAAACTGCTCTCTAATAGAGAGGAGAAGTTAGAAATGAGACCATACATTTGTTAGTGTGGCACGATACTGCTTTGTGTATGCAGATCGACCAATGCTAGTGAGTTGAAAAAACCCAAACAGGTGAGTATATAGCGTCCCTTTCTGTCCTGAGGCACATGGGGCGCAGGTTCTGACACGATATGTGATCTTCTTCGTGTACTCACGACAACGTGGTCTGCCGCAGGGAATCGCTCCAAACAGCTGCCGCGTCCGGAGAGCTAGCAGGCTGTCGCGTGTGGGTCGCGTGTCAGTGTCAACGGCCAGCCTCACTTTCGCTTGTGGCCCGGCGAGGATCCCGCGTAATCCCTCAGGTATACGGCCCGGTGACTGTCAGCTTGTAGGACCGGATGTTCTCGCGCCCTTCACGTCAGGTAGCGCACTGACGCTTACTTCTTGCAGGTAGCCGATGACCTCCGGCTGGCCTCTGTATTGCCACGATCCCCGTCATCTGCACAATTCTTACAAAAATCTTATGCCTAACTTTTCCCCATGACCTTCTATGTTATAATAAATTTACATCACGATACATTGATGGTCTGTCATTTCAGACACTCTAATTTTAATTTTATAGCTATTTATCTGTAGCTATCGTAACAAAAATCATGGAAATAATTTATCTTGATATTTGTGTAGAGACCGATCTCACTATTGTACATGGTGTGTGACGCTATATTGGATGAAGAACTAAATGTGCGGACCCGCACTAATATTACTATTAATTATATAGATCGACAGTAGACATGCTCAAGAATTAACTACCATTTGCCAACGATCTACATTCTATGTCTTTTAATTCAATTATGTTGTTATGCAGGTCTAAGTTTTACTGTGCTATAAGGAACATGCAACTATGCTACTTTCGCTCGCCCGTCGTCCCTCCATCTCGGGTCTGTGGTTTGGTGACCTGAAAAATAGCATCTCAACAGGCGCGCGCCACACTTGTGGTAGAAAACCCCCACAATAATAATCTAGTTATTGTTAAATCCTACAGTTTAACTTATCCTAGTATATCGTACTTTCCCTTTTATTTATTTATTTATTTATTTATTTTATTTTTTTTTTTTGCTTACCTTATACAATACTCTTACATAATTCCTGTTACGCTGAGATGTCTCGCTGCTCGCCGCTATTGACGACAGTGATGTGCGCGCCGTACGACATGGCCTCCGAGTTCTCACTACGCCTCACTGAAACTCCAGAGACTGGGTTAGCCATGGCTATACAAGACAATAAATTTATAGTTGCAACTTCTTTTTCTATGTTATGCAGTATTCGCGATCAAAGCACACCTTTCCAGAGGCAATGTAATATGACCAAGCCAGGACTGGTTCCTGTTGAGGATTCCGTCGCCCACCACACATCAGCTACACAGTATGTCACGAATTTCCAAGTATAATTCCTTGGTTATTCATCTGTGACAGTCACGAGCAGCACGCTTAATCCCCAACCGTCACATTGGCATGGTAGGCTTTATGCCCGCATTTCTACCGTCTAGGCCCTAGGGCACCATTGGAGTCAAACGCTCACAGATTCACCCCGACTTGCAAGACAACGATGCTGGCGCAGCTCTGCAAAAAAACTATACTGCCCATATTCATCCTCGAAATCACGCAATATACCACAATCTTGCAGTGCACTGACGCGAACCTGCAAGCATTGGTATGAACGTCTCACGAACTGGTTGTGGCCGCTATGGAGCGTATCACGACTTCTCAGAACGCTTCTAAGAGCACGTTCTTGTATGCGCCCGTTTGTGCGACATCTCGTCACTCATATTTACCCTTTAACATGGACACCAGATAGGAAAGGACAAAAACATTGCTCATGGAAAGGTAGTGCCTCTTATCGCCACGACAGGGGAGATCCCGAACATAGACAAAAAAAGTTAACAGCAGTAAATTCTTATGCGAGAAAACACAACGTGTTAATACTTTAACAATCTTAATCTATTAATGCAACACTTATTGTTCCCCGAAGAAAGGTTCATATATTTGCCTATTCTACTATGTACACCACTTAAACTACTATTATTCCACGAACTTCTTTGTGTGAGAGATGTGGTGGAGTCCTATGGACTAGCGCCAATCCCTTGTCAGACTCCCCCTCCTCTGACGTGCATTAGGATTTGCAGGTCTAATTTCAATCTCCTGGTTCTCTTGTGGTCCTTGATTTCGCTCTCTCCAGTTACGGTCGCTTTGCCGTTCGTTATTCCTCCTGTCCCAGATTCCTTGTCTAGATTGACCCTGTTCCCTGACGTTCTGGTTTCCGTGTCTCTGGTTTCCATAATCTTGAATTGCGTAACCTTGATTTCCGTAACCCTGGTTTCCTAACTGACGAGCGCGATTATGCGATCTGTTGTCGTCTGCCCTTGCTGGCCCGTGGTATTTGTTATTTTTCGCCTTCTTCCTGTCCTTTGCGTCTTGTTTATCGAAGACTACTTCGAGTTCGCGCAATAGACTCTTGAATGCTTCTATGTCAGATCCACACTTGCCGACAAGTGTCTGTTGATACCTAACAGGCAATTTGGAAAAACAAAATTTGATGATTTCTCCCTTGCTATATGGACTATCTAAAAATTGATTCTTCTTGAGTAAATCATCAAAAATTTTGGTTGCGCTCCTTTGCCCGGACACTTCCAGTTCAGGACAAAATATTATTTCCTCTTTAATCCTGTCTTGCATTTCCTTTGACCAGTAGATCCCCAGGAACGCATCAACAAATTCCTGATAAGTCTGACACGTCGCTGCCACACCCCGCATCTTTTCCGCGGCTTGGCCTTCGATGTGTCCACACATGAATTCTAATTTTGCCAGGGTTGGCCATGATGACGGTAATGAATTTGTAAACTGCATCACCCAGCTCTTGGGATGCATCGACCCTCCATTATCTCTTAACTTTTGGAATTTTAGTATCGACAGGAAGTGATTGTGATCAAAATTCTGTCCGATCCTCGCACTGGTGTTGTCACTCGATTCCGATACTTGCACGTCTGCTGAGTGTCCTGATCTATCTTGCTGATAACTGTGATGTGCTACCTCTGTATCACAGTGGAAGTGGCATTCAGCATTCACTCTTCTAAGTGGGCTGCAATTATTGGAGCTATTACTCGCTCTTTCTGCGTGTGCATTGTTAGTTCCGCACTCTGTCACTGGGCTAGAGCACGGCGGGCTTTTCCTCGGAGACACAATTCTGTCTACTCCATCATTGGTATCCGAACGCGCAGTGCTCGTGTACCCGTTTCGCTCTAGTTTTGCTATCCGACTATCTACTTCTTTCATTCGTTTCGTGATGTTCGTAACCGCAATATTACCTTGGGTTTTTAAGAACGCTAGGGATTTTGAGTGGGCTTGTGTTGCACGTCGCAAGCGACCTGCAAGTTGAGAAGTTACTTTTGCGATTCTCATTGCCCCTGTTGCTGCCGTTTTGGCTAGGGCTGCTACTTTTTGTGCTACCATTGACAATTATTTGCTTCCCCACATTCTTTCTCTATTGTTAGTAATTCCCCACGAATTTCTCCTATATGCGAAATTATTGCCTCCGTGTCCTTCTTACGCTGTTTGTCAGCTTCTTCTTTCTCCTTCTTACGTTGTTTCTCATCTTCTTCCTTCTCCTTCTTACGTTGTTCATCAGCTTCTTCTTTCATTGATCGTAGGAAGCTCAGTATTGGGTTTACGTCATCTCTTTGATCCTCTTCAAACATGGGCGATGTAACTCTGGACATCTGGGCGCTAGAGCTCTGACGTGACCGAGCTGGCCTCTGTCTGCACTCGTTCGTTTGACTATTAACTTCTGCTACCGTCTCGACCTGTGTGCCTGTCTCTGTTCCATCCTCCAATTCACTATCATAATCATGGCCGCGACGTTGCTCTAAGATCGCGTCCAAATCACCGTGCTCATCAATGACCCTGTCGTCCTGTCCTGCTAAAAATGTGCCCATCTCATCTGCGAACCTATCCTCGTCAGTAACCTGCCTCTTATCCATTATGCTATCCTCTTTTGTTTTAGTTTCGCTCGATAATAGTCGTGCCTTACTTCTCGTGATCATTCATGAAAAAACAAATTTATCTAAAATTCACAATAAAAATCATCTACTCCCAATATTTTTCCACATAGACATAAAATTTCAACAACGCCGTTCCAACGCTGTAACTACAAGCACGATTTGCTGTGGTACATAAACTGCACACAAACCCGACAAAGTGTGATGAGGTACGGACACCACATCAAAGAAACACAAAAAAAACAATGAACACACAAAAAAAATATATACACTGAAAACAAAAACTGTAATCATGTGCCGCTAATAAAAACTAATCTCGGAACTACAAGAAAAACAACTTGGGTACTAATCATAAAAATAGTAGAGAAAAAAAATTTGAATGTTCCTACTACGAATACTGTTTGTTAATCAGTGATTCACAGGAAAGATCCTGCAGGGTCGCCATTTTATGCGAGGTGCCGGGGCTAGAAGTGTATTTAACACTAAATTCTTCTAGAATCCACATATGTAAATGATGCTCTAAGCCCCCCCTATTCTAACTCCGACTTTTGTTGTTGCACAAGGATAAAAAAAAAAATACGCGAACTGACTCTAATCAACCCTGCCAGTGGAGTAGAAGAGAATTTGGCACCTGCAATAATTTAATTTGATAAATAAGTTAAATAAACGAAGGTTTCATTAACATAGTGAGGAATGATAGGGTTGCTCTACCGATTAACAGAATGAAAGTTTTGTCCAAAATAACAATATGATTTATTAAGACTAAACACAAAATAATAAACAAAAACACTTGAAACCTTTACAATACATCAAATTGACTCAAATTGGATACTCAAACAAACGCTGTGAATGTGAAGTTGTCCCCAAACTAGATTGTGAGGATTATGACGAAGTGGTATGTGGAGCCAATTCCTTGCAACTCAAATCTTAAGAGAAAACACACAGCTAACCCAACATTAATTGCTGCTACTCAAGACAGAACAAAGTTAGAAATAGGCGTGCTCTGCTGAGCTCTGATTATCACCTAGGAAAATCCCTATCTGCCGCTGCTGCGGACATACATTACCAAACTGTCTTCTTAACTGCAAGAACACGATCTGGCGTACCGCAGGCGATGGCTGGTTGCTTCGACGTCCTCGACCGAAAGGCGAGAGCCGACTACCCAGAGCACCCGTACAATGCCGAACACCGAACATTCCCGCCCCCACGACAGTGGCCGTGGTAAACGTTCCAATCAGCAACTCGAAAACCGGCGGAAAATTCCACTCCATTGCCGGAGCACTACCATTCCACCAATGGAGATTCTTGGCGCCAATTTCTGCGCTGATTTTGCTACGTCACGGAGCTATGCCCTGAGCAAGCCAATCACAGTTACTATTTTGCAGAAAGCGCGGGAATTTTCCCGCCACAACTGCCTGGGTACACAAGTCATTCCCACGCCTCGCTGGTAGCCCGCCAGAAAGTGTTTTCGCTAAGATTCTGCGAAGTAACGGAACCTCTAGCCCAGCCGCTACTTCAGACCCCTCCGGGCGTGTCTTTTGACAATGTCGGCGTCTGCAAAGCATTCACTCGACTTCCTCACACCCGTCGGCTTAGCAGAGCCCGCCTGTCACCGGACCACCCGGGTGACGAGAGACGCTGCGTGGGAAGTCCGCGTGTGAAGGAATAGCAACTTTTCACCGCATGCAATTAGAGAGGAGAATCGTAAGATAGAAATATGAGAGGGGGCTCATGCCACCTCTCAAAGTGTTTAATAACAATAAATTTGAATGAACTCAAACAGTAAAAACGACTGTGTTTTATTTCATCATTACAAACTGTTTGCAAGACGTAAAAGTCATGAAAAGAAAATTAGACTGCTGAAAATCCATGAGACTGGGGTATGCTTCCGTACGAGCCTAGATTTTTCCCTGTTCCTACGCGAGATGCACGTTGGTGGCAGTAGAATCGGCCTGCTGCCTCGCAACCGCTGGTTCTCCAGGCTTTTTTCAGTAGTCCTCCTCCTGCGGTATGGTGGTGTTCGCAGCCGCAAAACGCGCGATAGTTCTGCGCTGCCTCGCTCTTTCCACAGTCGAAACGAATGCATACACTCGTTGCAAAGGAAAGGAGATTGAAAATGAAAGTACATGATTGGTAAAAGTGGACTGTATTGAGACACTACACTGCGAGACACACTTGCAAACGCGTGTGCGCTGCTTGGCAGTCACGGGCCGTCTCCCCTGACCCGGCCAGATCCGGCCATGCATTGTGTGGACGGGCGGGCAGAAAAAATTCTTATCTGCAGCGAGGGTGCGGTTGTTGCTGCGCCCTTCTGGCACATTGCACCAATACAGAACTTTCCGTTCATCTAATTTATATAAATTACACGAACACAACTAATCACATGCAGCACAAGTTACACCAAACAAACAAGGAAACAAAATGATTGAAGAAATCGTGACCTCTGTAAACAAAAGAAACACTGAACTTAGTAATTTAATACACTACTGGCCATTAAAATTGAACAAATGCAGTTGATAAACGGGTATTCATTGGACAAATATACTAGAACTGACATGTGATTACATTTTCACGCAATTTAGGTGCATAGATCCTGAGAAATCGGTACCCAGAACAACCACCTCTGGCCGTAATAATGGCCTTGATACGCCTGGGCATTGAGTCAAACAGAGCTTGGATGGCGTGTACAGGTACAGCTGCCCATGCAGCTTCAACACCATACCACAGTTCATCAAGAGTAGTGACTGGCGTATTGTGACGAGCCAGTTGCTCGCCCACCATTGACCAGACGTTTTCAACTGGTGCGAGATCTGGAGAATGCTGGTCAGGGCAGCAGTCGAACATTTTCTGTATCCAGAAAGACCCGTACAGGACCTGCAACATGCGGTCGTGCATTATCCTGCTGAAATGTAGGGTTTCACAGGGATCGAACGAAGGGTAGAGCCACGGGTCGTAACATATCTGAACACTGTTCAAAGTGCCGTCAATGCGAACAAGAGGTGACCGAGACGTGTAGCCAATGGCACCCCATACCATTACGCCGGGTGATACGCCAGTATGGCGATGACGAATACACGCTTCCAATGTGCGATCACAGTGATGTCGCCAAACACGGATGCGACCATCATGATGCTGTAAACAGAACCCGGATTCATCCGGTAAAATGACGTTTTGCCATTGGTGCACCCAGGTTCGTCGTTGAGTACACCGTCGCAGGCGCTCCTGTCTGTGATGCAGCGTCAAGGGTAACCGCAGCCATGGTCTCCGAGCTGATAGTCCATGCTGCTGCAAACGTCGTCGAACTGTTCGTGCAGATGGGTGTTGCCTTGCAAACGTCCCCATCTGTTTACAGAGGGATCGAGACGTGGCTGCACGATCCGTTACAAATGGTTCAAATGGCTCTGAGTACTATGGGACTTCTGAGGTCATCAGTCCCCTAGAACTAAGAACTACTTAAACCTAACTAACCTAAGGACATCACACACATCCATGCCCGAGGCAGGATTCGAACCTGCGACCGGAGCTGTCGCACGGTTCCAGACTGTAGCGCCTAGAACCGCTCGGCCACCCCGGCCGGCTGATCCGTTACAGCCATGCGGATAAGATGCCTGTCATTTCAACTGCTAGTGATACGAGGCCGTTGGGATCCAAAACGGCGTTCCGTATTACCCTCCTGAACCCACCGATTCCATATTCTGCTAACAGTCATTGGATCTCGACCAACGCGAGCAGCAGTGTCACGATACGATAAACCGCAATCGCGATAGGCTACAATCCGACCTTCATCAAAGTCGGAAACGTGATGGTCCGCATTTTTCCTCCTTACACGAGGCATCACAACAACGTTTCACCAGGCAACGCCGGTCAATTGCTGTTTGTGTATGAGAAATCGGTTGGAAACCTGCCTCATGTCAACACGTTGTAGGTGTCGCCATCGGCGCCAACTTTGTGTGAATGCTATGAAAAGCCAAACATTTGCATATCACAGCATCTTCTTCCTGTTGGTTAAATTTCGCGTCTGTAGCACGTCATCATCGTGGTGTAGCAATTTTAATGACCAGTAGTGTACTTATGTGCGCTAGAGTCTATGTTTCCTGTGGAACAACACAGATCTTCGACAGTGGTTGTTTATAACTTCCCGTTGCTGTGCACACTGACACAACTCGTACCATACTTTCAGGACCAGGGTGTGTACCAACAACGACCCCAGACCGCCACACTAGGGTGGCAAATTGTCTTCCTTCAGCAGAACAAATGTACTTGGCTGTAAATTGTCCTTTATTGATGATCATTTAATTCTCTGTTGTAGTTGTGACAGGTAGCCCTTTGACCAACGTTTCCGGATGTGCTGCTTGCACTGCTGGACGAGCTGCCATCTTGACAACCTGGATGATGGCTCTGAAAGCAATCCTGGCTCTGTGATAGTTGTTAAGGGTTCACCAATAAGAATATGGCCTGTAGTAAGGTATGAGAATTCATCTGAGTTGTAAGGAAATTGCGGTGTAATGGGTCGGGAAATCAAACATGCTTCAATTTGTGTTAGAAGTGTGTATAAATCTTCAAACCTCAGCACTTTGTTTCCCACAACTCTCTTCAAATGTGTCTTGATGGATTTTATGCCTGCTTCCCACAGACCACCAAAATGCGGGGCATGAGGCGGGATGAAATGACAGTGTACACCAATCTGCGATGCGTAGTTCTGGATTTGGTTCGTGTGAAACTGACAGCTGAACAGTTTATGCAGTTCACTCAGCTCATTTCTTGCACCCACAAACGTCTTCCCATTGTCACTGTACACGTTTGTGCAAACGACTCGTCGTGAAATGTATCTTCGAAGAGCAGCAATTTTCATTGTTGCCATGCAAACGAACAAGGCAATGTGGACCTTTGTCCTAGTTTTGCTCCTCTTTCCCCCATTCCTTACGTGTAGTGGCCCTCGATAGTCGACCCCACAATTAAGGAAAGGTCTCATTTTGCTCTACATGCTCTGACGGAAGTTGTCCCATGAGCTGTGTTGCAGTGGTTGCCTTCAAGCGGTAGCAATGAAGGCACTTGTGTTATTTGTCTGATTGCAGATCTTCCATTGGGTATCCAGTACCTTTGTCTGAGGCTTGCTAAAAGGAGCTGAGATCCTGCATGCAACAAACGAAGATGCTCGCTCATGACTATTAGTTTAGTGAGATGATGCTTGGGAGGAAGAATCATGAGGTGCTTCTGACTGCAAGAAACTTTTGATTGTTCCTGTCTGCCGCCCACTCTTAACAACTGCTCCTTGTTCAGAAAGGGATGAAGTGAGTTCAGTTTGCTTTTCTTGGGTATTAGTCGGCCATGTTGTAGTTCTTCAATTTCCTTGTAATAATCTTGCTGTTGCACCATACGAATGACTGCCTTCGATGTTGTGTGGAGTTCTCCTGTTGTTAGGTTTCCACTATGCCTCTCGGTAGGTCGCCACCTAAGATTTTTTATGTAACTCAGCACATACGCCGTAACTCAAATGGTTCAAATGGCTCTGAGCACTATGGGACTCAACTTCTGAGGTCATTAGTCCCTAGAACTTAGAACTAGTTAAACCTAACTAACCTAAGGACGTCACACACATCCATGCCCGAGGCAGGATTCGAACCTGCGACCGTAGTGGTCTCGCGGTTCCAGACTGCAGCGCCTAGAACCGCACGGCCACTTCGGCCGGCTCGCCATAACTCTTCGCAGTTTTGACCATGGAGAATAATGTTGGGCTATCTCATTCACAATGCAAGTAGTTGTGAGTAAGCAAACATGTTGAATATGTTTCTCTGGCACCTCAGCTGATTCGTCTGCATACTTTGTGGTGTTGACAGGTCATGCTGGTGGTGGCTGATGGAACCAGGAAGTACCTGTCCACCATAGCTTACTGTCACCTAGCTGTTGTGGTGCAATTCCTCTCGAAATGATGTCATCAGGATTACTCTTGGATATGTGGTTCCAGTCTTCTACTGCAGAGAGTCGCTGGATTTCAGAGACACGATTTCCAATAAACGTTTTCCATGACGTTGGTTCTTTCGCCAACCATCCGAAGCCAACAGTAGAAATCTGTTCAAAAGTAAGTTTTGGCGATGTTTCAGTGTAGCGCAGATCTGACCTTCTCCATTAATCTAGCCAGTAGCAGAGCTGTACACAATTCAAGTCTTGGTAGGGATATTTGCTTGATTGTTGCTACTCTGGATTTCGAAGTTAAAAGCTTGATTATTTTCTTCACAGTGACTTCTAAGATAAATGCAGGCTCCACATGCTTGTTCGGTGGCATCTGAGAATCCACGTAGCTCCAACCATTTTACTCCATTGCTGTTCACTCTTCGTACGATATGAATGCTATTCAGTGGTGGTAGATGATTATTCACCTGTTCCCACTGTGTCTTCAGGTCATCTGGCAACAGTGTGTCCCATTCTATTTGTCTTTGCCAGAAGTGTTGTAAAAACACGTTACAAGTCACTACCATTGTTCCCAGAAATCCCAATGGAGAGAATATGGAGGCAAGGAGGAAGTATACATCGTTTACTCCCGCTTACGTTACTATTTTCTGCATCAATAGCTAAGAATTGGATGGTATCGCCATGAGGATGCCACAACAGACCCAGAGTCTCCACTGTTTCTTGCTGCTCGTTGCCCAGACTCCGTGGTGTTTGCGCTTCACGATGTTCATGTGGGATGTTTTCTAGCAATCTTGAATCGTTTGCACACCATTTACGAAGAGGAAACCCTCCACTGTGAAGTAATCTAATAAGCTCTTCCTGCACACTGAGTGCCTCCTCTATGGTGTCAGCTCAGCTCAAAACATCGGCTACAAAAAAATCCCTTTCTAATGTGAAGTCCTTCGATATGTTGTTCCCTCATCTTCTGGTAGTTGTAATAGACATCTTGTTGCTGAAAAGGGCGCTGCTGCTGTGCCATAAGTGAGTGTTGTGAAACGGTAAGCCTTGATTGGTACGTTGGGAGACTCATGCCCAAGAATTCTTTGTAGGTCTTGATCTACCTTTGCCGGTCGGAGTGGCCGAGCGGTTCTAGGCAATGCAGTCTGGAACCGCGCGACCGCTACGGTCGCAGGTTTGAATCCTGCCTCGGGTATGGATGTGTGTGATGTCCTTAGGTTAGTTAGGTTTAAGTAGTTCTAAGCTCTAGGGGACTGATGACAGGGGACTGATGACCTTAGAAGTTAAGTCCTATAGTGCTAAGAGCCATTTGATCTACCTTTCCGACGTCAATCTGTCTATACATTTTTGTGATGTCAGCAGTGAAAGCATACCTGTGTATTGGGAACTGCAGGACAATTCAATATAAGTCATCTTGTACTGTCGGTCCAATCATCAAGATGTCATTGACTGAAGTGTTTGATGATGTCTTTGCTGAGGCATTAAACACTACTCGAAGTTTAGTAGTACTGCCTGATTCTTTAAGCATTGTGTGACGTAAAATTTAATACGTACAGTTCTCTGTATCTATGGTCACCAGTTCCATATGACCCTAATCTTCATATTCTATCATAAAACTGATATACTGTGCCCTTAATTCTGGCTGTCGCTGTAGCCTTCTCTCTATGTGTAGTATGCAGGATGAAGCATTATGTACGGACTCTCACAGTCCTGCATGATTATCTTTCACTGGTAGTTTCACCACGAATCTGCCATTTACAGCCGGCCGGAGTGACCGAGCGGTTCTATGCCCCTGATGACCTCAGATGTTAAGTCTCATAATGCTCAGAGCCATTTGATTTTTTGATGTTCTTCAAAAAGTTTTTTATGACTGTGAATCCCAGCTACAACAAGTGTTTTGAGTTTTGTCCACGGTTGCAACAACTGAATGAGGATGGTGATGGCATTGTTGATCGCTTAATTTTTAGCGACGAAGCCACTTTTCACACTAATGGGAAAGTGAACAGGCATAATTGTCGAATCTGGGGTACAAAGCATCCACACGAATGCATTGAATTTGAGCGTAATTCCCCAAAGGTAAATGTTTTTTATGCCTTGTCACGTCGAAAACTGTACGGGTCATTCTTCTTCACCGAGAGCACTGTCACTGGATATTCCTACTTGGACACGTTGCAGCAACTCTCCGTTCATCTTTCAGCAGGGTGGGGCTCCGCCCCATTTTCTTCGTGTAGTTCGTGGGTACCTGAACACAGAGCTGCCGCATCGATGGATCGGCCGTGCTACAGAAGGGGACAACTGTTTCATGAAATGGCCTCCCCGATCACCAGATCTTACTCCATGTGAATATTTTCCGTGGGGACACATTAAAGATCTGGTGTATGTACCACCTCTACCACGTGATGTAGCAGAGCTCCGGGAGAGAATACGGGAAGCGACTGCCACAGTCGACGATGCCATGCTGGGACGGGTATGGCAAGAATTCGATTACCGTATTGATGTCTGCCAGGTCACTCATGGTTCGCATATTGAATGTTTGGAAAAAAAAAACTTTCAGTTTCAGGGTTTCTCTTCAAAATGCAATATGTATGACATCTGTACAATGTTTAGTTCTTGTGCAATAAATAACTGAAAGTGTTCCTGTACTTTATTTACATCCTGTATTTCACGAAGGTATAAAATGTTGCACTTAAAATTGAGACTAGCATGATTAAAACTACAGTTGCTGAGGTAAAAAATATTTATATTAGTGCAATACTTAAAAAAGAGCTGCCCCATTAAATAATAGGAAAGGCTAAACAGGATATGTGGAAAGCTATTGTTTTGTTGAAAACAATTATGTAACTTAGTGAGAAATTAAATCACATTCAAATCATCGTAACAAGAGCACATAACAGTAATTCCTGTGTATTAATATATGACAGTGAATACATTAGTAAAATGAATGACTTTTCTGGGAGCGATGGCATCATAGAAATAAAATATGATCTAGTACGTATATTTGATGTGGAGCTCTAAATGAAACTAAAGTCAAGTCATTTTTTTGTATCTGACCTGAAAATATAGGAGAAAATTTGTAGAGATGAATCTGTTTATACACACTTTGAATTCACAGATAAAGCTACACAAAGAGGCGCATCCAATTAGACTGATGGTTACGCAGTCAGCACCCGCTTTCAAATCAGATCGTGATCTCAACAAAAGACTGAAAGATACATGTAACTTTGCAAAATATTTCCTTGTCAAGTCTTTTTACTTTGAAAAAGAGACTAAAAATGTGACAATACCCTATAAAGCAACTCTTGCGTTCTTAAACGCTGACAATTGGTTCATGAGCGTACCTATCAGAGCGAAATACTAGATCATCAAGAGGGAGTATTGGGTATACTCATACATTTGTACATACTATGATTGGATGACTGCTGGTTCTGTTAGATGCTTATCAGCTTCATCTACCAGAAATCTGGGATAAGGTGATCACATAAAATGGATATGTAGAAGACACATTTCAGTCGGTCAGTGGCACGATGACACAATGGTAGATGGCACAGCAGAAAAGTTTAATGCAAAGCAACCAGACACGCCTTCCACCGTAGACCACGAAACTGAACGCCCCTTGAATTTCTTAGATTTAACTTTCAAAAGAGCCACACTGAACTCATTTCTCAATATCTTTAGGAAATCCACATGTACTAATACAACTATTACAACTGATTCTTGTCAATTAAGGACCCACAAATAATAAGATTGCCGCTAAGTACACAAGACATAGAAAGTGAACTGAATATTCTAGAACAAAATGCTAAGTAATACAGATATTAAAGAACTGAAGTTTCTATATAACAAATAAAAGAATAAAGAAGTTCAGCAGCCAAAGTATACATGTAAGATAATGGCTACTGTCGCATAGAATGGTCTCTTTACGAACGGGGTGATGAATCGGTTTACGAAAATGGAGTTAGAGATGGGTTTGTGGACTCGTGGAATACTCAGAAGTAGATTATGTCATTCCATCGAAAGGAAGCAAGACAAACACGCCAGCACTGGAGTAGACAAGCGACTAGTGTAAAGATTGTAAATGGTATTGTGCGGGACAAACTGGAAGAACAGTTAGAGAAAGATTCTGGGAGCACACTTGTGATAGTAACGAAGGTTGCATAAAAAGAACAGTTGTTACAAAACAACCATACTCTGAGAACAGTTCATGACACTCTTCAATTTTTCATAAGACAGGTGGTGGGCGTTTTCTAAATATTCCCTGAGAATTGGAAATCTGTGTCATTAAGAGGAGAGATACTATTAATAAGCTGAATGAGCAATCATATTCCAGCAGAAACTGGTTTTTCGATATCTTCGTCGAACATATATCAACGCTTTCGCGAAGTGCGTATCTTGGTGTGCCGTAAGGTGGTGTCAACTGTGTGATTCAATATTTTATTAACTGTTATAGTCTCGGTTCTCTAGCATAGTACTTGATTCGGTGTCATCTTTGTGTGGCTTTGCCTTTTATTTTGTACTTGCTTGTCGCGCTTCTCTGCAGGCGTCACAGATCTTTAATCTTGTGTCGGATACTCACGCTTGCTGTATCAACCTCCGGATCTTAAGGCACCTTCGGAAGCTTTGGATACTGGGTGGTTTGCAACATCAGAAAGAATACGACCGAATGATAAATGAAAATGTAATCCTATGACTGTGTGACCTTAAATAGTGACAGCTAGGCTTTGAATCTGTTTTTAACATTTATCTTAATATTCAGGCACTGCTTCAGGCTGCTGTCATCGTCTATCATAGCTTTTCTAAAAATATTTTTTCATATTCTTTATATTGTTCAAATTTTAATGTTACTGTACACCAAGTAGTCGTATTACATGACGTTCGTTTATGCAGTGTCCTTTGCTCTTCAGAATATACATCCTCCAATCACGTTAAAGTGACCACCTGTCAAAAGCCTGAATAGCCACCCCAAGAGGAGTTGTGTTGGTAGGCGTCTTTCTACATCTGCAAGGTGATGTCTATTTAAATTTCGCACCATTAGCATTAGAGTGGTGTTAGTAGCGCCTCTATGAGTATGCAAGACAGGTTTGCTTTAAATAGACACTGTGAAAGGCAATCGCAGAGGGTGGGCGTACTGGTAGTTGGGAGCTCAAATGTTAGGCGCGTAATGGGGCCGCTTAGGGATATGGCGGCTAAGGAGGGGAAGAAATCCAGCGTGCACTCCGTGTGCATTCCGGGTGGAGTCATTCCTGATGTAGAAAGGGTCCTTCCGGATGCCATGGAGAGCACAGGGTGCAGCCAGCTAGAGGTGGTGGCACATGTCGGCACTAATGACGTGTGTCGCTTTGGATCTGAGGAAATTCTCTCTGGATTCCAGCGGCTATCTGATTTGGTGAAGGCTGCCGGTCTTGCTTACAAGATGAAGGCAGAGCTCACCATCTGCAGCATCGTTGACAGAACCGACTGCGGACCTTTGGTGCAGAGCCGGGTGGAGGGTCTGAATCAGAGGCTCAGACGGTTTTGCGACTGTGTTGGCTGCAGATTCCTCGACTTGCGCCATAGGGTGGTGGGGTTTCGGGGTTCCGCTGAATAGGTCAGGAGTTCACTACACTCAGCTGGCGGCTACGCGTGTAGCGGAGGCTTTGTGGCGTGGACTGGGCGGTTTTTTAGGTTAGAAGGCCTCCGGAAAGTGCGGGGTGGGCTGCAATCTCAAAGGGTGCATGGCAAATACAGGACGTGCTTGGATCAAGAAACAGTCGGAATTGTAGTTGTAAATTGTTGTAGTTGTGCTGGGAAAGTCACTGAGCTTCAAGCGCTAATAGAAAGCACAGAATATGAAATCGTTATAGGTACAGAAAGCTGGCTAAAGCCTGAAATAAGTTCTGCAGAAATTTTTACCAAGTCTCAGACGGTGTTCAGGAAAGATAGATTAGGCAGAATTGGTGGTGGAGTGTTTGTGTCTGTCAGTAGTGGTTTATCTTGTAGTGAAGTTGAAGTAGATACACCGTGCGAATTGGTATGGGTGGAGCTTATACTTAACAGCCGAACTAAGTTAATAATTGGCTCCTTCTACCGACCCCCAGACTCCGATGATATAGTTGCTGAACAGTTCAGAGAAAATTTGAATCTCGTAACAAATAAATACCCCACTCATACGCTTATAGCTGTTGGGGACTTCAACCTTCCCTCGATATGTTGGCAAAAATACTTGTTCAAAACCGGCGGTAGGCAGAAAACATCTTCCGAGATTGTCCTAAATGCTTTCTCCGAAAATAATTTCGAGCAGTTAGTCCACGAACCCACGCGAATTGTAAATGGTTGCGAAAACACACTTGACCTCTCAGCCACAAACAATCCAGAGCTAATAGAGAGCATCATGACTGATACAGGGATTAGTGATCACAAGGTCGTTGTAGCTAGGTTCAATACCGTTTCTTCCAAATCCACCAGAAACAAACGCAAAATAATTTTATTTAAAAAGGCGGATAAAGTGTCACTAGAAGCCTTCCTAAGAGACAGTCTCCATTCCTTCCGAACTGACTATGCAAATGTAGACGAGATGTGGCTCAAATTCAAAGATATAGTAGCAACAGCAATTGAGAGATTCATACCTCATAAATTGGTAAGAGATGAAACTGATCCCCCATGGTACACAAAACAGGTCCGAACGCTGTTGCAGAGGCAACGGAAAAAGCATGCGAACTTCAGAAGAATGCGAAATCCCGAAGATTGGCTAAAATTTACAGACGCGCAAAATTTGGCATGGACTTCAATGCGAGATGCCTTTAATAGGTTCCACAACGAAACATTGTCTCGAAATTTGGTAGAAAATCCAAACGTTAGCACATAAATGAGAGAAGATATATAATCATTTCAAATTTGATTTTGTTAGATAAAGTTCGGAGTTAGGGTTTGTATGTCCAAGGTTTGACGCAGTAAGCGCTTTGTAAAATTTTTTGTAAGAGTGATTCTTGCTACGAAAATGTTTGAAATAGTAGGTTTTGTGTAAGACTTAAAAATTTAACAATGTATATATTGAGATCAACATTGTGTTTAAATCTAAGAGCCTGAATCATAATCCACATCCTTTGCTTGTGTTGAATATGAAAATGAGTAGTAAACTAAAGTTACCCACCAATGAAAGAACCAAGTAAACATCAGGGCCAAAAATTAATTTTCCAAAACCATCTTAATGCCAGTGCACAAACGGCATTATTCTCTTAAACTTGATTGCTGAGTCAAATACATGTTGCACTTCTGGCAAAATGGAGGAGTGCAAGAAACAAGTTCACAGACGCAGTCAGATGCAGGTTTGCTGAATAATTAATTTAGAACAATCTTATCACTGATACTTTCGCAGAATAAAAGGATAAAATTTTGGTTGGATACTTTCAACTGTAACGGTCGTGAGAGTTACTTGCCTTCGAGTTTGGACGTGGTGGGCTGATATTAGTCAAGAATGGTTTTAAGGCGACAAAGACGCCATTATCAACACCTCAATAAATTTGAAAAGGTAGTGTACTAGGGATACTAGAAGCTGGATGTTCCTTCTGCAATACTGCAGAAATCCTTGGCAGGAATGTTCCCAATGTACATGACTGCTGGCGGCGATGGTCACGAGAATGTACGCTTGCAAAAAAAGCGCTCTCCAGACGGCCACGTGGCACTACACTACCGAGAGGGAAGACCATCGTGTTACGCATATGGCTCTGGCGCTTCGTACTGCAGCAATGTGATGCCTTCATGGCTTCTAAGGATTTTAACTGTTTTACAATCCCAGATGCACTAAACCCTATGTCAGGCATCCTTGCGTTTGTTCTATAATCGAAAGGGGGAATGGTCATGCAGCCCTCTTCCATAAACGAGTTTTTGAAAGCTGGGTTTAGAATTTCGGCCGTCTGTTTATCATCATCCGTTACATTACCCGTACTGTCAGCAATTTTTTTTATTTTTTTTATTTTTTATTTTTTTTAGAATTTGCAGATAAAATATTGCTTTCAAACTAAACAAAACAGACAAAGCATACAGTGAGAAACATAGGAGCAATACCAAATTAATACAATATGAACATACCAGAAATTGCACATACTAGAATCCTATTGACACAAAGTATCGCTTCAAGGTTGATTTTATGAAGCATAAGTACAAACTGATTTACATGTAGCCATGGAACGGTAAGAAAACCAACTCCAACAGATGGCGCTAGCGTACAAAGATGGTACTGTCCAGCAGTGAGTACATATACACTCCTGGAAATTGAAATAAGAACACCGTGAATTCATTGTCCCAGGAAGGGGAAACTTTATTGACACATTCCTGGGGTCAGATACATCACATGATCACACTGACAGAACCACAGGCACATAGACACAGGCAACAGAGCATGCACAATGTCGGCACTAGTACAGTGTATATCCACCTTTCGCAGCAATGCAGGCTGCTATTCTCCCATGGAGACGATCGTAGAGATGCTGGATGTAGTCCTGTGGAACGGCTTGCCATGCCATTTCCACCTGGCGCCTCAGTTGGACCAGCGTTCGTGCTGGACGTGCAGACCGCGTGAGACGACGCTTCATCCAGTCCCAAACATGCTCAATGGGGGACAGATCCGGAGATCTTGCTGGCCAGGGTAGTTGACTTACACCTTCTAGAGCACGTTGGGTGGCACGGGATACATGCGGACGTGCATTGTCCTGTTGGAACAGCAAGTTCCCTTGCCGGTCTAGGAATGGTAGAACGATGGGTTCGATGACGGTTTGGATGTACTGTGCACTATTCAGTGTCCCCTCGACGATCACCAGTGGTGTACGGCCAGTGTAGGAGATCGCTCCCCACACCATGATGCCGGGTGTTGGCCCTGTGTGCCTCGGTCGTATGCAGTCCTGATTGTGGCGCTCACCTGCACGGCGCCAAACACGCATACGACCATCATTTGCACCAAGGCAGAAGCGCCTCTCATCGCTGAAGACGACACGTCTCCATTCGTCCCTCCATTCACGCCTGTCGCGACACCACTGGAGGCGGGCTACACGATGTTGGGGCGTGAGCGGAAGACGACCTAACGGTGTGCGGGACCGTAGCCCAGCTTCATGGAGACGGTTGCGAATGGTCCTCGCCGATACCCCAGGAGCAACAGTGTCCCTAATTTGCTGGGAAGTGGCGGTGCGGTCCCCTACGGCACTGCGTAGGATCCTACGATCTTGGCGTGCATCCGTGCGTCGCTGCGGTCCGGTCCCAGGTCGACGGGCACGTGCGCCTTCCGCCGACCACTGGCGACAACATCGATGTACTGTGGACACCTCACGCCCCACGTGTTGAGCAATTCGGCGGTACGTCCACCCGGCCTCCCACATGCCCACTATACGCCCTCGCTCAAAGTCCGTCAACTGCACATACGGTTCACGTCCACGCTGTCGCGGCATGCTACCAGTGTTAAAGACTGCAATGGAGCTCCGTATGCCACGGCAAACTGGACGACACTGACGGCGGCGGTGCACAAATGCTGCGCAGCTAGCGCCATTCGACGGCCAACACCGCGGTTCCTGGTGTGTCCGCTGTGGCGTGCGTGTGATCATTGCTTGTACAGCCCTCTCGCAGTGTCCGGAGCAAGTATGGTGGGTCTGACACACCGGTGTCAATGTGTTCTTTTTTCCATTTCCAGGAGTGTATTTTGCATTTACAAAAATAATAAGAGAACATTTTACAATAACAGAAACACCATAGCGTTCACGTTTATACTCAGTGTCTTATACAAGTTTTGAACAACGGAAAACATTGCGTGAAACAGACTTTTATATAATTATTTTTCGCCCGAATTACATAAGAAATATTAAAAATATAGAAATTGTGAAACAACTACAAACAACGCCGAAGCCGATCTATATAAAATATTAACTTGGAGACACTACGGGGCCCGCATCTCGTGGTCGTGCGGTAGCGTTCTCGCTTCCCACGCCCAGGGTCCCGGGTTCGATTCCCGGCGGGGTCAGGGATTTTCTCTGCCTCGTGATGGCTGGGTGTTGTGTGCTGTCCTTAGGTTAGTTAGGTTTAAGTAGTTCTAAGTTCTAGGGGACTGATGACCATAGCTGTTAAGTCCCATAGTGCTCAGAGCCATTTGACACTACGGGTGTTTTTAGTAAATGGCGTTGCACATCAGTACGTAGGTCCTTGCACAAACGGAGCTCACATAGATCCTTAAAAAAAAAAAAGCCTGAAAGGCCAACAGGATGCCTAAAAATTAAAATGACCAGTATAAACAGAATTAAAGGCTAACAAGCTGCCTTTACAAAAATAATAAGTGTACATTCTACAATAATTTAAACGCAGTAGCGTTCACTTAACGTCATGTGCATGTTTTACGCAGATGGAAAAAATTGTAACACCAAAAAATAATTAATGTAGAGCAACGAAATTTCGGGAGCATATTTGTACCGGTAACGTATTCATGTGGTTAACATTGCAGGAACACAGCCAAGCGCGAGGTAAGCCATTTCATTTGTGAAATTCTGGTACATTAATAAACGGTGTAACCGCCAGAATGTTATTTGCAAACATCCAAACGTGCATGCATTGTGTTCTACAGTGCCAGTGTCATGAACTTCCAGTTTGTTCCACTTGGTCGGTCAGTACAGGGAAAGTTAATGCTGTTTGCGGATGACTCTGGAGTTGTCTTTCGCTTGACTGGAGAGACATCTGGTGATCGAGCAGACCATGACAATATGTAGAAACTGTGTAGAGCATGTTGGGTTACAACAGCTGTATGTGAGCGAGCGTTATCCTGTTGGAATACGCCCTCTAGGGTACTGTTCGCGAATGGCAGCCCAACAGGTCGGATCACCAGACTGAAGCAAAATTTTTCAGTCAGGGTTCGTGGGCTAGCAACGAAAGTGCTTCTGCTGTCATACGAAATCGCATCCCGGATCATAACTCTAGGTGTAGATCCATTGTGTCTAACACGCAAACAGGTTGGTTTCAAACCCTCAGCTGTCCTCGTTCTAACCATCACACTACCATTAACGGCACTCAAGCAGAACCAGCTTTCATCAGAACACACAACAGACCTCCACCTTGCCCTCCACTGAGCTCTCGCTTGACGTCACTGAAGGGGAAATTGGCGGAAATAAGTGAAATGCACGCTACACGGTGTCTGACTTGGAGCTGTCTTTGAACTAACCGATTTGCAACAGTTCGTTGTGTCACTGTGATGTAGTGCTGGCAGTACAAAAATAAATGCTCAGTCTTTGGAAGCGGCAACATTCGTTAAGTAATTGGGTGTGACTATTCCAAATGATCTCAAATGGAACGATCAGATTATACAAGTAACGGGTAGGGCGAACTCTAGATTGCGGTTTATTGGTAGAATCCTGAAGCGATGCGGTCCTGCAGCAAAGGAAATTGCTTACAACACGTTAGTTCGACCAGTCTTAGAGTATTGTTAGTATGTATGGGACCCTTACCAGTTGGGTCTGATTCAAGCGGCAAAATTCGTGAGTGGTACATTTAGCCATCGCGAGAGCGTTACAAATCTCATAGGAAGTTTGAAGTGGGACACACTTGCACATAGACGACGCTCTAAACGGAAGGGGCTGCTCACTAAATTCCAAAATCCGATCTTCGCCGAGGATGTAGAGCATATATATTATTACCACCAACTTTCAAATCGCACAATGATCACCATTCAAAGATAAGGGGAATTAGAGCTCGTACTGAGGTTTCAGACAGTCGTTTTTGCCTCACGCGATCCGCGAGTGGAACCGAGAGGGGGGGGGGAATATGACTTTGGCGCGAATAGTGCGCTCCGCCTCACACCGATTGGTGGCTAGTGGAGTATACATGCAAATGTAGATAATAATGGCTTAGACCTGAAACGCGTAAGGATTGAAGAAATACAAATACTTATGGTTACGACGAATTATGTAAGTCTATAAGCGCTGAATATGACCGCCACGCCACAAAGCTTTTATGCACTATGTATCTTATATTTAGGATATCTACATTTATTTAGACGTAATATGATAAAAACAGCCATTAAAAGAAATATTTAGCTCCAGATTCATAAATACGTGTCGTGTTCTGTAGCCCAAAATAGCAGGAGGTCACATACCTGCATAACTAATCTCGATGACTGAAATGATCGTTTGACAGCCAGGATACCCCCCCCCCCCCCCACCCCCGGGGGAAGTTCGGTCGCCGAGTTAAAGTCTTTCAGTTGACTCCACGTTGGGCAATTTGCGTGTAGATGGTGATGAGGACAACACAACATTCAATCCCGAGCCGAGAAAATCTCTGACCCAGCCGGAAATCGAACCCGATCCTGCAGCATGGCAGTCAGACACACTGACCACTCGGCTAAGGGGGCGGACTCTCGATGAGCGAAATATCCTGATGAAATCGCTCGCCATGCATGTCAGAAACTGCCCCGCAATTTTCGGGGAAGAAACAGAGATGACTATCAAGAAAGTGTATTTCGGATACGTGTTACAAAAAGTAAGGAAGGAAGATAGGGGTTTAACATTCCGCCGACATCGAGCTCATTAGTAAAGGAGCTCGAGCTGGGACTGTTGCAAGGATGGGGGACGAAATCGGCCGCGCCCTTTCAAAAGGAACCTTCGCGGAATTTGCCTGAAGCGATTTAGGGAAATAACAGAAAACCTAAATCTGGATGTCCGGGCGAGGATTTGAAGCTTCGTCCTCCTGAATGAGAGTCCAGTGTGCTAACCACTGAGCCACCTGGCCCGTTGAACATGTTACAGCCAAGCCTTTTATGACGACAGTTCACCAAAAGGCGCCTTATAATTTTGTGCTCCCTTTTTCCCAAAGAAACTGAAACAAATGTTTTAAAACTTTCCCAGGCACTCTTCTCACCACTGCCTAACATTTCGTCAAATAGTTTTTCTCTGAAAAGCTCTCTCGCGCCTGTGTAGTCTAGGTGTGTCATGCTCAACCCGGAGGTAAGTCGGGTCGCGTCCTGGTGGTAGAAAATTTTCATTGAGAATATTTGTGGCGGCAAGGGGAGGAGAGGTGCTGGTGTGAATTTCCTGATCACCAGTCTTTGAACCAATGTCCTGAGTTAAATTAAAAACATCTCCACAGTGCCCACGAAGTGAGGGCATGTGGCACTGCTGACGGTGATCCGTTCGTCGGGTCTGACGTTAAGCTCGACAGCCACGCTGGTGGTGTTAGAGAGGAATATATTATGTGCCGGCACCGGATTATCTTCTTTCCCATTCACCCATAGAAACACAAACGCAACACTACGCTGTACAAACCCTCATCACAGTCATCCACAGTAGACCCTACATAACAGTCCGGAGGAATCCCACAGCAAAGGACCTTACCCACAATGACGATGCTTTCCTACGCTTCTTCCCTGTACAGGCTGATTCCGTGATGATGTTACAACTTTCAGGTGTGAAGTAGACAGGTAAATGTATCAATCTGAGGTAATGTGACACTAGGCTGAAAACGACCGAGTCGAAAGTTGTAAGCGAAAATAGTTTTGAGACCTCTGACAGTGGAATACATGTACCGGTACTATTGTTGCTAAGGTTGTAGGGTAGGCAGTTTTCAGAGATGGTAGTATGGTCCACAAGAAAAATAGTAAACATGGGCTCTAAACTGCATACCTTAAGAGCTATGGACACTTGTTCAGTGGAAAAGATGTGTTTCGCAGTAGCAAAGATGAACAAGTGGTCATAGCTCTTAAGGTATGCATTTTAGAGCCCTTGTGTAGTAGACATTTTTCTTGTTTTGCCCCATACTACCACCCATGAAAGATGACTGCCCTGTAGTCTTAGTAACAAAAGTACATGTATTCTCCTGTCAGGGGCATCATAACTATTTTTGTTTATAACTTTCTATTCGGTCGTTTCCGGTCCGTTACCTCAAATTGAGACATGTGCGCTTCTCTATCATCCCTGAAAGTTTATAACATCATCACGGAATCATCTTGCATTTAGGGCTAAGACGTATGGGGTGGCGTTGGGTTGGGTTGTTTGGGGGGGAAGGGACCAAACAGCGAGGTCATCGGTCTCATCGGATTAGGGATGGATGGGGAAGGAAGTCGGCCGTGCCCTTTCAAAGGAACCATCCTGACATTTGCCTGGAGCGATTTAAGGAAATCACGGATAACCTAAATCAGGATGGCCGGACGCGGGATTGAACCGTCGTCCTCCCGAATGCGAGTCCAGTGTGTTAAAGACGTATGAGAAATTCTTGAATCTGCGGAGCAACGTAGAACCCCTTTCACTTTTCGTTCACCCAATCGTGGAAATTCTTCCCTCGTTCTAGGCCTCGCCTTAGCAATTCATTTTCCTTATACAATTTTTCAAGAGTTATACTAGGATAATTCCTTTAAGTCATGGCAACTATGGTATATCTTGCGATAATGCAACGACATGGGAATTCCACGATATACGTTGAATCGGTAAGGCAGTATGTATCTGATTGCCAACATAAGATAGGATTCCAGTGCAGGAGATCGCGGCGTAGGGTGAAATGAAACACAAGCATTGTAGCTCTATGTAAATTTATTGTGCACAAGAACAAATGAAACAAAAATGAATAAAAATCAACTACTATCCTTCAGAATAGTTCCCCAGTGGAGCTAGACAGCGTTGCTAATGCTGGGGAAGGCACTGAATGCCATTGCATTCCCATCATTCTGTGCCACCTGTCGTGAAAGTCCCTCGAGGATGTCTGCCCTGTTTGCAAAGCACCTCCCACGCAGTGGTTTCTTTAGTTGTGGAATGAGGTGGAAGTCACATGGATTGGGGCCAGGTGAGTATGGTGGGTGGTGGTGGATTTCCCACCCCCAGCGTTGTACGTAATTCTTAATGACGTATGCATTGTGGACTGTACCGTTATCATGGAGTACGACTGCATTATCCAGCAGAGCCGGACGTCTCTACCGTCACCCACAGTCAGTCGTAGTTTCGCCTGACGCGGATCAGCATGTCTGCCAGCGAGAAAAGGCAATTTTCACGTATACTCACTGTTCCTCTCTGCTTACATCCATCTTACAGCACGCCCAACCTCACTCTGAGTGATTCAGGCACTAGTCCGAGCCATCCTCGCTTGCGGTCGCTATCTGTCGGTTGAGTTAGGCCGTTTGCCACAGGATTTCGAATGTATTTACTGCGATTACAGTGATGCCACAAGTTCGCGCGATATAACATAGTTGCCACGACTTATGGAATGACTCTTGTATAAAAATCTCTTTGGAACAAAAATAAGGGCAAATTACAATCACTACCAGCTACAATATAGCTGAAGTAAGGTATTGAAATGGAAAGACTTGAGTGTTGAATAATATTTTTGTAATATCGTTTCATTCTTAACATGTACAATATTGTTTTATTCTTGTCATATACAACATCTATACGTAAGTTACTAATATACAGGGTGAAGCGAAATTCGCGCACTCAGGCTTCACAGTACGACTCCTCATATGCCAGCGATAAAAAGATGTCTGTGGCAAAATTTCGTCCGGCAGAAAATTGACGTCAAAGAGTGGCAATCTGGCAACACTTAACCACATGATTGGTAAGTACCTTTGTCAGCAGCTGATGGTTCTGGTGTACAGTTGGTGCACTGGAAAGAGTTTTGGTTTAGCATGCAGGAGGTTCGTGGGTTCGATCTTGGGTTGGGGCGCATTTTTTTTATTTGCTAATTTCTTCTGACATTTCGTACTGTAATATACGCCGTTTCTTAGGTCACATATATCCTAAATTTACAACGTTTTGTAACTCTGAACGTAACAAATGTATGGTTAGACAAATAAGAAATAGACAGTTGAAGCAAATGACATCTCATAGGACAGAATAACTACAAAAACAATATCAATT
The DNA here is from genome assembly GCF_021461385.2 of Schistocerca piceifrons. Lineage (NCBI taxonomy): Eukaryota > Metazoa > Arthropoda > Insecta > Orthoptera > Acrididae > Schistocerca > Schistocerca piceifrons. The sequence goes on from NC_060141.1 coordinate 574,881,197, forward strand.
TCGAGTTGCTACAGATGCGCCTGTTCCATGTAATGTGCATTACCCCTTTGACAGATATTGTTCTGCATGATTCATACCGACATCGCTAAGTGCGAAATGTGCGTCCCCGGTAGCTGAGTGGTCAGCGTGACAGAATGTCAATCCTAAAGGCCCGGGTTCGATTCCCGGCTGGGTCGGAGATTTTCTCCCAGGCAGTGGGTGCTGTGTTGTCCTAACCATCATTATTTCATCCCCATTGACCTGGAAGTCGCCGAAGTTCAGTCTGCTTTCGGCTGCGGTGGGGCGAGGACGTCCGCTGCGCCCCGCCGTGCGCGACCGTGAGCGCTTGCTTGTGTTTACCTTCTCGCGGCGCGAGTTGTATTTGTTCCAAGTTCAGTGCGACTATGGCACACACATGGCGCCACGATACGATCAAAATTACTTTCCAACCAGATCACTCGCATCCTCGAGCCTATGAAATAGAACAGTTCATACGTGACGTTCTACGCTGAGATCCGGCGACTGTCGTCGGAATACATTTTTCTATAACAGCGAGCGTGGTTTATGTTAAAATGACCAGTGCAGAGGTCTGCGCGACAGTGGTGTCTAAATACTCGAACTCACTCAGATTCAAACATTCTGATGGACGTATCGGTGCAGTGACGGTGGATCATGCAGGCATGGGCCTAAGGACTGTGAGGGTTTTTGAGCTCCCCTTCGAGGTCCCAGAGGAAGTTGTCAAGGACGCCTTCCGACCATATGGCAATGTTATCAGCCACGTTGCAGAAAAGTGGCAAACTTTCTCGACGTATAAGGTCTACAATGGTGTGCGCCAAATTAAACTTGAGCTCAAGAAACATGTGCCGTCCTTTTGAACATCGGTGGCTGTCGTGCAGTCATCATGTACGACGTCAACCGCGTACCTGTTCCAGATGTGGGCAGGAAGGCCAAGTTCGATCGAGCTGCTTACAACGTAGAATTACGCAGACACCAGAGGGAGACTCCGTTTCTCCGACGAGGACGACAATCCTGCCCCTCACGTACGCTCAGACGACGATGCGCACCATAGATGAGGACGAAACGGGCGATCAGACACATCCATCGACGACAGAAGTACCGAGGGAGGAAGAGGAAGGACCCCAGATGCCAACCCTTATGTCGCCCCCTCCACAGCAACAACAGCAGCAACTGCCCCCCGTAATCCAGACGCAACATAACATTCAGAACGCGATGGATGTAGACGCGAACATTGTCCTGACCGCAGCTTTCCTAGCGGAAGGTGATACGACGCTGGATTGCCTCCCACATTCGGATAAGGATGTTCACGTTCGAAAGCAACGTTCGCCTCGACGACGCAAGCGACGTCGGCGGACCCCTTCTGACTATTGCCTCCCACACGGCCGGTCAAGAAGGTGACATCTCATCAGACGGTATGGATGCTGCGCCTGCTGAGGATCTAAGTAGTGTAGACGGTTCACTTGCCCATACTACGAGTGCCCAGTTACTTCTTCCACCACAGACGCAGAAGGTCGCGTCAATGGATGGCGCTCCGTCTACCTCTACCAAAGACGACGTGCGTGAGAGAGATTTAGGTGCCTATCAGCTACACAGCATCGTGTTGCACCCACTGTGGTCGGACGATGTTGAGGAACTTCCTGGAGAGGGCACGGGTGACAGGGGAGGGGGTGGCATTGGGGATGCCACTCCTAGCGTGAAAGACTCATAATTTGTAACGGGTTCAGTGAGTCCGACATCTCTTGTGGTTAGCATTGATTGCCATGGCGTCTATGCTAGGTGAAGAGGCTAGGCAGCACCTTTCGCCTTGCCACAATCAATATCAACGCGATAAGGGCACCACACAAACTGACAATGCTACAACGCATGCTTGATGCGGCGGACATCGACGTGGCCCTCTTACAGGAAGTATGTGTCGCTAGTTTCCCTGACTTCTACGGGTATACCGCCCACATCTCCCATGCCTCTTCTACCGATTGTGGTGTGGCTGTCCTGCTACGGGACGGCTTGGCGGCTACGGACGTACTATACTTACCGAGTGCAAGAGCCATGGCAGTAACTGTCAACGGTGTACGACTCATCAATGTATATGCCCCTTCAGGATCAGGGAGACGGAGAGACCGGGCACGCTTTTTTTCGGAAGATATTACGCGTCTATTTATGGGCCGCATAGACGATATGGTGATCGGAGGCGATTTTAACTGTACATTATCTCCGTCTGATCAGCAGCCACATCACGTCCCGTGTGCGGAATTGGAAATGCTAGTGCGTGATCTCCACCTGATCGACACGTGGCGCCACATCCACGGCCCAGCTCCTGGTTACACCCATTATACAAGTCATTCATCAAGTCGGTTAGATAGGATTTACGTCACGCGCACCCTTTCGACGGCGAAGAGAGGAGCAGAGCTCTGGCCCACTGCATTCACCGACCACACAACCTATATTTGCACCATTGCCCTCTAACCTGCACGCGTGTGGCGCAGTAGGCCCTACTGGAAACTGATCGTCGCCCATCTAGACGGACCGGCATGTAAAGGTGCTGTCGAAGAGTCGTGGACCGCGTCCTTACAGCTTCGTGGTCGTTACCGATCGACCCTCAGTTGGTGGATTGAATGCGCGAGGCCTGCTCTTAGGCGCACCTTCATGGCTTACGGCCGGGAAGCAGCGGCATGGAGGAGGAGCACGGAAAGCTTTTATTACACCGTCCTACGGGAATGTCTTGCTATGGAGCCCTCACCTGACAGGCAGGTCATAGTCAATCGCGCGAAAGCGCAGCTCGTCTCCTTAGCACGCCATCATTTACAGGGCGCTGTTATACGGTCGCGTGCTCCAGACATGATACAATCAGAAAGGCCATCTATGCAACACGTGGTCCTAGAACGCAGGAGGCGCCGTAGGGCACTGGTAACCGACATGATAACGGACGACGGACGACACGTGGTAGAACAAGCAGATATAGCAGAATCCTTCTATGGGCATTACGCTCAACTTTATTCAGCAGTGCTCCCTGATATGGCGACGGTAGGCACCGTTTCAGCACATGTCCACGGTACAGTTCCACCAGTCATGGTACCGACTTTACTGGGAGAAGTGACAGAAGAGGAAGTGCTCGACGCCATTGGTAAAGGTGCTCCCCATAAATCACCAGAAATCGAGGGATTACCATTAGAGTTCTATCGAGCATTTAAACAACTGTTGGTGCCGTGTTGGGTTGAAATTTGTCAGGAATTGATGTCCCCGGGTATAACGTTGCCTGCAGCGTTCTTGGAAGGACTGATTGTCCCCATCCATAAACCGAAGGGACGGAATAATGTCCGCGATTATCGCCCCTTAACGTTATTGAACACCGACTTCAAGATCTTCTCGAGACTGCTATCAGAACGTATTCGCGGCACACTATTGCAGCGATCAGACGTCCTTGGGGGGACCCAACAACATCAGAATTGCATTATGTCGTTACAGAGATCTCATCTCCCTTGCACGGGTGAGACGTTTGCCGGCAGCCCTGGCGACTATCGACTTTAGCCTGACTTTTGACCGTGTGGGCCACACCTTCCTCACGGCCGTTCTACGGCGCATGGAATACCCCGACCCCTTTATCACAATGCTGACACGCCTTCTGCATGGTGCCACTTCTCGAGTCCTTGTTAATGGAAGACTGACGGTACCCATGCCGATCGCCGATCAGTACGACAGGGATGTACATTATCAACATCGTCATTTGCATTGGCCTTAGAACCCTTGTTGTGTGGACTCCGAGACAGGCTCACTGGGATACAGTTCGGCGGCTCCATCTATCGCTGCACCGCATATACGGATGGTTTGATGATCGTCATACGTGGAGCTGACGATATGGCCGCAGCTTTGGACTGGATTGCAACCTACGGTACAGCTTCTGGTAGCCAAATCAATGTTGACAAGTCTGTTGCCTTGAGCATCGGGATTGGGCTACCACAGGAACACATTGCCCCCTTACGCTTCAGTGATACTGTCCGCTGCTTGGGCTTAGATTTCATGAACGACATGCGACGCGCGACGACGCTCAATTATCGACGCCTTCTTAACCAAATTAGGGCCGGAATTGCAAATCAGCGCTTGCGATCCCTCAACATCGTTCAGCGGGCGTATTATGCCAATGTATACCTTGCGTCCCGCATACCGAATGTCGCCCAAACGCTACCCATTCCGAAACCCTTGGCTCGTAGCATTATGGCAGCGCTGGGATACTTCGTTACCTCTGGTATGTTACTGAAGATCAGGTACGTATCCCTTACCCTCCCCACGGAAAAGGTGGTCTCGGCCTAGTTAACGTCCATGATAGGGCCATTGCCCTTTATGTTAGCTCACATTTATGTCTGCTGCGCCGTTGTCCTACGAGCCTCACGAGTCTGCTTCTGACGGCGCTACGACCTGCTTCACTAAGAGCGCCGGTGCCACTACAGGACATCCCAGCGCCCCTCTTTTATATAGGACGTTTCTATTTAGAACAAAGTTATTGCAGTGTCGCGCTCACGACACCACAAATGGCCACAACTCGACGCCTATATCATGACATGCTGCAACGCCGCCCCCTAAATGTGGTCGAACAAAATATCCTGACGTACGGTGGCGCGTGATGTGGAAGACTGTACACGATGCCATTCTTGATTCCGATGTTGTTTCCCAATGGTACGTAGTCGTTAATGGGAAGCTAGTGGCGCAAAAACGTCTCTACACTATCCACATGGCAGAATCTCCCAATTGTGTGGGTTGTAATACAGTAGATTCTGACGAGCACCGCCTCAGCTGTGGAGAGGCGGAACCGGTTTGGCACCTAGTGCGGCAGATGCTGGCTTATCTCTTGCGAGTTAGGCCGGAGCATATGTCTGCGCGCATGTTATTCTTTCCGGATGAGACATTTTACCCCAAGACTCGAACCAACTCCGTCACCTGGATACGTGGACATGCGGTCCATTACCTCTGTCGTGACGGACACAAGAATTTCCTTGACTTCTGGCTCTATTTGCAAGAAAGACATCATGCTATTTCCGGGCATACCATATACCGACAATGCTTCGCAAACTGCCTGTGGAGTGCCTTTCACAGCCCGCCGTGTAGCTGGAATGTTCCAGGCAGTGGCAGATGAGGTCAGAACGAACTGCAAACGATCGTATTTTGAACAATCTTTATCAGTGGGCGCAGTCGCTGGGAAGCCTAACTACGAAGTGGTAGCTTTATTTTCATGTTATTTATGTTTACTATCTTCGATGGTGCCCTCATTCTGTTTCAGTTTTCCAGGCTTGATTAACATTGATATATATATATATATATATATATATATATATATATATATATATATATATATATATATATACACTCCTGGAAATTGAAATAAGAACACCATGAATTCATTGTCCCAGGAAGGGGAAACTTTATTGACACATTCCTGGGGTCAGATACATCACATGATCACACTGACAGAACCACAGGCACATAGGCACAGGCAACAGAGCATGCACAATGTCAACACTAGTACAGTGTATATCCACCTTTCGCAGCAATGCAGGCTGCTATTCTCCCATGGAGACGATCGTAGAGATGCTGGATGTAGTCCTGTGGAACGGCTTGCCATGCCATTTCCACCTGGCGCCTCAGTTGGACCAGCGTTCGTACTGGACGTGCAGACCGCGTGAGACGACGCTTCATCCAGTCCCAAACATGCTCAATGGGGGACAGATCCGGAGATCTTGCTGGCCAGGGTAGTTGACTTACACCTTCTAGAGCACGTTGGGTGGCACGGGATACATGCGGACGTGCATTGTCCTGTTGGAACAGCAAGTTCCCTTGCCAGTCTAGGAATGGTAGAACGATGGGTTCGATGACGGTTTGGATGTAACGTGCACTATTCAGTGTCCCCTCGACGATCACCAGTGGTGTACGGCCAGTGTAGGAGATCGCTCCCCACACCATGATGCCGGGTGTTGGCCCTGTGTGCCTCGGTCGTATGCAGTCCTGATTGTGGCGCTCACCTGCACGGCGCCAAACACGCATACGACCATCATTGGCACCAAGGCAGAAGCGACTCTCATCGCTGAAGACGACACGTCTCCATTCGTCCCTCCATTCACGCCTGTCGCGACACCACTGGAGGCGGGCTGCACGATGTTGGGGCGTGAGCGGAAGACGGCCTAACGGTGTGCGGGACCGTAGCCCAGCTTCATGGAGACGGTTGCGAATGGTCCTCGCCGATACCCCAGGAGCAACAGTGTTCCTAATTTGCTGGGAAGTGGCGGTGCGGTCTCCTGCGGCACTGCGTAGGATCCTACGGTCTTGGCGTGAATCCGTGCGTCGCTGCGGTCCGGTCCCAGGTCGACGGGCACGTGCACCTTCCGCCGACCACTGGCGAAAACATCGATGTACTGTGGAGACCTCACGCCCCACGTGTTGAGCAATTCGGCACTACGTCCACCCGGCCTCCCGCATGCCCACTATACGCCCTCGCTCAAAGTCCGTCAACTGCACATACGGTTCACGTCCACGCTGTCGCGGCATGCTACCAGTGTTAAAGACTGCGATGGAGCTCCGTATGCCACGGCAAACTGGCTGACACTGACGGCGGCGGTGCACAAATGCTGCGCAGCTAGCGCCATTCGACGGCCAACACCGCGGTTCCTGGTGTGTCCGCTGTGCCGTGCGTGTGATCGTTGCTTGTACAGCCCTCTCGCAGTGTTCGGAGCAAGTATGGTGGGTCTGACACACCGGTGTCAATGTGTTCTTTTTTCCATTTCCAGGAGTATATATATATATATATATATATATATATATATATATATATATATATATATTAAAGTGGGCAGGAGACCTGCTTTCGAATCCAAATAAATACACAGGAACAAAATAAGAACAAAAGGGGCAACAAATAAAATATAATAAAGTATTATACCCTTTCCTTTCTCCTTTTATTTTTTTTATAAAATGTTCAGAGGCATATTTAATTTTTGTTCGTGGGCGGAACCTGAAGTGGTGGCGAACGGCCGTCCTAGTTTGCTTTAGGATGAAAGTGGCGGTGGCACTAGCTTTGTTTTTGTCTTTAGGCTAGATAGGCTTTTGGGAAAAAAAAGTGGCGTCAAATCGAAAGACTTGCACCCGGCGAACGGTCTACCCGACGGGTAGTCACACGACAGTTACATTTACATTGTGAAATGTTCTGCTTCGAATTACACTGTGTCCCTAACGGTAATAGACGTGATGAATCCACAATCCCATCGATAGAATAATAACAATAATAATAATGCATTGAAATACATACTTAACCACATTCAGTTACCAGGCTCATCGTTGAAAGGCGTGGGACCATGGTGATAACACATACAAATAGTAACCGAGGCAGGACATTATTCGCAAAGCACATTGGTAGCCCTGTTGGTAACGTAAGGCCCTAACGAAATGTATGGATCTGAATGAGGCAAGAATAATAGTTGCTACTAATCTCTGGGACCATCGGAGGAGGATACAAAGGAATTAGTTTCGCATCTAGTTGATGAGGTAATTGTGAAATTCCATGACATGAAAAGGGCTTCTTTTAAAGCTGACCAACCTTCCATTTTTACGATTGCAGTTTGTAAGTGCAAGTGTTTTCTAGAGGGCCCGACGCAATCGCTGTTGACTATTAAGATGCCAGATACTGTACCACCTGCACTATATTTACCAAATAAAAAACACAGGCCTCAACCCAGGATCTAACCATCGACCTGCTGCGTGCTAACCCAAAAATATATTCACTGCACCAACTGTACAGAACAAGGAATATGTGCTGACGGAGATACTTACCATACATGTGGTTACAGTGTTGCCAGATTTCCACTCTTCAACGTCCTTTTTCTGCCGGATGTATTCGGCAGACGAATTTTTGTGAGAGACATTTTTTTATCGCTGACATGAGAGGAGTTTTGCTGGGAAGCCCGAGTGCGCGAATTTCGCTTCACCCTGTACATTTCTTCTATTTTCTTTTCTGCATGAAAACCTTTCTAAAAACCGGAGCTAAGTTTCAGTTTTCTTTGTCATATTAGTTATTAGCACAATGGAACTGAACGGATTTTGCTAGTTACGTGCAATATACTCTGAAGCACCAAAGAAACTGGTATAGGCATGCGTATTGAAATACAGAGATATGTAAACAGGCAGAACATGCCGGTGCGGTCAGCAACGCCTATATAACACAACAAGTGTCTGACACACTTGTTAGATCGGTTACTACTGTTACAGCGGCAGATTATCAAGATTTAAGTGAGTTTGAACACGGGGTTATAGTCGGAGCACGATTGATGGGACAGAACATCTCCGTGGTAACGATGAAGTGGAGATTTTCCCATACGACAATTTCGTGAGTGTACCGTGAATTTCAGGAATTCGGTAAAACATCAAATCTCCGACATCGATGCGGCAGGAAAAAGATACTATAAGAAGGGGACCAACAATGACTGTTCAAGATGACAGAAGTGCAATCCTTCCACAAATTGCTGCAGTTATGCACGCTAGGTCATCAACAAGTATCAGCGAGCGAACAATTCAACGAAATACCATCGATACGGGCTGTCAGAGCCAAAGGCCCACTCGTGTACTCATGATGACTGCATGACACAAAGTTTTACTTCTCGCCCAGGCCAGTCAACACCGACATTGGACGGTTGATGACTGAAACCATGTTGCCTGGTCGGACGAGTCTCTTTTCAAATTGTATAGAGCAGATAGACATGAACGGGTATGGAGAGACCCTCAAAAATCCATGGACCCCGCATGTCAGCTGGTGGATCCTCTGTAATAGTGTGAAGCGTGTGCAGTTGGAGTGATATGGGGCCCCTGATACATCTAGATACAACTCTGACAGGTGACAAGTACGTAAGCGTCCTGTCTGATCACCTGTTCCTGTCCAGTGAGCATTCCGACGGACTTGGGCAATTCTAGCAGGACAATGCGACACCCCACACATCAAGAATTACTACACAGTGGTTCCAGGAACACTATTCTGAGTTAAACACTTCCAATGGCCAACAAACTCCCCAAACATGAACATTATTGAGCATATCTGGGATGCCTTGCAACGTGCTGTTCAGAATAGATCTCCACACCACGTGCTCTTATGGATTTGTGGACAGCCATGCAGGATTCATGGTGTCAGTTCCTTCCAGCACTACTTCAGACATTAGTTGAGTCCATGCTACATCCTGTTGCGGCACTTCTGCGTGCTCGCGGAGACCCTACATGATATTAAGCAGGTGTGCCAGTTTCTTTATCTCTTCAGTTGATCCGCATGTGGATAGTCGATAGTACGCTATATTTTCCCACGTCTTGCCTTTCAGGACTAAAGAATATGTATAGTACTAAACGGCTAAACTGGTTCAAGGTTCACAATCTGAGTTGTAGGTTGCCTATTTAAAAACTTCCAAGGTGGCTACAAAAATTTGATTTTTCTTACTTCATAGAATTATCGACCGAGTTTAAAAATTTAAAATACTGTCAGAATTTGTTCATGAAGGGTTAAAAAATTATGCTGAAGGTTTAACAAAATAATGTCAGCCGCAATTGAAAATGCCGCCGCGTGTGAAATCAGATCTGTGATACGTTTTCTAAATGCAAAGAAAGTTAAACCAAAGGAAATTAGTTGGCAAATCTGCGAGGTTTACGGACAAAATGGTATGAGTGATTCAATCGTTAGAAGATGGGTCAGACTGTTCAATGAAGGACGTGATCAAGTGCACGATGAAGAACGAAGTGAACGCCCGTCTGTGGTTACTGATGAACTGGTTCACACAATTGAAGAGAAGATTCAGCACAGCCGTAGGTTTACACTTAGCTCCATTTTTATGGAAGTTCCGCAAATCTCTTTGGTGGTCAACACTTTAACGATGATGACTAGCTGAAAAAACATGTTACAACATGTTGAATACACAGGCGGCAACCTTCTATGAAGTTGTTGTGGTCTTCAGTCTGGTTTGATGCAGCTCTCCATGCTACTCTATCCTGTGCAAGCTTTTTCATCTCCCAGTACCTACTACAGCCAAAATCCTTCTGAATCTGCTTAGTGTATTCTTCTCTTGGTCTCCCTCTACGATTTTTACCGTCCACGCTGCCCTCCAATACTAAATTGGCGATCCCTCGATGTCTCACAACATGTCCTACCAACCGATCCCAACTTCTAGTCAAGTTGTGCCACAAGCTCCTCTTCTCCCCAATTCTATTCAATACCTCCTCGTAAATTATGTGATCTACCCATCTAATCTTCAGCATTTTTCTGTAGCACCACATTTCGAAAGCTTCTATTCTCTTCTTGTCTAAACTATTTATCGTCTACGTTTCACTTCCATACATGGCTACACTTCATACAAATACTTTCAGATACGAAACTATGAAGAAGACATACAAAACATGTGCCACGCTATGACAAGTGCCTACAAAATTTCGGAAGCTGTATGGAAAAGTAGGTTAACAGTTGTAGGTTTTTGTACAGTAAATATTTTTTCTGTATCTGTACACGTTTGCTTTATATAACCAAACGGAACTTACTTTGTGGACGACCCTCGTACTTATAGATTCAGCCAGAACCCCTTACAGTCTTCCATACTATTGCACATGGTTTCATCCTAGCTCAGAGACAAGGGTGCTTGCTGCCACTCGCTCCTCTAACTACTGAATCACTCGCCACTTGGCCTGATCAAACAATAGTTTGTCGCATGGCATAATTCGCTACTAATCAATGGTCCCTTGGTCTAACCACAGCAGACAAGTACTATTCAACTACTTGTTTCCACTAGCAAATGAATACTCTACTACTTGAGACAAAGACTGGCGGCTTCTGTTCGACAGTGTTCCATGGAAGAGGATAATAAACATATGAAAATGGACTACTTGTCTATACATTGTTATTGCGTATCAGCGTCGAAGTTTTAGTGCGCTATCAATAGCTGCAGCTGCGCCCCAATGCTGCTGCCCGCTGCCTCATCGTCGCTGCCCAATGACTCCTTTATACTGGCTGGACGCTAACTGGATATTAACTTCTTGCGCCCAGCTGCTCTGTTATACGCCTTTCGACTAACTTTCCTCCTCGAGTATGGAGACGTGCATCCGCTCTCCCTAGATTATTTTTCGTGGCTTCTGGAATATTCGAGTTTCTGCATGTAAATACTGACTTCCCTCTGGCCTGCAGAGGTCCTGCTTGGTATTTTTCCTACCAGTGCGCAAAATGCGGGATCTTCGCGATCCATGGCGAGCCGCGTGCTCACTCGCGGCTGCTATTCTGAGTTACTTTCTCTAGACGTCCCTGTCCGGCTCCATGTCGCGAAATAGCCCACACAGACTTACCTGCTCAGAGTTGATGGCTGAATCTTCCCGCGTTAACATTTTTTATAACTGAAATATTCTTCTATGACAATAGGATTTATAATTAAGATGTTTTAAGGTCGTGACAATTCACAACGCCCAAATTACCCTACATCTACAGCTAGATCTACATGCAAATACCACTTAAGTGCCTGGCAGAGGGCTCATCCAACCACCTTCAGAATAATTATCTATTTTCCACTCCCAATAAGTGCACTGAAAAAAAAAAACCACGTATATCTTTCGGTCCGAGCTGTGATTTCAGTTATTTTTTATGATCGTTTCTGCCTGTGTTGGTCGAATTCAATAAAATATTTTCGCATTGGGAGGAGAAAGATGGTGACTGAAATTTCGTGAGAAGATCTCGCTGCGTCGAGAAACGCTTTTTTTTAATGATGTCCACCCCAGATCCTGTATGATGTCCATCAATCTCTCCCATATTTGTCGAGAATGCAAAACGTGCTGCCCTTCTTTGAACTTTCTCGATATACTCTGTTAATCCTCTCTGGTAATGATCCCATACCACGCAGCAGTACTACAAAAGGGGATGGACAAGGGTAGTGTAGGCAGTCTATCTAGTAAATGTGTCGTATCTTCTAAGTGTTCTGCCAATAAAATATTTTCTATGTGTTCTTTGTAATTAAAATGCTTCGTAATTGTAATTCCTAATTTTCATCCACTACTTCTGCATAAAAGCGTTTCACCCCCTCCCCCTCCCTCACACAATGATGAAAGGAAAAAAAGGTTATTGTTTACTACATTTCAGCTGCTCATGTGAACAACTGAACGTAACTGCAAAATTATACCTTTCCATCACTCAGGACATCAGACGTCAAACTGAGATGCGTGAAAAACTAGTTTTTGCTGAAAACTGAGTGGAAATTCCATGTTCATTCAGGAAATGTATATAAACTACCATTGGCTGTATATTGAATCAAGCATCGGCTGTATATTGGATTGGTAACAATGAAAATTTGTGCCAGACTGGGACTCGATCCTGATTTTCCGTCTTTACGCGATTGGCCACCTTAATCGCTTTGGCTATCTATCCACGAATCACTGCCAGAGCCAGTTAAAGTACGAATGCAATATTCATCACAGGCACTGCTATTTCATACATATTCAGTCACTGTTTGAGAATGAGAGCACTTAGCAACTTCCAACAAACTTTAAATGGAATTTCAAACCTTTTCTACACTTTTTCTCGTTGGTATGCTTAATGTCAAACATTAAACACCTCGTAAAGTAATCAGAGACTTGAAGCTCTTTTATACATGGGAGTCTGATGCAATACAGAGCAGGGGATTTACTGTTTACACACATACTCCAAACCAAAAGCAAGTCTTCGAGTTCTGAACCTGATGATCGAATCGGGACAGACCGACCGCCATGTCATCCTCTGCCAATAGTGTCATTGGCTGCAGTATGGAGGAGGGTGGAGCCATTACACCGACCTCCCAGTTGCTATCGACTTTCTCGGCATGGGAACTGCTAATTTTCACTCATATTACTCCTCAGCTAGCATCAGGAGGCTAAGTGCACCCTGTATCAGGCCTCAAATCAATGAAAAGTCCTGGGAATCAAACCAGGATCCTCGGTATATCCACATAGCAGACAGACACATGTATCACTGAGGGTACATACAAAATGTAGGTGCTGGCTCAGCCCTGGCTCACTAGCTCACTCTCCAGTTCCATCGCTTTCGAGGCTAAACTTACCAGAACCTACATTTTGTATCTACTACAATCCAATTTTGAGCTCTAACTCATTTTATTCTCACAAAAGGTGAATGTAAGAAAATAAATTTTGATAATTTCTCACAAAAAGTGAACATAAGAAAATAAATTTTAATATTGTTTTATAAAAGGTGAACATAAGAAAATAAGTAAAATGAATTATTGTGAATGTAAGAAATTTTTAAAATTTTTTATCTCCATATTGCGATGTATTTATTTCATTTTTCAAAATGTAGCTATTGTTATCATGAGGGCTCAATGCTCTCTTGTTTATTTCAACTGTGTGTATTTCATGTTTCTCACTTCAAATCATTAATTCCTCTGTACTTTTCTCTATTGTTAAACAATCTTTATAATCTACTAAGCTTATTCTATTTTTGACAATACATTTATTAACTCCTTTCGATTTTTTCTCTATTTTATCACCAACTTTATAAGCATAAAATTTTGCTGCCAGACTACAAAATTCTTCCATTATTTTTCCATTGCATTCATCTTTAATTTTTTCCTACAACTTCCTTGTTAATTCATTGGATACCATAAATATTATTTTCAGGGTAATCACTAGTAAAATTTATCAATCACTGTTTTCATGTCTTCATAGAAATTTGAAGTTTTTGTAATTTAGATATAACTGTCTGTATCCTGATAACACAATTCATTATTTTCTCCATATTTTGGTTACATTATTCTGTAGTGAAATCCCAAACATCAGTTCTTTAGGTAAATCAAGTATACTGATATCAACATATTATTAAATGATTTTTGTTTTATTCATATGAATAGCAGCAAGATTTTCATTAAATATAGTTCTTGCTTTAAAGTTTGGCTTTGCTATTAATTTCCTAAATTTTTCTCCATCTGACACTAATTTCATGTCAACTCTATTTCTTATATTTTCCATTGTATTTCAAAAAAACTTAATTATTCGTAAGATTATAGAAACCTTTTTCAAAATTATTTTTGGTTTTAGTTCTCAATTCAGAATTTTTATCTATACACTTCTTCAATTTCAGATTTCGAGGTAGAATGGGATCGGAATGATGATGGAAATAGGATCACATTTGAGGAAGTAGAGAAAATGGTCAATAGATTGCAGTGGAATAAAGCAGCTGGGGTGGATGAAATTAAGTCGGAACTTATCAAATACAGTGGAATGTCAGGTCTTAAATGGCTACACAGGATAATTGAATTGGCCTGGGAGTCAGGACAGGTTCCATCAGACTGGACAAAAGCAGTAATCATACCAATCTTTAAACATGGAAACAGAAAAGATTGTAACAACTACAGAGGTATCTCTTTAATCAGCATTGTGGGTAAAATCTTCTCAGGTATCATTGAAAGGAAAGTGCGAGTATTAGTTGATGACCAATTGGATGAAAATCAGTGTGGGTTTAGGCCTCAGAGAGGTTGTCAGGACCAGATCTTTAGCTTACGGCAAATAATGGAGAAGTGTTATGAGTGGAACAGGGAATTGCATCTATGCTTTATAGATCTAGAAAAGGCATATGACTGGGTTCCTTGGAGGATGTTATTGTCTGTTCTACAAGATTATGGAATAGGAAGCAAACTTTTGCAAGCAATTAAAGGTCTTTACATGGATAGTCAGGCAGCAGTTAGAGTTGACAGTAAATTGAGTTCATGGTTCAGAATAGTTTCAGGGGTAACACAAGGCTACAACCTGTCTCCACTGTTGTTCATATTATTTATGGATCATATGTTGAAAACAATTGGCTGGGTGAGATTAAGATATGTGAACACAAGATAAGCAGTCTTGCATATGCGGATGACTTAGTTGTGATGTCAGATTCGATTGAAAGTTTGCAAAGTAACATTTCAGAGCTAGATCAGAAATGTAAGGACTATGGTATGAGGATTAGCATCTCCAAAACGAAAGCAATGTCAGTGGGAAAGAAATATAAACGGATTGAGTGCCAAATAGGAGGAACAAAGTTAGAACAGGTGGACGGTTTCAAGTACTTAGGATGCATATTCTCACAGGATGGCAACATAGTGAAAGAACTGGAAACGAGGTGTAGCAAAGCTAATGCAGTGACCGCTCAGCTACGATCTACTCTCTTCTGCAAGAAGACTAAGTTATCTGTGCACAGTTCAATCTTTCGACCAACTTTGTTGTATGGGAGCGAAAGCTGGGTGGATTCAGGTTACCTTATCAACAAGGTTGAGGTTATTGATATGAAAGTAGCTAGGATGATTGCAGGTTCTAGTAGATGGGAACAATGGCAGGAGGGTGTCCACAATGAGGAAATCAAAGAAAAACTGGGAATGAACACTATAGATGTAGCAGTCAGGGTGGACAGGCTTAGATGGTGGGGCCATGTTACATGCATGGGAGAAGCAAGGTTACCCAAGAGACTCATGGGCAGTAGAGGGTAGGAGGAGTCGGGGCAGACCAAAGAGAAGGTACCTGGATTCAGTTAAGAATGATTTTGAAGTAATAGGCTTAACATCAGAAGAGGCACCAATGTTAGCACTGAATAGGAGATCATGGAGAAATTTTATAAGGGGGGCTATGCTCCAGACTGAATGCTGAAAGGCATAATCAATCTTAAATGATGATGATGATGATGATGATGATGACTTCTTCAACCAATACATTTGTTTGAATTTTAAAGCACTATGTATTTTTGTTAATTTCATTCCTAATGATAAATGCTGTTTAAGATATCTATAATGAAACCCATATTTATTTTTGTTTTCCAAAGCAGTTTACAATTTGCTTTGTTTAGTTCCCAGCACAATTTTATTTTCAGGAGATAATGGTAAATATTTACGTAAGTCATGTAATTCTTTTTGATACTCTAAATCTACTTAAATATGTATCCAATTTTATCATTGCAGAAACTGCACTTATTTTTGTACAATAAAAATTATTTGTTTCATTCAAATTCTCCATATGGTAAATACTGACTCATCACATATCCATATAAATTATTCACATGTAAATATGCTAGGTATTTCGATATCTTTTTAATACCAAAATCCTTCATATACATATTGTTCACATTAATGTATCTTTTACAACACTGTGACATTACTCCTCTTATTCCTTTTTCAACCATTGAAATTATACCATAATCAAGTGGTTGTTCAGTCACTTTCAACATTGCATCCTAAGATAATCGTGGTGCAATAAAATACTAAGATGGATGTAAATAATATGCTTTCTACCACGTTTTTCTACAATTTTCTCTCAGACAATAATAATACATCAGTTTTAAGATATAGATCATGATATCCACCTAGATTTTTTATATTAAAATTTCCTCAAACTACTTTTTCATGTTTATAATTTTCATCACTTATTTCAAATGCATTCAGTGTACTGTAAAATTCATCCTTTGTTGGTAATTGTGTCTTCAAATTTTTTCTAAGAATCCATGTAATCAGATGGATATACACCTTTCTGATCACTAAATTGAATTACTCTTCTGGGAAAAATTTTCAAATGTTCTTCATTTGAGCTCTCTTTAAATTTGATGAAAGTTTATCAAGTGAAGAAAACCGAAATATAAATGTGTCAATAAATATCATTTTTAAACTTTGTTCTCTTACCAAAGCTGATATACCTATCCTCGTTGTTTGGTATTAAATGTATTTTATTTCGTGTTTAGTTCTTTCACAAAAAGATGCGAAACATATCTTTTCATTTCTCGGTGAATAATGACACAATGTACATTTTTTCGATATTGCATATCTTCATTGTTCTTCACGAGTCAATTGTTTCATTTCCTGAGCTTCAGAAAAAATTCTTCAAGTTTCTCCAACTTCTTTTTTTAATACATTAAATAAATTTGTATCGCAATTTGGTTCTCTACAAACACCAGGATTTTATACTGTCCATTTACATATTTAGTATAATAGAATCAATGTAGATTATTTTTGATATTTCATTGTATATGAATTTTCTGGATTTAGTTGACAGATGTCCACCTTCAATAGTAAACTTTCAAAACCAGCATAAATAACGAATAGAACTTTGTCTGTATGTTGATAATTTTTGAAACTTGCATTAGAAACTTTCTCTGGCATTTCTGCTTTTAATGATTTGTTAACTAAACATCTTTATTTGTGATTATCTAATGTTTCTATACTAGTGAAAAGGAGTAAATATAAATAAAAAATAAAATTTACTTCTTGGTGTTCATTAATTTGACTTGAAACCAGTCTAGATAAATTTTGTACATAACAGTAGTGTGAATTATTTTCTTCTTGAAACACAGGATATTTACATGTTTCTTTTTTTTTGCCTTTTGTAGTTTTTATTAGATACACTTGGCAGTGTTCATAAAAATGAATAAACATTAATAGATACATTAATTTTATTTTCAGTTTTTGGAATGTGATCAACCACTACAGGAAAACCAAAATTTTCAACTGTCTGATCAAGATCATTACCAACATTTTTATAGTTACTAATTCTTTCCACATTTTTATCTGCAGTATGTAATGCAGATTTTATAAACTATAGAAAATATTTTCGATCATTATTCTTCATTCTTTTTTTCTTATTCAATCTGCTAATTCGCTGTAAAAAGATCCTCTCAATGCAACATGTCTGTTAATTCCTAGTTGTAAACCAATGATTGTGTTAAATGTCCAGCCTCATCCTTGCGCTGCAATTTATAATTTACCTGTCTTTCATTTGTGATCCCTTAGTTTTCTGTTAGGAACTGAAATTATGTAGTGTTTCTTGTTGACTGCATTTAGTACTCACAAAAAATTCGTAAAGTTGTTTTCAATCCACAATGTATTCTTAGATTATCTTTTACAATTTTCATAATTTTCAGTTTTACCACAGTCAAGAGATGATTAGGTTAAATTGAGCTTATATTATTGAGCTAAATTTGTGGTTTGTAATTTTTTGAAATGCAATATCAACTAGATAATCTCTAACTGTTCTTCTCTCTTATGGTTTCTTAAATAAATTAGTGTAAAATGGAAATAATATTTCATTATTAGTTCTAGGTTTTTGTTTTGCAAAATATTTTTTTCAATGGTTTATTTTCATTAGTTCTACATTTTTGGTTCTGAAAGATGCCATTAGAAAATGAAAATATTTTTTCAATGCTTTATGTTCTTTAGTCTCAGAAACATCATCATGATTTTTAAATTTACAATAAGGTATTTCTATATTTCCTTGTACATTCAACTTTGTGGCTCAATGTCTTTTCATAAATCTAATTAGATTGCGTTTATTTAATTTATGATATCCTCTTAAATAATTCCTTTTAATAATCACAAAGTTGAAATGCTGTGAATCACTCCATTTGGCCAGTCTCTTTACTGAAAATGTGATTCATTAGATTTGTAAAAATTAATTTCTAAAAATTAATCAGTGTCAAGTTTTATTTAATAGATATTTAAAATTAAGAACAAGATGACTGTCCATTTTATTTTTTCGATTTAATATTGTGGTTATCTTGATGAGAAGGATTATTGTAAAAAAAATCTAATCTTTACATATGACAAGCTTTATATTTCTTTGCTGGTGTATCAGTTTCTTGTATTTCTTCATTTTCCATTAACAATAATATTTTTGAATGTTTGTCACTCAGAATTCGTTGTAAGTGATTTTTATAATAATATTTAGAAATATTTTTTGCCACATACACAAGGAATTCCCTTATCATTATAATATTTTACATGGTATACATTTGCAAATCGTCTACAGATCTATCTATATCCATCTATTGTATATTTCTGTGATGTAAAATTATCAACTGACTTCTCAGAATTACAATATTTACAAAATTTGGATCTGACTGGTTGGTGAACCTGTTCCACTTACACAAAAAAATATATCAGGTTTGTGGAAAAAAATTCTATAATTTTTCTATTGTTCCTTTTAATACATTTATTACATTATACAATAATGTTGTACATTTAATCCTCCATGAAGATAAATCAACTGCACCAGCTCTAAGGACTTTTTGTAAATTCATTATTTCATAAAAGTATCATCCTTGAAAAAATACAACAGTCCATTAATGTATCTGCAGAACTCATTCTTATAGGTAACCCTGGAAATTCTTTAGTTATGACTCCTTGTGTTTTATATGTAAAATTACATTCATGTAATACCACATAGAAAACTTCGTTAAAGATATAAATCTCCTACCTCAACAAGTGTTGGCTACACCATTTAATAAAAAGTTTTTACGCAATTGTATACTAGATATTGATTTTGGATATCTTGGAATTCATTATAATGCTTGTATATTTGTCATATACATCACATTGTTAACAAGAAGTACAATTCCACCTCTTGGTCTATGTGTTCCATCTGCTTTTTTGTAAATCTTGAGGTAAAATTTTTAACCAATTAGTTATTAACTGTGAAGTCATATCATCACCTATCCATACCCACTTCAGATAAATATTACATAGTACTCCATTCATAATTAATAAGTGACCATATTTATTAATTTTACATAGTACTTTAACTGATTTGTTGAAATTAATGGTCGGTAAAACTAGTGTAGGTTTTGGTACAGTTTTTTTGTTGATATTTTTTATCATATAAACTTTGAATACCATTTACATCATCTTGAAATATTTCTAAGTGTGAACCATTATATAATGGATATATGATTGCTTCATAAACATCTGAATGATATAAACCTAATAAGTGAGCAATTTCGTGAACTAAAACTTCAAATAAATTTGTTTGATATTTTGGTGTATTTTTATCAGTTTACACATAACCCAAATCTCATCCTTATCCATATGTACCTCTACAGGACCATTATCCTTATTTGCAAAAATGTATGACATGACACACTTCCTTTTCCATCTCGTTCCTTTGAACATCGATGATGAGATATTTTGTGGCACTGTACTCATCTTTTACTTGTAATTAAAACTTCAGAATTATTAATTTCACTAGAAAACTGAAATTTAATCTATTGTTGCCACAAACGAAATGCTGCTTCCATTACTTCTAACGTTTTTATTTGCTCCTTTAAAGTTTCATTTTATAATTTTCTTGTTGCATTTATACATACTGGTTTTATAACTACTGAAAACATCTTTTTCACCACATTTAGATCTGCACATAAAATTTAAAGTCTCTTCACTTAACTCACCGGATTGCATGTTAGTTGAAATGAAATTATTGGATCTTTTAATACATCATCATTTACTTGAGTAAGTATTATTCCATCCCTCTGGATAAGTAAGTCACCAAAATTAAACAAATATTTATTTGCTTTATTTTATATTGTGCATGCAGGCCTATAGCTGACACTACTGAAACTACTGTTTTTAAAATCAATAATACCAGAACTATCTTCATTTACATACAGTTGAAGTATTATAAGATTAATCTATTGTCAGTCATCATCATTATCACTCTCAGGATCGTACCCAAAGATAAATCAAACTGATTGTAAAATATTTTTCAATAAACATTTTAACAACTCTAATTCGCATTGTATATTCAACTTGTTTTTTAACCATTCATCAATACACAATCTGTGGAAAAGATACAGCTTGTTTTTACAATTAAATGATGTTCATTCTTAAGCATTGAGGACATTCATAATCTTGGTCAGGTTGTTCAGTCAGAATTTAATAAGGTGTAATTATTTTTTGTATTAAAGATTCAGATATTACTTGATATTATTTCCTAATTATCTTTTTCTTTAAATTCCACTATAAAACCTTCAAACATTTGTTGTGCATATGATAAATTCTCTCATTTAATTTATCTTGAAATTGTCTCATAAAATCTTCAGATCATATGTGTTCACCAATTACTATATCCCAGCCTATTTCATCTTGAAATTGTCTAATAAAATCTTCTGATAATTTTTGTCTATCTGGTATATGATTCCAATTCAGTTTAACTTGAAATTCTCTTATAATATTCTTTAATAATTTTTATCTACATGATATAGGTTCCCAATTTTTGTCTACATGATATAGGTTCCCAGTGTAATTATCTTTAAATTCTCTTATAGTATTCTCTGATAATTTTTGTTCCCTCGATTTTTCTTCCCAATGATATGTCATTCCAATTCCATGCATCTTGAAGTTCTCTAGTAAATTTTTTCTCTAAATCAAAAATTCTCGAAATTAATTCTTGCCATTCAGTTCCACTAAATGGGTTTCGTTTTTAACAAAATCAACAACTATTTCACGCCATGTTTCATTTGTTGAATACAATTTGTATAAGTCTTGAAAATTTACTTTAATAAGATAAATAGTTTTTAGTTTTTAATCCAATCAAGAGCTCACTCTAGGAAGAACTCACACTTGGCTTGTTCATATCATTATTAAGAAGTCAAATAAGATGTTGTTTTGTCATTTCAGAATAACCTTTAAGTCCTAATTGTTTTGCTCTAACTTTCAGTTCATTGACTTTCAGACAATTTAGGCTCGCCTTTGTAAAACAATGAAATTTCAAAAAATTAATCCATTCTTTGTAGACAAACATGTAATAATTACATCTGATATTTTAATATAATCTTTAACTAATTATGATGTTGTCCATAGTTCATATACATATACGATGAAGTGACTGCTTCAGCAGTCTTCCGACTGTGTCAATATATTTTAATTTACTTCAAAAAATGTTATCAATTAAATTTAGGAAGTTGGTTTAGTGATATTTGGGTTCCTTTATTCAAAGAGAAAAATGTGTGAATTAGAAATGATATTTTATCTTTTCTGTATAATATTCCAGGCGCTGAACATCAGATGCCTGAAATTGTAGAATTTCTTAAACAAAACGAAATTTCATATACAGAAATTATGTATGGTGATCCAGTAGTTTTAGAATATGCATACATTCAAAATGAAACAAAAACCTCGAATCTTGTGCAAAAGTAATGGATTTTATAAATAGTTAATAATTTTAAAGTATCAGAAATGACATTCTATACAAAACAATGTTAGCAAATAAGAAAACATTATTCGACTATAGAAAAAATATTTATAGATGATTTAAAATAAATAAAAATATGAAAATAATCAAACTAAACAACTAATCATTGAATGTGTTTAACGAAATAAAGAAGTTCCTATACAGCTGGGAGAAGGAAAATATAAAAATGTTAAGTTAAAACAAATAAATAAAAATATGCCTAAAATTGAAAAGAATGATGCGTTATCTATGTAGTGACAATAAAACAACAATAGGAAGGTCATTTCTATAAAGTTGGTGGAACAACAGTCAAATTAATCAAATCTAGATTATCTACATGCAATTCTGGTGAACATCCAGTGGCAGCTGAAGCAGGTTTTTGGCCTGCAGCCAGAAAATAAGTTTGCTAAGTTTGAATACTACTATGCAAGAGAATGTGTTAATGATCATATTACTGAAGAAATTTTTAAATCAGCTTTTAATGCACACAGAAAAAATCTAATAAACTATGTAACATGAATTTCAGGATCATAGAATACTATTAGCTACTTTTAATGATAGAGAGAGACTTACTTGCTGTTGGATGAATTAAGATTAAATGATTCTGAAGTTAGAGATAAAATAGTTAACAATATGTTTCTATCTTCCTAATAAATACAACAATGAAAAATTTCTCAAGAGCTCGCAACTAAAGTAAACAGCAAGATAAATGATAAAATGGTGTTAGATGATTTGACTAACTAATAACACCAATTGTTTCAGAAATGTATGATGTATATCTCGATAAAAATAATATAGTTTAGACAACCACTAGAAAATCTTCTTGAATCAAAAGGATACAAAATTGATACAAATGGAAATATGTGGAAAGAGTCAAAGAATATTATATCAAAATCTAATCCAAATTTAGAATTAAAATTTGACGACAAAAACAAGTAACTTGAGAATTGCATTTAAGGTATTCATATACAATACAAATAATCTTCTCCATTGAGATTGTATAAATAATTCACATTTTGATCAGTTAATTGATTTATGAATTTCGGGACTATATTATTGTGGCAGCTAAAGCAGCCTTCAGGCTGCACGTCATCATCATCAGGATAACATACAGACAGGAAAAATGAAAAAAATTTCATTTGTACTGTTTGTTACAGATATATGTATATAAATTTTTATAACTTTTTAAAAAATTAATGTAGATGATGAAACACAGTCTGAAGACAGCTTTTGCTCTTACAAAATACAAAGAACAAGGGTTTTTGAACATGCATATTAATTATTTCTCAATAAAAGTAAATTTACAATTATTTTTTTTTGTAGTTAAATTTTAAATAGCACTCATTAGAATTCTTATGTTTACCTACAACACAAAATTCACTAATTCCATTAACTCAGTTTTAAAATCATAAAATAATTATGACATCAAATCGTTTTTGTTAATCTTTCTTAGATATCAAAGGATATTCGTGCTGTGCAAGGCTACTTTAGCTGCTACTTATCTTCTTTAATAAAACAATTAGCAGAATGAATATTATAATCAATGTCAAACATTTATATTTTCAATAACGAACTCCATTTATGTATAAAAATCATTTATTAACATTTTAAAAAAATTTCTGTAGTTTTATTTAACCAACTATTACGCGAATTTCGAAACCTAACCATTTAACATTAACTTCATTGCCTTTCTTATTTAAAAATTTCTCAACAAGGTAAACATCAGGATATTTTGCTATCTGTCATTCATACTCACAAAAATTTTGTTGCACGTGTATGCCATTTAAATCTTTCAATTTTATATGATCGGATTCGAAACAATAACATCTTCAGTTTCAAAACTTTCTGTTCATCAATTGGCTGTATATCCTTTTTCAAAAAATCCTATAAATTTACTGTTTCTTACTTTATCACCAATTTTAAATTTACCTTATCTTTAGGTACAACAACAAATGATTTATAATTCATTTCATTAACTTAAGGTGGTTTCTTTGCTATGATTGAATGTTTTATGTTACTATATTCTCAGCTAATTTCGAAATATAGACAACCTATTTATAATTTCCTTGAAGAGCAAATCTGTTCCACATGTTTCCTTTCAGTGTTCTGTTAAACTGTTCAACAACAGTTGCTTTTAATTGGAGTTGCATAATGATTAATGTTAATTCTTTTCATTAATTCTTGAAATTCATTATTATAGAATGCTTAGCCCTTATCTACTTGTAAATTTCTTGGTGTCCTACAGTAAATATTTTTTCAAAAGCATCAGCTACATTCTTACCTGTTTTATATTTAACTGGAATTACTAAAGCAAATTTTCAGAACACACGTAGAACAGTTAATAAATATTAACGTCCTTCATTTTTTTCGGAATTGCTTTCAGATAACCTGAATCCATTTCGACTAAATCAATTGCCATGAATAATCTATTCCAAAAGAATTTACATTTTTTGTTGAAAGCATTTTCTCTATGGTTTATGTAATTTGTTAATAATTTGTTTTCGAATATTTAGACCCTCAGGAATAAATTTATTAAAAAAATTTTATCTTTTTACTGTTACATACTCTAAAAAGATCTTCTATTCTTAGATTCCATTTGTAGTTGTTAGTCTGTGAGAATTATGCATTTTAGTAAACTTTTCATACTTCAAACAGTAAATGAGATTGTCCTGAAGGACTGAGTGTGAAGCATGATTCTCCATTTATAAAGACGAAAAATGTAATAAGAGTTAAATTATTAGATCATTTGTAAATAACTTTACATCAACTGGAACCATTTTAACGGAATATTGTTAGAAAACATAATTTGCACACTCTTATGATTGACTGTATGTCAGGAGTTGTTATGTTAACTTTTTTCAAGAACACTTATCGAAATACCAAAGTCATTAAATTTTAAATGTTTCTTTTTGTTTTTACCAAAATCTAGAACTTTTCTAAGAATAAAATCATTTTCATTGAAGTTGCAAATTTTTTGTTCACCTCCAGTGATAAAAGTAAATTCGATAATTTGTTACCCTATACAAGGTTGCACACGAAATTTGTTATCAATTTTTTTCTTTCACAATTTACAATGCACATTAGATATCCTGCTGGGATCTCTACAGCAGTACCAGCAGAGCTTGGAAAAACAAATGAGTTACGAAATGACGTGTAATTCACGATACTGCCGCTAGAATATTAGTAAGCAGCAATGGCTGACAATGGAAGACTGATGACACAACAACGATTGGCAATTGTGCGACTTTTTCATGAAACGAAAATCCTTGTTGTGACTTAGAGGCGTTTTCGACAACAGTTTAACAAATGATGGGTCCCTTGCAAGAAGACGATCCACAGGTTGTGCGATAAATTTGTACAGGATGGAACAGTATTGGAAGTGAAGCAACCACGGCCTAAGCCTGTTTGTTCGCCGGAGAATGTTGAAGGGGTACGAATTGTTGTACAGAGAAGTCCTCGGAGATCGTGTAGAAAGGCAGCAGTGCAACTGGGAATATCCAGACGCTCCGTTCAACGCATTCTTAAAAGTGACCTCCATATGTACCCATACAAGATGACTTGTGCACAGAAGCTGTCTGAAGGACACAAGCAGCAGAGACTACCGTTTACTCAGTGGGCGGAGAATAGGGAAGAAACTCTTAACAACGTTCGGTTTTCAGATGAGGCGCATTTTCATTTAGACAGTTTGGTTAACAAACAAAATGTGCACTTTTGGGCCACTGAAAACCCACAAGTACTTCATGAACGACAACATCATGCTCCGAGGATTACAGCATG
This sequence comes from Schistocerca piceifrons, assembly GCF_021461385.2. Taxonomy (NCBI): domain Eukaryota; kingdom Metazoa; phylum Arthropoda; class Insecta; order Orthoptera; family Acrididae; genus Schistocerca; species Schistocerca piceifrons. Next base: position 574,906,952 of record NC_060141.1, read on the forward strand.
GGCAGCAATTTCCAGTCACGGACGTACTGCACCCTTTTTCTTTGAAGAAACTGTGAACAGCGAGCGTTATTTGAGCATGCTTCGCAATAGCTTCATTCCACAGCTTCTTGCTACTGCCTTGCCCTTCAACATGCAAGATGGAGCAAGGCCACATACTGCAAACACTGTGTTGGAGTGACTTTTTTCTTTGGGGGTACCTAAAGGAAAAAATTTTCCCGAAACGTCCACATGATTTAATGGAGCTCAGAAGACATATTCTTCAAGCTTGCAGTGAAATTACGGAAGACATGTACTGTAGGGTAATCACTAACTTCAGCGTTCATTTGAAGGAAGTTAGGAAACGAAATGGTGAACATATAGAGCATGTGTTGAGTTAGAACAAATCTCCATGGACAGTTCTTCATTGTAGTATATGTTCCTTTCAGATTGTACTGACAATAAAGTTTATATTCAAAAACTAAATGGTAACACATTTCATGTGCCACCCTGTACTTTATGATTAAGATTGCTTAAATTGTTTAATTATGGAGTTAAATTTGTTTTTGAGAAATAATAAACAAATTATTTCCCTTTTTTGTAAATTCATTAGTTAGATCATTTTTTAAGTTGATTAATTTTTTCAGTAAGTTGTTTAGTAGTGACATAATTACTGAACTGTGTTAAAATACCTGTATATTCATCTTTTGTAAGAATTCTTTTTCTAAATTTTGTTTAGTAACAGGATCATAGCCATTTATGTTCACAATTTTTCTATCTTTAAAATCAATATATCCCTTAAGTCATTTTAAAAATAGCAATTAATTCATTATAGAAATGATTAATTAAACTTTCTATTTTTGCTTCTAATTCATCTTTTGTGTTTTCTAAGTTTATTTGACCATTAATTGCTTGACCTTTGGGTTGCGCCTTATTTCCAAAAATGTCCATTTATTCAAGTCAAAACATAATTAAACTTATAATTCATACATAATTGTTTTAATACAAATAGACACAAATGCCAAGATATTACTACATCAAAAAATTTATATTGTTGTCAATTACAGTACAACTCACTTTAACTGAGATATTCTATTGGATTATTTCCACCAAATGAATCAAATACAATTTCTTTATTATAATTATTTCGAAAACAAGTCCAGTGAGTACAAGGATGATCAGATGTATCGAAATGAACTATTCCACATTCTAAATTTTTTGGATCATCAGGTAATTTATCAACTGTACAAAGGCCACAAAAATGATTGATTTTAATTCTTTAACTAATTTTCAATTTCAGGATTAGGTAAAGGAGTACAATATTTTTTAATTATTTCTTCAACAGTTTTTTCATATTTTTACTCCAGCGCCAATTTATTGCTTCATTATGTTTTTTCTGTTCTTCCAACTCTGCATCAGCTTTTTTCTTGTTTATTACTGCATTTGTGGTTGCTGGAAAACCATCAGCAAGTGAAGCAGTTTGTTGCTAACTAAGGTACTGCAGCTAATAGTAATGGAAGAAATCCACCTTTATGTTGTGTTAACTCAGAGCAAGCTGAAGAAAGCTTAGAACTGCTGTCTGAACCTGCTTTCTTTTTTTGGTAGACATTCAGTAATCTTTTTCACAATCAGAATAGTTAATGAAACATGTAAATTTCCATGAGTTTTTCCTCTTTTCTCCTTTTTTGAACATCAGTTTACAAATGGTTCAGTAGAATGTAACTGTTCATTATTTAATTTAATTTTAAATGAATTTTGTTTAGTCTTGTCATATCGAAGCAAAGTATAATCAATTAATAATTCATTCATATAAATGAAAATAATTATAAGGACTAATAATTTTATAGTTCTGTTGTACATAATTCCATAACATCTTATTAATAAACTGTTTTTCCTTACTAAATTTTATTTCTAGGTTTATTTCTATTTTATTCATTTTCACGAAATTCTGGATCTTGCATATGTCTATGATAATAACCTCTTCTAGATTTGCATCTTTTCTCTTGGACTCTTGTTTTTCACAATTGTGAGAATATGGTAACTGCACATTGTATAAAACTGACTTATCATACTTTTCTATTTCATTCTTCTCTTCAATTCTAATTTCTTTCCTTGATGAAACTACAATAGATCTTATAGGTGCAATTCTAAAAGTCTCAATTTATAATTTTCTTATATGAGTTGAAATTGTTCTTTGGCTTCCTTTTCTAGCATCATTAAGAAGAATAGCCATTCTTCTACATAACATTTTAGTTGCAATTCCAATAAATATTTTATTATCAGCGTTGTTTGTAATCTTGTATATTGTACCATGGATGACATTCATTTAAATACAATGCATTTTATTAGAAGAAAGCAAATATTAATTTTATAATCTCCAACCATTTTCATCTAATTGAATACCAGTAACCGTTGAAGCAGTGACAGCTGTGCCCACACCTAATTTTCCTTTTCCATATATAATTCCTCCAACTGTGGTTGCATCTATTTTTTTCTCCTATTGAAGCATCAGTTACATGCATTCTTTCCCTTGAACTTAACTGAAATTCTTTATCAGCTTGGTGTCTAGATTCTAAATCTTTATGATCATGATAGTCAATATTTTTTCCTGTTTCACCCAATTCTAACCTTTCTTTTTGTTTTGTAAAAGGCTCGCAGTATGAATATCCTAGTATATGCATCTCTGGCATTGGTAATTTTACCAATCTGTCGTAATGTTTTTCACTTTTCCAAAATGTATATGGTGAGTTATTCAAAAACCTATGTAAGTAAGGAATTCCTTTTGGATTGTTGATAGTGAAATCATTGAATTTGTTCATTAACTTTTGTATGATTCCAACTTTTTCATAATGATAATATTTATTTCCTGCCAGTTCTTCACCATGAATTACTGTTAATCTATCAATTACATCTCTAACATCATTCATAGAAGTATATTCAATTGGTTTTTCTGAATATTTTTTGCTAAACTTTCACTAATGATTTCTACTAAATCAAATAAGATTTCTTTCTGAAAAACTAAGAAAACAACAATTGTGTTTATCAAATAATTATATTTATTTCCTCTACTTGATTTGATTTTGTTATGATTACTATTATTATATAAAGTGGTTGAGCTGAATAAAATTATTGCATAGATTTGTAAATCAAGAGAATCAAATTCTGTTCCTAAATCACCTATAGTTATTTGTTTTATAGTTAAAAGTTTCATTAATCCATTTGTTCATACATATTCTTTTCCAACAATTTTTAGTTTTTCACCAGTGATTTAAAGTCGTAATTTACCAATATATTTATAAGGCATAACAAGTCTTGATCCAAAAATGGGATCCTCACTATGGTTGATCAATTCGTAAATTCTTTCACTTGTATTTATTTTTCAACATCTTTATCTTTTAATTTTGGTCTTTATTTTTCATTAATTTCTAACACAGTTTTATTTTTGTATCACTTAATGTGTAGTCAGACTTAAAAAATATCATCAGATCATTCATGCATGTCTCCAATTGGCGATTAATATCCAAATTCTCTTAGATGAGGATGTTGATGATAAGGAAACATTTGTTTTTCAACTTTTCCACTTTCTTCAATTGCTCTTAAAACTTTTTCTCCTAATTCTTCAATTACTTGGTATCTTTTCAAGTTTATCGATAATAGGTTAATTTTGTAAAATATTTTTCATATTATATTCTGGTTGTTTGTTTCCAGAGCTTGATTTGTTCTTTCAGTTCTTCATCTTTATTTCTATTTCGTTTAGCTGCTTTAACAACTTTTGCATCATATTTTTCGAATTTTTAATAGAGGTGAAAAACATAAATATAACATTTTTGTTTATGTGTATGTTTAAATTTTGTTATTATGTTTAACGTTTATGTTGTTATGAATTTCTCTACTTTATTTCTGAACTTACCTTTACACAGTTTTCTAATCATTTCTATCATAATAAATCAAAATTGATCATCCCAACATTTACTACACATTTCATTAAAATTATCAAACTTTAAAACATCACCAAAAAACTCATGATTAATATGATTTAAATTTGTAGCAAATTGTCAATAATATTTTAAAAATTAAATTATCTCTAATGATTTGCTTTAGATTTTGAATAAATTGGTTAAATGAAGACAGTCTATTTCTTTAGTCTTTCTCTAGTAAAATATTCTCTAACTGTCTTGATTTTCAAGAAAGAAGTCGTCAAATACAATTATTGAGTTATTTTCACATTCATCTAATGGAATAACTTCTTCACTATTTTCAATAAGGGTAGTAATTTTTCATTGTGTCTATATTCAATTTTTTCACATCTTTGAAAAATTCTTGATATTTTGTTAATGTAAACTTTTTGGAAGAGTACCAATCATTAATTTTATGCCAGTTCAGCCATCTTGGAGCTAGTATTGTCAATCAATAATGTTTCGTCCACAACCACCTGCTCCTATAATTGCACATCAAGTAGAATTTCATAAAAGTTTACCATATCAATTTTTTGATTTCTTTTCTGGAATTATCATTTTTGGTTCTCAATCTGTGCGACCACTAAAGCCGTCTTAACTAAGTCTTATTTATTATTTTTTAATATTAATTGGAATGTAGTAGACTATTTCAGTTAAGTGTTAATTTGTATATTCTTAAAAAAAGATTAACTATTACAATAAGAAAAACTTATAAAAGTGTTTCACTTTTGGTGTTTATTCAACTATTTTAACTCTGAATATCACATCGAAAAATAATAAACTTTATATCACTGGAGAAACATTAGAAATTCCTTTAGGTCAATATAGTTTGAAAAATATAGAAAAATTTATTCAATGGAGAAAGTCAAATATTCATATTAAAACAGATGTTACTGAAAGTGATGCGATATTGTTTAAGCATAAAGAAGATTGTGCTGGGCAAGTCTTAGGATCTAATAATCAGATTATTGAACCCAATATAAAACTGTAAATGAATATGCTCCTAAAATTATTCCGTTTGAATCAATTGATACAAATTTTAATTTCAGTGATAGGATGTTTGTTAAACATAATGATAATTTTTATAGAGGAACTAATATTATTGCTTCATTTAAACAAAATGCTGCATTTGGAAGATCAATAATTTATGAGCCATCTTACCCTGTAGATGTTTGTATTTTTGCTCATGTTCAAGATTTAAAAATGACTATAACTGATGAAAATGATAATTTGATTGACTTTAATGGTTGTTCTGAAACAATTGTTTTCAAAATGTCCTAATAAATTTTATCCTTAATAAACCATGAACAAAATCACGAGTTGTCAGTTTTACTCATTCCCAGTGAATGAGAAAAAAATAATGTAAATGCACCCAACAAGGATACAGAGACTGAAATAAATATTGGAAATGGATGACTTCATCCAATACATGCACAAATGTACATCAACTTTGGAACTGTTATAGCTAATCCAGATAGATCAGAATGAGATTATCCAACATATGACATAAAAGACAATAAAAATTATTTGATGATTATGTGGCAAAACTGATTGATTTTGTGACTATAAAAAAAGGCAAATAATGTTTTATGTGGAACAGAATGTTACTTTATTTCATCAACAGTAATGTTATGTTTGACTTGATCTGTTAATGGTAAAATAAACTTGGAAGAACATATTCTTAATAATGGAAAAATAAAGAGTCAGAATAATTAAGTACTTGGAGGATTTTTAAGGATTATAAAGAAATTATGTAGGAAGGAGATTTAACAGTAATTTTTACTAGGTCTTCTAGTTCTGGAGATCCACTTCTTATTTGGTGGGCTGATTAAAAAGATGATGGAGTAGAAATTAAAAATACCCTTTCTATGGAAGGAAAAGTTGTAATATAATCGATGGAAAATCGTGTTAAAATTGTGAAGTATGAATCAAATTACTGGTCAGAAGAGGACGAAAATTTTTTGAAAAATTCAAAAATTCCAATATCTTTTTATGAACTGCAAACAGCAGAAGTTGCAGGATTGAGTGGCACGAAAAATTTCGAGCAAGATATCACAAATTAGTATAACTTGATGGAATTTGATGCCGTATTTCATACTTGTTACATTTCAGACAAAAAAATATCAGTTACTTAACTTTTCATTATTTATCCATATAAATCTACATAATTTTTACTTGCGAAATGGAAGAAAAGAAGTTCACCTACAGAAAATGTGGAATATTAATAATTTTCTCAAAGCATACAATGCATTTCTCGATTTCAAAGAAGTTACACTTTGCAGATCAGATACTGAAATAACTCCATGTAATTTCATAGTGAACTTCCTATCTATTTGATTAACATAACTTGTAGAAGAAACATTGTGTCTTATAGAAAACGATAATGAAACTTTGTACAACTTTTAATTAAAAAATTCCTACAGATACTTTAGCATATGTAATGACGTATGGTAAGAAAAATTTAACACGCCACAGAATACTTCCTGAACTTTTTAACTATAAAGGAATAAAAAATTAGAAACAGTTAAAGAAATCTTTGCAGCTTGTTTGCAATTCGTTTTGAAAAATTTTTGGGAAGAGAGAGAAAATAAAAACTGAAAATTTTTGGCTAAGGAGCAGATTTCTTACATTCACCATAATTCATTTTCTTACATTCATCTTGCATAAAAAATATTAATCTTTATTTTCTTACATTCACCTTTTGTGAGAAATTATTAAAATTCATTTTAATATGTTCATCTTTTGTGAGAAAAAAGTGAGTAACCCCTGAAAATTGAATTAAAGTAGATAGAAAATGTAGGTTTGGGTTAGTTTTGGCTCAAAAGCGACGGAACTACCTGACTGAGCTAGTGAGCCAGAGTTGAGCCAGAACCTACATTTTGCGTCTACTACTGAGCTCCGTAGCTGGACCTATACTAAGTTGATAATAGTTTTCTCCTACTTTCGTTTATGGATGAGAACTTTTGTAAAACAGAAACCAGAGTTTAAATTTACTTCTCGAAATTCCTTATCCTAACAATACAAATGAACATAAAATGTTTCTTGCTATTTATACACTGCTGGAAAAATAAACAATTAGTACACCTTGAAGGAAGACATCGATTTTGATCTGATGACGGCATAGGCCACCTGGGTGATATTAGATATACTGATAATGGTTTCAACATCGTCTGCCAACAGATGGCGTAGTGGCATAGATACCAGAGCGCCATCTCTATTTACCCTTTAACAGGGAATCCTTGCAGCCAGAATGCTCAGTGTGGTGCAAATGTGTGAAGCAAGCAGGCAGCCATGCCACGGAGATGCACTTGTGCCTGCTATAGCCAACTCAGCGACTTCGATAAAGATCAAATCGTGGCCTGCTGGGTTGGTCCTTTAAACTGTGCAACGATGCTGGTATCGGTGATCACATGTAGAAGATTGTGTTCCGGGCGCCCACGCAACACAAGAGTCCATCACAAGTGTCGTATTGTTAGGGCAGCAGTGGCAGATCGTACAGCTACCACAGCACAGATAAGGGTGTTTGTGAATCCAGACGTGTTATCACAATTAAAAACCGGTTATTAGCAGAGGGACTACAGGGATGCACACTTAGTCTTCGAGTAACGCCACAAGGCTCATTGGTGCCGTCAGAGGATCATTTGGAAGACTGAATGGCGCGTTATGGTCTTCAGCGAAGACAGCAGATTCTGCCTGCACGCAAGTATTGGGCGCTTGTGCGTGCAACATAGACTTGGTGAGCGCTGTCTGGTGGAGTGCCTTCGTCCAGTACATACTGGCCTCACACCAGACATTATGGTCTGCGGTACGAAAAGCTCGTTCACCCTTGGTGTTTCTGAAGGGGACGGTAATCAGCGCTTGGTACTTGCTGAATTTTGTTAGACCCATTCTTTTGATGTTCTTGCAGCAGGAAGGTGATGTTCCAAAATTATTATGCTCACCCACACACTGTCCAAGATACTCAGTGTGCAAGATGTGCAGCAACTTCCGTGGCCTGCGCGATATCCAGACCTTCGAGAGAGAGAGAGAGAGGTCTAGCAGGCATGTCGTAGCTTACCCCTGTACAGTATTCGCTATGTGTACGATCGACTGGATTCCAGAGTCAGCGCCTGTATTGCCACCTGTGGACGCTATACAGCGTACTAATTTGGGTGTTTCAGCATGGGTTGGTACCTCGTACCTCAGAACCACTTGTGTTATTGATATATAAATGTCGTCATTTCAGGTCTGCAGCTTGTTGTCTAGGGGCTAGCATAGCTACCTCTGGATCACTGGGTCCTGGGTTCGATTCCCGGCGGGTTGGGGATTTTCTCTGCCCGGGGACAGGATTTTTGTGCTGTCCTGATGATTTCATCATCGCCATTCTCATTTGTCAGAGTGACTAAATAGCATTGTAAAAAGAAAATGGATTATGTGAAAATTGGGACTTTGTACGGGTGCTGATGACTGAGTGCCCCACAAACCAAACAGTATCACCATCATTGTCATATCATGTACTCCATATGCACTGTTGCATCAATAAATCTTGAGTGAATTGGAAACCTCCAAAAAGGAGAACTAATTTTTTCGGCAATGTATTTTCTATGTTCCAGTGTGTTAGGTTGATCCGTATTGGTATACTCGAAGCTATGTTGTATAGCTATTCTTTCCCGCGGTCTTGCCAAAGCACTACAGCATTTCGATCTCTAGTGACATTTGGCAGGAGGTGCGAAGCCAGCGGAATGGTGCAGCCTTTGTCGTGCGGTGACGTGGCGGCAGCTGCAGCTGCGCGGTGCGTGCCGCTGGCCCACGCGCACATTACGCACTCGCGCACGCACACGCACACGCACGGCACGCGGCCGCGTCGCGGTACGTCGCTGAGGAGCGCGGAGGCCCGCCGTGGGCGCCGTTCCCACAGGCGCCGCCATTGTCCAAGCAGAGCGGCGCTCCCCTCCCCTATCACACAACAGCGGGCCAGCTGCCTGTCTAAACTCAGCTTTTTAGCTGTGCACCGTACTACCACCGTGCCCTCTAACGTTCTGCGCCGAAAGCAGCCGTTCCCTCACGTCCCTCGGGCAAAACCTGATGCTATGGTTACGTGAAATGATCATTCAGTCCAGAACGTGATCCATAATGTAGTTTTCTTTCGAACACCAATATGTTCGCCAAGAACGCCATGTTAACACAGTGACTGAATTACTAGTTTTGGCAATGCGTGGTGGTGTCCTCAGATTTATAACACATAAATATGTTGAGGTTACAGGCCTACAGGAAAAAAAAATGTGGTAGGGCGTACACAACGGCTGAATGACAAACTATCCTGTGTTGTGTAGGGGCTTGCTTTACAGTTTCCTATTATGTAATTGTTAATTGTCGTCCTTCGCACCGAGCGAGGTGGCGGAGTGGTTAGCACAGTGGATTCGCATTCGAAAGGACGTCGGTTCAAACCCGAGTCCGGCCATCCTGATTTAGGTTTTACGTGATTCCCCTAAATAGCTTCAGACAAATGCTGGGATGGTTCCTTTGAAACGGCACGGCCGACTTCCTTCCCCCAACCGATGGGAGTAATGACATCGGTGTTTGGTCCTCTCCCCCCAACTCAGCCAAACAATCATCATCCTCTGCTTGCACAAAACCGACCAATAAGGCCAAATCCTATTTAATAATTCTGTAAATCTCGAGTTCGTAGCTTTCCCGTTAAACTAATTGTATTACATGTATTTCTGACACGAACTTGTTAATGTATGTAATATATTATGTCATCGTTACATCACAAATTGTCCAATTTCTAACCTGTTGATCTACGCAGTCATCCATAACAATTTTATGGCATACAGTTTCTTTTCTACACAGTTTGTGATAAACTTGCCGTTATGATTACGTGGTGTATACTAATTTGATATTCAAGTTCTTCTGTTAAATTCAATGTTAACCAAAATTGTAACCCTGTTACATTACTTGTAACTGACGTTAGGCAATGCAAGCTGCCATCTGGTGCTAGCTCTGAGCACCATTTTCGGCTACACTCATACAGTCGTCAGTTACTTTGTCGCAGCCAACATGTCTTTATACCACGAAGCGCCAAGATATGGCATCTACCTTTCTTATTCGTGCCATACGTACTGAGAGCTATACATACTTAATGACAGAACAACTGGTACGTCATTGTGATGCTTCGACTCTTTTATGCATATTGTATAGTCCTCAACCGTCAGAGCGGTGTAAGCTAGCTACCACTGCTAGGTTTTATGGAGCTGAGAATGGCAATACATATTGCCGGAACTAGTAATCCAGTAATTGTGTTAACATAGCAATCACGACGAATGGATTGGTTTTCGAAAGATGAATACAACACAAAAACATTATACGTCATTCCGGCCAATCTGGCAGCTAAAATTTTGCCCTGACAGATTACTCAATATGTGTAAAGGATCAGTTTCGTTTCGGAAGCTATGCAGGGTGAAGAAATAGGCCAGAAACAGCTTTCTGTTTTTTTTAATGGTTAGGATTCTTTTATCTTCTTCCAAGCTTATCTCCACAGATTCCACAATAATACAAGGTGTACAACTTTGCTTCCGCCGTTTACCGATAGGTGGTGACAACGATAAGTAGCGGTCGAAAGAAACAGATCTCCGATGCCAGGCGGTTAGCTTGGACCTCGGTCAAACATTAGTCGATTTGTCTCTGCGTCATAAAGTTGTTCTTGATTGAAAATGTCAGTTTACGAGCCTAATTCTCGTCATTTGCTGGAGGTGTTACTGTTTTGTTTCAGTATGAAGAAAACAGCGGCCGAGTCTCATTGAATGCTCTCATGTACGTATGGTAAGGACGCTATTAGTGAAAGAACGTGTCGTGAGTGGTTTCAACGCTTCAAGAACGGTGATTTTAACGCCGTAGACCGGAATAGTGGTGGAAGAGAGAATGTTTTCGAAGATGCAGAATTGGAGACATTGCTGAGTGAAGACTCACGTCAAACTCAAGAATAATTGGCACTATTAATGAGAGTGACACAGAAAGCCATTTCAAAGCGTCTCAAGGCTATGGGCATGATTCAGAAAGAAGGAACTTGGGTCCCGTGTGAACTGAAACCAAGAGTCGTTGTACGGCGTTTGTGTGTTTGTGAACAGTTGCTTCAGAGGCAAAAACGGAAGTAATTTCTGAGCGGGGACGAAAACACAAAAAAATCATGCGGATATCCCAGCCATGCTTCCATGCCGACGGCTAAACCGAATATTCACGGCTCCAAGATCATGCTCTGCATTTGGTGGAGCCAGCTCGGCGTCGTGTACTATGACGTGTTGAAACCAAGTGAAACAATCACAGGTGCTCGTTATCGAACGCAATTAATGCTTTTGAGCAGAGCATTGAAAGACAAATGGCCGCAATACAGCGAGGGGCACGATAAAGTGATTTTGCAGCACGACAACGATCGACCTCAAGTTGCATAAGAGGTAAAAACGTACTTGGAAACGTTGAAATGGGAAGTCCTACACCACCCGCCGTATTCTACAGACATTGCTCCCTCTGACTATGGCCTGTTTAGATCAATGCCTAATCTGGTTTCCTGCATTTTATCTGCGCTGGCCAGTCAGGAGTCCTGTTTGTTGGCCGACTGTACAGCCTACAGGATGGGAATTATGAGACAACGCCGATTAACCTTCTAGAGCGATGTTTCTCAAACGATTGTAAAGAAATTATTCGGTAAAAAAATTTGACTCTCATACATCTTATAACTTCATGATGAATGGCCTATCATTTCATTAATGGTCGTATTTACTATGATGTTGTAGCATTAAGTCCATTGCAAGAATTTCGGAAAGCTTTCAGTGAAAAATAGAGGTCGCTATGAATTTGTGTTTGGTCATAAGCCGCTGTGTATGAAATGTAGCTAACATATTGAATTCTTCTTTATACATTGAAGGATATTACACTGCTGGCCACCGTAAATGCAACACCAAGAAAGACAAGAGGTAGCACGACAAAATTTATTTTGTAGATAACATGTTGACCAAGTATCAAATGATTACGTTTACAGACGTTTGTGACATGTGGTTCCTGCCAGAATCAGTAGCCAGAGTAGCCGCCATTGTTGGAGATCACCGCTGCCACACGTCTCGACATTGAGTCAAAGAGACGTTGGATGTGTTCCTGGGGTACAGCAGCCCAAGCAGCTTCCACACGTTGCCAAAGATGATCTGGTGTGGCAGCTGGGGATGTAATCTGGGTCACTCGTTGAGCAACCATGGACCACATGTTTTCTATCGGCGAAAGATCCGGAGAGCGAGCCGGCCAGGGAAGCACTTCAATCTGGTTATTGGCGAAGAACCTTTGGACAATGCGTGCCACGTGTGGTCGCGCATTATCCTGTTGAAATATGGCTGTGGCCGAGCCCTGAAGGTAAGGAAGGACAACTGGCTCCAGCACCTCGGATATGTAGCGCCGGCTATTTAAAGTACCGGCAATGCGTACTAGAGGCGTGCGAGAGTAATATCCAATACCGCCCCATACCATAATATCTGGTGCAAGATCAGTGTGGCGGTGCATAATGCAGCTGTCCAGCGTCCTCTCTCCACGGTGTCTCCACACTCGAATCCGACCATCGTGGTGCTGCAGACAGAAGCGTGCCTCGTCAGTAAAGACAACGTCATTCCATTCTGCCGTCCACATCCGTCTGTCATCACACCATTGGCGACGGAGACGTCTGTGGTTCTGCGTCAATGGTAGACGAAGCAATGGACGTCTTGCGGACAGACCACTCTGCTGTAAACGGCGTCGAATGGTACGCGCAGACACTGGATGATGCGTTACAGACGCAATGTGCTGTGCTATGGTTCGGGATGTCACTGAGCGATCCGTCACTGCCATGCGCATAATTTGCCTATCAGCACGTGCAGCGGTGCACCGAGGTGAATGCGATCGACCACGTCGGTCCGTCGTACCCTCCTGCATCCAACGGTCACATATCCGCATTACAGTTGTTTGGTTTCGTCCAATACGACTAGCGATTTCTCTGTATGAGAATCCACAATCTCGGTAAGCCACTATCCTTCCTCTGTCGAACTCGGATACTTGATCAAACGATGTTCGCTGTTGTCTACGAGGCATAACTGATCGTCTTGTGAAAGAACCACAAGGTACACACGAAATCGCCAAGCCTTAAATGGCGCTATGAGGTGGCGCCACAGGCGCGCGTCATGTGCGTCTGCGCTGCAATTCTAATCAGTTGCATATCTCATCGCTGCAAACCCATGGTGTAAATTTCACTTGATTCGGATGCTTCCTTCAGGGTGTTGCATTTACGGTGGCCAGCAGTGTATTATCTACCACCAATCTCGAGTAAATGGATTGTATGTAGTGCTTTCTCCCGAGGTCGCGCGGCAGCGAAAACGCTAGAACGAAATATTCACAAAATCCTCGTATCTCTTAAATGGTTTCAGATATGGAAACAAGATTTTTGCAAATGAAAGTATGCAAAGAGGAGAGTATTTCGCCATATGATTACTACGCGAAAATTGCATATTTACCGCGTTATTCAAAAGACTACAGATATTTTCAGGGAAGTGGTGTAATATTTAAGCACCAACGATAGCTGGTGAAATGCGAATTACTGTGGATTTGAAAAATATATGTGAATAAATTACCGTTTATTTTTGTGCGTTTTGACAGACTATTGACATTTCTTTATATATCAGTTGCTGTTTTATGATTCTGTCTCATTTCAACTGCATTAGAATGTTAGTGAGAAGAATATTTATAAACTCAGCTGTGTATTGACGAAAGAAGCCGATTAATATAACAACAAGGAGTCCTACGTATTACTCAAAACTCTTCACTGATAACGTTTCTCTGAAAAAAAATAAAGGTGACGGTAAGTCTGGGGAAAATAAATCACTACTTCTCTTGAAATTTCGGCGAAATCCAATACCCCAGTATATTTTTATAAACGAATAATATGAAATGAAACTGGGCAACAGATTTTATTTCTATATTTCAGTGACCTATGAAAACAATTAAATGCACATGGCTTGCCATCTTTTCTTTCCTTTCCCCATAGATAATGGGGAAAGGATAGATAATTAGTTGGTCAAAGATATTGGCAATCTATTTACACTTTGACAGGCAGTTGACTGGATTTTCCACATTTAAATGTTCTCATATTTCTCAGATCATCGAGGTACAGAAACGAAATTCTTAGGCCAGTGTCAGTCCACATCATTCATCATTAATGACACACTGAGGTATAAGATTCCGTTAAAATTTCAAGAGAAGCATCGACTTGTTTTCACCAAATTTCTTATTCCCTTTAATTTTCTTCAGAAAGACGTTATCAGTGGTGAGTTTTGAGTAATATGTTAAATTCCTTTGTTGTCACGTTAAGATCGGCTTCGTTCGCCAAAACACAGCAGATTATGTAAATATTCACGTCACTAACATTCTAATGAAGTTGAAATTGCGACAGACTCATAAAACAGCAACTGATGGAAAGAGAACTCAGTATGTATGAAAATGACCATTCTCGGCGTAAAAATAAAATGAAATATCCTGACGTATGTTGCTCCAAGCCCGTAGTAATTCTAGTTTCAACTGCTATCAATGTCGCTTGAATATTGCTTCATTTCACTGAAAATCTGTAGTCGTTTCAATATCGCGGTAGACATGGAGGTACCACATGTTACTCATATGATGAATAGTCTTCTCTTTGCATATTGCCATTTGCCAAAATCTTATTTCAATATGTGAAACCTTTTACGAGTTATTAAGAATTTTGTGAATATTTCATTCTGGCTTTTTCGCTGATGTGCGGATTCCGGGGGAACAGCGTTTAATACGATCCATTTTCTCGAGGTTGGTAATAGATAGTAATAACTTGCTAAGTTTAAAGAAAAATTCAATATGTTAGCTACTTTACATATGAAGCAACATATGACTTAACATGCACCAAACACACATTCATAAGAACCTTTATTTTTCACGGCGAACTTTCCGAAATTCTTACAGTAGTTTACTTAATCCTAAAATATCACAATAATTATGACTATTAACTAAATTATATGCATTTCATTACGGAGATGCCGAGTGAAGCTATAAGATATGAGAGAATCAAATTTTTTTACCAAACAATTCCTTTAAAATTGTTTGAGAAAGATCGCTGTTCGGCCAGCACACACGCCCTGCCGGTTATGGAGTCAAGCAAGCCAGTTAGCTTGTCTCTGTCTTCCTGTACAGTTTTTAATCTTTACAGCTCCCTCTATTACCATGACGTTATTCCGTGATGTCTTAACAGATCTCCAATCATCTTGTCCCTTCTTCTTCTTGGTGTTTCCCGTACATACTTTCCCTCGCCAATTCTCCGGAGAAATTCCTCGTTCATTACCTTATCAGTCCACCTAATTTTCAACTTTCTTCTGTAGCGTCACATCTCAAATGCTTCGATTCACTTCTTTTTCTGATTTCCTCACAATCCATGTTTCACTACCATACAATTTTGTGTTCCAAATGTACATTCTCAGACATTTCTTCATCAAATGAAGTCCTATGTTTGACACTAGTAATGCCCTTTTCCCCAGTGCTAATTCTCCTTGATCCAACTGTCATGGGCTATTTTGCTGCGTAGGTAGCAGATTTCCTTAACTTCATCTACTTCGTGATCACCTCTCCTGATGTTTTTTCGCTGGTCTCATTTTTGCTACTTCTCATTAATTTCATCTTTATTCGATTTCGACATAAAAGTTTGGGTATGGTACCGCGTCATAATGTAAAAAAATTACTGCTGCTGGAGAAAAACCAACGTTTCGGCCAGGATTGCAACGGCCGTCTTCTGGGTCTAATGGTGCGTTCTAGCTAAGCAGTGTCCTTTATATTTTGTTATTAGTGTTCACTGCGCATGCCTTTACGTCATAATTTAAAAAAAGTAGATAGTTTCATTGGTCACTTAAGGAAGAAGGAGAAGGAACTTTATTTTAATAGGTTATTACGGCGGAGGGAGAACGTGACCTCTGTTGTCTATTGGATCTTGTGTTATGTACCATGATTGATAGTCACCGTCGAATGAGAAGTTGGCTGCTGTTTACCAACTGCTGGACGTCGGCCGCGCGGCGACAGTTACTCGCCGGCAGTGCTCGTGCCTCGTGTTGACAGTGCGGTCTGTTGGGCTCTGATTGCTGGCAGTCAAGATGGGGCAAGCCTGAGTCCATCCTCCCTGTTCAAGTTGCTAGGATGTTTAAGTATTTCGATGGCCTCTCTGATTTTGCGTTTCGTCATAATTGGCTGCTTGAACAACACACAGGCTTCGCTGAATTTTATTTCTTTTCCGCAGTCTTCCTGATGATCAGCCACTGCGGATTTGTTGTGTTACCCTTTTTTTTTTTTAGTCTCATTTTGTTCGCTTCGTCTGCTCGGGGCGGACGTCGTAAGACATCCATGTAAGTTCGTTGATGATGGATTAACTCAGTTTTTTTTTTTTTTTTACAGAGGGCACGTAACCCTCTGACCGAACACGCTGAGCTACCGTACCGGCTGCGCTAGACCAGGCTCGTCCAAACTGTGCCCCAGGGGCGCTAGCGCCCGCGATAGCCCGCGGCCAGCGCCCCGGGCGAATTCGTATGTTGTCGCAGTGGCCGAGCCGTGTCGCTTATCTGGCTGTGCGGACCGCCCGCCGAGCCTCGCCATGCCGCTGTATGCGCGCTTCGTACGTAATTTTCTTCTTTAACAATGTTGACTGACTGTAAGAATGAAAGAGCTTTATAACCTTAATTCTATTTTTAATAAGTATTCAAACTTGGTCGGTTAAAATTATTACATAAAAAATAGCAAACTAAGGATCCGATTTCTAAACTCTGAAAAGGCATACAAAAAGATGTGGCCCGAAGTAAAACAAAAAATATTTACTTGTAACTGCTAACAGTAAGAATGAGACTCTATATCCCTTACATAAAATTATTTCTAAAATAGAATATTTATGACTCTAGTTCACGTAAGAAACTGATATATTTTTCAAAAGACGCCTATTGTACATAAATGGCGAGTGTACATGTGCAGTACTAATAGAATGAACCTGTGTGTCAGAAAACAACTAAGATGTTCTTCGATTCTTGTTTTGGATATTGTTTTCTAAAGCATTGCGTAGTAATTCTGCCACACGGACACTAGTTGTTACCAAAACAGTAGATGGTTTACTTGTTTTTTCGCTCATCGACCTCTTTTACAGAGGCGCGCTTCCTCTGTTACTTTGTTTACTTTGGATCTGACTGCGGGACAGTCCAGGGCAGCGCAGTGTTGTGCAGTCTCACTCGCTCCGCAGCTCCTATGCCGACACCAGTAACACACGGTCGCGGACGGGGCGCTGAACTACACTGCCTGCCCGCCGGGCGCAATTCTTGGATGAGCCTGCCCTAGACGAATATAACGCTCGTGTTCCCGAATGCACGTTGCTATTGGCCTACCAGTCTCGCCGATGTATGCCTCTCCACATTCGCATTCCACCTTGTAAACGCCTGCAGTGTGTAATGCATCCACCTTGTCCTTAGTGGAGCCTAGCACATCCTGGATCCTAAGACCACTGTAGAAGACAGGGTGCACCCCAACGCGGTGCTGGGTTCAGAGAAATTACCGGTAATAGCGACTACCTTTGTCCAAATAACGAAACCGTGCGTCTCGTCAAATTGTAACGTACTCTTAATATAATACCAATCGATACAAACCATACAATTTTATTAATGTGTTATCCTGTAAGATGAAGATGCTGTTCTTGTGAGACTATTCACAGCGATGTATGCAACGTAATTTTTTCCACTGTGTACCAACTATAGAGACTGACCGATGAGAGGATACGAAAGAAAAAAATCTAATGAACTGATGTCCAGAAACGCGTGGTTTCCGTGCTAGAGACCATTTGTTCAGTGATACATTGTTACAGAGACCGCGGTCTAATACGCTATGTACCACGCAGCCACAGTTTCCATGTGCCCCAACGCATGCGTGTACGCGCTGTAGCATAGTTTGTCTCCTCACACGTTCACATCGGACAGGCTGCACATGATCAGTGTCAAAGACCAGCATGAATACGCTGCTCGTGTCTCCACATGTGGAATGGACTCCGCATACACGATACTTTTGAGATGGCGCCACAGCCAGAAATAGCACGGGTCGAGATCCGGTGAAAAAGCAGACCTTGCAACTGCGTCCCCTCATGTGATCCATCGACTGGGGAAGACACGATTGAGACGCGTCTGGACGTTAATGGTGAAATGGGCTGGAGCACCACCATGTAGCAGCCGTATAACCCTTCGAATCATGAATGGAACTTCTTCCAGCGGGGACAGGCAAAGTCACCCGCAAGAAACGCCGATAGTTCCGGCCTGTTAGGCGACGTGGAAGGAAGACTGGTCACAAAATAAGTCCAGACCTACGCATTCCGGCTGCACTGATGCTGATGATTCGCTGTCATCATACCATGGGGGTTCTGCACACTGTCTCGCAGATGACTGTTATGAAAGTTGAAGATATCACTCCGTATAAAGGTGGCCTCATCTGTGAATAGGATGGATGACACAGCCGGCCGGAGTGGCCGAGCGGTTCTAGGCGCTACAGTCTGGATCCGCACGGCCGCTCCGGTCGCAGGTTCGAATCCTGCCTTGGGCATGGGTGTGTGTGATGTCCTTAGGTTAGTTAGGTTTAAGTAGTTCTAAGTTCTAGGGGACTGATGACCACAGATGTTAAGTCCCATAGTGCTCAGAGCCATTTGAACTATTTGATGGATGACACAGATACCAGAATCGTGTTTGCCTGGGAAGAAACTAGTGAGAAAACTGTTCCCAATGAGGGAAGTCTGTCGCTAGTAAGCCCTGCATACGCAGTAGCTGATAAGGATAGTAACAACTGTCATGGAGAATGTACCACGCCGTCGCCTGGCTTACCCGCTAGTGGCAGGCCAACTGCCTGGTATTGACAGGGTGGGTGCCTTCCACAGCATTAATCACATTTTCCAACAAGTCTGGTATCCGAACATTTCGGGTACGTCCTATTTCCTGCTTCCTGAAACGACCCTGCCTCGAACAAACGACGAAACGTGGTTGCAAACATTGAATGCTGTGGATGCTGTCGACGGGGGTAGGCCCCTGATACAATCCTCCTGCCCGCTTCCTTTGCCATTTACCTTTCTATAAGTAAGTTGCACCCGTGGTCTAGGGGTAGCGTCTTTGATTCATAATCAAAACGTCTTCGGTCCCGGGTTCGATCCCCGCCACTGCCTAAATTTTGATAAATAATCAGCATTGGCGGCCGAAGACTTCCGGCATAAGAAGTCAGCCTCATTCTGCCAACGGCCTTGTCAAAGAGGGCGGAGGAGCGGATAGAGGTTCAGGGCACTCTCTTGTCCTAGGGGTGCGAAATTGCCCTAAAGGCGGAAGAATCAGCAATGATCAACCACATGAGGATGCAGAAGGCAATGGAAACCACTGCATTAAAGACACGTAACGTGTATCCACAGGACATGTGGCCTGTAATTAAAGAAGTGTCATGATGATCTCTCCATTGGCAAAAGATTCCGGAATAGTCCCCCATTCGGATCCCCGGGAGGGGACTGCCAAGGGGGAGGTTACCACGAGAAAAAGATTGAATAATCAACGAAAGGATAACGTTCTATGAGTCGGGGCGTGGAATGTCAGAAGCTTGAACGTGATAGGGAAACTAGAAAATCTGAAAAGGGAAATTCAAAGGCTCAATCTAGATATAGTAGGGGTCAGTGAAGTGAAGTGGAAGGAAGACAAGGATTTCTGATCAGATGAGTATCGGGTAATATCAAAAGCAGCAGAAAATGGTATAACAGGTGTAGGATTCGTTATGAATAGGAAGGTAGGGCAGAGGGTGTGTTACTGTGAACAGTTCAGTGACCGGGTTGTTCTAACCAGAATCGACAGCAGACCAACACCGACAACGATAGTTCAGGTATACATGCCGACGTCGCAAGCTGAAGATGAACAGATAGAGAAAGTGCATGAGGATATTGAAAAGGTAATGCAGTATGTAAAGGGGGACGAAAATCTAATAGTCATGGGCGACTGGAATGCAGTTGTAGGGGAAGGAGTAGAAGAAAAGGTTACAGGAGAATATAGGCTTGGGACGAGGAATGAAAGAGGAGAAAGACTAATTGAGTTCTGTAACAAGTTTCAGCTAGTAATAGCGAATACCCTGTTCAAGAATCACAAGAGGAGGAGGTATACTTGGAAAAGGCCGGGAGATACGGGAAGATTTCAATTAGATTACATCATGGTCAGACAGAGAATAGGCTCTGAGTACTATGCGACTTAACTTCTGAGGTCATCAGTCGCCTAGAACTTAGAACTAATTAAGCCTAACTAACCTAAGGACATCACACAAATCCATGCCCGAGGCAGGATTCGAACCTGCGATCGTAGCGGTCACGCGGTTCCAGACTGAAGCGCCTTTAACCGCACGGCCACACCGGCCGGCCGTCAGACAGAGATTCCGAAATCAGATACTGGATTGTAAGGCGTACCCAGGAGCAGATATAGACTCAGATCACAATATGGTAGTAATGAACAGTAGGCTGAAGTTCAAGACATTAGTCAGGAAGAATCAATACGCAAAGAAGTAGGATACGGAAGTACTAAGGAATGACGAGATACGTTTGAAGTTCTCTAATGCTATAGATACAGCAATAAGGAATAGCGCAGTAGGCAGTCAAGTTGAAGAGGAATGGACATCTCTAAAAAGGGCCATCACAGAAGTTGGGAAGGAAAACATAGGTACAAAGAAGGTAGCTGCGAAGAAACCATGGGTAACAGAAGAAATACTTCAGTTGATTGATGAAAGGAGGAAGTACAAACATGTTCCGGGAAAATCAGGAATACAGAAATACAAGTCGCTGAGGAATGAAATAAATAGGAAGTGCAGCGAAGCTAAGACGAAATGGCTGCAGGAAAAATGTGAAGACATCGAAAAAGATATGATTGTCGGAAGGACAGACTCAGCATACAGGAAAGTCAAAACAACCTTTGGTGACATTAAAACCAACGGTGATAACATTAAGAGTGCAACGGGAATTCCACTGTAAATGCAGAGGAGAGAGCAGATAGGTGGAAAGCATACATTGAAAGCCTCTATGAGGGTGAAGATTTGTCTGATGTGATAGAAGAAGAAACAGGAGTCGATTTAGAAGAGATAGGGGATCCAGCATTAGAATCGGAATTTAAAAGAGCTTTGGAGGACTTACGGTCAAATAAGGCAGAAGGGATAGACAGCATTCCATCAGAATTTCTAAAATCATTGGGGGAAGTGGCAAAAAACGACTATTCACGTTGGTGTGTAGAATATATGAGTCTGGCGACATACCATCTGAATATACAGAAGAATGGAAAAGAAAATTGAGAATGCGCTAAGTGACGATCAGTTTAGCTTTAGGAAAAGTAAAGGGACGAGAGAGGCGATTCTGACGTTACGGCTAATAATGGAAGCAAGGCTAAAGAAAAATCAAGACACTTTCATAGGATTTGTCGACCTGGAAAAAGCGTTCGACAATATAAAATGCTGCAAGCTGTTCGAGATTCTGAAAAAAGTAGGGGTAAGCTATAGGGAGAGACGGGTCTTATACAATATGTACAACAACCAAGAGGGAATAATAAGAGTGGACGATCAAGAACGAAGTGCTCGTATTAAGAAGGGTGTAAGACAAGGCTGTAGCCTTTCGCCCCTACTCTTCAATCTGTACATCGAGGAAGCCATGATGGAAATACAAGAAAGGTTCAGGAGTGGAATTAAAATACAAGGTGAAAGGATATCAATGATACGATTCGCTGATGACATTGCTATCCTGAGTGAAAGTGAAGAAGAATTAAATGATCTGCTGAACGGAATGAACAGTCTAATGTGTACACAGTATGGTTTGAGAGTAAATCGGAGAAAGACGAAGGTAATGAGAAGTAGTAGAAATGAGAACAGCGAGAAACTTAACATCAGGATTGATGGTCACGAAGTCAATGAAGTTAAGGAATTCTGCTACCTAGGCAGTAAAATAACCAATGACGGACGGAGCAAGGAGGATACCAAAAGCAGACTCGCTATGGCAAAAAAGGCATTTCTGGCCAAGAGAAGTCTACTAATATCAAATACCGGCCTTAATTTGAGGAAGAATTTTTCTGAGGATGTACGTCTGGAGTACAGCATTGTATGGTAGTGAAACATGGACTGTCGGAAAACCGGAACAGAAGAGAATCGAAACATTTGAGATGTGGTGCTATAGACGAATGTTGAAAATTAGGTGGACTGATAAGGTAAGGAATGAGGAGGTTCTACGCAGAATTGGAGAGGAAAGGAATATGTGGAAAACACTGATAAGGAGAAGGGACAGGATGATAGGACATCTACTAAGACATGAGGCAATGACTTCCATGGTACTAGAGGGAGCTGTAGAGGGCACAAACTGTAGAGGAAGACAGAGATTGGAATACGTAAAGCAAATAATTGAGGACGTAGGTTGCAAGTGCTACACTGAGATGAAGAGGTTAGCAAAGGAAAGGAATTCGTGGCGGGCCGCATCAAACCAGTCAGTAGACTGACGACGAAAAAAAAAAGTAAACCCCAGTCAGCAAGCTCCAGATTCAAATGCGGAACCATTGCGTACAACGCTGTATCACATCCACTACAAGGTGAGTCAGCAAGAGAAGTGAATCGCACACAGCATTACCAATTACTATCGCAGGAGAGGGTGCCAAGGCACGACGTATGAAGAATAGAACCACCTTCTAGGATGAAACTGTGCGTACTTTAACTGTGGCTGCGTGGTACAGAGCATATTAGACCGCAGTCTCTGTAATAAATTATGACTGAATAAAGGGTGTCTGGCACGGAAACCATGCATTTCTAGACATGAGTTCGTTAGACCTTTTTTGTTCCTGATCTTCTCACTGATCAATCCTTAGAGTTTGTACACGGTGGAAAAAAAAATCATCCTGTGTAATCAGGCCAAAGAAACGAATGAAAATTTTTACCAAGGCAGGAATTCGAACTTGGAGAGTCTCTGAAATGCTGTCCGAGTTTAGGAGGAATGCCAAGGGGGCTGAGGCGTAAATGGGAATTTGGAGGAGGGAGACGTGCTAGAGTAGTCCGTGGAGTTGCGGCCTTGTGGCCAGCGCATCTGTCCGGTGAACAGGAGACCCAAGCTCGAATCCCGTCCTTGGTACATATTTTCATACGTCGCTTCAGTCTGCATATATGCATTAGACACCTTTGGGATTTGACAAGGCCAGCTTCCCCCAAGTGCAGCTCCACCAACTCCACCAGAATGCCTCCGACAAGGAGCCTACCTGGATGACGACAGCATACCCTACCCCTACCTCTCGGCCCATCCGAATGTGGAGGCACTACAGCTCGTCGACCACCAGCTGCACATTTTTGACGTCTAGTGTAGTGCCCCTCTGTACGACTGGAGATGGCCCTAGTTCTGACATCAGGCGCGGTCCTGTTGCTACCTGCTCCACTGTCAAGACTTTTTGGACAAGGTCACTGCGCGGAAGGGCCATGGAATCCGGCTGACTACGACTTGTTATAATGCTAGAAGGAACTGATACACTTATCGATGCCCTTTGGTGTGAGGTGATGTGTTTGGAAGGCATTCTACCTGTTTGTGGTGTGTACACGCGTCACAGTTTTTAGTACGCCAATAATAAGTGCCCCATGAACACCATTATCTGTCATTAATATGTGGCGGAACTGAGTAAACATTAGGCAACTGTGAACTCTGTTATTAGGAGTCACAAACCTTGCTGATAAACTTTGCTTATGACTCTTTTAAAATGCCTCATACAGGATATTATGCTATGTATTTTCTTAAAACATTACTTACAAATGAGGCTCATGCGAGGTTCAAAGACTAAGTATGAACTGTCCCTAACAGTTACAAGATGTGATAGAGACAAACAGGTACTAAGATGAACTGATAAGTAGAAAGGTGAAGGTCAGCGGAGAGGTAATTTTCTGGGTGCGTGGGAATGGCTTTTGGTTGAACTGGAGTGCAATGGCTTCAGGTGAGCCGCATTACTGAAACTGATCACCATATCTGCTCTCCAAGTCGGTGATAGAAGACACAACATCCCCCTCGACAGGTCGGCCGCTGTGGCCGAGCGGTTCTAGGCGCTTCACTCCAGAACCGAGCTGCTGCTACGGTCGCAGGTGCGAATTCTGCCTCCGGCATTGATGTGTGTGATGTCCTTCTGTTAGTTAGGTCTAAGTAGTTCTAAGTCTAGGGGACTGATGACCTCAGATGTTAAGTACCATAGTGCTTAGAGCCATTTGAACCATTTTTTGAACCCCTCGAAAGTTATCCATACATCACACCGCCCCCTTTTTTTGGCCTTATTGTACTCAAGTGAAGTGCAGTGGTAATGAGTGCTCGTAATACGCCTCAACTGTCGTCTCATGTATGTTTTGTATTTAGCTTATTGAAGAAGCTTTATAATTATATGTTTGAAATTTTTCTTTTTCTTTTTTTTAGGTATTCGACTGTTGTTCACCAAGTGATCACACTTTCCACTTGTAGCTTTGTTTTCCTTGATCATGAAATGTGGCACCAGTATTTTGTTCTTTCTCTCATCCTAACCATATTCCTTAATGTTCATCATAATCTCCCATACTCAGTCTCATGTGTAAATATGCTGACTGATACCCTTTCACCCTATTTTTTTGACCGCTATCTGCTATCAAAAGTGTGAAAATGGAAAACTTGCTAAAAACGCTCAACAACCAAGATTTCTGAATTTAAAATAACCGGTTTCGAAGACTTTGCTGTCAACTTCAGGTCTTAAAAAATCTTTTTATTATGAAACGTGTTCATTTTACGTTACACCTCATTCCAAGTTGTCACGAGTATAAAAATCAGCACATTATAAGGTTCAACGTAAAACGAATGCATTTCATAACAAAAAGATTTTTTAAGACCTGAAGATGATAGCAAAGTCTGTCGAAATCGGTTGTTTTTAAATAAACAAATATTTGTGCGATCTTGGCTGTTGAATGTTTTTAGCAAGTAAAACTGATCACTCCCTCGGTCTTCTCAAAATGAGAAAATTCAATCAAAAACTGAAAACGTAATTTCAACTAATAATTACTATTAAAATGTGTATCTCTATGTAACTGTTAGGCTTTTTATGTGTGATTATGCTCTATGTTAGTAATATAAGTCACATCTACCTGACCTGCTATTTATAGAATTTACATATTGCAGTGACAGAAATTTAGATCTTTGTAGCCACTCAAAGAGGTACGCCTAGATTTATACTTCAATTGACATTGGTTTTTTCCCATGTTTCTTTCATGACTCGTGTTTCAATTTGTTTTATTACGGATATTCATGAAATGTAAATATTCCTTTGGAGTTTTATTCTTTTCATGATTAACATGTGCTCGTATTGGGATGAGAGCTATTTGTTCGATTCCTTCTTTCATATACCTGTAAGATGTAAAGGTCTTTGATATTGTTTGCCACGCCAAAATGTAACTTACCTCATAATTTATTTCTGAAAGTATAGTATGACTAAGCTACGAGCTTCCCGTGATCCAGGGCCCCATGTAACGCAAAAAATTTGTTTCTAATTTTTGCGACACGCAAGAAAAAGCTCCTGCGTAATTTCCTTTCACAAACAACAGTGTGATGAAAGAGGTCTGTTATAATTCCCCCTTTTCATATTATTTCTACTCCCATGATTTGTGACTTGTTTGAAGTCTCATAGATGATGTTTCTGCTGTCCAGTTGAGCGTGTGACTTGTAGCTGGGAAAAGTATGCAACTGATTGATCATGTTTTATTTACAGTATTTGCAAATCAGCAACCTCTTCCTTTTCCCTGCCAATATAGAAATGATTTATGTGATATATGGGCACGTGAGAGAGCGATTTCAGATGTATACCAGTGGAGGTCAGGGAAGTTTCATTTGGCAAAGTAGTACCAAGTTCACTCGGTCCCTCCCATACATATCCAGTAGTGAGCTTTAGACTAGAGGCTTTCCTGTTTTTTTTTTATTTGTTTGATTGGCTATGTGTATGAAATTCTATCGACACCCACCATGCAAGAAAAAGAGGCCCTTATTCCAACGAATGTCCGTTGGCTGCTTTTTAAGGCACTCTTGCTCGAGCCTCCAACTTCTGTCTCTGTTATATGGAACATTTACTTCGATTAGTAGTCAACAATACTTTTGGTGTAAATTGCGTTTCATTCCAATAAAATTTGTATATAAAGTATGAACTTGTGATTGCGCCTTGTACGTAACCGGATCAAACCGCGTGCCCTCGGCATGTCCGTTTTGGTTAAGTTCAACATCTTCGCATGTGACTCATAATTAATGCATGCTAGTCTGTGGTGCCCTCCCACATGAACCATGGACCATGCCGTTGGTGGGGAGGCTTGCGTGCCTCAGCGATAGAGATAGCCGTACCGTAGGTGCAACCACAACGGAGGGGTATCTGTTGAAAGACAAACGTGTGGTTCCTGAAGAGGGGCAGAAGCCTTTCAGTAGTTTCAGGGCAACAGCCTGGATGATTGACTGATCTGGCCTTGTATCATTAACCAGAACGGCCTTGCTGTGCTGGTACTGCGAACGGCTGAAAACAAGGGGAAACTACAGCCGTAATTTTTGCCGAGGGCATGCGGATTTACTGTATAGTTAAATGATGATGGCATCCTCTTGGGTAAAATATTCCAGAGGGAAATAGTCCCCCATTCGGATCTCCGGGTAGGGACTACTCAGGAGGACGTCGTTACCAGGAGAAAGGAAACTGGCGTTCTACGTATCGGAGCATGGAATGTCACATCCCTTAATCGGGCAGGTAGGTTAGAAAATTTAAAAAGGGAAGTGGATAGGTTAAAGTTGGATATAGTGGGAATTAATGAAGTTCGGTGGCAGGGGGAACAAGACTACTGGTCAGGGGAATAGAGGGTTATAAATACGAAATCGGATAGTGGTAATGCAGGAGTAGGTTTAATAATGAATAAAAAAACTTGGAATGCGAGCAAGGTACTTCGAACAGCATAGTGAACGCATTATTGTAGCCAAGATAGATACGAAGCCCACGCCTACCACATTACTACAAGTTTATATGCCAACTAGCTCCACAGATGACGTAGAGATTGAAGAAATGTATGATGAGATGAAAGAAATTATTCAGATGGTGAAGGGAGACGTAAATTTAATAGTCATCGGTGACTGGAATTGATAGTAGGAAAAGGAAGAATGGAAAAGTAGTAGGTGAATATAGAATGCGGGTAAGGAATGAATGAGGATGCCGCGTGGTAGAATTTTGTACAGGGCATAACTTAATCATAGCTAACATTTGGTTCAAGAATCATCAAAGAAGGCTGTATGCATGGAAGAGGCCTGGAGACACTGGAAGGTTTCAGATAGATTATATAATGGTAAGACAGAGATTTAGGAATCAGGCTTTAAACTTTAAGAGATTTTCAGGGGCAGATGTAGACTCTGACCACAATGTACTTGTCATGAACTATAAAACCGAAGAAACTGCAAACAGGTGGAAATTTAAGGAGATGGGATCTGGATAAACTGAAAGAACCAGAGGTTGTAGAGAATTTCAGAGAGAGCATTAGGGAACGATTGACAAGAACGGGGGAAAGAAATACAGTAGAAAGAATGGGTAGCTTCGAGAGATGAAATAGTGAAGGCAGCAGAGGATCAAGTAGGTAAAAAGACGAGGGCTAGTAGAAATCCTTGAGTAACAGAAGATATATTGAATTTAACTGATGGAAGGAGAAAATATAAAAATGCAGCAAATGAAGCAGGCGAAAAGGAATACAAACGACTTAAAAATGAGATCGTCAGGAAGTACAAAATGGATAAGCAGGAATGGCTAGAGGACAAATGTAAGGACGTAGTGGCATATCTCGGTAGGGGTACGATGGATACTGCCTCCAGGAAAATCAAAGAGACCCTTGGAGAAAAGAGAACCACTTGTATGAATACCAAGAGCTCAGATGGAAACCCAGTTCTAAGCAAAGAAGGGAAAGCGGAAAGGTGGAAGGAGTATATAGAGGGTCTATACAAGGGTGATGTATTTGAGGACAATATTATGGAAATGGAAGAGGACGTAGATGAAGATGAAGTGGGAGATATGATACTGTGTGAAGAATTTGACAGAACACTGAAATATTTAAGTCGAAACATGGCCTCGGGAGTACACAACATTCCATTAGAACCATGACAACTACTGATAGCCTTGGGAGAGCCAACCATGACAAAACTCTACCATCTTGCGAGCAAGATGTATGAGAGAGGCGAAATACCCCCAGACTTCAAGGAGAATATAATAATTCCAATCCTGAAGTAAACAGGTGTTAACAGGTGTGAAAATTACCGAACTATCTGTTTAATAAGTCACGGCTGCAAAATACTAACACGAATTCTTTACAGACGAATGGAAAACCCTTTAGAAGCCGACCTCAGGGAAGACCAGCTTGGATTCCGTAGAAGTGTTGGAACACTTGAGGCAATACTGATCCTACGAATTATCTTAGAAGATAGATTGAGGAAAGGCAAACCTACATTTCTATCATTTGTAGATTTAGAGAAAGCTTTTGACAATGTTCTCTGCAATACCCTCTTTCAAATTCTTAAAGTTACAGAGGTCAAATATAGGGAGCGAAAGACTATTTACAATTTGTACAGAAACCAGATGGCAGTTATAAGAGTCGAGGGGCATGAAAGGGAAGCAGTGGTTGGGAAGGGAGTGAGACAGGGTTGTAGCCTATCCCCGAAATACAAACTTTGAGGTTTGCCGATGATATTGTACTTCTGACAGAGATAGCAAAGGACCTGGAAGAGTAGCTGAACGGAATGGACAGTGTTTTGAAAGAAGATATAAGATGAACATGAACAAAAGCAAAACGAGGGTAATGGAATGTAGTCGAATTAAATCGGGTGATGCTGAGGGAATTAGATTAGGAAATGAGTCACTTAAAGTAGTAGATGAGTTTTGCTATTTGGGGAGCAAAATAACTGATCATGGTCGAAGTAGAGAGGATATAAAATGTAGACTGGCAATGGCAAGGAAGGCGTTTCTGAAGAAGAGAAATTTGTTAACATCGAGTACAGATTTAAGTGTCAGAAAGTCGTTTCTGAAAGTATTTGTATGGAGTGGAGCCATGTATGGAAGTGAAACTTGGACAATAAATAGTTTAGACAAGAAGCTTTCGAAATTTGATGCTACAGAAGAATGCTGAAGATTAGATGGGTAGATCGCATAACCAATGAGGAAGTACGGAATAGAATTGGGAAGAAGAGTAATTTGTGGAACAACTTGACTTGAAGAAGGGATTGGTTGGTAGGACATGTTCTGAGACATCAAGGGATCACCAATTTAGTATTAGAGGGCAGCGTGGAGATGAAGTAGCTTGTACAGAATAGAGTAGCATGGAGAGCTGCATCAAACCAGTCTCTGGACTGAATACCACAACAACAACAACAGTATGTGGGGTGCGTATTTTGTTGGAATGTGTAATAGCAATCAAATTTTCAGACAATATAGGATTCAAGCATCATGAATGAAGGTCCCGTGCTCGTTCCAGTGGCATAAAGCTCCCGATCATGGTGCTAATTAATTGCCTTCAGTGATCTACCTTCAACGTTTTCATACAATTCTCCTTGGTTTATCGTGTTTTCACTGTCGTATGTGTCCTACGTTAAAATGGTCCTGCCAACAGTGCTTTGGTGCGGACATTCCCTGCTACCACAATTATTTCCAGCTTGACAAATATTAATTATTCCTACTTAATCCTATTAATAAAATATAACCATCTTTCATAAATTGTGGTTTGACAATAGACAATACAAATATACACACCTTACAATGTGTAGCATATTTCCATGTTCCGATTCCGCGGTTTATCAGAAGTAACGCCTTTTGTCAGTTCTCGTGCTTCGTGACCCCCCAATGATCAGAGGACTATCTGATGTTGGAGTAGTGTGTAGTAATTTCCCATAGTTTCATGCTGTGTGAACGATCACTCAAAGGCATGCTATACTATTATTCATTCCTCAACAATTCCCGGAAGCTGTATACTAACCTTTTCATGACGTGCCTACACTGGTGATTATGCTTAGTTGTTTCATTAACGTTTTCCATGGTGTGTGTGTGTGTGTTTAAAAGACCGTATGGAATTATTATTTTACCCCAAGATGAATCCACTGTGTTTTGTATAGTAATAATATTTGTAGTAAATGTCCAAATGATAGTATATGATCTATTGCAGGTCTAACTCACTTCACTGTCCGCTTTCTCTTGCAGTTTCTGGAAATTAAGTGACCAGAGTCACCAAGCTCCGAAAAGATTTTCTCGTTATATAGAATTCACAAAGGGCTAGTTGCTCCGCTGTTTATCATGAACCCTCAAAGGATCAGTTGTCAGTGTTTAGTCGTGTCGAAGCCACAGTGATTTCAATTGTGCATTTTAAATGTTAGCCTACCAGTTTGGCGGGGCATAATGTTTAACTTGCGACACTGCACACACAGTGAGTGACGGTGAGACGAAGGGATGTAAATAACATTCTTTTCCTTGTTACCGAGAGATCCGAGAGCTCAGACAAGTCCGTGCTATGCGAAAAAGAGGTAATTTAACGAATAACGGTCCAACACTCATTTTGCCGTCCGCTATCATGATATACAGGGTGTTACAAAAAGGTACGGCCAAACTTTCAGGAAACATTCCTCACACACAAAGAAAGAAAATATGTTATGTGGACATGTGTCCGGAAACGCTTACTTTCCATGTTAGAGCTCATTTTATTACATCTCTTCGAATCACATTAATCATGAAATGGAAACACGTAGCAACAGAACGTACCAGCGTGACTTCAAACACTTTGTTACAGGAAATGTTCAAAATGTCCTCCGTTAGCGAGGATACATGCATCCACCCTTCGTCGCATGGAATCCCTGATGCGCTGATGCAGCCCTGGAGAATGGCGTATTGTATCACAGCCGTCCACAATACGAGCACGAAGAGTCTCTACATTTGGTACCGGGGTTGCGTAGACAAGAGCTTTCAAATGCCCCCATAAATGAAAGTCAAGAGGGTTGAGGTCAGGAGAGCGTGGAGGCCATGGAATTGGTCCGCCTCTACCAATCCATCGGTCACCGAATCTGTTGTTGAGAAGCGTACGAACACTTCGACTGAAATGTGCAGGAGCTCCATCGTGCATGAACCACATGTTGTGTCGTACTTGTAAAGGCACATGTTCTAGCAGCACAGGTAGAGTATCCCGAATGAAATCATGGCGGTGAATCGAGGAAGTACAGTACATACTGACGAAACTAAAATGAGCTCTAACATGGAAATTAAGCGTCTCCGGACACATGTCCACATAACATCTTTTCTTTATTTGTGTGTGAGGAATGTTTCCTGAAAGTTTGGCCGTACCTTTTTGTAACACCCTGTAATAACTAGAACAATGGTAGGGATCGCTTTCAATGGGGTAATCGAGACTGGACCGTACATCAGTGTTAGCATGTCACGTGATTGGCTCGGTGAGTTTCTTGTTACTCCAGGTCGATGTTTGTATGTGGATACGGCATCATGCAGGTGAGCAGCTGCTCTAAACACGCACCACCCCATGGGCGCTGGCTGTTGGGATAGTATTTTGCTATTCGATATGTTCACGTGGACTCCCACGGTATTGTCATTAAAGATGATGACATATTCCAGCAGAATGACTGTCAGTGACACAGGGTTAAAATCTTGTAGCAGTTGCTTGAAGAGAATGATAATGTATTTCTCGTTGATGCCCTGTCCACAAAATTCGCCTGATATGCACCGTATAGAAGACATCTGGGACTCCATTGGGTGCCAGCTCCGCGACCACGAACTATCGACCCGGGAGTTTCGTGACCTGTGCCAGACATCTGGTGCCACATACCTCCGGAAATCCATGCCTCGAAGAAACACTGCTGTACTGCATGCCAAAGGGTGACTAAGCGATTAAGCAGATGGTCATAATTTTTTGCCTCACACTGAAATTCGCTTATTGGGCTGTGGTTCACCTCTGTTCCTTGGTGCCCATGCCGCTAATCCATGTGCGCTTTACTCAGCGGTATCTGTCAATCTTAATCGTCTATGACCCGGGAGCAGTTCCTTAAAAAATGGTTCAGATGGCTCTGAGCACTATGGGACCCAGCTTCTGAGGTCATCGGTCCCCTAGAACTTAGAACTACTTAAACCTAACTAACCTAAGGACATTACACACAAAAATGCCCGAGGCAGGATTCGAACCTGCGACCGTAGCGGTCGCGCGTTTCCAGACTGTAGCGCCTAGAACCGCTCGGCCACTCCGGCCGGCAGTAGTTTCTTCCGAAACCAGCTGCGTCTCGTGAGACGTCCACTCTTTCATCGGCACCTGTCACTCTTAATCACCTGTGATCCTGGAGCAGTTCCTTCTGAAACCAACTGAGGTCCATGGGTGTTGCAGCATGTTAAAAAAAAACTGTCATCACCTTAACCCTTTCATGACCGAATTAATTAAAATTTCGCATATTACTGTAAAAATTGGTTTCCTGTTTTTGGAGTGGATACTCCGTTGGGTCATGCTTCTAAATTTCGAAAGTTGTTCATGATTTTACAATTATTTTAAGCGGGAAATATATGTTCCGATGGACTCGAAGAGGAGTAAATGTTTTTCTAAATTTATTCCCCTTAGAGTCCAGCTGGGGATATAACCTACGTCCCACTTAAAATAATCGCTTTACTAGGGATTAGGATCCTTAAAAATAGAAAAGTGAGTACCATTGCTATGTCAAACAAATTTATTTATTCGCAGTTTAACATATTACGAAATATTGCAAAAAAAAAAAAAAAAAAAAAGAAAATGGTTCAAATGGCTCTGAGCACTATGCGACTTAATTTCTGATGTCATCAGTTGCCTCGAACTAATTAAACCTAACTAACCTAAGGACATCACACACATCCATGTCCGAGGCAGGATTCGAACCTGCGGTCGGAGCGGTCGCTCGGCTCCAGACTGTAGCGCCTAGAATCGCACGGCCACTCTGGCCGGCGGAAATATTGCAGTTCATGGCTGAATACATAGTGGCACTTTGCAGTAGCTAGAGATGAAATTAGTCCTTATCTCTTGCTTCCTTGTACTATATTGTCTGCATCGCCTTCTTGTGCTCCTTGCTGGAAAAGTGTTTTCGAACTGCTTATAAGCACACAAAAGCATACGTGCAAAAGGGTGTGTACCTGCAGTAAAATGGCAAGATAACAAGCCAGTTATAGTTTTGTAAACAACTCACCACCCGAAAGATGTAAGATTCGTCACAGGAAGCAAATAGAGATGGTACATAGCTAATACACATCTGTAATGGGACCTGTAGACTGGTTCGACCAGCGGAAAGAAAAGCATGCTATCGGCAGTAAATCACTCTCTTTTCTTTTGGACGTTGAATAGTAAGCAGTTTCATCATGTGGAACTGTAATAATGGAGCAAAATGTGAGCAACATTCTTTTCGCCTATCTCTTGTAAGGCAGAAATATAAAACGATGGAGAAGGCAAGCATTCATCACGAAAGGTAAACCAGGAATCTGTGTTTTACATTTCATATCAAATCAGGGGAAATAAATGAAGATTATAGCACTGAATAATATATATAAATATAAAAAATTAAAAACCGGTGTAAACAAAAGGGCGGAAATATAAATGATCTACACCGATCTACGCCCACTGGCCAAAGGGAAACAAACGAATTCAAAACTGCTTTGTCAGTAAATATTCGAATAAGTCTGTAAACTTATAGCAGACAATCTAAGAAAGAGAATATATAACTTTACTGAGCTTAACTTTTGCAGACAGGGAAAAAATTACATAAAGCGCTAAAACGCGAGGCACACGATGAATCACTGAAACAAATAAGCGATATTTCGTGCATTAGGTGCAAGCAATGAGCCTTTTGGCTCCAAACAGTTGATACATTCAACGCTATACCGGAGCGCCACACATACGTGGGACTTCCATATCCCTGTGAATTCAGGGAAATAAATTTGTATGCGGTACGCCTATGTCCCACTCGTCACGGAAGGTTTAAGTGGTGTAGCAGGTATAGTTAGTCATGCCACAGTGTGACTCTGTGTGTGTGTGTGTGTGTGTGTGTGTGTGTGTGTGTGTGTGTATCTGGTAGCGAACGTGGAAGTCACATTATATATTAAATGTGTAATACACTGTTTCCGATTTTCACGAATTAGAAAGTGGCTGCATGGATCATAGCCAGAAACCGAAATAAAGTCCTTAGCTCGCAGTCAAATGGTTCAAATGGCTCTAAGCACTATGGGACTTAACATCTGAGGTCATCAGTCCCCTAGACTTACAACTACTTAGACCTAACTAACCTAAGGACATCACACACATCGATGCCCGAGGCAGGATTCGAACCTGCGACCGTAGCCGCAGCTCGGTTCCGGACTGAAGCACCTAGAACCGCTCGGCCACAGCGAGCTCGCAATCGCTGCAACGCGTTCGTTCAGGGGACTGACGACTTTCTGTAATAAAAAAAAAAACTGTCATGCGCCATTCGCACAGAACTGCTGCAAAAATAACGGAGAAAAATATAAATATAACGGGAAAAGTGTTATAGTGTCACTGCCTTTAGAAGGTATGGTCCCAGATTCGATTCCCGATCGTGTCAGAGATTTTTTTTACTCGGTGACTGGATGTTCGTGTTGTCCTGATTGTTTTGCCTCATCTACATAGACGCGCACGTTGCCCAAGTGGTGTCAAATAGAAAAACCTTGAGCGTGTTGGCCGAATAACCCAAGATGAGACCTCTCGACGAATAATGCCGTACGATGATTTTATTAAAGCAAAAATAAGAATTACAAGAATGGGAAAGGTTTAGCTATCGGTCAGTTCAAGGTGACCGGCATTTAGTGATGGTGGGCAACCATTCGTCCCATTGTATTCATTTCCACGGTCTACACCTTCTGCAATGATTTGTTTATGGGATACGTCCCTCCTACGTAGTGCAACGTTTTTAAAAGCAATGGAATACTTTCGCTATGGCTCACGAAATCCTGAGTGATGTACCCCGTTGCGACATTCAGCTCCTTCCAGAGACACGCGCTGTGAAGAAGGCAACGCGAGCAGCAGGTAACGCCGCGCTGGGAATTGAATTCTGCCGCCACCGCCCCCGGCCGCACCTCGGCTCGGGAATACGCTCTGGGAGGCGGGGGCGGCGGAGGCGGGAAGGGCTGCGCAAGGAAGGGCGCGTGTGTCGCAGGGCGGGCGGCCCAGCACGGGCCCAGGCACGGGCCCTAAGGAGCTTACGGCCGCTCTTCACATTAAAATCGCATCAAATATGCATATCGGCCGGCACGCGTGTGCGCCGGGGCTTAAGCGACGGCGGCGGATTTCTGCAGCAGCGCGGAGAGGCAGCGATTTCCGTGCCCAGAGGAGGCAGGCAGCGTCTTCGGCACCGAAAACTGCCGCATTAAAGCACCAAATACTGGTGCTGTGCCCGCGGCGGTGACGACGAATCGTTATGTAAGTCGTGCTTCCGCCTCCACCAACTCAAATATTTTAGAATTCCATTACCTGAAAGAAGACTGTGGTCTCAGATTGGTGCTGGGAGCGGCACAACAGGGGACCGATTGAATTTTGGTAGATTCAGTTTGCAAATCGTGATTCAGTAGTCCCTGTATGCTGTACGATTTATTTTAAAAACTCGGAATTCTTCTCTGAATGACTGCGGGTTTCACGCATATAATGAATAAGAATTGATACCTCAGATTAGTAATGAAATCACGCCAGTGGCAGATCAGCGCCACACTGAAGTGTTGCGTCTTCCCTCCTAGAAATGCTGAAAATTAAAACTCATGACTCAGTTAAAAGTGAATTAAACACGTGGTCTGTACCAACTCAAATATCTCAGAATTCCATTACCAGAAAGAAGAGTGTGGACTCAGATTGGTGCTGGAAGCGGCGTAACAGGGGATGTGGACCGATTGAATTTTGGTAGATGTAGTTTGCTAATAGTGATTCAGTAGTCGCTCTATGCTGTACGATTTATTTGAAAAACTCGAAATTCTTCTCTGAATGACTGCAGGTTCCGCACATATAATGAACAAGAATTGATATCGCAGATTAGTAATAAAATCACGGCAGTGGCAGATCAGTGCCACATCGAAGTGTTGCGTCTTACCTGCTAGAAACACTGAAAATTAAAACTCATGATACAATGAATAGTGAATTAAACATGTGGTCTGGAGGATTTATAATAAAACAGCACTTACGTATCTCAAGACAAAGTAGTATACTGCGAAATCACGACAACTACCGCCCACAACGCTTACATTATGGAGGTAGACAATAGAAAGAAAAACGCAAACAGCCAGGCTGCTCTTAAAAACTTGAAGGCTGGACCTTCCTTTATTACACAGATAATACAAATATGGACATAAACTATGTGGTCGCAATTTTTACACCAATGTTTTACACAAAATACAGTTTTTTTAGAAAAGGTTTATTACAGTTACAACTGCAGGACGGAACAGCTGGACGGAAAAACTGCTATTAAACGAATCAGCAACAGAGTGTCGAAATGACTTCACGAATACTAACAACAGTGGAAGAAAGCAACTGGAGTCCCAGACTAATACAATAAGATCATTATTTCTAACGTTGGCATGAGCTGACAAAGGAGCTTCGATACGCCACGACATCGAAAGAACTACGCATTTCATATGGAGGTACCGATCTTCATCCTGCCACCCTAACTTAGACTTCACGTAATTTCCGTAAATTGTAGCACCCGATATCCGGAATGGTTTTTACTATAAGGCCGTCGTCGGCTACCTGTCCCATCCTTGTCATACTAAACCTCCATTTTTTTAAATATCGGAGAAAATAATTTCTTTTTGGTCCTAAACTGTAATGCCGCAACATGTCCGATATCCTTGTAAAAGTAATCCATCAGTAAATGAAACTACCACCGCAACTACTACTTCTTTTTCGTCTTCTTCCTCAAACTTTCTCCTTATGCAGGTCCTTCGAAGAGCTTCTTCCAATTGGCTCTTTTGTCCCTCAGTCTATCGTTCAGCATTTCCTTCTGTTGCAGTAATCTTGGGTGCAGATCCTCCTTCACCTGGTCTCTTCATCTTCTTCTCCAGCTTCTGTCCATTACAGACCTCTTCTTGAGAGTTTTTCTTGTCCCTCTCTTCTAACGTGAGCATACTGTTTCAGCCCGTTTCTCTCCTTCTTCCAGGGGATATTGCAGTGCTAATATCAGTATGCATCATTTGTCAGCCTTTTTTATTTCCGTAAAAAATAAGGAAGATGAAACAATCTCTGAATGTATATTGAGAGAAAACTTGGGAATATGCAGAGTGAATGTAGTGCTATACATACATCAACAAAAGTTTTGCATCATCCCGATATGTCGTGCAGATGTGTTGCTATTGTCACTGTTCCCGCGCCGATCGGAAGGTCACCCCTGAAATTGTTTATAAACGTACAAAGAATTACCATGAGCAATACCTAGGCGTAGAACGCCGCACTCAGATGGATTGCAGCATTTCATTTGAAAGCAAAGCACAAGTAGGAACGCTTTAGAGACGCCTGTGGAACAGTAGAATGTACATCCATCTTTACAGGAAAGACAATGGCGAGCAATGATCGGGTCCGCATTATCACGTTACACGCAGAAGGCTCGTCAACCAGGAAAGTTGCTCGACGTGCGCAGCGGGGTCAAAGTGATAAGGACTTGGAAGCTGTTACAATCGACAAGTAGTGTTGAGGGCTTTCACCTCACAGGCTGTCCACATCTGGAGGGTGTACAGGACGATATCTACGACTTTTGAGTCAAGCAAACTTTGGACTGCTTGGTCGAGAACAAAATTCGGCGTTCGAAGAGGCTGCGGGGCGTCATCAAACTGTTGGGAGACGATTTCATGATCCGAATTTCCATTCCTGATGAGCATGACGAGCACCACGTCGTACGTCACATCAGAGGGCAAAAAATCATAGAGAATGGACGCCCTCGGATTGGTGTCAGGTGTGGCTTACGGGTCTGTTTCTATCCTGATAATCGCAGACAAAGTGTTTGGGGACAACCCGGTAATGTCAAAAGCCTACAACACTAACACAGTGGGCTGGCTCTACATGAGGCCACCGTATACCTCCACTGCTTGTCGGGGGCAATCCCACTACACTACGTTACAGGTAAGAGCTTCTGCAACCAACAGTGGGACTGTTAGACGACATTTGGTTGCAGTTTCATCTTTATGAATGATTCGCACGTTCGCAACACGTTCCTTTAGGGTGTTAGGGTCACCAGAATAAAGTGGCCTGCTTGTTCGCCGGTCATGAACCCAATCGAATATGTATGGGATCGATTGAAACGAGCTGCTTCAGGACGTCGACTGTGACTAAGTACTCTGCGCAACTTACGCAGAATCGTCATTGAAGAGAAGGAAAATTTGTATCAGAGCTGGCTTGATGATCTCGTCGATGGTACGCCACGAAGGATTCATGCATGCATTCTAGCAAGAGGACGTTCCGCCACGTATTGTTGTTTCTCAGGACTGCTATGAACCACCCCCCCCCCCCCCCCATGGGACTCCAGACGATCTTTTCGTTACCAAAATGCTTGTTTTTCTGACCTGGTGATCCAGTCAGATTGTAAATGGACACATACGCACGCTCCGCAGCCAATTATAGTCTTCTGTGCCACGAATTTCGAAGTAAAGCGGTGATGCAAAACTTTCATTGATGTATGTATATGAGTCACCCACTGATCGTAAACTGTAGGCATACATGTCTAGTAGGAATATTGTGGCGAACAGGTAGGCCTAGAAACAAAACAAACATTTTTCATCTTATGCTGCAAAGAAGACATGGACGTTTTGTGAAAAATAGTGCTGGATCTTGTCTGGTTGGAAAGTCTCAAGTTTAATTTGGCTGCATTTATAAACTTTCTTTTACAAAATACTCTTCTGTCTGACGATCGCTGTTTTATTTCAAAATCACCTGTTTCAGGCAATGCCACTCGTCTTCGATCATATATCGTAGTTACAGCGTAACGTGTCCTAATGTAATTAACAGTTCACTCTGATACATTGTATATTAAAATGAAATGATAGCTCCATTACGACAGATCGCTTTCTGTCAACAACATGTGATCAGAAGATGGGCGACATAGCAAAAACGGTAATTTTGAGATAAAGTATCGATCAACAGACAGAAAATAAGCCTGTCTTGTATAAAGGAGGATCGTGGATAACTCAGTGAGACAAATATGTCCTGTTTTGATCTTCCTTTTAGTTTTTGTAAACTCATTTTATAGCCTCTTTTCAAGATACGTGCTATTCAACTGCTCTTCCAAGTCCTTTGTCGTCTTTGACAGAATTACTACGTCAGCGGCAAAACTTGAAGATTTAATATCATAAGCCTGAACTTAATTTTCCTTCCTAAATTTTACATTTTTTTCCTTTACTGCTTGCTCAGTAACGTCGGGCATAGGCTACAAGCCTAGCTCACTCTGTTCTCATCTACTGCATCCCTTCCACTTCCCTCGACTCTTATAGCTGCAGTCTGATTTCTGTACAAGTTATAAATAAACTTTCAATCCCTGTATTTTACCAGTGTGTGCCACTATTAGAATTTCTACCGATAGAAACGTCACATAAATTAAATAGCGAACCTGGTAGATATGCCTTATAATATTAATCGGAAGATGTACACACATGTGATTTGAGAAATGCAAAGCTTTCGCTACTCTGTGTAGAACTAATTTTTTGTTTTTAAATTAATGAAATGTACTAATCGTGGTGGCTGTGAAGTACAGCACTGGACGACATTTTTCTTTCTGTCAGTTGCAGTAATACGAACAGACAACATCAATTTCTATTTGCTATGCTTTAGTTTCTTTTATTTTAAAATTCGTGACTTTTGGTCTAAAGGCCATACAGCCATCTCTCAATGTTTTGGAATTTTACGGAGTATGGTTACATATATCTAAAATTTCGTAATAAATTTTTAACTTTTGGTGAAGGTGCGTTGCAATATTAGTTGGCATTGGTTCATGAGATTTGATTAACTGCTACATAAAATCGATTAGCTGGTTTGCAAACAGTTTAAATTTTAAAAAAAATGTGATCTATATCTCCTACTGTTACTTCATCACATTCACAATAAAGTTGTTCTAGAACTTGTATTCATTGAAGAGGGCAAGGAAATAATCCACTATTAAATCTCATACGAGTTACTGAACATATAAGTGTTTTATTCGCTTTTGTAGAACCAGGGCTTTGGGGGGTATGTTCGTCTGTAATTGATCATAATATTTTTCTTATGTTTATCGTAGATTGATCTCTCATTGGAGTCGTGTTCTTCTGTACAACGTACTCTTCAGGTCTGATGACGGTAAGATGTTTTTTAAAAGTGCCGTCTTGAGCGCCGGTTTTCCCTTTGTCATCTACCATTTCATTATATTGATTGTTCACATGTCCTTTGGTTCATATGAATTTTACCATCTTTCTGAGATTTTCGGTCCCCTTGCTAGTCTTCTTGATGTCCAT
Organism: Schistocerca piceifrons; assembly: GCF_021461385.2. Lineage (NCBI taxonomy): Eukaryota > Metazoa > Arthropoda > Insecta > Orthoptera > Acrididae > Schistocerca > Schistocerca piceifrons. The sequence goes on from NC_060141.1 coordinate 574,947,441, forward strand.
TAGCAGTGCATTAATTTTCTTGAGAAGAAATGGTGCCTGCATACCTTGGAGCAAGTTTCTGCAATCTGGCAAGTCAAAATGTTTCTGACAATTCACTTTAAGTTTTCTGAGTAGCTGTGGCTTCTGCACAAAAAACTTTGCTGGGAAACGAAATATTTTTCTTTTAGTCTGTCAGAATAAACATTTCATTTTCTCCTTACGCTGCTTTAACGCATGGGATAGCAACACATACATACACTACTGGCCATTAAAATTGCTACACCAAGAAGAAATGCAGATGATAAACGGGTATTCATTGGACAAATATATTATGCTAGAACTGACATGTGATTACATTTTCACGCAATTTGGGTGCATAGATCATGAGAAATCAGTACCTCTGGCCGTAATAACGCCTTGATACGCCTGGGCATTGAGTCAAACAGAGCTTGGATGGCGTGTACAGGTACAGCTGCCAATGCAGCTTCAACACGATACCACAGTTCATCAAGAGTAGTGACTAGCGTATTGTGACGAGCCAGTTGCTCGGCCACCATTGACCAGACGTTTCCAGTTGGTGAGAGATCTGGAGAATGTGCTGGCCAGGGCAACAGTCGAACATTTTCTGTATCCAAAAAGGCCCGTACAGGACCTGCAACATGTGGTCGTGCATTATCCTGCTGAAATGTAGGGTTTCGCAGGGATCGAATGAAGGGTAGAGCCACGGGTCGTAACACATCTGAAATGTAACGTCCACTGTTCAAAGTGTCGTCAATGCGAACAAGGGGTGACCGAGACGTGTAACGAATGGCACCCCATACCACCGCGCCAGGTGATACGCCAGTATGGCGATGACGAATACACGCTTCCAATGTGCGTTCACCGCGATGTCGCCACACACAGATGCGACCATCATGATGCTGTAAACAGAACCTGGATTCATCAGAAAAAATGACGTTTTGCTATTCGTGCTCCCAGGTTCGTCGTTGAGTACACCATCGCAGGGGCTCCTGTCTGTGATGCAGCGTCAAGGGTAACCGCAGCCATGGTCTGCGAGCTGATAGTCCATGCTACTGCAAACGTCGTCGAACTGTTCGTGCAGATGGTAGTTGTCTTGCAAACGCCCCCATCTGTTGACTCAGGGATCGAGACGTGGCTGCACGATCCGTTACAGCCATGCGGATAAGATGCCTGTCATCTCGACTGCTAGTGATACGAGGTCGTTGGGATCCAGCACGGCGTTCCGTATTACCCTCCTGAACCCACCGATTCCATATTCTGCTAACAGTCATTGGGTCTCGACCAACGCGAGCAGCAATGTCACGATACGATAAACCGCAATCGCGATAGGCTACAATCCGACCTTTATCAAAGTCGGAAACGTGATGGTACGCATTTATCCTCCTTACACGAGGCATCACAACAACGTTTCACCAGGCAACGGCGGTCAACTGCTGTTTGTGTATGAGAAATCGGTTGGAAACTTTCCTCATTTCAGCACGTTGTAGGTGTCGCCACCGGCGCCAACCTTGTGTGAATGCTCTGAAAAGCTAATGATTTGCATATCACAGCATCTTCTTCCTGTCGGGTAAATTTAGTGTCTGTAGCACGCCATCTTCGTGGTGTAGCAATTTTAATGGCCAGTAGTGTAATTCTACGATCTATCACATCTATTCAGATCGCGGTAAATTATATCTTCGTTGCTAAAATTAATAGTATATTATTACTTTTTATGCTACTCGTACGTAACATGGTTTCCAAGAAAGCATCTCCAGTTTTTACACGGCAGTTGTAGCTGCCTTAAAATTTTAGATACTACTTTAATTTGTCAATCTCAGTAAACGAGTCCTTGTTAGCTTTTGCCAGTAACTCACAGTTATCTATCCCGTTTTGCATAAAGCAGATGAGCTATTGTTTCATTACCGTTGAATATGTTTCAGTAAAAATTTTATATCTAATTGTGATATAATTCTTTGAGCAAAATTTCCTCTTTTGTCAATGTCCAAACTTTTATTAAGTTTAGAATTAATTATTTACTAGTTGAGCCATGCAAATAATTCGCACTCTGTCCTGATCAGTCACCGACGGGTAATGTGGTATTGGATACATATAATAAAGGCAAGTATTTTTCAATAAAAATATTGTATTTCAAATATTAGAAACAAATATTTGTCTCACAAAAAAATAGAGTTCATTATGTACAACATGGTTAACTGTAAAACATTCAAGAAGCAGACATTGTCTCTGTCCGATTAATTTTTTTTTTTTAAAACTTCTCTGTTTAACAAAACTTCTTTGAAAAGAATGATGGCAGTAATAACATGCTCATCGTTTACTTTTTGGCTGTATGCGTCCTTAGGACAAACATAAATGTGCGAACCCGTGGAAAAGGCACGTATAACCATCCATACGAAAAAATAGGTTCTGGTAAATACAATCCTGCCTCTGACGTTTCAGACTTTATGCTTCCTTAATGGCCATAGCGAATGATACATTTATTGGGAATTTTTTTCATTTGGAAATGTGTGACTGGATCAGAAGGTGTGAGTTAATACGGAGTGCAAGCATAGTTTTATCGGTTTCAATGGCCTTAGCAGCGATGATGTGCTCGCCTAAGTGAGTTACGACTAATTTTACATCATTAACTAATGCCAGATTAGCGTTAAGATATCAATTAACATAATAATAGCATTTTTCTTTGAAAGCAGTTTATGAGGTGGTTTACCGGACGGATTAAAATAGTTCAAAAATTCTACAATGTAGAGTTGAACGTTGTTTGTTTCTTCAAGTTGGGCGGATTCAGAACTGAGGTAAGCCATTGGCTCTCCAGGTAACAAACTGTAGATGACATATTTATTAACTGTTGTACATCTTTATCATTTGGACGTATGATCGCCGTTGAATAGAGTTGTGAAATATTTTCTCCTTTGTTTTCTATGGCGTTCAACGTTGTCGTAGTAAAACTATCGTAATTATAAGTACAATTTTTTAGGAATTTAGATGCTGATCAATGGTACTGAGATTAGGATATGTGTAACGTAACGTTGAAACGCTTTAAAGTAATGACGAATTAAATATTAAATAAATTAATTTATGAAAGTGAGCGGTACTTACCTTTGATGAGGAACGTTGATGCAATGAAGTGTATATGCACAGTACACAAGACTTGCTTAAAGTAAACAACTCCAACCGCTATTATGAATAACAGTAAAATTAGATATTGTCAGTAGATTACACCGACGTGTATGACAGAAATCGCGTGATATACCACGCTTGCGCGAAGAACCTAAACAACTGCAACAGCTGTCGTGAATATTAGTTACATAGATTTTCAATAGATGGTACCTTCTACGTTGGCTGTGCACAAGTATATTCAAAATAAAGTTTTTAAGGAAAACAATAACTTTAAAGTAACTGTGTTAACTCTGTGTTTTTCATCATTAGTGGTGAACTAAATCTCGAAAATGTCTCAGTCATTTATTTTGATTAAGCAATTCAGGAAATAAGGCGTGCCGAGAAAAAAAGAACTATTGAGAGACAATAGATATGATTGTTTCGTATGAGTAATCCTCTCTGGATAAACTATTTTACGAAGGTTAGTATTTTCCTCTTATGCGAGTTCCTAACTGGGAATCTACAAGGTAAGTACATAGACAAGATTTTTTTTCTTCTTAAGTTATTTATTGCCGTTCTTTTCACGTACTTACTGCATTCGAGTCCCATAGTGTTTTTCCCCGCTAATGTATTAATTTGCCCTTTCCTGTCCATTAAAGAGCCAAAAAAACAGAATACTAATTGGTACCTCCACTTATCATCTAATTACACTACTGGCCATTAAAATTGCTACACCACGAAGATGACGTGCTACAGACACGAAATTTAACCGACAGGAAGAAGATGCTGTGATATGCAAATGATAAGCTTTTCAGGGTATTCACACAAGGTTGGCGCCGGTGGCGACACCTACAACGTGCTGAAATGAGGAAAGTTTCCAACCGATTTCTCATACACAAACAGCAGTTGACCGTTCGTCATCGCCATACTGGTGCATCACCTGGCGCGATGGTATGGGTCGCCATTGGCTACACGTCTCGGTCACCTCTTGTTCGCCTTGACAGCACTTTGAACAGTGAACGTTACATTTCAGATGTGTTACCACCCGTGGCTCTACCCTTCATCGTTCTCTACCTTTTAGGCAGGGTATTAGATAGTCTGCAGTCAGTTCTGCGGTTCGAGTTGCAGTATATTTTCAGTCTCGTTTTAATCAGTGTGTAAAGTATTTTCTTTTGTCTGATTCATTTGCTGCGTTTTTCATATTTTGTGATTTGCATAACTAAATTCTACATTTCGTATGTTATCCGAGAATAAGCCTGCTGAGCGACAAGGCCCATGGTTCGTAGGACGATTGTAAAGCTACTTCACCTAGAGAGTTTTAACGGACCATTCCTACTAAAATTGTATCGGATAACACAAGAATTCTTATTAACATAAAAATTTCTTGTGAGCGCTATGTCCACTTGAATAACAGAGTTTCGTTGCAGTGTTTTAGATAGCATCCACAAGCTATTCATGTGTTGTTGTGGTCTTCAGTCCGAAGGCTCGTTTCCTGATAATTACTGCAACCTTCATCCCTTTGCACCTGCTTGCTGAATTCATCTGTCGATTTACCTCTACCATTCTTGCACCCTCCCTCCCCTCCCCCCTCCTCCCCACACACACACTACCCTCCAATACTGAATTGGTACGCCTTGATGTCTCTGAATGTGTCCTATAAAACCATCTCTTCTTTTAGTGAATTCATACTGCAAATTTCTTTTCTCCCAGTTCTGTTCTGTACCTCCTGACTAGTTACGTGATCTGCCACCTAATCTTCAGCATTCTTCTGCAGCGCGACGTTTCGAAACCTTCTATTCTCTTCATGTTTCACTTCCATACATGGCTACACTTCATAGAAATAGCTTCTGAAAAGACTTTCTAACACTTAAATTTATATTCGGTACTAAATTCCTGTTCTTGAGAAATGCTTTCCTTAACATTGCCGGTCCACATTTTATATCGTCTCCAGTTTGTCCATCATCAGTTATTTTGTTGACCACTTAGCGTAAGACATCTACTATGTTTATTGAATCAAATGGTTCAAATGGCTCTGAGCACTATGGGACTCAACATCTGAGGTCATCATTCCCCTAGAACTACTTAAACCTAACTAACCTAAGGACATCACACACATCCATGCCCGAGGCAGGATTCGAACCTGCGACCGTAGCGATCGCGCGGTTCCAGACTGAAGCATCTACAACCGCTCGACCACTTCGGCCGGCTATTGAATCATTTACTGATGTTATTTCCTTACCATAGTCTGATTTAATTCTACTACATTACCTTATCCTTGTCATGCTTTTTTTAATATTCATGTTATATTGTCCTTTCAAGACACTGTCCATTGCATACAACTGCTCTGAAAGAATTAAAATGTCGTCAGCAAATCACAAAATTTTTATTTCTTCTTCGTGAACTTTAACTCCTACATCAAATTTTATTTGGTTTCCTTTAACGTTTACTCAGTGTACATATTGATTAATATCGGGGATAGGTTACCACCTTGTCTCACTCCCTTCTCAACCACAACTTCCTTTTCATGCCCCTCGACTGTTATAAGTGCTATCAGGTTTCTGTAGAAGTTGTATATCATCTAAGAGAAGTTGTAGAGTCAGTACTGCAAAGCGTATTCCAACATCTGCGCTACACGTCTTAGTTCCACATCACACTGCTTCGAAATATCTCTTCTTGTTACAGCAGCTGAAAAAGTTGCTTAGGTAGTGCACGACTGATGCTGTTGTGCACCACAATTCCGGCAGAAGTGGTGAGTAGGTATGGATTTAGTGTTGCTCTGGAGAACAGAACGCCAGTAAAGAGAAATTATAGCAACTATCGAACGCACTGATGGGTCCCGAGGGGCAGGTTAAAACAGCCTTAACGAGGAGGTATAGCGCACGAGATTTAATTAGCTGACTTCTGTTGCTGGAGTCCCATAATCAAATCAGCAGGCCTGATATTTCAGAAATCGTTCCCAAATACGATTTCGCTTTCATAATTTCGATTGTAATAAGCTGCGATGACCTCCGCTTGATTGCCAGGCAGTTCTGCACGGCAGTGAGAGACAGGAGCGGCACACAAGGATAGAGAGAGAGAGAGAGAGAGAGAAAGAGAGGCGGCTGCGGCGGATCCCAGCCGTGCAAACTGAATTACGTCGCGCCTCGCTGGAAGGGTTGAGCTAATAAATTGTATTGTCTTACGAGCTGCAAATATTAGCAGACGCGAACAGGTCGGCGGTAACTGCGTTACGGCGCGCTAACGCAATAGCCGGAGCCCAAGGGCTGAAGGGCTACTGATTGTGCGCGGGCAACCTGTTGCCTCGCTCAATGCCGACTCATTAAGCCACGGCCTATCGCCCCCGCCCCACCCCCACTTGTGCCGCCCCCACCCCTCTAGCCGCTAGCGTGAACGCTCGCGGCGGATCCTTTTCAAAGGGCGGCACCACGCCGCCAGACAGCGCCGCTCAAAGGCCGCCCTAATTACGCCGTGACGCAAGACGCGCCTCAATGCTCGCCGCTGTCATGCTCTCCTCGCGTGTCAAAGCGCTCAGGAAACTGCCGTTTATCAGCGACATCCTCGCAAGAGAATTCTGTGTCCGCGTAGTGGATGCTTCACAAAGTCATAAGTTGCTAAACGTTAGCGTGTTTTGTTTCGAAAGAACTGTGGAAGACAAGAGTCTCATACCATCATGATGTAGATTTTCGGTTTAGTCATCTTTGTCTATACTAAAACCAAGTAATTCAATATGAAGATGGTATCTGTTCTTTCGGACATGTCCAAAAGAACAGATACCATCTTCATACAGTTAAGGCTAATCGGCCATTGACCTTCTTCTTGTGTGCTGGATGCACACGCATTGCTCGAACTCTTACGGGACTCGGTAAGATTGTCTGCCGCGATTAATGAGTGTAATGGGCAGGGGCACTACGAATATAGTGAGTGGACATTAAGTTGGGAATGTGGGTCTCACGGGGAGCGTGCAAGGCATAAATCCCTGCTGTCGCACTATCCTCTGTGCCCCTGGGGCCTCAGATGGATAGAGCTTCTGCCATGTAAGCAGGAGATCCCGGGTTCGAGTCCCGGTCGGGGCATACATTTTCAACTGTTCCCGCTGATCAACGCCTGTCGACAGCTTAGGGTCTTGATTTCATTATCATTTCAAGTAATTCGAAGCTGATCGCATCTTCGTTGTCGACCTATCTGTCTCCAGCAATTGGATCTGTAATCATAGGTTTTCCTTAGTGTCCAGCTTTGATCCACACGTAGTAGCTGGTCAAGCAATTCCTTTCCGTACCGTTGGAATTTTACTGTTCCTAGAACATTGAGCTCCTCTCTTCTCTCACGCTTCCTCTTATGATCTAATTTGTATCCTACCAAAGATCTCAGAAGACCCATTTCTTACCATTTGTTTGATCATTAAAGCCCATACTTGGTATCCTTAGAGTAGCAGAGGTACAGTCATACTATTTACAATTTAAATACTGTCTATCTCTTGGTTTTATTCAGGAGTGCTCTCTTAATCAAGTACTTTCTGGCAAAAGCTGTGTGCCGGACCGAGTTCTAGTCTCTGTCTGGTGCACAGTTTTAATATGCCAGGAAGTATCATACCAGCACACACTCCGCTGCGGAGTGAAAATTTCATTCTGGACCTCTGTAATTTCTTTTCAGGATCATTATCATAAGTGTAAGAGATATCGTAGCCCACACCGTTCAATATGTGGACTTGTTCCAGCTCAGGTACGTTATTATCGATTGCGATTTTAGTTCTAAGATTTTCTTTCCCACAAAGACTGTAACTTTAGTCTTCTTTGTGGATGCGGTTAAATTACATTTTTTGCCATTGTGTGTAAGGACCGTACCACACATTTAAGTTTGCTTTTCCTATCCACCAGTATAACCGCATAAATGCCATATTTATAAGTGTGAGGTCCCTCATGAACCATACACCTTGCCGTTGGTGGGGAGGCTCGCGTGCCTCAGAGATACAGCGAACGGCTGAAAGCAAGGGGAAACTACAGCCATAATTTTTCCCGAGGGCATACAGCTTTACAGTATGGTTAAATGATGATGGCGTCGTCTTGGGTAAAATATTCCGGAGGTAAAATAGTCCCCCATTCGGATCTCCGGGCGGGGACTCCTCAAGAGGATGTCATTATCACGAGAAAGAAGACTGGCGTTCTACGGATCGGAGCGTGGAATGTTAGATCACTTAATCGGGCAGGTAGGTTAGAAAATTTAAAAAGGGAAGTGGATAGGTTAAAGTTAGATATAGTGGGAATTAGTGAAGTTCGGTGGCAGGAGGAACAAGACTTCTGCTCAGGTGAATACAGGGTTATAAATACAAAATACAGGGTTATAAATACAAAATCCCCCCCCACAGTGAACCATGGACCTTGCCGTTGGTGGGGAGGCTTGCGTGCCTCAGCGATACAGATAGCCGTACCGTAAGTGCAACCACAACGGAGGGGTATCTGTTGAGAGGCCAGACAAACGTGTGGTTCCTGAAGAGGGGCAGCAGCCTTTTCAGTAGTTGCAAGGGCAACAGTCTGGATGATTGACTGATCTGGCCTTGTAACAATAACCAAAACGGCCTTGCTGTGCTGGTACTGCGAACGGCTGAAAGCAAGGGGAAACTACGGCCGTAATTTTTCCCGAGGGCATGCAGCTTTACTGTATGATTAAATGATGATGGCGTCCTCTTGGGTAAAATATTCCGGAGGTAAAATAGTCCACCATTCGGATCTCCGGGCGGGGACTACTCAAGAGAATGTCGTTATCACGAGAAAGAAGACTGGCGTTCTACGGATCAGAGCGTGGAATGTCAGATCACTTAATCGGGCAGGTAGGTTAGAAAATTTAAAAAGGGAAGTGGATAGGTTAAAGTTAGATATAATGGGAATTAGTGAAGTTCGGTGGCAGGAGGAACAAGACTTCTGGTCAGGTGACTACATGGTTATAAACACAAAATCAAATAGGGGTAATGCAGGAGTAGGTTTAATAATGAGTAGGAAAATAGGAATGCGGCTAAGCTACTACAAACAGCATAGTGAACGCATTATTGTGGCCAAGATAGATACGAAGCCGACACCTACTACAGTAGTACAAGTTTATATGCCAACTAGCTCTGCAGATGACGAAGAAATTGAAGAAATGTATGATGAAATAAAAGAAATTATTCAGATAGTGAAGGGAGACGAAAATTTAATAGTCATGGGTGACTGGAATTCGGTAGTAGGAAAAGGGAGAGAAGGAAACTTAGTAGGTGAATATGGATTGGGGCTAAGAAATCAAAGAGGAAGCCGCCTGGTAGAATTCTGCACAGAGCACAACTTAATCATAGCTAACACTTGGTTTAAGAATCATGAAAGAAGGTTGTATACATGGAAGAACCCTGGAGATACTAAAAGGTATCAGATAGATTATATGATGGTAAGACAGAGATTTAGGAACCAGGTTTTAAATTGTAAGACATTTCCAGGGGCAGATGTGGACTCTGACCACAATCTATTGGTTAGGACCTGTAGATTAAAGCTGAAGAAACTGCAAAAAGGTGGTAACTTAAGCAGATGGGACCTGGATAAACTGAAAGAACCAGAGGTTGTACAGAGTTTCAGGGAGAGCATAAGGGAACAATTGACAGGAATGGGGAAAAGAAATACAGTAGAAGAAGAATGGGCAGCTTTGAGGGATGAAGTAGTGAAGGCAGCAGAGGATCAAGTAGGTAAAAAGACGAGGGCTAGTAGAAATCCTTGGGTAACAGAAGAAATATTGAATTTAATTGATGAAACGAGAAAATATAAAAATGCAGTAAATGAAGCAGGCAAAAAGGAATACAAACGTCTCGAAAATGAGATCGACAGGAAGTGCAAAATGGCTAAGCAGGGATGGCTAGAGGACAAATGTAAGGATGTAGAGGCTAATCTCACTAGGGGTAAGATAGATACTGCCTACAGGAAAATTAAAGAGACCTTTGGAGATAAGAGAACCACTTGTATGAACATCAAGAGCTTAGGTGGAAAACCAGTTCTAAGCAAAGAAGGGAAAGCAGAAAGGTGGAAGGAGCATATAGAGGGTCTATACAATGGCGATGTACTTGAGGACAATATTATGGAAATGGAAGAGGATGTAGATGAAGATGAAATGGGAGATACGATACTGTGTGAAGAGTTTGACAGAGCACTGAAAGACCTGAGTCGAAACAAGGCCCCAGGAGTAGACGACATTCCTTTGGAACTACTGACGGCCTTGGGAGAGCCAGTCCTGACAAAACTCTACCATCTGGTGAGCAAGATGTATGAAACAGCGAAATACCCTCAGACTTCAAGAAGAATATAATAATTCCAATCCCAAAGAAAGCAGGTGTTGACAGATGTGAAAATTACCGAACAATCAGTTTAATAAGCCACAGCTGCAAAACACTAACACGAATTCTTTACACACGAATGGAAAAACTAGTAGAAGCCGACCTCGGGGAAGATCAGTTTGGATTCCGTAGAAATACTGGAACACGTGAGGCGATACTGACCTTACGACTTATCTTAGAAGAAAGATTAAGGAAAGGCAGACCTACGTTTCTAGCATTTGTAGACTTAGAGAAAGCTTTTGACAATGTTGACTGGAATACTCTCTTTCAAATTCTAAAGGTGACAGGGGTAAAATACAGGGAGCGAAAGGTTATTTACAATTTGTACAGAAACCAAATGGCAGTTATAAGAGTCGAGGGATATGAAAGGGAAGCAGTTGTTGGGAAGAGACTAAGACAGGGCTGTAGCCTCTCCCCGATGTTATTCAATCTGTATATTGAGCAAGCAGTAAAGGAAACAAAAGAAAAATTCTGAGTAGGTATTAAAATCCATGGAGAAGAAATAAAAACTTTGAGGTTCGCCGATGACATTGTAATTCTGTCTGAGACAGCAAAGGACTTGGAAGAGCAGTTGAATGGAATGGATAGCGTCTTGAAAGGAGGATATAAGATGAACATCAACAAAAGCAAATCGAGGATAATGGAATGTAGTCGAATTAAGTCGGGTGATGCTGAGGGAATTAGATTATGAAATGAGACACTTAAAGTAGTAAAGGAGTTTTGCTATTTGGGGAGCAAAATAACTAATGATGGTCGGAGAGGATATAAAATGTAGACTGGCAATGGCAAGGAAAGCGTTTCTGAAGAAGAGAAATTTGTTAATATCGAGTATAGATTTAAGTGTCAGGAAGTCATTTCTGAAAGTATTTGTGTGGAGTGTAGCCATGTATGGAAGTGAAACATGGACGATAAATAGTTTGGACAAGAAGAGAATAGAAGCTTTCGAAATGTGGTGCTACAGAAGAATGCTGAAGATTAGATGGGTAGATCACATAACTAATGAGGAGGTATTGAATAGGATTGGGGAGAACAGAAGTTTGTGACACAACTTGACCAGAAGAAGGGATCGGTTGGTAGGACATGTTCTGAGGCATCAAGTGATCACCAATTTAGTACTGGAGGGCAGCGTGGAGGGTAAAAATCGTAGAGGGAGACCAAGAGATGAATACACTAAGCAGATTCAGAAGGATGTAGGTTGCAGTAGGTACTGGGAGATGAAGAAGCTGGCACAGGATAGAGTAGCATGGAGAGCTGCATCAAACCAGCCTCAGGACTGAAGACCACAACAACAACAACAAATACAAAATCAAATAGGGGTAATGCAGGAGTAGATTTAATAATGAATAAAAAAATAGGGGCGCGGGTAAGCTACTAGGAACAGTACAGTGAAAGCATTATTGTATCCGAGATAGATACGAAGCCCACGCCTATCACAGTAATACAAGTTTATATGCCAACTAGCTCTGCAGATGGTGAAGAGACTGAAGAAATGTATGATGCGATAAAAGAAATTATTCAGATAGTGAAGGGAGACGAAAGATTACTAGTGATGGGGGAATGGAATTCGATAGTAGGAAAAGGAAGAGAAGCAAACGTAGTAGGTGAATATGGACTGGAGGTAAGTAATGAAGGAGGAAGCCGCCAGGTAGAATTTTGCAACAGTACTTAATCATAGCTAACACTTGGTTTAAGAATCATGAAAGAAGGTTGTATACGTGGAAGAATCCTGGAGACACTGGAAGATTTCAGAGAGATAGGAACCAGGTTTTAAATTGTAAGATATATCCAGGGGAAGATGTGGACTCTGACCTCTGTCTATTGGTTATGAACTGTAGATTAAAACTGAAGAAACTGCAAAAAAGTGGCCTTTTAAGGAGATGGGACCTTGATAAACTGAAAGAACCAGAGGTTGCAGACAATTTCAGAGGGGGCGTTAGGGAACGATTGACAAGAACGGAGGGAAGAAATACAGCAGAAGAAGAATGGGTAGCTTTGATAGATGAAACAGTGAAGGCAGCAGAGGATCAGGTAGGTAAAAAGACGAGGGCTAGTAGAAATCCTTGGGTAACAGAAGAGACATTGAATTTAATTGATGGAAGAAGAAAATATAAAAATGCGGTATATGAAGCAGGTGCAAAGGAATACAAATGTCTCAAAAATGAGACCTGCTAGAGGTGCAAAATGGCTAAGCAGGGTTGGCTAGAGGACAAATGTAAAAACGTAGAGGCATAATCACTATGGGTAAGATAGATACAGCCTACAGGAAAATTAAAGAGACCTTTGGAGAAAAGAGAACCACTTGTATGAATATCAAGAGCTTAGGTGGAAAACCAGTTATAAGCAAAGAAGGGAAAGCAGAAAGGTGGAAGGAGTATATAGAGGGTCTATACAAGTACGATGTACTTGAGGGTAATATTATGGGAAATGGAAGAGGACGTAGATGAAGATGAAATGGGAGATATGACACTGTGTGAAGAGTTTGACAGAGCACTGAAAGATCTAAGTCGAAACAAGGCCCCGGGAGTAGACAACATTCCTTTAGAACTACTCTTTAATAGCTTTGGGAGAGCCAGTCCTGACAAAACTCTACCATCTGGCCAGCAAAATGTATGAGACAGGCGAAATACCCCCAGACTTCTAGAAGAATATAATAATTCCAATCCCAAAGAAAGCAGGTGTTGACAGATGTGCAAATTACCGAACTACCAGTTTAATAAGTCACGGCTGCAAAATACTATAACGAATTCTGTTCAGACGAATGGAAAAACTGGCAGAAGCCGACCTCGGGGGAGTTCAGTTTGGATTCCGTAGAAATGTCGGAACACTCGAGACGGTACTGGCTCTAGGACTTATCTTATAAGATAGATCAAGGAAAGACAAATCTTGTTTTCCAGCATTAGTAGACTTATCGAAAGCTTTTGACAATGTTGACTGAAATACTCTCTTTCAGATTCTGAAGGTTGCAGGGGTCAAATAAAGGGAGCGAAAGGCTATTTACAATTTGTACAGAAACCATATGGCAGTTATAAGAGTCGAGGGGCATGAAAGTGAAGCAGTGTTTGGGAAGGGAATGAGACAGCGTTGTAGTCTAGCCCCGATGTTATTCGGTCTGTATATTGAGCAAGCAGTGAAGGAAACAAAAGAAAAATTCGGAGTAGGAATTAAAATCCATGGAGAAGAAATAAAAACTTTTGATATTTGCCGATTACTTTGTAACTCCGTCAGAGACAGTAAAGGACCTGAAAGAGCAGTTGAACGGAATGGATAGTATCTTGAAAGGAGGATACAAGACGAACATCAACAAAAACAAAACGAGGATAATGGACTGTAGTCGCATTAAATCAGGTGCTGCTGAGGGACTTAGATTAAGAAATAAGACACTTAAATCAGTAGATGAGTTTTGCTATTTGAGGAGCAAAATAACTGACGATGTTCGAAGTAGAGAGGATATAAAATGTAGACAGGCAATCGCAAGGAAAGCGTTTCTGAAGAAGAGAAATTTGTGAACATAGAGTGTAGATTTAAGTATTAGGAAGTCTTTTCTGAAAGTATTTGTATGGAGTGTAGCCATGTATGGAAGTGAAATATGGACGATAAATAGTTTAGACAAGAAGAGAACAGAAGCTTTCGAAATGTGGTGCTACGGAATAATGCTGAAGGATAGATGGGTAGGTCACGTTACTAATGAGGAGGTACTGAATAGAACTGGGGAGAAGAGGAATTTGTGGCACAACTTGACTAGAAGAAGGCATCGTTTGGTAGGACACATTCTGAGGCATCAAGGGATCACCAATTCAGTTTTCTTTAGGGCAGCGCGGAGGGTAAAAATCGAAGAGGGAGACCAAGAGATGAATACACTAAGCAGATTCAGAAGGATGTAGGTTGCAGTAGTTACTCAGAGATGAAGAAGCTTGCACAAGCTATAGTAGGATGGAGAACCAGGCTCAGGACTGAAGACAATAACAAGAAACATATTTTAGATTCTGACGACAAGAGTGAGGTTACACTCTTGGGCAACTATGTGACTCCACCCCACTTCCTACTCAGGGGAAGCCCAACACATCTTAGGGAATTGTGTTTTCATTGGCTGAGAGGAGTTCCTCGCCAATTTTGTGTCAGTTGACCTATAACCACATTGGTTCCCCAGAAGGAAGGGAGTGGTGTGAGCTAGGAGCCCAAGTCTGTAACCTGACCAGATGTGTAAGTTGACACTGGATGTTATGAGAGCGTTATCTCTGCAGGAACTCTCCTTAATAACCTACTGATAAAGTACACCCCTGTCTATCTGCTTGTGTGAGTCTTGTCTTTCTGCGCTGATGGTTGAGCTGATGTGTATATTGATATTCATAACGCCGTACAAACTCTGAGTTAGCCTCATTAAATGCTGAGGAATGTAATATTCTCCTAAAATTACAATAACTTAGAGGCCTTTTTAGAATCCACAAAAGCTATATACTCTGGAAGATTAAATTCTTTATGCTGGTCTGTACAGGAATTACAATCAATACATTGTCTTTCCTGTCAAAAACAAATGTATTATTATATCAGAAATGTCTCTGTTGAATTATGTAATAATTTGGAAAGTATCTTGGCACATATCTTATACCCACATTTTAGTGATATTTTATCTGTACAGTTTTTGCAGTCGTTCTGGTCACCTTTATTAAGTATAGATAAGACTACTGCGCTCTACCAACCTTGTGCAATATTCACCTTCTTCCAGCATATATTCATAAAAAATAGAAGCCTCATAAAAATTTTCATGGGTATACTCATGTTGTGATTATTATTCGAGGGGTGTTCGTAAAGTTTTAATTATCGCCTTGAAAAAAAAAATACAAGTTGAAACAATGTAATTTGATGGTGATGTCAGTCTGTCTCTACGTATTCACCCTTCAGTGCGAAACATTTTCCCAACGATTGTCGACTTGACAGCGGCCTTTCTTGCAGAAGTTTACATTTTGGTTCTCAAAGAAACAATCCACCTCGAAATTCACATCATCATCATTATGCAAATAGCTGCAAAGCTATAGTGTCGTGCCTCTATCGGAGGTAAGAGGTAGGAGGTAGCGGGTACCGTATCACGAGAATACCTGGGGTGAAGCAAAATGTGTTAATCCAGAGAAGCAGCATGTCAAACATGCAAAGTGAACTCTAATGCAATCCAGTGTTCTGTGCACAGCGGACTAGAGCCCTGTTGTTCAGCAAAAACACCCTTTTCGACATCTTCTCACTACGCTTTGTCTTGACAGCGTCTTATAACCTTGTAAGGGGATTTAGGTAGTACGCCCCTGTAACGGTTTACCAATTAAGCCCTTCTCATACGGAGTAAGATTAGCTGTATGCTTACTTGCTGGATCTCGCAACAGCTTATAAGCAGGCACTGTCAACTACTAAGCTACTTCCATGCAGGTAGCTTTGCGTGTTTTCGCGTGATAGCTCCGATGCTGTAGTGTCGTCTGAATGCTACCTGCAATGGCTAATCAGGAATCTTGTCGGGGTCTGACATCATAGCGAGTGCGGCCTCACTCCAAAAGAACAGACACCTCATGTGATCCAGCGGCCCATACAAATACTATTCAAAGGTTTTCAATGACGTTAGACGCATTTGAGCATTGATATCAATGGCAATTGGTAAAAATTTGTGGCGAACCGCGGCTCGAACTCAGATCCTCTGTTTTACCCGAGAGGTAGCCTTAATCGAGTCAGCTGTCCGAGCACACTTCCCATTCGACCCAAATTCCAGCCTGTTACAGCCTATATTTATGTGGTGTCTGTTCTTCCGGACTTTGGGATATGTCCGTAAGAACAGACCCCCCTCCCCCCCCACATATCTGTATGTGTGGTTGTGTGTGTGTGTGTGTGTGTGTGTGTGTGTGTGTGTGTGTGTGTGTGCGTGTGTGTATGTGTGTGTTCAAAGTACAACGACCAAAGATCCATTCTCTTAGTACTGGTTCACACCACTGGGAATCCGAAGTGGCGACTAAGGGGTTCAGGGGCAGGTTATGTGACGCTGGTAATGTGTAACGAACTCTGAATTTGGGCCAGCTGGAAAGCACGCTCAGTTGGCCAAGGCGGTTAAGGCCACTGCTCCCGTTAAATGGGAGCAGGTTCGAATTCCATTCCACCCAAAAATTTCCACCTCTTACCAGTGGTTCATTTCAGTGCCCAAATGCTCGTATCGTCATTGAAAACCTTTGAACAATAATATTAGTAAAACTTTGAACGTAGCTGCTAAGGTTCAGTGACTGTGTCAGAATTATATTGGAACAAATAAGCCCTCGGTCACTATATTAAGTCAAAATTGACCTGGTTTCGACGCTACTATGAGCGTCGTCTTCAGAATTAGACTAACTGTTCTAAAACATATTAGGTATATAGTACATTAATAAAATTAAAGTTTGTACTGACTGGAAAAGCTGCAATACTTACAAGTCACATATTAAAAAAGATCTAAGCCGGAAAGGCGACGTCATGAACAGTTGTGAGATGGCGAGCCGCTAAGGGCTGCTCGTACTGTGAACAAGGGTTGCAACCAGGTCAATTTTGACTTAATATTTATGACCGAGGGCTTATTTGTTCCAATATAATAATATTAGTGTGTCATTTACTCATCACAGATGTCTCCACACTGGAGGAAAGAAAGCATTATTGCTGTAACTGGTGCATGTAGGGGCGAATCGGCCTTATCTGATGAGAAAACCCCCAGTTGTTCTAGCAAATGCCTGGACTTCAAGTGGAACTTTTCCCACGATACATCTTGCAGTAGAACTTAATACCGTGTGGGAGCTTCAGCACGTGATCTAGGCGTCTCCATTCCCAGCTAGTCAAGAGACAGACTCACCGTGAATCTAGTGCCGTGTGAGACGGGTTATGTGTTCATAAACAGTTAGGACCACACCATAGCAGCCCCAGAAAAACATTGAGCACAGTTTTGTGCACACTGGAAACGTCTGTCACATGATGGTTGATAGTTGGCGTACTCTTACACCAATTCATCATTGATTGTGGCAGCGTTATTCCCAGGATACGAATTATGGCACGATACTCCACTTTATCAATGGTCTGCATCGTTTCCTTTCGCATAGTCTAGTAGCGTACCAAGATACTGTGGCGGTGGGATTTCAATGGGTACCGGGACTACAGAGGCATACCTGAAAACGAAAAAATATTAAGTACGTCACCATATTTTGATGAGGTGGTAATATAGTTCTGTGACCATCTCTTGTAGAGTAATCTTGAGGATTAGCTCAGCAATCTCGATCGCCTACGTTGACACATATAGTTTTAGACAACATTTACAGGAACATATTGGTCAAAGATAATAGACTACAAGGACAAACTAATAATTCTGCAGCTCTACAAAAATCGGGACTCTGTTATTGGGGAGGAAGAACTACAGGCTAAGATAGTAAAAGGAACTGGGAAAATATGGGACTCGTTTTCACAATTAATTTTTCTATAGTAAATGCAATGAAGGAATTATCAGAAGTCTGCGGCAGTGGGATAGCTATTAACGGAGAATGTTTCAAAACTATGCTAACGGCTGACACATGTGCACAATAATCTGAAAAAATTACGAGTCCTGTTGTCAGGATACACCGTATCAGCTACTTCCTTCCACCTCAGTTTGTGGCCTTAATAACACTTTGCACGTCAAATTTCAATTTCATTGCAGCTACATTCACTGCTATAACTGAGTGTGTGTGAAAACAGATACGCAGGCGAACCACTCCTCAATGACAGACGATCAAGTCACCTGGACCTAGAGAATGGAAAAGTTGTATTCGGTAGGAGACTTTGTCCTTGAGATACAGCTACAGCTTACCACAGTCCGCCCCCGGGAGCTGAGTGGTGAGTCCGCCCCCGGGAGCTGAGTGGTGCTGGCACGGTAACTCAGCGTGTTCGGCCAGAGGGTTAGCTGCCCTCTGTAATAAAAAACTGAGTGAATGGATCAATAACGAACTTCAATGGGCGTCAGGGGACGTCCGCCACGAACAATTGCAACGAACTATAACGAACAAAATGAGATTAAAAAAAAAAGTAGTCTGCGCGACAGAATGTTAATCCTACGGGCCCGGATTCGATTCCCGGCTGGGTCGGAGATTTTCTCCGCTCAGGGACAGGGTGTTGTCATAATCATCGTCTTTTTATCCTCATCAACGAGCAAGTCGCCGAAGTGGCGTCAAATCGAAAGACTTGCACTCGGGGAACGGTATACCCGACGGGAGGCCCTTGTCACACGACATTTACATTTTTAGCTGAACACAGAAACTCCATTATAAAACATCCGGAAATATGCACATCTATCTACATCTGCACACATATTCCGCAAGTACCATACGGTGCGTGGTGAAGGGTACCCCTTCCACTACTTATCCTTTGCTGTACTACTTGCAGGCAGAGCGAAGGAAAAATGGCTGTCAATATGCCTACGTAGGAGCCCTAATTTCTCGTATCTCTATCTTGGCCGTCCTAAGCGAAATGTATATTGGCAGCAGTAGAATCGTTTTGCTGTCAGCTTCAAACGCCGGTTCTCTAAATTTTTTCAATAGTGTTCCTTGGAAAGAACATCGGCTTCTCTCCAAGTTTTCCGGTTTGAGTTACCGAAGCATCTCCGTAGCATATGCGTGTTGTTCGAACCCACCAGTAACATCTCTGGCAGCCCGCCTCAGAATTGCCTCGATGTCTTCCTTTAATCCGATCTGGTGCGGATCGCAAACACTCGAGCAGTACTCAAGAATATGTCGCATTAGTGCCCTATATGGGGTCTCCTTCGCAGATGAACCACAATTTCCTAATATTTTCCCAGTAAACCCTTCCATACCACAATCCTCGCATGCTCGTTCCATCTCATAGCGCTTTGCAACGTTACGCCCAGATATTTAAACGACGTCACTATGTCAAGCAAAGATGCCACTATTGCTGCATCCGAACGTTACGAGTTTGTTTTTCCTACTCATTCGCATTAACTTGCATTTTACTACATTTAGTGCCAGCTGCTGTTCATCACACGAATTAGAAATTTTGTCTACGTCAACTTGTATCATCCTACAGTCATTAATCTTCGACACTTTCCCGTGCATCGCAGCATCATCAGCAAGCAACAGCAGTTTGCTGCCTACCCTGTCCGCCGATCATTTATGTATGTAGAAAATAATAGCGGTCCTATCACACTTCCCTGGGGCACTCCTGACGATATCCTTCTCTCTGATGAACACGCGCCATCGTCGACGACATACTGGGTTGTACTACTTACGAAGTCTTCGAGCCACATACATGTCTGGGAACATATTCCCTATGCTCGCACCTTCTTTAACAGTCTGCAGCGGAGTACCCTGTCATAACTTCAAGTGACAATAATTATTGATAAATAATTTGTTATAAAACCAAACCGATCACACTGAAACCTTTGCTCATAAGACAGACAAAACAGAATGAGCTGATGCGCTCCTGGCGCCAGTCTCCATCGATTCTCATCACGGTCGTCGGAGTCGATTTTCGATGCCTGTTTCACTTCGTGTCTTTGGCGGATGGCTATTTAACTGCGGCGCGAGCGCTCTCTGGGTCTTCAGTTCGGGTATCAGCTGTGTCGGTGAGAGTCACGTGTGGCGTTGTGCCTGTATGCAGCGCGGCGAGGGGCCGAGTCGGTTCGACGAAGGAGCGTGGGCCGCTGCTGCGGCGCGTTTAGCCGTTGTAATGCAGATCCGCTGCCGACGGTGATTGGGGTTACTTGGATATGTGGACAGATTTCCTTCGTGTCTCTTGCATGTGATTCAAAGTAAATGAACTGGAGTCATCGAAGTGTTGATCGGTGGGTTCTATTGATGGTAATTGAATACCCTTGTGCTCTGAAAACTATCTTGGCTGTTCCAGTTACCTGTGATCTTGCTGCCTGGTATGTTGACGGCATTTAAGGAAGTGCTAGAGACGCACAACCAATATACATCAAGCCCTGTTTAATGCATACCAAGTAGTGCGTAATTTTGTGCCTGGCGGTCAGAAGCGGGCCGAAATATTTTCCCTAATTTCTTTTTATTTTATTATTTTATTTGTTGTTTTAGAGGTTGTCTAACCAAATCTTAAGAGCCACTCTCATGTATGTTAAGTCTTCTTAAAGTTCATTTGTGTCGCGTAGAATTAAAGGTTTATTGATAACTGGTTGGGTTAATATCCTTGCGTATCTGTTGCGTCAGAATGTTATCTGCCGCTGATGTATATATATTTCAGATAATTGGCGGTGGTCGACGCGAGCAAGCTCCGATCGGGGTATCACTGTCGAAGAGTGAATATTAAGGACCTGGATCGGTGTCTGTGGTTACGTTGTTAACGTGCGGCAATTCTATCTTGCCGGTGGAGCATTGTGGTTTTACGCAAGCTTATTTGCAGACCAAAGTTGAGTATATCTTAGTTGAAGCATGTTTGAGATTTCATTAATTGTGGTTTTTTGAATATTGTTTTAATTAATGAAAGGTGGCTAAGCAATTTTGAAAGGTCTGTATTTGTTGGACTTAATGCATCCCCTTAGTTGTGGACGTAGTTTTAGAGTTTTGATGTGAATTATATGAAAAACAGTTTCTGTGGTGTCACCGCCAGACACCACACTTGCTAGGTGGTAGCTTCAAATCGGCCGCGGTCCATTAGTACATGTCGGACCCGCGTGTCGCCACTGTGTGATCGCAGACCGAGCGCCACCACAAGGCAGGTCTCGAGATACGGAATAGCACTCGCCCCAGTTGTACTACGACTTTGCTAGCGACTACACTGACGATGCCTTTCTCTCATTTGCCGAGAGACAGTTAGAATAGCCTTCAGCTAAGTCCATGGCTACGACCTAGCAAGGCGCCATTAGCCTTACATAGTTTGATAGTAATCGTATGAAATGTCTCATCAAGAACGATGTATACAACAAGGATTAAAAGTTAAGTATTCCCAAAGCAACGTACTTTTCTTTATATCATTTATGAAGTATCCTGTTTCAGACCTCTATCTAGCCTAAGTGAGATTACGCGTGCCTTTCGGCTACTTCAGTGTGGCGTAGCTGTCTTGTTACGCCACAAAAGTTTCAATGTAAGTTATGAAGTTTGTGAGGTTTGGTTATGGCAGATATATTTTATTAATATTGTTTTATTTAATGAAAGTTGGTTAAACATATTTTGAAAGATCTGAGGTTGTTGGACTTAATGCATTCTTTAGCTGTTGGAAGTAGTCAGAGTTTTGATGTGAGTCATGTGAAAAACAGTTCCATCTAAGTCATGAAGTTTGTGTGATTTAGTTCACTCAGTCATATTTGATTAATGGTGCTTTTATGAACATTGTTTTATTTAATGAAATTTGATTGAGACAATTTTGAAAAATATTTGGCAAGCACCTCTCTATTGCTACTATTAATTTGATAAAAGCAATATGTTTGTAATAAAGAAGTGTGTGGCAACTCCAAACTGGTTATGTGTTTAATTTCGATGTTTGGAAATATTACCACACATCACAGGCTTTGAACTCTGGTTTGTTGTTGGAGGTAGACGTATGGGACATTCTATTTCTGAAATCGTTAGGGAATTAAGTATTCCGAAATCCACAGTGTCAAGGTGTGTCCAGAATAACAAGTGTCAGGTACTGCTTCTCGCCCGGACAACGCAGTGGCTTTCACTTAATGACCGAGAGCAGCGTCGTTTGCGTAGAGTTGTCTGTGCTAACACTGCGTGAAATGACCGCATAAATCAATGTGGGACGTAGGACAAACGTATCCGTTAGGACAGTGTGGTAAAATTTGGCGTTAGTGGCCTATGGCAGCAGACGACCGACCCGAGTGCCTTTGCTGGCGGCACGACATTGCCTGCGGCGCGCCTCCTAGGCTCGTGATCTTATCTGTTGGACCATAGACGAATGGAAAACCGTGACCTCGTCAGATGAGTTCCACTTTCAGTTGGTAAGAAGTGAAGCTAGGATTCAAATGCGGCGCAAACCCCAAGAAACCATGGACCCAAATTGTCATCAAAGCACCTTGTGGCTCCATAATAGTGTAGGCTGGGTCAGATGGTCCAAGGTCCAATTGAACCTATCGTTGACTGGAAACGGTTATGTTGGGCAACTTGGAGACCATCTGCTACCATTAATAGACTTCATGTTCCAAAAAAACGATCTCATGCCACCGGGCCAGAGTAGTCCGCGACTGGTTTGAAGAACATTATGAACAACTCGAGCGAGTGATTCGGCCAGCAAGAACGCGCGACATACAGGGTGTTTCAAAAATGACCGGTATATTTGAAACGGCAACAAAAACTACACGAGCAGCGATAGAAATACACCGTTTGTTGCAATATGCTTGGGACAACAGTACATTTTCAGGCGGACAAACTTTCGAAATTACAGTAGTTACAATTTTCAACAACAGATGGCGCTGCAAGCGATGTGAAAGATATAGAAGACAACGCAGTCCGTGGGTGCGCCATTCTGTACGTCATCTTTCTGCTGTAAGCGTGTGCTGTTCACAACGTGCAAGTGTGCTGTAGACAACATAGTTTATTCCTTAGAACAGAGGATTTTTCTGGTGTTGGAATTCCACCGCCTAGAACACAGTGTTGTTGCAACAAGACGAAGTTTTCAACGGAGGTTTAATGTAACCAAAGGACCGAAAAGCGATACAATAAAGGATCTGTTTGAAAAATTTCAACGGACTGGGAACGTGATGGATAAACGTGCTGGAAAGGTAGGGCGACCGCGTACAGCAACCACAGAGGGCAACGCGCAGCTAGTGCAGCAGGTGATCCAACAGCGGCCTCGGGTTTCCGTTCGCCGGGTTGCAGCTGCGGTCCAAATGACGCCAACGTCCACGTATCGTCTCATGCGCCAGAGTTTACACCTCTATCCATACAAAATTCAAACGCGGCAACCCCTCAGCGCCGCTACAATTGCTGCACGAGAGGCATTCGCTAACGATATAGTGCATAGGATTGATGACGGCGATATGCATGTGGGCAGCATTTGGTTTACTGACGAAGCTTATTTTTACCTGGACGGCTTCGTCAATAAACAGAACTGGCGCATATGGGGAACCGAAAAGCCCCATGTTGCAGTCCCATCGTCCCTGCATCCTCAAAAAGTACTGGTCTGGGCCGCCATTTCTTCCAAAGGAATCATTGGCCAATTTTTCAGATCCAAAACGATTACTGCATCACGCTATCTGGACATTCTTCGTGAATTTGTGGCGGTACAAACTGCCTTAGACGACACTGCGAACACCTCGTGGTTTATGCAAGATGGTGCCCGGCCACATCGCACGGCCGACGTCTTTAATTTCCTGAATGAATATTTCGATGATCGTGTGATTGCTTTGGGCTATCCGAAACATATATGAGGCGGCGTGGGTTGGCCTCCCTATTCGCCAGACATGAACCCCTGTGACTTCTTTCTGTGGGGACACTTGAAAGACCAGGTGTACCGCCAGAATCCAGAAACAATTGAACAGCTGAAGCAGTACATCTCATCTGCATGTGAAGCCATTCCGCCAGACACGTTGTCAAAGGTTTCGGGTAATTTCATTCAGAGACTACACCATATTATTGCTACGCATGATGGATATGTGGAAAATATCGTACTATAGAGTTTCCCAGACCGCAGCGCCATCTGTTGTTGACAATTGTAACTACTGTAATTTCGAAAGTTTGTCTGCCTGAAAATGTACTGTTGACCCAAGCATATTGCAACAAACGGTGTATTTCTATCGCTGCTCGTTTAGTTTTTATTGCCGTTTCAAATATACCGGTCATTTTTGAAACACCCTGTATATACCACCGAACATTCATGAGACGTACTGGAGGGTCAGTTCGTGTGCAACATCCTGCACCGGTAGCGCTTTCACAATTATGGATAGCTTTAGAAGCAGCATAACTCAATATTTCTTCAGAGGACTTCCAACGACTTGTTGAGTCCGTGCTACAGCGAATGGCTGCACTACGCCTGACTAAGGGAGGTCCGACACGATATTACCAGGTCTCAAAAAATGGGTCTGAGCACTATGGGACGTAACATCTGAGGTCATCTGTCCCCTAGAGTTAGAACTACTTAAACCTAACTAACCTAAGGACATCACACACATCCATGCCCGATGTAGGGTTCGAGCCTGCGACCGTAACAGCAGCGCGGTTCCGGACTGATCGTCTAGAACCACTCGGTCAGAGCGGCCGCCTTAGCAGGTATCCTGTGACTTTCCTCATCTCAGTGTATTAGCATTTGTTATGTCAAAAAATTCATCAAATGTTTGAACGAGATTTGTTTCTTTTCACTCATGAAATTCCGAAACATCCAGCATTTTCTTATATTTGCCTCCGTTGTCGATAAAAGGTACGCAGTTTCTCAGCTCTTCTGTCAATATTTGTGTTTTTTCACAATAATTCATTTTCCGCACATAAAGTGCGGCACTTTGACGCGCAATTAACTTACAGAATCATACATTACAAAAGAAAATACTCAACGTTTGTCTGACAGATTTGTCTGACAAATGGCAGTTTGCTTGTAGCCATTTCATGAGAGTAACAGCCTTGAAAGTAAGTGTTCAGCCAGAAACGGACAAAAGAGGAAGACATTGTTCTTCATACGACCCGAGAGACCTGAGACGCTACTGCGATGGTTCGGGACTTTGGGTTGGATTGACTGACCCGTCACATCAGCAGTCAGTCTGCTCTGTGAGATGAATACGCATTCAGTTAAGGTCAGTGAAGTAACACGTGCCGTATTGGCCAATGAAAGAATTTGTCCCGCTGACGTAATATTTCGCTCTGTTGACAATTTTATATTTGTGGGTTTTAGGATGTTAAGTTCTAGGGCTATCCCTTCCTCTTATCCTCTCAGTCTACATTATATGCAGCTCATTTTTACGTGAAACTATAAGCCCGAAATTTTTTTTAAAATTTAAAAGGTGCCAAATACGAGCCACCCTAGTACACATATTACGTTGCGCAACAAACTACGAACAAAAGTTATGACCTCCGCCTCAACAGCATTCTTTCTGTAATTCATAGTCTAATATCAAATAGAACTGAAGACAGCAAGAACGGGCAAAGACTTTGTGACTACTAACCATCGTATAGGCGTTAAAAATTTACTTTTGTGTTGCGATCGTCAGTGAAAAATGGCAGGCCATAGAGGGTGGTAGCTGGAAAACGCATAGGAGTCCCCCTTAAACTTGTCGTTCATCGATGATACAAATTTAGATACTTGCATTTACTAGAATTGTTATTAAGTGCCTTCGATAATAGGACCATTAGCACACGGACAATTTGTAAATGTCTATTTTATAATGCATGCTGAATAGCTGTGTTCTGCTAATTAAATTTAAAAACTAACAGGCCTTTAATGGGGAACACGGGCGCTCTTGTTCGCTGCGGCACGCGTTCTGAATGAGGGGTCGACAGAGAGGGTGGCGCTGCGGCTTATCCCGGCCCATTGCCCACTGCGAGCAGAGTACCATATCGCTAATAACGAGGGTGAGATTTTTTGCTCGCGAAGGTTTCTGCTTCGCTGACCACGACGATTTAAAATAAGCTGACAGTCTTGCTTCTTAACGATGTGCAGTTACGACAAACGCGTCGCTCTGTTCTTCTTCCTTTCTTTTTGAAGTTGCTCGTTTTTTATTGCGTACTGAAACGTGTGTCGTCGCCTAGCTCCCTCCTTCCTCTTGCACAGTTCCTATACCAGACGTTTCGTAGTTTGGCTAGTGGGAGACGCCGTCAGTTTTACGCCAGCTTTGTCTGTGGACACGCGTCTACGATTTTATACAGGAAGCTGCCCAGAACACACAGGATAACTGCCGTGACGTATCTCGCTCGATAACTGGATACTAACAAAACTCCTTTGAACCTGCGTGCAAAACACGTTTACTCTGGCTGATATACGACGCTGTTGCTTTCAGGTTACCTGGTGCACTGCAGATTAATTAAAGTCTCGTCAAGTCGTTTATAGTAATACGAATTGTCATTTTTATTTGAATAAAAAAGACTATAGAATAAATGAAAGTTTTTTTGATAGTGAGATCTGGATTTAAAAATTTTTGTCTATAAAATTTTAGATCCTTACAACCAGAATTACAGGGCTTTACAAACCTTGTGCCTCTGTGTGTCTGAAACGTGAGTGACAACATAGGGTTTTATGAACGTTTGATAACTGTCTGTAACTGTCTATGCCAGAAGACAAACGAAATATCTCATTTACTGTTTAATTTGGACCATACAGTACAGTACCAATAGAATACTGGAAGACAGTAATACAAAAGATCGTAAGAAATTAGTCACGGTGAAGGAAATCGGCAATGAGCTATCTACACCAATTTTTTCCTAAATAGTAAGAATAACTATGTAAGAAAAAATAAGTCCTAATTACTTGTAGCTATACTGGTTACGTTTGGGAACGGTGACTGTGTGATATAATTACTTATATGTATTTACTGCTACCAGTCACTTTTATTTGTTTTGCGATACATTTTGAACATGTTCTGCTTATCTTCGGGCGTTTACACACACAGGAAATTGTTGCTTGAAAATAAAAGGTGTTAATCTAAATCGACATAGAGCTTTTTGTTTATTGCTCCTAGGTTGTTGGGGCATATGGAGAGAGGGGGCTGAGAGGGGGGGGGGGGGGCGCAGTTTGACCAGAAGCTGATGTCCAGCTCCAGATCAGTAGAAGACATCACTGGACATCAGTCTCTAGACAACCACGATCTCCCCTCCTTCCAAATGCCCCAACAGCCATACCAGCTGCTATGTCAGTTTAAGACATTTTATTTTTAAATAATAAGTTTCTGTATGTATAAATACCTGAAGACCAGCAGAACATGTTCTAAATGCGTTGCAATACTTTAAATTAAACATAAAGCAAAGAAAAGTGATTGACAGTAGAAAATACAAATTAGTAAAATCCACATTGGACCAAGCTTTGGAAACTCTAAAAATGCCATTAATTATAGAAGTTAGCGGTTTACATGCTTCAGTGAGTACTTGCATCTATAAGTCGTTGGCCACATTACGGCGTGTGACGCGGAGTTGTACCACTGCCATTTCTCCCCTTACCTTTACCGTTCACGAATGATGCGTGAAAAGAACGACTGACGATGAACTCCCGTTCGAGTCAAAATTTCTTTGATTTTCTCGTTGTGATCATTTTGCGAGTCTTACGTGGGATGAAGTTTCTATTGATGCACCGTCCGATCTATATGATCTTGTGCCAGCTGCAATCATAACTTCTCGACGTCGTTGGGTTGATATGGCAACACGTAAGGGTCATCTGCTGCGGAGCCCCATGTTCAATGATGTGCGTCGAACGGTGTGCTGCGAAATACTTTTGCCTGCACCAGCAATATACTCTGTCGTCAGCCGAATATCTCGAATATGCTGATTTACAGAGCGGTCAAGCCTCCGGCAACCCATGTTCTATGATGAGACGTGGACATCCAGCACTCTGTCACATAGTTGCGGTTTCACCGTCCTTCAGTCACATTTCACAAATGAGTACGTGTTAAATGATGATCAGTTTTGCTTTAGGAAAGGTAGAGGCGCTAGAGAGGCGATTTTGAAGTTGCAGTTGATAGTGGAAGCCAGACTGAAGGAAAATCAAGACATGTCCAAAAGATTTCCCGACCTGGAAAAATCGTTAGATAATGTCAGATGGCGCAAGATGTTCGAAATTCTGAAAAAATTGGGGGTTAGCTATAGGGAGAGACGAGAATATACGATATGTATAAGAGCAAAGAGGGAATAATAAGAGTAGAAGACCAAGAACGAAGTGCACGGATTAAAAACGCTGTAAGGCAGGGATGTAGTCTTCCGTCCCTACTGTTCAATCTGTACACAGAAGAAGCGACGATGGATATAAAAGAAAGGTTCAGGAATGGAATTAAAATTCAAGGTGAAAGGATATCGATGATACGTTTCGCAGATGATATTGTTATCTTCAATGAAAGTGAAGAACAATTACATGATCTGCTGAATGGAATGAACAGCCTGACGAGTACAGAATATGGAATGAGAGTAAATCAAAGAAAGACGAAAGTAATAAGTAGAAGAAATGAGAACAGAGATACACAACATCAGGATTGGTGGTCACGAAGTGAATGACATCAAGGACTTCTACTACCTAGTCAGCAGAGTAACTGATGTCGGATTGAGCAAGGAGGACATCGGGAACAGACTAGCACTGCCAAAAAGGGCATTCCTGGCCAATGGAAGTCTACTAGTATCAGACTAGGCCTTAATTTGAGGAAGCAATTTCTGATAATATACGTTTGGAGCACAGCATTGTATGATAGTGAAACATGGACTGTGGGAAAACCTGAACAGAAGAGGATCAAAGGATTTGAGTTGTCTATGATAATTGTCGAAGCAGAGGAAATGAATTACAATTTGTGCGGCGGCAGGGACTCGAACCCGGTCTTCTTGCTTGCTAAGCAGAAATGCTAACCATTACACCACCACAACACAATGGTCAACAATGCTGCACGAACTACTCAAGTTAAGTACCCTCTCCAGTTGCTACAGACGAATATTGAAAATTAGGTTGACTGATGAGGGGACGAATGAGAAGATTCTGCGCAGGATTGGAGAGGAAAGGAATATGTGGAAAACACTGACAAGGAGAAGTGATAGGATGATAGGACATCTGTTAAGACATCAGGGAATAACTACCTTGGGGGAAGAGAAAACTAGAGGATAAAACTGTAGAGGGAGACCGAGATTTGATTACATCCAGCAAATAAATGAGGACGTAGGTTGGATGTGTTACTTTGAGATTAAGAGTATGGCATGAGAGAGGATTTCGTGGCTGGCCGCATCAAACCAGTCAGAAGACTGATGACTTAAAAATAAGAAAAGAAAAAGGAAAAGAAAAAAGATATGACAGTAGCAAGCGAACAGCCGAACGGCTTCACGCACTCCGATATGCTCCTTCTCAGACACCAGGTTGATGAAAAACCTTGTCCACTCCATTGGCTGGCTGGTATAGCATTTGTTTCAAAAAGAAATATCTTGATTGCAAAATAATGATTATTTAACAAAGCTTTTCACCATTTTTGATCAACTACAATGAAAGGGAAGGAATGAAAGTATTAATAAGAGCAGGGGCACGATCCTATCACGCACATTTCTAGCGAGAAAATAAGTAATTTAGAAACATCTCAAGGGAAACTTACACAGTATTCAGTAAGAGCCAATCCTACTACGAATTAGTGTTGTCAGTTTTAAAAATGTTCACTTAGCTATATTTTTCTTGATTTTTTTCTTCGTTTTGTTTTATTTCTTTCGACCGCTTTTTGACTGCCGCAAAGAGCTATGTTTTTACGGTTTTTTCTTCAAATTTCTTCTGTAGTATTATTACTTGGATGAGTGCTGTGTTCTGGCATACTCATCTCCTGTTGGGGGTTTTGTATGTCATTTCTGATTTCTAGACTTTTATTTATTTACTTGTAATCCACGTTACAGTTATTCTCCTACCAGATAATTATATCTCATCTGGCGGCTCATTTTAGTGTATTCGCTGTCCGCTACTAGTTCTATGGCAGCACTGTTTCCATACATCCAAACTCCACATCACTACTTTTCGCATTTACTTTTCTTCTAAATTACTTATTTACTCACTGTAGATGTGCATAGTAGTAAGATGCCCCTTCTCTTATTAATATTTTCTTTTCTTTCCGTTCTTTGTAGATAATACGATGATGCTCCAAAAAGGCGAATCGCGTTATTAGATAACCATTATTTTGCAACCAAGACTTTTCTTTTTGAAACGATGTTTACGTCAGTCTACAACTTTCTCTCGGGCGTCCCATATTATTCTAATCTGATGTACACTGATGCGACAACAAATTATAACCACTGCCCTTCTCGGGACTGAACGCCTCGTCCGTTTCGGACACGTGAAGTGGTAAGGAAAGTATGTAAGTGGAGCAGAGACGAATGGAAAATTACCTTAGCGACGATATGGGTCGAAAATAACGAACTCCACTGACATAAGCGACTGACAAAAATCAGATTGATGTGGCCCCACGACTCGGAAAGAGCGTCTCGGAAACAGTTGTTTGTATGCTGCTTCGTGAGCATCTGTGGAAAGTGGTTGCATTCCGAGTTTACATTTGCCTTACGACTTTGGACAGTCTTTGTGACTGTGGACTGATTAATGTTTAATAGAAATAAAACATCATAATCTGAAACAAGGTGTTATTTCACCAACCCAGAACCTAATGAGCTGTATGAAGACTACGCAGTTATCGCCGCCCCTGGACACTGATGGCGTTTACCTTTACGTCGAACATTGAATGTGTACTGGCTTACACTTAAAAGCAATTCCGTTTAAAATTAACATTTTCGATGTTGAAAATTAAGGGAAGACCTTTACAAGGTCACGCAGCCCCTGCGAATTATGCGGCGACGGTGGTCTGTGGGCACAGAGATGCTGCCCTATAGCGTCCCACATGTGTTCCAGAGGGTTTAAACTAGGATAATTTGATGGCCATGACATCACCGTGGGTTATCATACTCCTAAAACCACTGAAGCATGCTTTTGGCCTGACACGGACATTTAAGTCCAGTTATCGTGCCATCGACGTTGGGGAGGACATCAAAGTATGAAGGGATGCAAGTAGTCCGCAATAGTGTTAATGTACACCACAGAAGTCATGGTTCTTTTGATTACCACCACCTGTTCCGCGGAAACTCAAGTGAATATCTCCCATAGCATATTACTGTCCCGCCGACCTGGCTACATGGTACGACGAATGTTCCAAGCAGCCGTTTACCTGGATGACAGCGTATACTAACACGACCATTGACCTGTTTTTTCAAGAAACATGATTCTTCAGACAAAGTGACAAAATTTGATAGATCCATGGTCCGATCTCGATTACCTGGTGTTTTTTTAGTGTAAACCACTTCATATTCAACGTTTGTGCATAAGGTTCAAGACAAGAATCTTCACACGTATTTTTAATTATTTACGAGGTTAATGCTAAAAGTAAGGTCTCCTAGCCTTTTTATAAGTGCAGAACTCTGTTTGTGTGGCAGTTGGTCACACTGTTATGAAGAGTGCTTCAGCGCCGTGTGTAAACATGCGCACACCGCGCTCAGTCTTGGCTTGGCAGGTGTTGAGAATGGAGCTCCCGTTGGATGTCAAGTTCGAATTGCGCTTAGTTATTCGGTTTTTGAACGCAAAGGACACTGGGCCGATTGAAATCCATCACCAATTGACGGAAGTGTATGGTGAGTCGTGCATGGATGTCGATAATGTTCGTAGAGAGTTTGCAACTGGTCGGATCGAAATTCACGACGAACAAACGAGCGGGAGACCGTCAGTTTCTGAGGAGACAGTGTTGAAGGCTGAGCAAAGCATGCGTGAAGATAGGCGGATCGCCCTGGATGATCTCTGCACGTTGGTTCCTGAGGTTTCCCGAAGTACCGCTCACAGAATTTTAAAGGAAACATTGAACTACCGGAAGGTGTGCGCAAGATGGGTGCCACGCATGCTGACTGAAGACCACATGCGGCAACGAGTTGATGCTTCCCGCGCATTTCTTCACCGCCTTGCAGTCGAACAGGACAACTTTCTGGACTGGTTAAAAGAAAATTTGGCCGGAAAGCGATTCAGCTCCGACGACGAGGTGAAAGAAGAGGTTCATAGCTTTCTGAACAGCATGGCGACGAGCTGGTATGAAATGGGCATACAAAAACTACCACAGCGTCTACAAAAATGCATCGACAGAAATGGTGATTATGTCGACAAATAGCTAAATGTTCAAGCTGTAAACTGATGTAAACTATTGTAGAAATAAACAGGTCTATGTGCTTATAAGAAAACAGAAGTCCTTACTTTTGGGATTACCCTCGTACTTAACTGGTGCCAGTTTTCAGGGATGGCGTAGCCTTAATACAGCTCATTAGGTCCTGGGTTGGTAAACTGACACGGCAGAAGCTTAATGACTTGTTTCCAGATTATGTTTTATTTCCATTTAACATTAATCAATCCACAGTTGGGGGAGGGTTGTGGAGAAATATAGAAGCACCGAGGCAATACTGACACTACGTCTTAAAAGGTAAACTAAAGAAAGGAAACCCGCTTTTATAATATTTCTAAACTTAGTGAAAGCTTTTGAAAATATTGACTGGAATACATACTTACAACTCTAAAGCTATCAGGGATAAAATACAGGAACGAAAGGTTATATACGGCTTATACAGAAGCCAAACAGCAGTTGTAAGAGTTGAAGGACATGAAAGGGAAGCAGTGCTTGAGTAGAGAATGAGCCTATCCCCGATGTCATTCAATCTGTACAATGATCAAGCATTAACGGAAGCCAAACGAAAATCTGGAGAAAGGCTTAATGTTCAGGGGGATAAAATAAAAACTTTTAGGTTTGTCGATGACATTTGTGATTCTGTCAGAGAGAGGTAAGG
Source organism: Schistocerca piceifrons (assembly GCF_021461385.2). Lineage (NCBI taxonomy): Eukaryota > Metazoa > Arthropoda > Insecta > Orthoptera > Acrididae > Schistocerca > Schistocerca piceifrons. Next base: position 574,980,309 of record NC_060141.1, read on the forward strand.
ACTTGAAGAGGAGTTAAACGAAATGGATTGTGTCTTGGGAAGAGTTTATAAGATGAGCAGTAAAAGAAGTAAAACAAGGGGAAAGGAATGAGTCGAATGAAATCAGGAGATGCTGGGAGAATTACATTTGGAAATGAACCACTAAACGTAGTAGATGAGTTTTGCTGTTTAGACAGAAAAGTAACTGATGGTGATCGAAATAGAAAGTATAAAAATGTATACTGACTGTGGCAAGGAAAGGAAATCTGCGTCGAATATAATTTTAAATGTGATTCTTGAGTTTCTCCCGGCGTGTTTGATAATCAAAATACCCACGGGTGTACTGCCGGTCTACAGTGTCCAACGAGCACAATATTTCGGCGATCATACATGTCGCCATCATCAGGTGAACTGACGGACTGAGCTCCTGTGAACGTGCCGGTACGGAGATCCGTATGCTATGGCTGCTCAGGGGGAACTGGTTTCGGTCGCGGCGGCGGCCGATTTAAATACCCTCCGCCCGCGGCGCACTCCCTCCGCCGTCCGCGCCCCGCGCCACGGTCGCGCGGTGGAACAGATTGCGACGACGTCTGAGATGACGTCGGTGTGATGGCTCTGACCGCCGTGGTCGTCGCAACTATACATTTGCTCGATTTACTCTTGATTAACCCAATCGCTAGTTCCCAAGCATTGCTAAGATTATAGCCACAGTCACGGTTTATGAGGTCGTCATTGGTGCGAATTTCGATGGCCTCTCAAACAACGCTGTCCCAGTATCTCGACGTCTGTACCAGAATCATCGTGCGTACATACTCCATAGCGTGATTTTCCGACGAACAATGTTCAGCGACCGCCGACTTGCTCGGATACATCAGTCGAGTGTGCCTCTGGTGTTCACGGCATCGATCCTCGACGGTACGCATCGTCTGACCAATATACGACTTGCCACATTGACACGGAATCTGATACACGCCGGCCTTACTCAAACCGAGGTCATCTTTTGGCGCTCCCCACCAGTGCACGAGTTTTATTCGGAGGACAAAACACAGTTCCGACCCGGTGTTTCTTCAAAATGCGGGCGATTTTCCCCGAGAGTGCGCCTGTATATGGAATAAACGCAGTGCCTACCTCCTCCCTCGTGATTTCATCCATCTCCACAGGTTGTGCAGAATAACAGAATAGCAGATTAACCCCACGCTTACAAAATCTTCAAAATAATGAAACAAATTTTTTTTAATCAGGGGTGAAAGGGTACAGTACCGCCCGACATTGAAAATAGGTACAACATACTTCATTATTTTTGTCAGAACAACACATTTTTTTGTAAAATAACTTAATTTAAATTAATACAGTGAAGCCCAATACCAGCGTGGGAAAGAATGACAATTTATTTATTTAATTGATCACATGTGCACTCCCTCAAAATAAATCCATACATCCAGTTTGGTGAGATCTGTGAAATGAATGAATGTATGGTCGTCTGCTAACCGCAGATAGTGAATGTGAATATATGATCATCTTTGAGACGATCCTTTGGCCACCTTTGGTGGGACCAAAGAGATGAAATTTACCTGAGCTTTGAGCGCCTGAAATGTGGCTGACCAATACGGTAGCAAGGTGCTCCCCCACTTCGACAGAGGTGCGAGAGGACCTGAAGAACGGCCATGTTTCAGCACTCTGCCGCTGGATCTTGTGCTGTTAAGACCTGTCTTAGTTGTGCTCCGTAAAGACAAAAGAGTGGAGACATGGTATGCATGTGGAATATTTAAGAGTAGTTTGAAATAATAATTTCTCTATTTCAGGAACTTTCGTGGGGAGAATTAAATGTCAGGCAGGTAATATTAATGGGATCGTAGTAATCTTCGGAAGTGACCAACGGTCACAATGAAACCACGTGTAGCAATAAGTTGAAATACTTCCGTGTGCTTAAGTTAAGCTGAATTACTAGCGTGTGTACTATAAGTCGAAATATTTAAGAAATAGCGTGTGCAGGACTTGAAATTAGAGGCGAGTACTTCTATGTGGTGAGTACTGTGTGAGTCTCAATCTATGTATGAGACAAAGGATAAAGAGAAGTACTCGTCCATGGTATCAGTTGAGGACTAGCGTGTGTGATGAATATGCTCTTAATATTACTCTGCATGTTATGTTTCCGTGTGACGCTTGATTCAAACTATAATACTCTGAGAGAGAAGCAAGGTGAGTCAGCCGTCTATCCAGCAACGCCACTTGGCTTGCATTGCACAGGAAGACGTGCATATATCTCCAGAGTTCATAGTAGGAAAGAAGAATTACGAAGTGGGGCAGTGTTGTGTGAAACTGGGATAAATACTAATTGAAGTGGGAAAGCTGAAAGTGATAGTGTTGTGACTATTTATTGTGTTGTATTCCATGTTGTAGTGTGGTGTATGTCATGTAATTTAAGTATGTGTGGTTTGCATGGGCGAGTAGCAAGGTAGTTTCAGAGGTAGTGGGTTATGCGTGTTCCTTTTGTACCGCTCGGTCTGGAGGAAAGTTTCGTGATGATGGTTGTGAGAGTCGAAGTGTGAGATATAGCAAAAGATCCACCATCCCATCCAGAAAGTGCACTGTAGCGTTAAATAATTACGAGACCATAAGATAGAGAATCACCAATGTGAAGCCATGCCCACTGGGTGGAATTTCTCATGTGTTACTGTTGTAGGTTATAGAATTTGTGTGTTTAGGTTACAGAATTTATCGGAATAAATAAGATAGTGAAAAGAAAAAGATTGGTGACCTTTTTCACTCATCTTGCAGGCCTGACTGCTTGATGCCCCAGTATGAGCAAGGCATGTGGGTGCCTCTCAGGGGAAAGAGAAAGTAAAGACGAAAATATTATGATGAACTACAACATATAAAATATTAGTTCCATTTCTTATGATATGTGTAATAAGATGTACTTAACTTAGTTCAGTCCATTTCCACGAGAATTCTGTATCTACAAATGTCTCTAAGTATTAAAGTATCACTTGATACAGACAAATTTACAAACTCTTCACTTGAAGAATGACTGACTTAATGTTCACATTAATGTTCTGTCTAAGAGTGTTAATAACTGGTGGCCTAGCTAAGGAAATGCTGTTTTGATCGATAACTGCAAACCGGGGCGAGCTTTATTCTGCTCAGCCATGAGTAGACTAACGATTGTGGGGGCGTGGAGAAGCTCTAGGTCAGGAGGTGTGGCTACGCCGGCGTTTCTCATTCGTTGGTGCTGCGTGCTGCGACTGTACTCCTCTGCGGTTTCGTTGCGAGGTGCCAATCTTGCTTTGACACCCTGCTCTTCGGAAGACACCATATGTGGGCACCACAGCCAAACATTTATTAAATGACTGTGGCATTTATTCACTTAGGCACTCTGTAGTTAAACATCTTTTTTGTTCCACAACTAGTTTCGACGTTTTAAGCCATTGTCGAATGTTTAGGTAGGAAAGGGTGATATTTGTATGAAAAAGGAAGTGCATCAGATTACGTGCTTACGTTGGTTTTGGTTTCAAGGCTGTACTGGTCTCGATGGTTTGACGGATATTTGCAACAATTATCTTTTCCAACTAAGCACTCGATAATGGCTTTGAAGAGCACGGTTTAGTTGTGTAGAGTAATTAAGTACAGGATAATTGGCGAAATGCCACATAATTTAATTTTGACGATTATTCCCACAATAGCCCTAAGCTGAAACTTGGTCGACAGTTCCTTCGGCAAATAAGAACTATTATTCAATTTTTTCGTTAAAATCAGAGTAACTGTTTTTCTAAATCCGTTACCGAAATTTATTTTATCTTCCAATTTCCGCTTATTTCAGCTGAGCTACTCCCATACCTTCGTCTGTAACTGATCTTTTTAGTTTTATGTGGAACGGAGATAACTTAAGATGATGAGTGAAAGAAATGCATCGTTTTTTTTTTTTGTAATTTTAACTTGAAGAGGTATAAAAAGAAACTTAAGGTATCTTATTTCGGATGGTTGTAAGAAAAACCATAAAAACTTTAGGAATATCTGATAACATTGGCTGAAGCACCTCGTTCATCTGACATGAAGCGACGCAAATTTGTAACAGAATCAAACAAGAAATAACCTGAAATTTTGCCAGCTGGAGCTACCGCATCTTATTCTAGGATCTGTTCAGTAGAATGTACATACAATGCGGTAACATATTCGTTGTCATAGCACTGTAATAGACTGCACTCGAATGTCAAGGAGTCGTGCGAGTTGTTCATGTACAGTGACACTCGCTGCACCAGGTATTCACCGTCGGCTGCTGCCTCACTACATCTCGTGGCTATGAGGATGCAACAATGTTGGGACGAGCTTGCGAGCTAATCTGGAGAGATGACTGAATCTATTGCAGTGCTATTTGGAACGCAGTATGAACTGAATTACACCACCGCTGTCCCCCAACATTGCAAACAAATTTTTTTTGGTGGCGGTGAGTCCGTTAACTTCCACGAGCTGACTAGCACTTCGTTCTGTGATTGAAAAATGGCATTCGTCTATCATCCATCGTCACAACTGTTGAAAGGGAACTTCCATTTATGCCATCGTCATTTGTTAACGTCACTTGGCATATTGCCAACTTCACAGCCTTTTGATCGTCCATCAACATTCCTGGCACCCACTCGGAGAAAGTTTATCGCATTTTCAGGTAAGCGGGCAAGCCTGTGTGCAAAGATCTCACGACATTGTCAGCTACGAAGGCGACACCTTTCGCACGTAATCAGCGGTCCACTGAAACAGCTGTCCCCACTTCTCAGGCCGGCTGCTGAGAGGCTTACATTTGAACGTTATTTGCTCTGACACGATAGTTCGTTCGTTCGTGGGGTTTCATATGTTTGCCTGCGTTTTACTCTAAACTGGATGTACTGTCCTCTCTTGTAAAAAGGTTGTATTGGAATTAGTATTGCGAACAGCGTGTCTCAGTGCACACAATTAAATAAAGTCAAAACTAACTGGCGTCCACTGTGCAGAAAGTTAAATCAAAACTGTTACTCAGACACCACTACCAAAATCAAACTGCGTACTGCCCAAAAAAATTAGAACATTAAAGTTATATAGTAACACTATGAATCACACTGTTCACGAGCCCATTAAAAATCTGAATTACGAAGAAGATACTTAGAATCTGGGCAATGGAAACGTGAGATGAGAAACGAAAGAACCAACAAAAAATCAAAAGAATCTCACCTGGAAAATTACAACATGGTCAGCAGCAACAGCACAGCATGAAGAAATCGCGCCAGCTAAAATATGCTAAGGTAAAACTAAACTACTGGGAGAAAGATTGGGATGATTTTCTCATACTAAAAAAACCTTACTTGAAACGAAAATACTAATGCAATCATTATAACGACAATACTGCCTTTTAAAACCCTTATTTCACAAAACATAAAACTCATAGAAAACGAAATACTTTACTTTTCTTACAAAAGTCTTACAGGGCAATGCTTTTACGATTATGCAAATTAAAATGAATTAAACTGAGATGACGTAAACTGAGGTGGGGAAGTCGTAAGAATCGCTAACATCATCAGTAAACTCCAGCAAAACTTATCACCTTAAAAACATATCTAAACCGCAAATCCTTTTTCTCTGTTCAATAAAGGCTGCATCTGCAAGAGATTAATAATTCCTAACAATTTTCTTCAGTGAAATCATCCAACAATATGCTAAAAGTTCTGACAGCATACTCCATGTCGAACGCTCTACAACTGAGCCAAAGATACACAAGTTCAGAGACACTACTGTCACTGACGTAAGTCGGCTGTTCCACAAAGGTCACACGCGACTGCTTCACTCTCGTAACATGAAATTTCCACTCATTCTGAAACTATCCGCAAGTAAATGTCCAGTCCACCTATATATGTCCACCTCTCGGACTTTTTTTGGTCCGTTGTCGCACGGTTCAGACTGGTCGTTCTCACCGCAGCCACTACAGTTCTGACTGCCACTCAGTGCTGCTATCTGTGGTACGAATACACAAGGAACGCTTGCATATTTTAAGCCAAACTGGTGGTGACCTGCCATCTGGCAGCAATCCCCCTGATGCATCAAGCGTACTATACCGTAGCGCGTCCAGCTATGGAATGCCTCTTTACCAATCGTCTATAGGCAACGAGGCCGTCTGGGATCCGCGCGAATCGTGTGCTGGAGCCTCTTGGTGTGGAGAACGTACAAGCTCAAAACGGGGCTTCTAACCCACTACCACCATAGGAATTTTAGAATTAGTACAGTTACGGAGAGACTGCACTCCTGCTTCTACTTTTAACAGGAAATTTTCTGATATTTTAAATGAGCACCCCAATTATGTAGCCATATTCACACACGAGTCTAAATAGGGGAATTCCGTTCGCTGCTCTGATGCTTTCCCTGACAGTTTCCCCAAGATACGGTTGCCTCCAGACTTTACTGTCTTCGATGCCGAATTATACGCAATATTGAGTGTGCCGGAGCAGATAAGACGTACCGTCTATGCTCAATTTCTCTTCTGTTCCGAATAACTGAGTACACTTCAGTCACTACAACACTTGTATCCAGTCGATAAACTAGTTCATGGTATCCTGGACGCCCTTCTCCGCTTAAAACAGCTGGTGAAGATGATGTCTTTCTGCCATCGCACATGGGTATTGCAGAGAACGAAAGGGCGGATTATTGCAGCCAAGGAGACGTTTAGTGTTCCTCAGTTAGTCCAATGAGCCATCACCCTGCATTCTATCACTTCGCTGTTGAGGTACAGAATCATGCGTCGATGCGAAGAATAGAGCATGGAAGTGACAGACAATAATCTGCGTCTAGTCAAGCCTACAAAGTGCCCGTTGTGTACCTCCTTCCAGCGTCGCAGGGGGAATGAGGTCATCCTTACTAGTCTTCGCATAAGCCACAGCCCTGTGAAGCATGGCTTCTGGATCCTGCGAGAGGACCCTCCAATTTGTGTACATAACAGTGTCCGGCCAGTTTTACTAGACACCGCTTTTTATTTTCAGACCAAATGGCAGCGGCAGATATGCTGACAGATCTGACCTCTATTTACGTCCAACTTGCTTCCTAAAATTGTAATGAGATGTTCTTAATGTCTTAACGTGGTGACTGATTCGCCCATGTTTTGTGTAAGAGGTCAGCCAGTAACATGTCCCTATGCTTCTACTTCAGCTCTTCCCCTGTATATCTTTTTCTTTCTTTTTAATTTTAGTACCTTGCAGGTATTTTACAGACTGGCTTACCCTGGATTTTTTAAGTGGTCAGCCAGTCACATTTCACCGTGCTTTTTATTTTTTAGCTCCTCTGTCGTTTTCTTTATGTCTTCACCCTTTCTCTGCCGCCTTGCGGCGTGTGAGGTGGAAGAGAGTGAGTGAGTGTCATTTCTTAGGTCTACACCTCGCGGTGTGACAACATTTTTAGCCCTTTTATCCACATTCATTTTCTCTTAAATCCACAAGGGCGCATGATAACTTCGCCGTTGAGCTCCTCTGAACTCTAAACAAGCACACAAAGAGATTTTCTCTCTGCAGCGGGGTGTGCGCTGACATGAAACTTCTTGACAGATTAAAACTGTGTGCCGGGCCGAGACTCGAATTCGGGACTTTTGCCTTTCGCGGGCAAGCGCTCTACCAACTGAGCTACCCAAGCAAGACTCACGACCTCTCCTCACAGCTTCAATTCTGCCAGTACCTCGTCTCCTACCTTCCAAACTTCACAGAACTTCATATCAGCGGACAATCCACTGCAGAGTGAAAATCTCATTCTGGAGACATCCCCTAGGCTGTGGCTAATCCGTATCTCCGCAATATCCTTTCTTCCAGGAGTACTAGTTCTGCAAGGTTCGCAGAAGAGCTTCTGTGAAGTTTGGAAGATAGGAGACGAGGTACTGGCAGAATTGAAGCTGTGAGGGCGGGTCGTGAGTCGTGCTTGGGTAGCTCAGTTGGCAGAGCACGCGCCGTGGAAAGGCAAAGGTCCCGAGTTCGAGTCACGGTCCGGCACACAGTTTTAATCTGTCAGGAAGTTTCAAACACATACTGTGTCTATTGAAAACTTCGATTATAGTTCTAACTTTCAGAGCTCGTATTTCGTGTTTAAACAAACAAAAGTGACCAGCTGAAATTAGTATCTAGTGTAGTGCTTGTAAGTTACTGCAGCCAATTCTTGTAACACTTCAAAGAAAATTACTTCAATAGAATGTCCTGGGACTCGTAGTCTCGTAAGGCGACAAACTAACCTCGTACCCTAAAAGAGAATATATTTATATTTCGCTCGAGGCATGAGCAGCGTTAGCTCTCGCAAAAAATAATTGCAAGTTGATGGAGGCATAGGAGGAAACATACGGAAAATTATTGATTTTGGTTAAACAAACGGGTGTAAATCTCTATACTGTAAGTCAAATTATAAAACGCATTGTAGGTCCCAATCACAGACAGTGTAGATATACACGTGGCTAAATATTGCACGCACACGATGTGTGATTACGTGTTACTGAAAATACAATCATTGTGATCTCATACGTTATTTATAACAAAGAAAGATGCTGAGAAAGCACACCGAGAGAGAGTACGAGACTCTATAAACAAAGAATACGGACAGCAAGGACAACCATGTCTGAACACACGTCGAGTTACCAAATTGCCATTATACAAGTTAACATTTAAAAGTGGATACCACGAGGACCAAGTAATCGAAATTCCAAGAGCACAATACAGCCAAATTGTGGCTTTAATTTTGACTGGTTTAACGCAACTAATAGAAATGATTAAAGAACACATTGGACCAGCGCAACATATCTCCATGCTCTTGGCGTAAAGCACTTACGATAAGTCTTTAGCGATAGTAAGTTTGTATCGTCGAAACTCAGCAATCATACACTCCAATTTAATGAGAAGTATGTTGAAGGCCTTTCAAAACAGGTGCAAGAATAATGGTTTTCGTTACGAGCTCCACAGCTCCTAGCACGCCTTACCTGGAGCGTTTGTGAAGTCTTCTCTGTCCGACGATCAGCAGATAAGTGTTCCGCAGTGTAACAGAGAAAACAGTCCGCGTCGTAAAAATTATTTATTCATTAATTCCGGTAACCGGTTTCGGTGTAAGCGACCATCTTCAACACAAGCTCGTTGATAACGTGTGGAGCCGGTTTACGGAGCTGCTGTGTGTACCAAAAAGTACCAGTCGGCTGGTACTTTTATTAAAACAGTCACTGAACAGATCGGAACGATTTTACAGAAACATAACATCAGACTGGTTTTAAGTTCAGCTCAGGAAACATCTCAGTCTCTGATTTGTAAAGGATAAACGGGATATATAAAATTCCGAGTACATGTGGTAAGGTCTGCACTGAAACTACAAAGAGGAGCGTGAATACGTGGCTGAAAAATTCTCTGTCGACTAAGGAAAGTAGGGATATAATTTGTAGTGTATCATCCTCTTCATTCATCAAATCATGAAGTTTCCCGAAACCAAACTTTTATCTGTAATGACGAACTATTATCCACAGCTATACTTTGAAGTCATTGTAATATATTAGTTTGGTGTGTAAGTTCGTAGCGTTTTTCCACAAGTTTAATAAACAAAACTGACACATATAACAGAGACTTTAGTCATCAATAATATTTTCTCCTCCACCGTTTACAATAGTCTGCGAACGCCGGGGTTACTTTTCGATTACGCGACTGTAAAGATAACGCGGCCTTGAGGCCAAGAACTCGTCGAACCATGACTGGAGCTCATTTTCATTGGGAAAGGAAGTTCGATAGAGAGCGGAAAAGGTGAAAATCTGAAGGCGCAAGATCAGGTGAATAAGGTGAATGTGGAATGACTTCCCAACCCAACACCTGTATAGTTTGTTGCCACTATAGCAGAATGTGGGCAGGCGTTATCGTGGAGGACCATCACTTCACGCAGTCTTCCTGCTCGTTGTTCTTGGAGTGCAAGACGTAAATGTCAGCAGTGATGGCTAAACCTCGAAGAAGCAATTGGTAGTACATCACACAGTCCTTATTTCATCAGATGCATAACATCACCTTTTGTGGATGTGTGCTGGTCTCTGCGTGGAGGCTGCTTTCTTTGGGCTCAACCGTTCCTTTCTTTTCCTTACGTCAGCCTAAAGTCACTGTTTCTCGTCACATGTAACGATACAGGCTAGCAATGATCGTTGTTGTTCACGAGCCAATTGATTACGAGCAAGCAGAGATGCACGTGTGGCTACCTACAGATTTGTATGATTTTGGCTTAGAGCTTGCGGTCCCCACACACTCGATTTTTGAACCATCCCAATTGTCTACAAATGTTGTACTATGGAGGAATGATCACAGTTCATCACATTAGCCAGTTCTCGAGTAGAGATTAATGCGTTTAAACGATTTTCATGAAACCTCGAAGGACTTCTTAAACGTGGAGAGTCACTAATGTAAAAAAGGTTCCTCGTGAAAATAAGGAAACCACTTTCCTGTCATGCTCTGTACAGTGGCGTTACCCCATACTGGTCACAAATGCTTCTGGCTGCCTCCGCTGCTGTCACCCCTCTGTTTGACTCAAACAGAAAAATATATCGTAAATGTTCCGATTCCTCCTTTGGCACTCCATTTTCTAGCGTCCTCAGCTTTACTCATTATCTCCAAATGACAATATGTAAACTCAAATAGCAACAGTGAAGTACAAAGAAATAAATGACAATCGATGAACAAACCCATACCAACCGGAATATCAACATGCAAAACACAGATGCTGCGAACTTATGCACCAACCTAATACACATATCAAAAAAAGTTTTGCATCACCTCGGTTCCGAGAGTTCCTGAACCTGTACAGGAAAATGGAATAGAGATCAACATAAAAATCGTTTCCACCCGTTTATTGACCATGAAAATCACACATTGCATGTTGTACCACCATACCGCGAGACTTTCAGAGGTGGTGGTCCAGATTGCTATACACACCGGAACCTCTATTACCCAGTAGCACGTCCTCTTGCATTGATGCATGCCTGTATTCGTCGTGGCATACTATCCACAAGAGATTATCTCACTCCTCAACGTCGAATCGGCGTAGAGCCCTAAGAGTGGTTGGTGTGATATGTCGTCCATAAACAGCCCTTTTCAATCCATCCCAGGCATTTTCGATAGGGTTCGTGTCTGCAGAACATGTTGGCCACTCTAGTCTAGCAATGTAGTTATCCTGAAAGAAGTCATTCACAAGATGTGCACAATGGGGGCGCGAATAGTCGCCTATGAAGACGAATGCCTCACCAATATGCTGCCGACATGGTTGCACTATCGGTCGGAGGATGGCATTCACGTATCATACAGCCGTTACGGCGCTTTCCATGAACAACAGCAGCGTACGTCGGCCCCACATAATGCCACTCCAAAACAGCAGGGAACCTCCATCTCGCTGTACTCTCTGGACAGTGTGTCTAAGGCGTTCAGCCTGACCGGGTTGTCTCCAAACACGTCCCCGACTATTGTCTGGTTGAAAGTGTATGCGACACTCATCCGTGAAGAGAAAGTGATGCCAATCCTGAGCGGCCCATTCAGCATGCTGTTTGGCCCATCTGTACCACGCTGCATGGTGTCGTGGTTGCAAAGATGGACCTCGTCATGGACGTCGGGAGTGAAGTTGCGCATCATGCAGCCTATTGCGTACAGTTTGAGTCGTAACACAACGTCCTGTGGCTGCACGAAAAGCATTATTCAACATGGAGGCGTTGCTGTCAGTATTCCTCCGAGCCATAATCCGTAGGTAGCGGTCATCCACTGCAGTAGCAGCCCTTCAGCGAGGCATGTCCAACAGTTCCTGTCTCTCTATCTCCTCCATGTCCAAACAACATGGCTTTGGTTCACTCCGAGACGCCTGGACACTTCCCATGTTGAGAGCCCTTGCTGGCACAAAGTAACAATGCTGACGCGACCGAACCGCGATATTGACCGTCTAAGCATGGGTGAACTACAGACAACACGAGCCGTGTACCTCCTTTCTGGGGGAATGACTGGAACTAATCGGCTGTCGGACCCCTCCGTCTAATAGGCGCTGCTCATGCTTTATGGTTGTTTACATCTTTGGGCCAGTTTAGTAACATCTCTGAACAGTCAAAAGGAGTGCGTCTGTGATACAATATCCTCAGTCAACGTCTGTTTTCAGGAGTTCTGGGACCCGGGCTGATGCAAAACTCTTTTTGATGTTTGTATTAACTTGAGGGTAATTTTAAAAGAAATCAAGAAGCCGTGAATGTAAGTGCTGTCTGAACAGTAGGTCCACAGAATCGATGGATTGTTTGAGGCGTAGCGCCTTCGCATCACTCCTGTCACTTGTTAGGACAATATCGTTATAGGCATGAGTCATCGACAGATGTCACCAGCTGACATGGACCTGAATTACAGAGCTGCACGTAGTTGTACTAGTAGGCGGCAGAGGTCAGCAGTTGACGGACAGTGCTAGCAGTCGTAGTCAAAACAATGTTGTAAAGTTATGTTTGACTAACATTTAATGTATTTGCATAATTATAATGGTTTTATATGTTTAGTAATTAGCAGTGTGAGTTTTGTATGAGTGAAGTAGAACAGAAGTAAATGAAAATTGTTTTGTTTTTTCACGAAGTGCCAGTTAAACTATACAGGGGATTTACTATAATTAAATGTGCAGTCAGTTTATGGTACTAATAAATCGTGAGTAGAACACCAATTAATCGGTAATTTAAGAAGGAGTAATTTTATATTTGATACTTTTCTAAATTTATTTATTTAGCAATTGCCACAGAAAGAAATGTTTTGCTATGATTGGCCATTGAAGTAAAGCGCGGGCTAGCGCGGGATAATACTGCAACCTGATTTGCTGTTTGTGATGTCAGCCAATCAGAACAATGCAGGCTCGCGCCAATCTATGCTGGGAACAAAGCCTTTGGTGTGATCTAAGTAAGTCGGAGCTGAGGGTTCGAACTAGTAACATCTCACTGGAAGCAGCTCCGACGAAAGTACTGTAAAATCGCGGAAAAATGCTAATTACGAGTTTGCGAAGTAGTACAAAGCGTATTTAAGTGAAAGGTATAGCGAAAGTGGTGTGGAATTTCGGACGGAATATCAAAATTATTGCTTTTGACTGTTAGTTAAAACTGCGTGGCGTGTTGTGCGATCTAAGACTGGAACAGGTATTACGTGTAGAGCAGAGTGCACAACATCTGAGCGAGCATTTTCATAACTAAACGATCCAGTGAACTCTATTAACTTCGGTAATGGGTGCAAATACCATAAACTGGCTACGTGTGTGATTGTGAATTGCGTGTGAACTTTACATTGTGTTTCACTTAGTACGGATTTGGCAGTATTAACTGTGATCTTTATCGTAAAAATACACCTGAAAATTTGCATTGCCAAGTTAAAACTTTTATTTCAGTACTAGCCATATCCCGTTTACCGGACAATACTATGTATGTTGCGACCTGCAGTAGACAGTAGTGGTCTAGTATTTTCTACTACAGCTTTTAGCTAAACAAATGAACATTGCTGGACACTGGCAGGGCGGTAAAAAGTGACGTGCCGCGCCGCATGTTGTTCCTTGACAAATGACCATCGATAGTTAATCCTCTGACGAGGATTATTTCTGCTGATCACGTGTAAACTACCATACTCCTTTTTCAAAGTGTTTACGTCGCTCTCTGAAGTCCGGCCCCTCAGTCGGGAAGACTCAGCGGACGCAAGAGCACCTCTAAAGGAGTTCAACCTAGCTCTGGACGAAACGAAAGGAACGGAAAAGTTTCATGGATCATAGAGTAAAGTTAAATCTAAGAACTAAGTGACATTTCTGCTGCAACGGCTGCACTTGCAGCCCTAATGGCAAAAATTATTCTTGAGGCTGGGAATGCATAGGTGTGGTTTTGCAGTGAGAGAGCAGCTGTGCGAGGGTCGGTGCTTGAGGCCGGCACAGCAGCGACACAATCTGCGGGTGGCGTGCTGAGCTCCCGGCTTGCATGACGCGCAGTCCCAGTGGGGGTCCCGGCGGGCGATTACCGGCGCCGTTGCACACGCTGCTTGCAGCCGGGAGGGGGGCAACCTCAACAGATGAGCTCACAGACCTACTACATAGTCTTGTTAAACTGAATACTCTGTTAAATCAGTTTCTGAACCAAGCGTACACAGAAAAAAATGAAATGATCGTGTGGCGTTGTCGGTCGGGAGGTTCCATCGGCGAAAGTTCGGCCGCCGTGTGAAAGTCTTACTTCAGACGAGGCCACATTGAAGGACTTGCGTGTCGGTGATGATGATGAGGAGGACAACACAACACCCTGTCCATGGGCAAAGAAAATCTCCGACCCGGCCGGGAATCGAACCCTGGCCCGTTGCATGGTAGGGAAACACGTTACCGCTCAGTTATACAGGCAGACAGTGTACTCAACACTATTTGTGCTATACTGAGTCCACTTTCACACAAGCAGATTAGCTGAAGAGCAAAAGACGCGAAGTATTTTTACATCTAGTGGTGTTCCTTACGCATGAAGCATTGTGCGCTACAGATGTAGGAAAAACAAAGTATTGAAATATTTTGGATGAAAGACGCCAAACCCTTGTCGGCTTGTTCTCTTCCATTTTTATCATTCACTTGAAACACCAACGGTCATAGTGGGCCTACTAACGTCACCGAATAATGTATGATTAGTTTTGCAGCGTTTGGGTGCAGTTTTCCTGTCCTTCTACATTCGACCAAAAGAGGAGCAAGATGACTGAAGCACTGGAGATGTTTCATACTGACGTAATAGAACTCCACTCAAATTTGGCAGCAAGTCTCTCCATGGAAGCTGAATTTTGCTTGGTGTGTTTGGAGAGGTTGTGATTGGTGTATGATTCGAAGTAAAGAAACGTGTAGGGGTCAATGCACACTAATTTTCTGGAGTTGATGCAATGAGCAAATTTTTTCGGACAGTCTCATCTGGACCACCAAAGGCAGAGCTCGCAGGATCTCATCTGGACCGCCAGAGACTGAGGTCACAGAGTCTAATCTGGGTCTCCAGAGAGAGAGGTCATGGAGTGTCACCTGAACTGCTGTAAACAGATGTCACAGAGTCTCATTTGGACTGTGATGGAGAGACGTCACAGAGTCTCATCTGGAGCATCAGACAGAGAGATCAGGGAAACTCATCTGGGTATTCAAAAACGAGGTTATGTAGTCTCATATTTGCCACCAGAGATGGAGGTCAGGAAGTCTCATCTGGACCACCAGAGACTGAGGTCATGGAGTGTCATCTGAACCTTCACAGAGAGAGAAAGTGGCCATGGAATCTCATCTGCACCACTAGAGATAGAGATTATGAAGTTCATCTGGACCAGTGTAGACAGTGTGGACTGTTAGGGAGAGAGGTCTCATCTGGACGGTCAGGGAGAGAGGTCATGGAGTCTCATCACCAGCAGAAGAGGTCATGGAGTCTCATCTGGACCACCAGAGAGAGAGGTCATGGAGTCCCATCTGGACTACCATAGACAGAGTTCACAGTCGCATATGGACAGTCAGGAAGAGTTATCATTGAATCTCATGTGTCAGTCAGGGAGAGAGGTCACAGAATCTCATCTGAGAGTCAGGAAGAGAGGTCATGGACTCCAATCTGAGACACCATAGAAGTCACAGAGTCTCATCTGGGTCGCCAGAGGTTCACGAAGTCTCATCTGGACCTCCAGAGGTCATGGAGTCTCTTCTGGACTGTCAGAGAAGTCATGGAATCTCATCTAAACTGTCAGAGACAGAGGTAATTGAGTCTAATCTCGGCTGCAGAGAGAAGGGTTGTGGTGTTTCTTCTGGCCCACCAGAGAAGGCGTGTTTCATCGTGGAGTAGACAAAATTCTTGGTCGACATAGGAGTAATTGCTGTCAGGTAGCCTGTGGTCTAGGGGTGGCGCCTTCGACTAGCAATCAAAAATCCTGCATTCCGGCTTCGAACCTTGTCACCGTTTTAGTTTTTAATAATACTCATCAGCAGAAGACTTCTGGCATAAGATGTCACCCATCATTCTGCTAACGGCCTTGTCAAAGAGGGTGGGGAAACTGCCTCTAAATGTGGAAGAATAAGTAATGATCAACAGCGTTAGGATGCAGAAGGCAGTGGAAACCACTGTATTAAAGACACATAATTTGTATCCACAGGATATGTGGTCTGTAACTGAAAAAAGTGTCATAATGACCATAAGAAAAAGACTGAGTAATCAATGGCGAGATAACGTTCTGCGAGTCAGAGCGTGGAATGTCAGAAGTTTGAATGTGATAGCGGAGCTAGAACATCTGAAAAGGTAAATTCAAAGACTAGGTCTAGATATAGTGTGCGTCAGTGACGTGAAATGGGAAGAAGACACGGATTTCTAGTCATATGAGCACAGGGTAATATCAACAGCAGCAGAGAATGGTACAAAGGGATAGGGTTCGTTACGAATAGGAAGGTAGGAGAGAGAGAGTGTTACTCTGAACAGTCTAGTGACAGGGTTGCTATCAGAACAACAAACCAACACCAGCATCAATAGTTCAGGTACACATGCCAACGTCGCAAGTCGAAGATAATGAGGTAGAGAAAGTATATGAGGATACTAAACGGGTAATTCAGCACGTATATTTAGATGAAAGTCTAATAGTCATGGGGGTTTGAAATGCGGTTGTAGGAGAAGGGTTACACCTTGGTACTAGAAATGAAAAAGAAGAAAGGCTAACTGAGTTCTTCAATAAATTTCAGTTAATAGTAGCGAATAGTATATTTGGAAAAGGCCAGAAGACCCAGGAAAATCAAAGTTAGACAACATAATGGTCAGGCACAGATTCCGAAATCAGATTCTAGACTACGGTCTAGAATCTGATTTCAGAATATAGACTCAGATCACGATTTAGTAGAAGAGTAAGCCAAAGTTTAAGAGACTAGTCAGGAAGAATCAATGTGGAAAAAGTGGGATACGAAAATATTAAGGAATGAAAAGGTACGCTTGAAGTTCTATGAGGCTGTAATACTGCGACAAGGAGTAGCTCAGTAGGCAGTTCAGTTGAAGAGGAATGGACATCCTTAAAAAGGGCAATCACAGAATTTGGAAGAGAAGAAACCATGAGTAACAGAAGAAATACTTCAGTTGATCAATGAACGAAGGAAGTACAAAAATGTTCAGGGAAATTCAGGAACAGAGAAATGCAAGTCACTTGGGAATGAAGCAAATGCATGGAAACTAAGCCGAAATGACTGCAAGAAAAGTGTGAAGAAATCGAAGAAGAAATGATTGTCGGGAGGACTGACTCAGCATACAGAAAAATCAAAACAACCTTCTGTGAAATTAAAAGCAAGGGTGCTAACAGTAAGAGTGCAACGGGACTCTCACTGTTAAACTGAGAGGAGATAGCAGATAGGTGGAAAAAGTATACCGAAGGCCCCTATTAAAATTAGTATTTAAAAGAGACGTCGGGATTACTAAAATAATTGGGAGAAGTCTACTCACATTGGTGTATAGAATGTATGAGACTGGCTATCTACCATCAGACTTTCGGGAAATCATCCACACAGTGCCAAAGATTGAAACAGCCGATAAGTGCGAGAATTATTGCACTATCAACTTAACAACTCATGCATTCAAGTTGCTGACAACAATAACATACAGAAGAACGGGAAAGTAAATTGAGGATCTGTTCGATGACCATCAGTTTTACGAAAGGTAAAGGGACAAGAGAAGAAATTCTGACGTTGCAGTTGATAATGGAACCAAGACTAAATAAAAAGCAAGACACATTCACAGGATTTGTCGACCTCGAAAAAGTGTTCGACAATGCGAAATGGTGCAAAATGTTCGAAATTCTTAGAGAAACAGGGGTAAGCTGTAGGCAAAGACGGGTAATAGAACCAAGAGGGAGCAATAAGTGTGAAGACCGAGAACGAGCTGCTCAAATTAAAAAGGGTATAAGACAGGGACGTAGTCTTTCACCCTTGCTAGTCACTCTATATATCGAAGAAGCAATGACTGAGATAAGAGACAGGTTCAAGAATGGAATTAAAATTTAAGGTGAAAGAATATCACTAGTAAGTTTCAATGATGACATAGCTCACGTCAGTGGAAGTGAGGAAGAGTTACATGATCTGTTGAATGGAAAGAACTCTCTAATGAGAACAGAATATGGACTGAGAATAAATCGAAGGAAAGACGAAAGTAATGAGCAGTAGCAGAAATAAAACAGTGAGAAACTAAACATTAGGATTTGTTATCATGAAGTAGATGAAGTTAAGGAATTCTGCTACCTAGGCAGTAAAATAACCCATGAAACTTCCTGGCAGATTAAAACTGTGTGCCCGACCGAGACTCGAACTCGGGACCTTTGCCTTTAGCGGGCAAGTGCTCTACCATCTGAGCTACCGAAGCACGACTCACGCCCGGTACTCACAGCTTTACTTCTGCCAGTATCTCGTCTCCTACCTGTGAGTACCGGGTGTAAGTCGTGCTTCGGTAGCTCAGATGGTAGAGCACTTGCCCGCTAAAGGCAAAGGTCCCGAGTTCGAGTCTCGGTCGGGCGCACAGTATTAATCTGCCAGGAAGTTTCATATCAGCGCACACTACGCTGCAGGGTGAAAATCTCATTCTGAAAATAACCCATGATGGACAGAGCAAGGGGGACATAAAAAGCAGACTAGCTCTAGCAAAAAGGGCATTCCTGGCCAAGAGAAGTCTACTAGTATCCAACACAGACCTTAATTAGAGGAATAAATTTGTGAGAGTGAACACTGGGAGCATAGCATTTTGCTACAGAAGAGTGAAGTACCCTGGATTTGGACGCTTCCACAAGAAACACGAGCAACTAATTCTTCCTCTATAGTTAAGAACACTATCAGTTCATGACAATTGGTCTTTGTTGACCATCTCAAACAAGTAACAAACTTTGTAACTAGTTCCTAACAGGAAAATAAGTTCACAGCTTAATGCAAATATTTGGCATATAAGTCTTGAACTAGGAAACAACACAATGATAGCTTATATAGTCAGAGTTCGTTGTCCACTAGTCTGACTATCAAATACTTAAGACCTCGTTCTCCTTGAATGGAGCACATTGGAACAGACTAATACCAAAATTAAGATCTGTAAGAGTTCACAATTTCTACAGTCTTGCCAAATGAGTGGGGCAGAATATCAACAGGCCTACGAGCATGTTACCCAGGTCCCTTGGCGGCGAAGGCAGCATGCGGTCGAAACAGTGCTGGATCCGAGGCAGACTTCTTCTCATTGCTGGCTGCATCGTAACTGCCATGATGTGCGAGGATGCGGACCTAAATACCAATATGGTGGAGGTACACTTCCTGCTGATTGGCTGCACATGAGTTGGCGGATGCAGCAAAAGGCTTGTGGAAGGAGCGACATCTCTCGCTGATTTATATGCCGGTGTCTGTACCTTGGACCGTTGTACGTGAAGGGCCTCTGCAGGTCGCGCTGCAAATGATGGAGCCGGAACATAATGTAGTCACAGGATCTGAGCAGGCAACAAACACGATGGCAGTGTGTTGCTGTGTGGCGTCGGCGCCTGACGGCTTTTGCGACACGTCATTTCTCTTCACCCTCCGAAAACGACAGAGGCGAGGTGCAGACAGGTATCAGAATCCTCAACGAGGTCATTGGTGCCCCCCCCCCCACACCCCCACATCCCTGGCTCAGTCGTGGAGGCGAAGGCGGAGCAGGATCGATTTCCATTTGGGTGTCAGGCTGTGACATCGGAGAGAAGTGTCGAGATCAGCATTCCCAGGAAGCCCTCGTCATGCTGCGTATCTGGAATAGAAAATTAAGATAAATTTTCTGTAAGTGGAATAGATGCCATGGTCAGATCTAATTGATGTGTTTGCGACAGTGGGCGACGTTTTCTAGAGTAACTTCCAGAATTTCATGGCCAAAGACGTGGGACACTGTAGTTCACGATTTAATCAGACAGTAATTTAGTCAGTACTAAATGGATGCCGTATGTTCTTACAATGTGCGTAAAATATTATATCCAGCCATGAGCACGAGCTCTGTAACAATTTTCTTAAATTTTCCATTTGCTATAGTCAAACTGGGTTAAGCTTTCCTTTACTTAAATTTGACTGAACTAATTCTCTTGTCTCCATTTTTGTTGAAGCTATTACTTTTTCCCAATTAAGTACTTTCATATTGATGTCTGCTGTCTAGTCATAAACTCTGTACCAGCATTGACTCTACCACACTCATTAAAAAAATTAAATAAACAAAATAAAAACTGAAAAACCAAACCTAAATAATATTCGTCATGAAGAAGATGTAATCGTACGTCCCTCTCGTATGAGAATTACTTATCGTGAAAAAAAATCGAACATACACAAATGCTCAGCCGGGATAACTGGTTGGTAGATCGCAAAACAATAATCACGTTACATTTTTATACGTGGTATAATGATGTTTTAATGAGCACACTCAAAAAATGAATGATAGGAGCCGGCCGGAGTGGCCGAGCGGTTCTAGGCGCTACAGTCTGGAACAGCGCGACCGCTTCAGTCGCAGGTTCGAATCCTGCCTCGGCCATGGATGTGTGTTATGTCCTTAGGTTAGTTAGGTTTACGTAGTTCTGAGTTCTAGGGGACTAATGACCTCAGAAGTTAAGTCCCATAGTGCTCAGAGCCATTTTTTTGAATGATAGGATGGGAACTGCAACTGACAATTTAACTTATACTAACATTGCAACGAGGCACAGTTGAAAGGAAAGGGAATTTGATCAAAACGTATATTAATTAGAAATAGCTTTAATGGGATGTTTTAGTTTTCTCTAAACCTACATCAGATTCCTATGTAATCTCCGGTCACTTTTTTGCTGTTCTCGCAACAGTTCACAACGCTTTTTAGCATCTCTACAAAGATGCTCTGGGTGGTCATGAGTTGTCCTCAAACTATTTCGATTCTTCGATGGTTTAGGGTATCTAAGTCTCGTCGTGGGTAATAATACGGTAACAAATTGATCTTACCGACAGCGGTACATAAACACTTGTACGTCTGAATGCTTTTGCTCTTTGTTTTCATCGGTAATCATTTTCAGTACCCAACTTGCACAGAATTTGTGATACGAGCTTTTCCGTGCCAAGCGTGCAAATAGTTGTGCCTACTGTTATGACTGCCTTTGAACGCTGTGTGGTGGATACAGGAGCGAGGAACAGACGCCGTTCATGAATAGAGAAGTCAGATATTTCAAGAATGAAATTTTCACTCTGCAGCGGAGTGTGCTCTGATATGAAACTTCCTACAAGGTCTGCAGGAGAGCTTCTGAGAAATTTGGAAGGTAGGAGACAAGGTACTAGCGGAATTAAAGCTGTGAGCACGGGTACTGGGTCGTGCATGGGAAGCCCAGATGGTAGAGGACTTGTCCGCGAAAGGCAAAGGTCCCGAGTTCGAGTCTCGGTCCGATACACAGTTTTAATCAGCCAGAGAGTTTCAGTTCCCATATTAATTCATCCTACATTTAATATAAAAAAGTAAGCATATCACATAACTTTGTTGTTGTAGCCCGCAGCTCGTGGTCGTGCCGTAGCGTTCTCGCTTCCTGCGTCCGGGTTCCCCGCTTCGATTCCCGGCGCGGTCAGGGATTTTCTCTGCCTCGTGATGACTGGGTGTTGTGTGATGTCCTTAGGTTTAAGTAGTTCTAAGTTCTAGGGGACTGATGACCATAGATGTTAAGTCCCATAGTGCTCAGAGCCATTTGAACCATTTTGTTGTTGTATTTGCAGCGTCAATTTCTAACAGTAGATTTGAATGTAAATGAAATGTATTCAGAAAATATCGAGCCCTGGCCACTGTGAGAGTCTGAAACTTTATTCAACTGGTAAACACACAAAATGGTCTCAGTTCATGAATGGAGCTCCGGAGAGGGGATGCTTGCATCTCATTGGCAGCGGCGTAACCGTTCGTGACAGCGTCCTGGTGCCGCGATGGCGGCTTAACTGACGGAGCGCATATTTGAAAGTGCGACCTGCCGGATAGTGGCCGTTACCGCACCTACCATACGGGAAGATTTATTAGTCAGGGCAGCAATCATCAGTCATCAATGAGTTTACAGTTTAGTGCCACTTGTCCCGTATTTCATCGGTCCTGATAATGTGTCTGGCACTCCACTCTTCACTTCGTACATTCATACAGCGTCTATTACACTTTCGATGGTACTCTCTTACCTTTCTTTCACATATCAACGTAGGCCAATAAACGAGGCACGACGTCTGATGAATTCAAGCAACTGTATATAAGCCTGCAGACAAAATTCGATCTGCAACACGCTCTTCGCAATTAGCTCGAATAACGTATTTCGAAAGCATTGTAGTCTCTTTTCACCCACAGGCATACGAACACCGAATGTACACGAAGACTGCTGTAGCAACAGATACCATCGCCTTTTTGCAACTTTGTTATGACCAGCAGTGGAAAAATATTATTTGTGTTTGTACACTCCTGGAAATTGAAATAAGAACACCGTGAATTAATTGTCCCAGGAAGGGGAAACTTTATTGACACATTCCTGGGGTCAGATACATCACATGATCACACTGACAGAACCACAGGCACATAGGCACAGGCAACAGAGCTGCACAATGTCGGCACTAGTACAGTGTATATCCACCTTTCGCAGCAATGCAGGCTGCTATTCTCCCATGGAGACAATCGTAGAGATGCTGGATGTAGTCCTGTGGAACGGCTTGCCATGCCATTTCCACCTGGCGCCTCAGTTGGACCAGCGTTCGTGCTGGACGTGCAGACCGCGTGAGACGACGCTTCATCCAGTCCCAAACATGCTCAATTGGGGACAGATCCGGAGATCTTGCTGGCCAGGGTAGTTGACTTACACCTTCTAGAGCACGTTGGGTGGCACGGGATACATGCGGACGTGCATTGTCCTGTTGGAACAGCAAGTTCCCTTGCCGGTCTAGGAATGGTAGAACGATGGGTTCGATGACGGTTTGGATGTACCGTGCACTATTCAGTGTCCCCTCGACGATCACCAGTGGTGTACGGCCAGTGTAGGAGATCGCTCCCCACACCATGATGCCGGGTGTTGGCCCTGTGTGCCT
The DNA here is from genome assembly GCF_021461385.2 of Schistocerca piceifrons. Lineage (NCBI taxonomy): Eukaryota > Metazoa > Arthropoda > Insecta > Orthoptera > Acrididae > Schistocerca > Schistocerca piceifrons. Next base: position 575,003,319 of record NC_060141.1, read on the forward strand.
CGGTCGTATGCAGTCCTGATTGTGGCGCTCACCTGCACGGCGCCAAACACGCATACGACCATCATTGGCACCAAGGCAGAAGCGCCTCTCATCGCTGAAGACGACACGTCTCCATTCGTCCCTCCATTCACGCCTGTCGCGACACCACTGGAGGCGGGCTGCACGATGTTGGGGCGTGAGCGGAAGACGGCCTAACGGTGTGCGGGACCGTAGCCCAGCTTCATGGAGACGGTTGCGAATGGTCCTCGCCGATACCCCAGGAGCAACAGTGTCCCTAATTTGCTGGGAAGTGGCGGTGCGGTCCCCCACGGCACTGCGTAGGATCCTACGGTCTTGGCGTGCATCCGTGCGTCGCTGCGGCCCGGTCCCAGGTCGACGGGCACGTGCACCTTCCGCCGACCACTGGCGACAACATCGATGTACTGTGGAGACCTCACGCCCCACGTGTTGAGCAATTCGGCGGTACGTCCACCCGGCCTCCCGCATGCCCACTATACGCCCTCGCTCAAAGTCCGTCAACTGCACATACGGTTCACGTCCACGCTGTCGCGGCATGCTACCAGTGTTAAAGACTGCGATGGAGCTCCGTATGCCACGGCAAACTGGCTGACACTGACGGCGGCGGTGGACAAATGCTGCGCAGCTAGCGCCATTCGACGGCCAACACCGCGGTTCCTGGTGTGTCCGCTGTGCCGTGCGTGTGATCATTGCTTGTACAGCCCTCTCGCAGTGTCCGGAGCAAGTATGGTGGGTCTGACACACCGGTGTCAATGTGTTCTTTTTTCCATTTCCAGGAGTGTATTTTGAATACACAGTCCAGTCACATTAATGTGACCATCTGTCAAAAGCTTGAATAACTAACAACCTTTTGCACCGTAGATGTGCAGGAAGAGAGTGAGTGAGATCTGGAAGGTACCATGGGCAGCTCATCTACGTTTCTCGGCTGAGGATCCGAGAGCAGCCCGGTCGAGATGGTCCCACAGATCGTCGATTAGGCTTAAATCCGGGGAGTTTGGCGGCCAGAGGAGTGTGGTAAACTCATTCTGGAGCTGCGCAAATAAAATTTCCTCCACTGATATAAGTTGTACGATACGAAAGCTGCGTGAGGATACTGATACAGTCGTCCTGCGTGCTGATAAAGGTAATGCTGCCGTCCTTTTGGCTCAGGAAGTCTACAAGGAAAAGATATGTGGTCTGCTTAGTTCTGGTGCATACTGGAAGATTAACAAAGATCCTACTAACAAGGTGACAATAAGGACTGCTGCCTTGCTGAACGCTTCATCACTACCGAAGGAAGTCATAAGAAGTTTAAAAGTGCGAGGTGCAGTACCAACGAGATTTTATGGTCTTCCTAAAGTTCACAATATGGGTAAGGATGAGCGTCTAGAGGACTTGTGTATGAGACCCATAACGAGCACTATTGGTTCACCAACATATTTTTCTGCCAGATATTTAGCTTCCTTATTAAAACCACTGATAGGAAAATGTAGTCATCACATTCGTAATTCTATGGATTTTATTCAGAGACTTAGCAATGTCAGGCTAAATAGCACGGATGTGCTTGTTAGTTTTAACCTGGTATCATTATACACCAAGGTACCTTTAAAGGACTCTTTATCTCTTACTGGCCAACATTTTGATAAGAACATTACGGCCTTATTTGAACATGTGCTTTTATCATCTTATTTTCAGTTTAATGGTGAATATTATGAGCAAATTGATGGTGTTGCCATGGGAAGCCCCCTCTCCCCTCTGGTAGCTAATTTATTCATGGAAGACTTCGAGGACAAGGCACTGGACTCAGAATGTTTTAAACCTACGGTCTTCTGGAGGTACGTGTACGACACATTCGTGGTATGGCCCCATGGAATGGAAGAATTACATCGATTTCTTGAGCATTTGAATTCCATCAAAAAAATGATTCAAATGGCTCTGGGCACTATGGGACTCAACTGCTGAGGTCATTAGTCCCCTAGAAGTAGTTAAACCTAACTAACCTAAGGACATCACACACATCCATGCCCGAGGCAGGATTCGAACCTGCGACCGTAGCGGTCTCGCGGTTCCAGACTGCAGCGCCAGAACCGCGCGGCCACTTCGGCCGGCGTTGAATTCCGTCCATGCTAGCATTAAATTTACTATGGAAATAGAAAAAGACGGCTGCCTCCCATTTCTGGATGTTGTCGTTCGCCGTAAAAGTGATGGCACATTAAGACATGCCGTATATCGGAAACCAACGCACACAAATCTATATCTTCATGCCATTAGCTGCTATCACCCTTCACAGACTATAGGTGTCCTTAAGACCTTAGTGCATCGGGCGCACTGTATATCCGATAAAGATAATTTGCAAGAAGAGCTCACATACCTCAAGAGCATTTTTAAATCGAATGGATTTTCTCCGCAACAAATTCGTAGAGCATTCGATGCATTCGATGCAAAACCTAAAAAGCAGGTATGTGATGGGGAAGAAGATAGTAATTCCTTCAGATCTAGTGCGTTTTTACCCTATGTGGGTGCTCTTTCCTCGAAGATAGGCCGTATTATTGAGAAGCACTGTGTTAAGGTGATCTTACGGTCCCCCATGAAGATTGCAACTTTACTCGGCTCTGTGAAGGATGATTTACAGCTTCGTAAAGCGGGTATGTATCAGATTCCTTATGGAAATTGTGAGAAGTCGTACATATGTCAAACAACACGCACCGTTCATGAGAGGTGTGTGGAGCATCGAAGATACACACGCTTATTACAGCCAGACAAGTCAGCTGTGGCCGAACATTGCATTGATACAGGTCATTCAATGAATTACAGTGATGTGAAAATTTTCACATCCACCTCTTTTTTTGGGAATCTGTCTTCAAGGAAGCTATAGAAATTAGATTAGCTAACAATTTAATATATAACGATAACGGTTTTAACTTGGACAAAGCATGGAATCCGGCTCTTGGAGTAATTAAACTGCAGAGAAGTCGTCATCGTGTCACCGCCGCCGATCATACATCGATAAGCGAATCGAATGTCTGTACGCCTTCGCTACAGGCGGCGCATGTGTAAGCGTTATGTCTCTGCCGCGCCGGCCGAAGTGGCCGTGCGGTTAAAGGCGCTGCAGTCTGGAACCGCAAGACCGCTACGGTCGCAGGTTCGAATCCTGCCTCGGGCATGGATGTTTGTGATGTCCTTAGGTTAGTTAGGTTTAACTAGTTCTAAATTCTAGGGGACTAATGACCTCAGCAGTTGAGTCTCATAGTGCTCAGAGCCATTTGAACCATTTGTCTCTGCCGCCGACCAGCATCTGTGACCCGCATACGCAGTACCGCCGCGGTGGAGCATATAAGGCTGCGCTTGGCATCTTGTCGTCTGTCTTGTGACTCACTCTGAGGATGGCCGGACGATAAGCGGCCGAAATATCAGTGGAGGAAATTTTATTTGCGCGGTTGCATGCCCGAAACTTAATGGATTATTCATATCGCCGCGAGAAGTTGAAAATGTACATCATTCTGGAGCTCTTCGAAACACACAAATGCACTGAGACACGCTGCATCGTCCTCCTGGTAAATGCCAATTACTCAAAGAAAAAAATAAACTGCATATAGTGGTTGACATGGTCCCCAAGGATAGATGCATACTTGTGTTGATGCATTTTGCCTTCCAGAATGATGAGGTCATCCAGGGAATGCCACGAAACATTATCCAGACAATAATGCTTCCTCCTCTGACCTTGAGTGTTAGTTTTCAGACGTTTCACGCCGTACGCTCTAACAAATATTGTCCGATGGAGCATAAAACATGATTTATCTGAAAAGGCCGTTTGTCGCCATTCATTGGACGCTAAGTTGCGGTACTCGAGTGTAAATTTCAGCCCTCGTCGCAGATGAACAGCAGTCAGCATGGTTGCATGAACGAGTTGCTTGATGCCGTTGGTAGGCCCTTGGTTCATCCGCGTGGTGAGTTTTTCAGCAATTGTCTCCTATTCGCCTGTACACATATCCGCAGCCGTCATCCGACCCTATCTTCTACGCCCGTGGTGCACCGCCGTGGTGCCGGTGTTGGATAGCACTATTTTGACATTCACTGTATACTTTAGGCATGACGGCACGGGAAGAATTTGAGCCGAAAGCCAATGATCGAGCCCTTTGGTCGTCAGACAAATCGCTTCGTTCCCGCGTTACAACAATGTCTCCGCATTCCACCGCCATTGATAGTGCTGCCACCTGCTATCTGTGAGTGATTGTTGCGCATTGACGTCGAAAGTAGGAGGTGGTCACATTAATGTGACGGGACCGTGCGAAATTAACTCTAAACGCTGACAGTTAGAGTAAACAGGTTTCTACACAGGTGGTGAATAAGAGACTTGTGAGAGATTAGTCTCTTCAGACTCTTAATCGGCAAAATCAGCAGCTAATTTGGTAATCGAAGCCCGACGGGTAAAAAGTGTGCAGAGAGACGAACTGACTACAATAAGTGAGCCGTGGCTGGCTCATGTTATGCTTTGGATTAAACCTTGATTGTTATTCTGTGTTTAGTCTCCCACGGTTATCGCGATTACGCTGTTATCCTCTGTCTCCGCGAGTGGCAGCAGCGGTGTGTATCGATATTCGCACCTTGTACTATCTGTGGCCTGGCGCTTATAGTTTCCGACTGTGCTGTGTGCGACGAGTTGGTCGGTTGGCGTGAAGCAGCGAGGAAATCTCCGCGGCGCGTAGTTTGGCCGAGGCCGCTGGCGGCGTCCACGCGCGGTCGGAGTGTGTGGTGCTGTTCCCATTGCTACGAGGTCCGTGGCTCACCGATCCCGGGCACGACAGTTGAGTTTGACTTAATCTACCAGCAAGTCACGACTGTTCACGTTGTGTCGTTTGGATTTCGTTGTCGGCTTTTGGGACATTCCCGCGAGCAACAACGTGTATTTGCAAGTTGGCAAATTTTAGCCACCCTCCGGTGGAGTTTAACTCTGCTTGGTTATTTTGAATTGAAGTGCACCAGCGGAATCTTCTGCCTTGTCGCCGTTAACGTTCAGGTTACCTGCCCTGGCCGTTGACGTAAATTCGTAAATTATGGGAGTGTCGCCCGGTTGGCCGTCCGGTCTAACGCACGGCTTTCCGGGCGGGAAGGAGCGCCTGGGGTTTAAATGGCTCTGAGCACTATGGGACTTAACTTCTGTGGTCATCAGTCCCCTAGAACTACTTAACCTAACTAACCTAAGGACATCACACACATCCATGCCCGAAGCAGGATTCGAACCTGCGACCGTAGCGGTCACGCGGTTCCAGACTGAAGCGCCTTTAACCGCACGGCCACACCGGCCGGCTGAAGGAGCGCCTGGTCCCCGGCACGAATCCGCCCGGCGGACTCGTGTCGAGGTCCGGTGAGCCGGCCAGTCTGTGGATGGTTTTTAGGCGGTTTTCCATCTGCCACGGCGAATGCGGGCTGGTTCCCCTTATTCCGCCTCAGTTACACTATGTCGGCGATTGCTGCGCAAACAAGTTCTCTACGTACGCGTACACTACCATTACTCTATCACGCAAACATAGCGGTTACACTCGTCTGGTGTGAGACGTTCCCTGGGGGGTCCAGCGGGGGCCGAACCGCACAATAACCCTGGGTTTGATCTGGGGCGGCGGGGGGTGAAGTGGACTGTGGTAATCGTCGTGGAATTGTGGACCACTGCGACTGCGGCGGGGACGGAGCCTCTCCGTCGTTTCTAGGCCCCCGGTTAACATATAATACAATAGAATGGGAGTCTATTTTGCTCAACGTGTTGTCGCTGTCCAGCACGGTGTGTGGTTTGACAGCTCAATGTATAATTGGTTGTGAGCGCCAATACCTTCTAGTTTGTTCCACTGAACTCCCTGTTGTGTGCTGGTCAGGTGGGGTGGAAGTTATCTTGTCTGTGGGTCCGTTGACTGTCTGTCGGTTGGGTTGTCGTCGGTTTGAGAATGGTTGAGCCGACTGCCTGTCTCACCTAAGAGAGCGTAAAGTGTTTGAATTCCAGGCCGACCCTCGGAAACATGTGAGCGCCGTTGAGTGTACTGCCTTTTCTTATTTGTCCTTGTTGTTTGTATTTGTATGGCTTCTAGCCGATTTTTATGTTAAGGTTGTTTTGCCCTTAAGGCGTAAGATTATTTGGACCTTCAGCCTACTTTAAATAACTGTTTTAAGGTGAGGCTTTGGCCTTTTAAAAAGTTTTTTTGGTTTGAGTCTTAAGTGATGGGCCTTCAGCCGACTTTAAATTAAAGTTGTTTTGCTCTTAAGGTTGTAATGGTTCTCTATTTACGTGACCATTATGGCACTCCAACCCCAGTTCTCGATACCAGTAATGTCGTAGTACTTTTCTGCGAATTAACAGACATATTTTTGTGACAATATTCACATTTGGTTTTATTAATGAATAGGTACTACGATGTATCGATATATTACAGTGATATGGTTCTTGTGTGTAATCATTTCTGTGAGACTGTCATAATCTTTGACTTACTTGTAACCGTTTTGGCGCGACTGCGCACAGAGCAGTCTTTGATTCACTTTGCAGAAGTTAAATTGTTATTTCGCTTTGTAAAAGAACAGTCAAGCCTTGTGTTTGGTTAAAGTGGAAATTAAATATATGAAGATTGATGCAAAACTGTTTTCTTGATGATGTGACAATTAAGAAGAAATATATGTGAATTTACAAGAAGTTCAATAAAAATGTGGATCGTGAACACCAAGTCAAAAATTATTTCTGCCATACCATTGTTCTGATCTGGGATTGTTTGATCATTAAGAATTTCCTGAAAAACACATTTGTTAGGTATTCAAATATTGCTAAAATACAGATCTGGGCCTTCTAGCAGTCAAAGTGGAATCACCCTAGAATCAACAAGATGAGCCATAACAACTTCGGCGAAATCTACGTGGGAATACATTCAAGATAAGTGCCAAAATTAATGACTTTTTTACAGTGACTTCATTATTTCCATTCTGACGATACCATCCACAGTCAATAACTTTGTTGTTGCCCGATGAAGCGAACATATGCTACTTGAGAAACATTATTAATCTGATTTCTAATCTACTTTGCAAGTGGTGGTATTGTCAGAAGGTGTCAGATTGTTTGGGCCTTCAGCCTGATTGAAAAAACAGATTTAAGATAAGACCTACTGCCCTTTAAATTTCTGATTTTGGTTTGAGCCTTAAGTTGTTAGTTTTCAGCTGATTTTAAATTAAAGTGGTCTTGCCCTTAAGGCATGAGATTGAATGGCGCATTCAGCCGGTAAACTAATGCTGTGTTTTTTTTAATTTTTTTTTTTTTTTGCTCTTGTAATGTTTGGTCAAATAAATAAAGTTGTATGTTCGAGTGTAACTGACAGCCGCTTATTTTGGCCCCTTTCCACAATTTAAACTACCTGTCATGTCCTGCGGGTTTAGCAGGGCGTCTCAGTAAGCAAGTTGAAACGAATGTAGTGTAGGTCGCGGCAGTTGCGCAGAAATGAACCTGGCTGGCGTCGATCAGTGCACCAAAACAGCCTTCGGACTGAACACTGCGTGGACAACAGCAAATGAGTAATGGTGCGTATTCAGTCTTGTCACATATGTGGGTGACGTCCACGCTAAGGTAGCGCGAGACCCTCGGCTTCCCTTCCCTGAATAAGACCCTGAGCGGCCGGTGGAGTGAATGCTCGAGCTGACAGAAATAATGACTGGCCATTAGCGGGGCTCCGGCGTCCTGGGCCGTGTCTCCGCGCGATAGTGTGGCCCGTGCCGGCCTGTCCGGCCACCGCGGGGATGACTAAACGCGGAGGGCGGCGCCGCAGTGGGCCGCCTTTGTCGCTAATGCGCAGGCGCTCCCGCTCTGTGCCATCAGTAGCGAGCGCCGGCGATTAAAGGGTTCCGCGGCGGCCATCTGTCGACATGTCAGCGGCGCCTAATCCGCAGTGCCGCGGTCCCATAGTCATGCAAATGCCTGGCCGCGTGGCGCGAGGCCCGATCCCACACGCTCTGCAGTCCGCCCCTCCCGGCACACATGACAATACTGCGCCATGTGGACGCTGACCCTCCCTCTAAAAGCGAGCTGCTGCTACGGACTGCAACGATATATCGCTGTCTTTCCTATGCAGTTATTTCAGAGATCTCATATCGATATTTTCACATAGATAATACATTGAGGTGGCAAAAGTCACATATACAGATGGCAGAGCCGACCGAGGTGGCCGAGCGGTTCTAGGCGCTACAGTCTGTATCCGCGTGACCGCTACGGTCGCAGGTTCGAATCCTGCCTCGGGCGTGGATGTGTGTGATGTCCTTAGGTTAGTTAGGTTTAAGTAGTTCGAAGTTCTAGGGGACTGATGACCTTAGAAGTTAAGTCCCATAGTGCTCAGAGCCATTTGAAGCATTTTTGAACAGATGGCAGTAGTATCGCGTACACGAGGTATGAATGGGTAGTGCATCTTCGGAGTTGTATTCTGTACACAGGTGATTCATGTGAAAAGATTTCCGACTGGTTACGATCTCATGGCGAGAATTAACAGAGAACGCGGAATGCTAGTTGGAGATAGAAGCATGCGATATTCCATTCGGAAACAGTTAAGGAATTCAATACTCCGAGCTCCGCAGTGTCAAGAGTGTGCCGAGACTACCACATCTCAGGTATTACCCCTCACCACTAACAACGCACTGGCTGACGGCCTTCAGTTAGCGACCGAGAGCAATAGCGTTCGCGTAGAGTTGCCAGTACTACCAGACAAGCAACACTGCGTGAAATAACAGCAGAAATCAATGTGCGACGTACGAAGAATGAATCCGTTAGGACAGTGCGGCTAAATCTGGCGTTAATCCGCTATGACAGCAGATGACCGAGGTGAATGCCTTTGACAAACTGCCTATTGGCTTCTGTCTCGGGTTCTTCGGCCGACGTCCATCTAATGATTTTTCTGACGTTTCGCCAGCACGAGTGGCTGGCATTGTCAAAGCTTCACACTCCATTGCCGGTGGTGAACTGGAGCCGAGCTCGCGGCCGCAGACTATATGTACCCGGCGCGCCAACGTCCGAGGGCTTCTCCGCGGTCATTTCCGGTGCGGTTCTCCTCTTGGTACCTGCGACGGTCGTTCGCTGCAGTACAGGAAGCCAGGATGCGTTTACCTTAAGGCTTTCCTCTTTCTTGTTGAAACTGTTCGCGTGTTTTTGTATTTCTACAGCTTCTCTGAACAAGCGCGTGTGATAGTGCTTCTCTACAGCCAGAACTTCCGTGTCGGCGAATTTTATTACATGGTCGGTCTCATTGAGTGCGTGCTCTGCCACGGCCGATTTCTCCACCTGCCCCAACCTACAATGTCTCTTATGCTCGTTGATCCTGGTGTTGATGGATCGTCCAGTCATTCCGACATAAACTTTTCCGCATGTGCATGGTATTCGGTATATTCCTGACATGGAAGTGGGTCTCTTTTCTCCTTCGCCGATCTAAGACACTCTTTGATCTTCCTTGTCGGTTTGAAAATCGTTTGAGGTGTTGCGGCTCACATATTCGTCCCGCTCTCGTTACGAGCGTACTAATCATGCCTCTTTTTCTGGATCGGGTGGTGGTTTGACAGTTTGTGCAGGTATCGGTCCGTGTGTGTCGGTTTTCGATGCACGCTGTGTCCCAGGTTTTCGCCGTCCCTCGTGACCAGCACATCTAGAAATGGCAGTTTCTTGTCCTTTTCTACTTCCATGGTAAATGTTATGTTGGCATGGAGGCTGTTCAAGTGTCTTAGGAAGTCACCGAGCTGTTCTTCACCATGGCTCCACACCACGAAAGTATCATCGACGTACCTGTACCACACCTTAGGTTTGCAAGTCGCCGAGTCCAGTTCCTGTGCTTCGAATTGTTCAATAAATCCTGAAGGTAAACGGATCCTGGCTTCCCGTACTCCAGCGAACGACCGTCGCAGGTACCAAGAGGAGAACCGCACCGGAAATGACCGCGGAGAAGCCCTCGGACGTTAGCGCGCCAGGTACATCAGACAGTCACACCAACTTTATTAGAACTTTCTTTGATCCCGTCTGTCTTGACTAATTTTCATTCTACTGGAGATAGGCGCTTATGTAGATCATGCGCGATAACCTGGTGATGTCTATTAATTTCATACTGTGCCTGTTTGAGTTTTAGAAGAATGCCTGGGTTGGGCCCAGTGTGTGGTGTGTGTTGGACAAATGCGCTCTACGAGACAGCGTTCACTAGGGCTACGTCTTACGCGCAAATGACCATCACTTATGTACAGGCAGCATCTGCTTCCATTACTGAAGACCATGGCGCACCATTCCGTCTCCAAAGTGATTCTCTGGCGACGCCAGTCGAACTGTGCACTCGATGCTGTAGTGTGCGTGGAAGCCGGGCTAGATGTGAGCGTGCCCGTAGTCTCACTGATAATAAGTGGTTCGCCACAGTTCGCGTTGACACGTCTGAGCTCACAACAAGCCCTCTTGTCTGTGCAGTAGCAGCTGTACGATCTGCCACTGCTGCCCTTACAATACGACGATACTGGCGGGCGTCTATGCCGCATGTAAATGCAGAACCTCATCTGTGGATGTGAGAATGTTCATATTGCTATTGGTACCAGCGTCATTGCACAACTGACGCAGCACGTCCAGCTTGTGTAGCAATTCTCTGAAAGGACTATCCCACCAGTCGGGAGGCCACAATTTGACCTCTTTCAAACTTGCTCATTTGGCTGTAGAAGGCACGAGTGCTTCTCTGCGGCATGGTTGCCTGCTTGCTTCAGACGTTTGTACCTCACTGAGCTTTCTCACTGTGAGGATTTCCCATTAAGGGTAGGCACAGGTGGCGCTCTGGTGACCCGGCAGGTTAACCAACAGCGTTAATGCGCTGCTTCCTGGACTCGGGTAGGCGCGCCGGTTTCGGATCGAATCCGCCCGGCGGGTTAACGACGAGGGCCGGTGTGCCGGCCAGCCTGTATGTGGTTTTTAGGTGTGTCGTGTATTCTCCGCCCTGTGAATTTTCCTCCCAGAAAAGGTCGAGTAAGGGGCCACTAATCGCCTGGGGACGCGAGCTAGCATGCTCAAGCCGTACGGTACTATCCATACTATATGTTGCATGTAACAATTTCAGTGTTATTAATTCTGATATGTATATGTCTTAATGTAGAGAGTTCTTACTGACTAAAAATAAAAAAATGATTCTATTAATTTATGCAGAAATTTGGTTTAGAACACAAACACAGCGCGTTGCCCAAGTGGAGCACAAAATAAGTAAATAAATAAATAAACAAGTAAATTGCGGTCAGGTTTTTGAAGGGCCATTTGTTGGCTGGTTCAATGCTGAAATTTGTTAAACTTTCGACAGAGAAGCACTCGACCCAAAGCACATGAAAGAAAGCGCAAAAATATTATAGTTCAAGAGTGCATTTGTAGATGATCAAAAAATTGACGAGACTAACAAAAATTAAGAACCTATTATGGAGGTGGTTCTTGATAAAACTGAAGGACTTAAAGAAAACGATGAAAATCTTGCATATAACTATCATCCACAAGCAGACAATGTATTAGTTGAAGAAAGAGCAAATGAAGAAGAATCCAATGAAAGTAATAGTAATATTTTCTTTTCTGACATCTGTTAGTGGCCTTTTACTGTCTTGGAAATCTAACAGTTGAATCATCAAAATAGTAAGTGACAAAAAATTTAAAAACAAACATTACTCATTCGTTTTTGTTTAACAGACAATGAGATAAAAAGAAGCGTTAAATAACAGTTAACGTCTGACTCCTTCTATATCAGCCGTAGCGTGCGAGTATTTTTAGAACTTGGATGGCGCATTCAACTAAAAATCACAATTTGTACTATTCTTGTTGTAGTATCTTCACCACAGGAAATTTGGTAAAATGCAAATGCAACTGGGCAGATATTAGTCTCATTTTTAATACTTCCAAAATCTGCATGAATTGTATATATCTGTGAAAGCTGTTTGCTACAGCACTTGAAGTACCATCCATAGGAAGTTTCGTTTACTTCTTAGAGCCTTTCTCCCTGCTCTTCCACAAAAAACTATTATCCTGTCTCCCTATTTATCGTCGCCTAACAGGAAACTGCTGCCATCATTCATAGTTATTAGCTCTGCTTTAAGTTCAATCTCTTCTCTTGTCTGCCGCGCGGGGTTAGCCGAGCGGTCTGAGGCGCTGCAGTCATGGACTGTGCGGCTGGTCCCGGCGGAGGTTCGAGTCCTCCCTGGGGCATGGGAGTGTGTTTGTCCTTAGGATAATTTAGGTTAAGTAGTGTGTAAGCTTAGGGACTGATTACCTTAGCAGTTAGGTCCCATAAGATTTCGCACACATTTGAACATTTTTTCTTTTCTTGTCTCTGGATCCCTCTCACTTCCCTGCGAGTTGGCTCTTTGCTTGTATAACGTACTCTTCGTTGTTCGCTGCTCTGGCATTCCTGTCACAAAGTCGTACCCTCTATTATGCAAGCTACCTAGCCCCTCTGAATAGATTTTGGAAATAGACGTAATTTCCTCTCGTGCCCTCTTCTTTGCCTGGTTCCCATTCCTCTGTACTTCCAACCCTGCGTCATCCGGAGCTCCATATTGATGCTCGTGCGAAAAGAGCACTGTAGAATCCTTGATTTTAAGCTTTCCACAGAAATGCTGTTTTGAACAGCGCCAAATCACAGTCCCATCTTCCTTCGTTTTCTTCACTGCTTCATAGTGGCAACTAGGCTTACCACGAATTGTCATTGAAACTTCCATATCACAACTACTGAGATGGTAATATCCAATTAGCACGATGTGAAGTCTACGAAAACTAGAGCGATACTAACAGGCAGACGGGACTGTGCGGGCGGAGTTCGGCCGAGTCCAGGGAACAGGTAGAGCAAGCAAGGTGATTAGGACGGTCCGGCTGCAGGTAGGACGGGACACACGAGGCGGAGAGTTCGCAGATTTCTAGTGGGGCGGAAAGTTCGCAGGGCGGAGAATTCATACATTCGTTTTTAGGCGGTTTTACACATCCCCTACGTGAATACCGGGCTGGTCCCGACGTCCCGCCTCAGTTACACGACTCGCAGGCATTTGATTTATGTTCGGACTATTTCGTGATTTACACTAGACGCAGACAGCTGGGGTACGCTAATTCCGTCCCAGGGGTACGAGATGCCGGCAGGAAGGGTATGCGGCCACCCCTTCAAATTAACCTTGCCAAATCCAGTTGTAAATACGCCGACCGTGCGTCAACTGCAGGAAACAGGCGCAAGCGAAAGAAGAAGAAAAAGAAGGAGACAGATGGCGCTCTGGTAGCTATGCCACTATGCTATCTGCTGGCGGACGACGTTGAAACGATTATCAATTCATCGACAACCCCCATGCTGGCGTATGCCGTCATCGGATCAAAATTGACGTCGACTTTCCACGTGTACTATTTTTTTTCGAGATAGTATGTGTGCGGATACTTTTGATGAGATATTTGTTTGATAAAAATGCCAGTGATTCTTTGACGTACCATCTTTGCAGGCCTTTGTAGAGACGACGTAAAAGCAGTTGTCTGTTGGAAAAAGTAGAGTATGACACTGGCGAGAGCTCGTCGTGTAATAGGCCGCGAGAACGCAATCATTATGTTCTGTCGCCAAGCGTCAGAAGTCTGCCTGGGCTGCAGACCTTAGGCGTGAGAAGCCACACGAGCATGATCAGCTTGAACACAGACATCAGCCGTACCACTAAAACTATAGGTGAAATAATAATTACAGATAAGGAAGGAATCGTTTTGGACAAGGTCGAGGTGTAAGAACGTAGACTCACTTCGCCGCAGTGACGATTCAACTACTACAACCTGTGCCGAAGATACATGCAGCGTTCACAAGCTCCCACGCAGGTGCTTCCCCACGCGGGATCACTGCAGTGACCGTCCCATATTGAAGACACGTATCGTTCCTCGATATAACTCACCACGTGAAAAATAAACAGTAACATTCCACAACAGTTGTGGTCTCCTGTATAATAGTTTGTTACTTCGTTTTATTGTTTGCGAGTGTCATTTCTCGGAAGGGTTACACATCAGTCTTCCAGAGTCATATATATAACGCCATAAACGTTGTCTTGTTTGCACGTCACGATGGATTATTGTTTCCATTCATTAAATTGCTGTTAATGGCAAACCATGGTGAATTTACAACGAGAGTGATAAAAGAAAAGGAATTTACAGATGTATTATTATTATGATAATGGTCTGTGGCCTACATAATCATATGTTGTATTTAAAATTGCTTATAGATTTATTTATTTCTGAATTACTGATATCATTCATAATTATGTCGAAGCTGAAAATAGAGATATATTGCGGTATCCTGTCTACTACTCCATAATATCATTAATTTTGTATAGTATATCAAGGTTTGCACTATAAAATGCTTTCACCAGATTGCCAAACACCGGTGGTTGTGGTAATGTCGGAGCTCTCGAATCATTTACTACTGGACTGGAGTTTCCCCCTTATACAGACCTATCCTTAAGAAACACTACTTTAATCTGTATGCAAAGGATTTCTACAAAAGTAATTACATTTTGGCCTAGTAGTGGATCTTAAGTTTTCATCACAAGTCAATATATATCGTGTGAAATATGCCACAAATGATATTAGAATTGCAAAATTAAATGACTGAAGGAGCTTCGTATTAAGGTTAAAATGAGAAAAGTTTCACAACAAATAGGTTTCTTTATCTAAAAACATGCGGAAAACAGTGTTTTGTCATAGGAAAAATAAAACAAAATAGTTCAAATCAATGGATCACATTTATGGGAACTGAAGTGTTCAGTTGGGAATGCTGATATGAAAGGGCTGCTGTTCAAATAGGCTGCTGTTCAAATACTACGCCACCTACTGTGAGTACTGCTGGTAAAACTCTGTAACTGATTTTGGTCCACGAGACAGTGACCGTGGTGTAGTACTTGTAACAGCTGTCGCTAAGACAGAAACAACGGAACAGTGATTATTAATAGCAAAACTGCCGAATTCCCCACATTCCTTAGCTGCTAGTATATTTACCACAGACCGTTGCCATAATTTCGACTTTGTGCTTTGCGCTGTGATGAGATGCAAATTTACGACAAGGGCCGCATGTTCTCCGCCACAAACACCACATTCTGACGTCACAACGGAGTCACAACCACTGACAACCCACCTCAGCTTCATGTTTCCGACTCCTCGCTTCGGCTTCTTGCCACTAAGTCACAGAGAATGCTTTGTGCTGCCAAATTACTCCACGTGGACTCAACCAAACACATGTGTCAACCAACACGATACAGCAGCATATTTCTATGCTAGCTCCATAAAAAAACATCTCCAGTTTCTCTCCCTCCAGTAGACGGGTTGAAGTTCAACCCGTAACCCTAACTCTTCCAACAGAGTTACTTGTTGCAAAAAAGTCAGTAGTGCCTCTTTACATCTTCTGACGTGACCGTCTGATTTCCAACAAAAACGTTCACTTGTTCAGCAAGTGGGAAATCGCTAGGCATGAGAACCAAAAGGAAAGCAGAAAAACATGCAGTCTACAAAAGCGACACACATTCAGCCCGAAAATAGCGAGACAGTGTAAAAACAGTCGTCATCCGGCGTAAAACGTTCTGGCAGGCGTTTACTTGGTGTTGGGAGCGACCCTGTGGCTTTCAATGGACGCCGGCCAGCCTCCGCTCACAGCTACCACCAGGCCCCGTTCGGCCAAGCTCTCACCTTGCGTGAGGTCCGTTTTGTGTGAAAGAGCTGCCCAGCCCTCCCCTGCTGTGCGAACAGCTATTCCTTCTGTTAATACACTATTGGTCATTAAAATTGCTAAACCAAGAAGAAATGCAAATGGTAAACAGGTATTCATTGGACAAATATATTATACTAGAACTGACATGTGATTACATTTTCACGCAATTTGGGTGCATAGATCCTGAGCAATCAATACCCAGATCAATCACCTCTGGCCGCAATAACGGCCTTGATACGCGTGGGCATTGAGTCAAACAGAGCTTGGATGGCGTGTACAGGTACAGCTGCCCATGCAGCTTCAACACGATACCACAGTTCATCAAGAGTAGCGACTGGCGTATTGTGACGAGCCAGTTGCTCGGCCACCATTGACCAGACGTTTTCAATTGGTGAGAGATCTGGAGAATATGCTGGCCAGGGCAGCTGTCGAACATTTTCTGTATTCAGAAAGGCCCGTACAGGACCTGCAACATGCGGTCGTGCATTATCCTGCTGAAATGTAGGGCTTCGCAGGAATAGAATGAAGGGTAGAGCCACGAGTCGTAACACATCTGAAATGTAACGTCCACTGTTCAAAGAGCCGTCAATGCGAACAAGAGGTGAACGAGACTTGTAACCAATGGCGCCCCATACCTTCACGCCGGGGATACGCCAGTATGGCGATGACGAATACGCGCTTCCAATGTGCGTTCACCTCGATGTCGCCAAACACGGATGCGACCATCATGATGCTGTAAATAGAACCTGGATTCATCCAAAAAAATGATGTTTCGCCATTCGTGCACCCAGGTTCGTCGTTGAGTACACCATCGCAGGCGCTCCTGTCTGTGATGCAGCGTCAAGGGTAACCGCAACCATGGTCTCCGAACTGATAGCCCATGCTGCTGCAAACGTCGTCGATCTGTTCTGCAGATGGTTGTTGTCTTCCAAAGTCCCCATCTGTTGACTCAAGGATCGAGACGTGGCTGCACGATCCGTTACAGCCATGCGGATAAGATGCCTGTCATCTCGACTGCTAGTGATACGAGGCCGTTGGGATCCAGCACGACGTTCTGTTTTACCCTCCTGAACGCACCGATTCCCTATTCTGCTAACAGACATTGGATCTCGACCAGCGCGAGCAGCAATGTCGTGATACGATAAACCGCATTCGCGATAGGCTACAATCCGACCTTTATCAAAGTCGGAAACGTGATGGTACGCATTTCTCTTCCTTACACGAGGCATCACAACAACGTTTCGCCAGGCAACGGCGGTCAACTGCTGTTTGTGTATGAGAAATCGGTTGGAAACTTTCCTCATGTCAGCAAGTTGTAGGTGTCGCCACCGGCGCCAACCTTGTGTGAATGCTCTGAAAAGCTAATGATTTGCATATCATAGCATCTTCTTCCTGTCGGTTAAATTTCGCGTCTGTAGCACGTCATCTTCGTGGTGTAGCAGTTTTAATGGCCAGTAGTGTGCCTTCCCAGTTGTCGCCCACCGAAAAAATACGCTTGCCTCTGCTTACAGATGTAGCGAAACAGATCAAGCAAGTAATGATTAAATGAAGGAAGGATCTATAACCTCTTGGTTGACCACAGCAACCAAATACTGACCCTATAAGTGTGTAGTCGCTTTTAGATCAAACATCTCTTCAGAATATTGATAAACAACACCGTAATGATCATAATTATGAAAGGGCAGCAGTCCAAAATTACCTGCAGCCTTTCAAGATCATAAAATGTTCCCAGTGGCAATAAAGTCGTCTCGCTCGGGGTGGTCGCGTGGTTTGAGGCGTCATGTCACGGACTGCGCGGACCCTCCCGCCGGAGTTTCGGGTCCTCCTTCGGATATGGGTGTATGTGTTGTTCTTAGTATAAGTTACTTTAAGTAATGTGTAAGTCTAGGGAGCGATGACCTAAGCAGTTTGGTCCCTTAGGAATTCACACACATTTGAACAATTTTTTGAATTAATCATGGATTTATTCACTTTAGCATATTATCCCTCAAGGTAAATAGAGCTTGTTTAGTTCATAGAAGCTTTTGAAAGTGTTTGTTACTGAATGTGCTTTTTGTCTGTAGCAGCCCACTTGAAAAGTCACTCATACTTTGACCTATCTATCTAATTTTGTCTCTTTCACTTCTTATGCTATGTGTTTCTCAACTTTATTTCTTAGGAAGTCACTATTACTTTCTTCTTAATCCACATTCTGAACTAAGTGTATTGTCCATTCGATTCGAAAAATTTGTAAACCTTCCTCAGCATCAGCCAACAGGAATATGAACTGTGTGTTCCTTACCGTTGCTTTTTGGTCTCAGGTTCTTCTATTCCCACTCTCATACTTCTGAATCTTTAGTGTCTCTTCACCATACAACTTAAACATCTTCAGAGACTGAGCCTGTATTTTTCAATTTATCAATTTCGTTACTCCCACAGGAGATTTTTATTATTATTATTATTATTATTTTGTTTTGTTTAAGAGTTGTTTACATTTCTCCGATCCCATTTGGAAGGCAGGCTGGAAGTGACTATGTTGCCGCTCTTCAGGCATTTATTTACAAATCATAATTCAACTACGTATGAAATTTAAATTACAAATGATTATGTTTATGAAAAGATAATGAACACGTGATGTACATTCCAAATCGTATGGAGGATGATGTGATAAGGGCTCTTGGTAACTATGAGTGTGTAATGGGATGTAGGAAGTGTTCGGGAGGACGTTGGAAACAGATGGATGGACTGTGTTTGTGAGAAGGAATTGGTAGTTGGGACGCAGGTGTTGGGATAAGCAATATGGTGCCACCTGGGGTGGCTTGGGGCCTTCATCTGGGATTGGATGGGATGGTTAGGTAGGCTATTTTAGGAATCAGGAGTATATCTCGCGGATGAGTTCACTGTCGGGGAGGGGGATGCGAGTGAAATTTTGTTGTGAAAGATATGGATTGCATGTAGAAGGAGGGGCGTTGGAACATGCTGATCGAGGTACGGTAACAAGCCAGTGTCATCAAGAATGAGAGAGACTTAATGAAACGTTTCGTAAAAAACTGAGAAGCTCTGTCATTTAACACATTTACTAACACAAAATTGAAGGACCTTTGAACAAAATTAAGCGAATGATTGAATCGAAAATGGAAACAATATTCTTCTGAATACTGAAAGAAAGGTTAACTTCTTCTTGAAGTGTCTAGATCCAAAGAAAAACAAACTTCATTTCCTGGCAGGAAACTCAGACAACGCTTGGAACCACCCAACTGGCAAATTCACTACCCTGGCGCGTAAAATGGCCTTGGTTCTGAGCTAAAGTCCGTGTCCAGAATGGAAAATAAAAATTTGTCTGATTTCAATAGTTACTACTGAAACTTCTCCGAGTCCGAAAGTTATGTGCTGAGCAGCCCAGAAGCACGATGTCGAGCGAGGACGGCGACAGCGGTGACGAGCGGATTGGGCGGTAGCAACGGCGGCGACTTCGGAAATGAACATCAACCGTCAGTGGATGGACGAAGTACCAGCCGCGGGCAGAGGGCGGCCTTCAATCCTGGTCGCACGGATGACTACAACTCTCTTATTGGCTCGTTTGCTTGTTTGTGGATGCATGACATACACTGGAGTGACAATCGTCATGGAATATTTCCTAATATCGTGTAGGGCCTCTTTTCGCCCATCGTAGTGCAGCAACTCGGTGTGGCATGGACTCGATAAGTCGTTGAAATCAACTGCAGTCATTCAGCCCCTATAGCCCCGCATAATAGCGAAAGTGTTGCCGGTGCATGATTTTTGCGCGCGGACTGACCTCTCGATTATGTCCTATAAATGTTCGATAGGAGTCATGCCGGTCGATTTGGGTGGTCGAATGATTCTGTCGAATTGTCCAGAACGTTCTTCAAACTAGTCGCGAACAGTTGTGGCCTGGTGACATGGCACATTGCCATCCATAAAAATTCCATCGTTGCTTAGGATCATGAAGTCTGTGAATGGCTGCAAATGGTCTCTAAGTAGCTGAACTTCTAGAAGACCCAATCCATTCCATGCAAACACAGCCCACACCGTCATGGGGCCATCGCCAGTATGCACAGTGCCTTGTTGACAACTTGGGTCCATGGCTCAGTGGGGTCTGCGCCACACTAAAACCCTAGCATCACTCTTAACAACTGAAATCGGGACTCGTCTGACCAGGCCACGGTTTTCCAGTTATCTAGGCTCAACCGATATGGTCATGACCCCACGAGTGGCGTTGCCGCCAATGTCGAGCTGTTAGCAAATGCATTCACGTCGATCGTCTGCTGCGATGGCCCATCAACGCCAGATTTCACGGCACTGTCCTAACGGATACGTTCGTTGTACGTCCCAAATCGATTTCTGCGGTTATTTCAGGCAGTGTTGCTTGTCTGTTAGCACTGACAACTCCACGCAAACGCTACTGCATCACTGCTTACATTCTATATGAATAGAAGAATATAACGTAAGAACGAAAGTAACTTTCGCATGACGTGTCATTCCAAGTAACATAGCTCGATGAAACTTGGACCATACATATAAAAAATTGATACGGTGTGCTACCAGGGTGGTTCGCAAAGTTCTCGGAATCACCACGAGAGGTCAGCGCTAGTGCAGCGAGTTGTTCACGTCATATTCATTGGACTGTTGCCTGCAAAAACGTGCCACGTGAATTTTAGGGACCATGGGCGTCCAGAGCTATATGGCTCACGAGAACATAGCAGAGTGCCTTTAATAGAGATTTGCAATAGTGTTAATGTAGAATACACCAAACGGGGCTCTCTCGCTTGTTTCTCCTAAATAAATTGCCATTACCCAACAAAGTGCCCGAAGGTAAAGAAAGCCATGCCGAGATTCTAAAGAAAGTTTTGCTGGATTTCTTCTTGACCTCAGGCATAAATAAAGCATTAGGGAAAAGAACGACGTAAAGTAAATAGTACTATTAGTTATTGTGAGAAACTTATTAGTAATATACATTTTGGAAAGAATAACTCTAGTAAATGAATAAAACTGAAACTAACCTATCACAATTTTAACGCTCTGTCCTAATGTAACAACGTTAAAGAACGTACTAAATTATTATTTACTAGCAACTATTAAATGAAAAGGAGTAATCTCAGTATATTCGGTTAAGAATTACCATAATAGCACAATTAAAGGTAAATGACAAATAGTCACAACAATATTGTCATAAGAGGATTGAATCTATCTAAGAGCAAGGACTTCAGATTACGGAAAATGTGAGAAAAATGTATAATAGTAACAGTTAAATATAATACATAGAAGAAGTTTTATTTTCGGTTAAAACCTGACAAACTGAGCTTGTGGGTGGGGTATGTAGTGGGACGTGAAATTGAAGCGTCACCCATCCACCAGTGTCAGCCCAGTTTGCAGGTGAATATAAGTTTAATTTAGTGTTTTGTTTATGTATTTTGTAATATTTGTAATGTCTGTGAATTATCTAAAGTTTTGTATTTATTTTTATGTTTCATGTACGGAGAGGGCGACGCAACGAACGGGGACAGCATCTTCACTGCCGGGACCAGAGAGAAAATTGCTGGCCACTATACGTCGCGGGTCGACAGCCAAAGAGCAACAGAAGATCCTGAAACCGAGTTGTTGCGTCGTGCTTCTAAAAACTGAAAAAATAAGAATTTGTAATGTTTCTACAACAATGACGTCATAAAAAGTTTAATCATGTTGTAAATGTTCAGGTCTATCTTGTCAAGGCTCAGGTTCACGTCTATATGTAGGAAGATATTAAACTAGTGGATGCTACAAAAGTTTAAATACGTGTTCCGAGAATTTATTTATGAAGAATTATGTTAGGTAATTTATTTGACAAGATTATTAATTTTTGACAGTGCTCATCGCGAGTTTGATTCTTGAAAGTTTATTCGATGTGGCTCTAATATTTATTAAATCAGATCACTTGCATTAATATAATTTCTGAGAAGAAACAAACGACATCTAAATTGAAAAAAGTTTGCGCATACCAATTGGCCTGAGTGACGTAATTCTGCGCATACGACTCAAATGATGATGTTTTAATTACAGTTTCGTTCAAGAACCATTCAGAGACAATTTAAAAAGAATTCAAATAATTTTGAAGTGTGTTGTAACTGACGTAGGTGACGAAGTCTGCACATGGTCATAGGTCAAAAGAAAATCATTTATATAAAACTTACGTCGTTACACTACATCACCACATCTACTGTCTACACTAGGAGATTAACAATTCTTCAGATGTTGAATTACACTGAAGAGCGAAAGAAACTGGTACACCTGCTTAACATCGTCTAGGACCCTCGCGAGCACACAGCAGTGCCACAAAACGACGTGGCATGAACTCAACTAATGTCTGAAGTAGTGCTGGAGGGAACTGACACCACGAATTCTGCAGGGCTGTCCATAAATCCGTAAGAGTACGAGGGGGTGAAGATCTCTTCTGAAGACCACGTTATAAGGCATTCCAGATATGTTCGAAAATGTTATGTCTGGGGAGTTCGATTGTCAGCGGAAGTGTTCCTAGAGACACTCTGAAGCAATTCTGGACGTGTGGAGTGTCAAATTGTCCTGCTGGAATGCCAAAGTCCGTCGGAATGCACAATGGGCATGGAAGGATGCAGGTGATCAGACAGATGCTTACGTACGCGTCTTCTGTCAGAGTTGTATCTAGACGTATCAAGTGCCCCATATCACTCCAGCTGCACACGCCCACACCGTTACAGAGCCTCCACCAACACGAAAAGTCCCCTGCTGACATGCAGGGTCCATGGATTCATGAGGTTGCCTCCATACCCATACACGTCCATCCACTCGATACAATTTGAAACGAGACTCGTCCAACTAAGCAACATGTTACAGTCATCAACAGTCCCTTGTCGATGTTGACGGGTCCAGGCGAGACGTAAAGCTATGTGTTGTATAGCCATCAAGCTCAGAAAGCCCATATCGATGATGTTTCGTTGAATGGTTCACACGCTGACACTTGTTGATGGCCCAGCACTGAAATCTGCAGAAATTTGTGAAAAGGCGGCACTTGTGTTACTTTGAACGATTCTCTTCAGGCGCCATTGGTCCAGTTCTTGCAGGATCTTTTTCCGGCCGCAGCGTCGTCGGAGATTTGATGTTTTACAGGATTCCTGATATTCACTGTGCACTCGTGAAATGATCGTACGGGAAAATCCCCATTTCATCGATACCTCCGAGATGCTGTGTGTGCCGACTATAACACCACATTCAAATTCACTTAAATCTTGATAAATGCCATTGTATCAGCAGTAACCGATCGAACAACTGCACCAGACACTTGTATTATATAGGCGTTGTCGACCGCAGCGCCATATTCTGCATGTTTACATATCTCTGTATTTGAATACGGATGCCTACACCAGTTTCTTTGGCGCTTCAGTGTATGTTCTATATTTCGATGCGTAAGATTCTAGGTTCGAATATAAATTGCTCAATTGCTCTGGATTTTCCATATTGTCCTTAATCCTAGAATACAACTTCTCATGGCACTATTTCCACCTCGCAGCAACTTCTTTCTTGTCTTCAATATGGTTTTCTTCTCATCATCTGCCATCCAAGTACGAGGATTGTATTCACCGGTGATGCTGTTAAGTTCCTTGCAAGAATCACGCACTTGACTGTGGTTATAATGTTGTTATATCTCATCACAGATACCGTTAATGATCTCTCCTTTGTACCGAGCGAGGTGGCGCAGTGGTTAGACACTGGACTCGCATTCGGGAGGCCGACGGTTCAATCCCGCGTCCGGCCATCATGATTTAGGTTTTCCGTGATTTCCCTAAATCACTCCAGGCAAATGCCGGGATGGTTCCTCTGAAAAGGCACGGCCGACATCCTTCCCCGTCCTTCCCTAATCCGATGAGACCGATGACCACGCTGTCTGGTCTCCTTCCCCAAACCAACCAACCAACCATCTCTCCTTTGCGCAATTCCGTTGTATTTCTCTGAACAGGTTCCTGTACCTGCCTTGGTCTTGGATGGTGTGGATACCAGTTTCCTCCAACTTGTTTATCTTTTAAATTAGTTATAGGGCGGACTGTCATATCCAAGGGTGTTTTGAACTTTGTTGTCGTTCTGATATTGGAAGTGTCGAGGAAACGATCTCCTTCTTCTCGTCCCACGTGTGTGATGCTGGTTCATCTTTATCAAGACTGATGTTGTGGAGTTACAAGCTCACCGGATTCTCAAAAAGCTCCCTTGTTTGTGAGTCTTAGTTGTCCTTATCCGCTCATCTTGGTGGATTTGAGCTTAAACCGCATTTTCATGGGCAGCGAATCGTGATCACTTCCACTGCCAGCTCCAGCGAAGGTCGCACAGTCCAAGATCGATGTCTTCCAACGTCTTTGCAGTAGGATGATATCAGTCTGGTTTATAAATCGATCACCAGATGATATCCAAGTGTACATTCGTCTTGGCTGATGTCGGAACATGGTGTTATAGATATTCAAGTCGTTACTATAGTAAGTACCCTCGACGGGCATTTCTCTCACCCGGACCAACGACAGATCGACAGATTGTAAGTGCGTGTCTTCGGTAGTATCTCGAAGTTTAACATTAAAGTCTCTTGAATTATATTCTGTTCTTTGTCAGAGATCTTACTAAGGACTTATTCCAGTTGTTCACAGAACTCCTCTACCTCCTCATCCGATGCTGTGGTAGAAGGGACATAGATCTGAATGATATGCACTTGTAAAATACTGGCACATGGTTGAAAGAAGTGGAAACAGGGTTAAATCATTGGAAGGTTTGAACGTGGCATGGAGGAGAAAGAGAGGGGGTGGGGTGGGGGCCGTGTAATGTGTATAGCGTTTAGAACGGAGCGTTGTGCGCGGCGCGTGGTGCCTGGTGGCGACAGCAGTGTCGCGTAATTGGCGGCACTCGCTAATGGGCGGCTGTCAGCGCCAGCAGCGGCGACGCCGGCAACTAAACTCTTCGGGCCCGCCGCTGCGCCTCCTCGTTACGGGCGGCCCACAGACACTCGCCGTCACCAGCGGCTGTCCCCTATTGTCAGGTTGCAAGGCGTAAGCCGCTGTTTCTGAAAATCATTCAAAGGATCTAACGCTGTGCCGCTTCCGACAATGTAGTTACCTTTTAACTGCAGTTGACAAACTTATTAATTACACTACTCAGCAACGTCCTCTAGACTTTACTTGTGGAAGTCCATGGTTCACGCGGACGTGGGATAGTGGCTGATGACATAAAAAAAAAACGAACTACCACAGCCGTAAAATCAAAGAAATTTATTTCAAACGAAATTTCGGCGCAACGTTTACCCCATCTTCAGGTCCATTATAAAACCAAATCAGCACATTTTTCACGATCGAACAAAAAAGAACTCGTATAAATGTTTGTAATGACACTTTGAATACCATTGAAATTGAACCTAATTTCTTGGAAAGAGTGATAACGTGACGAATCTTGATTTTTCACTTACTCGTATGATCCAGAAACTAAGCGCGAATACATGTATTGGTAGGGCCAAAATTCACCGGGAGCTAAAACGCTCGAATGAGCAAATCAAGATCCAAAGTGATTTTTTTTATATTCATGGAATTGTATATCTTGGCTGGATTCCTGAAGGTCGAACTGTCAACCACCATTACTACCTCGACGTTCTTGCTCAATTCCAGGAGAAAATAAGAAAACAACGACCCGAATTGTGGAAGAACAAGTCACAGGGGCTGCACCAAGACAACACACCGGCTCATACCGCACTGTGTGTTAAGACGTGCCGGCCGCTGTGACCGAGCGGTTCTAGGTGCTTCAGTCCGGAACCGCGCGCCTGCTGCGGTCGCAGGTTCGAATCCTGCCTCGGGCATGCTTGTGTGTGATGTCCTTAGGTTAGTTAGGTTTAGGTAGTTCTAAGTCTAGGGGACTGATGACCTCAGATGTTAAGTCTTATAGTGCTTAGGGCCATTTGAACTATTTTTTGTTAAGATGTTTCTAGCGAAATACAGCATCCCATTGTAAGTTCAGTCAACTTATTCGCCTGACCTAGTACGATGTGACCTTTACCTATTCTCCAAGGTCAAATATGCTTTAGAAGGAACGAGTTTGCAGACCGTTAAAGCAGTGAAAGAAAAAGTAGTGAAAAAAAAGCGGCACTCGTCACAAGCAGCTCACATAGTAAGACTTCCAACACTCTGTCCATCAACGCAGTTGCTCAAACACAAATCGTGATATGCATAGCATAGTTACTTTTTCTTGCATTGCACGTGGACAAGGCTTCTTTTCTTTAGCTGTTATTCTGCTGAACTGTATTTTAATATTCACCACTTTCCAGCAATACCGTGTTTCCATTGGCACAAGACAAGTCATGAAAAATTGTTACAGGTACTGTAGGGTCAGAGTCGGGACACAGTAAAATCATTCAGTCAAGCTTTGCATTCCAAAACTATTAGCAGGTTCACGTCGGTCTCTTCTCTTTATATGGACATCCTTATTCTGGCAGCGCAATGTGACGTGTTCCCTTGCATACCATTTAGAGTTCGGAATTTTATGTAGTCAGTTTGCGTACTTAAAATTACATAGAATTTTCAGGGAAGCATTTTGGTTATTTATTCTTTCAAAATTCGATTTGTAATTTCTTGTAGAATTTCTGCTTAGTTAGTTTTGTGTTTTGGAACTGCAAGTCACGTACTGTGCTGTCGAACATCGTAGCACTGTTCACTGCACTGCACGATACAGAATTTCACAGAACACTGTCTTTGGTATACAGGTTTACATTTTTAAAATTAGTTTTGCTAGAAGTTAATTGCAGTACAGTTATACAGTTTCAGATGGATTTGGCGACTCATTTTATCAGATGCCTTTATGTAAGCACATCGCTTGCATTGTTCAGGTTCACACGACAGTACAGACATACGCGAAAGTTTAAGAAAAAGGAAACTAGTTTACATACGCGACAACAATAAACCACAATAATAAAACAAAGCAGTTACATTATTCATTAATGTTCTGATTGTTGTAGTGGCTGGGTTAGAAGGTAGGAAGCAGGTACCTGCTACGGGTCAGTGTTAATGTGATTAACATTATACTCGCAAATGTGGTTGGGCCGAATTATTCCAATGACAGTATCGAGCTGCGAATAAAATTCCATTGAACTGTGAATTATCTGCCCACAACACATTGGCTTCGTCATAGCACAATATTTGCTAGGAGGCAAATGGTTCGAATGGCTCTGACCACTATGGGACTTAACATCTATGATCATCAGTCTTCTAGAACTTAGAACTACTTAAACCTAACTAACCTAAGGACATCACACAACAACCAGTCATCACGAGGCAGAGAAAATCCCTGTCCCCGCCGGGAATCGAATCCGGGAACCCGGGCGCGGGAAGCGAGAACGCTACCGCACGACCACGAGCTGCGGACTGTTAGGATCCAATGCTAGCATTAAACTGTGTATTATTTGCTCACAAAACATTAGCTTCGTCACAGCACAATACTTGCTAGGAGCCAATGCTAGAATGTGTCACTAATACAGAAATATGCATCACTGATACTAGCATGCACTATCTGATCAGAAGTATCCGGACGCGTATTAGTGGACATATGCCTTTATGATGGCTCGAATTCTGCGGGAGACTGTTTCAACGAGGAGTGTGGACGTCTCTGGAGGAATGGCTTCCCTTTCCTCGTCAAGAGCCGAAATCAGGGAAAGCTGTTCCTTTGGGCTCTGGTCGGGACTCTGGGCAATTTTAGGAAAGTTAATCTTTACAAACTACTGCTTCATAGACGCGGTTTTTATGAGAGGTTGCATTGTCAAGCTGACTCGAAAGTCATGATCTCCAAATTGCTGTAAGATGTGTTGATATTCTTCCTCATTTAACGTTTTCTTGATCGAAATAAGGGGACCAGAATCTAACCACGAAAGACCGCCACCGTAATTCCACCTGCTCTGTACTTCACTCTTTTCCTACACATAATGCAGGTAATGGAAATTGGAAATTTGTGGTAAGACACTATGGGACCAAACTGCTGAGGTCATTGGTCTCTAAGCTTACACACTACTTAATCTAACTTAAAGCAAGTTACGCTAAGGACAACATACACACCAGTGCCCGAGGGAGGCCTCGAACCTCCCACGGGGAGAGCCCTGCGAACCGTGACAAGGCACCCTTAGACCACGCGGCTACCCTGCGCGGCGGAAGGTAATGTTCTCCAATCATACACCAAACCCAAACGCTTCCATCGGATTGTCACTGGGGTGTAGCATGATTAATAGCGCCAAATCACTCATTTCCAGTCGTACAGTGTCAACTGATTTCGCTCTATACACCACCTCAAGAGTTGCTGAACACTGACTACAAGAATGTATGCCTCATGAGGAGCTGCTTCAACACTGTAACCCATTCTTTTTCAAACTCCCTACGCACAGTCATTGCTAACTGCACTGCTGGTAGCACTTTTGTACCCACAAGTTATTCATTCCGCTGGTTTCATGCGATTTTTTCCAACCTCCTCTGACAGTGCTCGGCAGTCCCTGTCCGTCAGTACACGAGGTTTGTCTGGTCTCGGTTTAGGTGTGGTTGTTCCTTCACTTTTCCATTTTACAATCACATCGCCAACAGTGGACTTTGGCAGCTGTAGAAGCGTTGAAATGTCCCTGACGGACTGGTTAATCGGGTGACATCCAATAACTAGCCCACCTTTGAAGTCACTGAGCTGTCCTAACGCGCCCATTCTGCAGTCAATTGTTCTCTACGACAGAATTCTCTCAGCCTTCTTTTATACTGGCTGGTCTGCCTCTGGTGACATCTGGTGGCCAATTCCGGCTACTACTGCTCAAATAGTGTAGTAACATACACCGAGGCGACAAAAGTCATAGGCATTACCTCTCACCACGAGCAACGCAATGGCCGACGGCTCTCACTTGATGATCGAGGGCAGTGGCGTCTGTGTAGAGTTGTCAGTGCTAACAGATTGTTTGAAATAAGCGGAGAAACCGACGTGGGACGGACGAAGAACGTATCCGTTAGGACAAGGAGGCGAAATGTGGCGTTAGTGGCCTACGGCAGCAGATGACAGACGCGCCTTTTCTAGTAGTACGACATCTCACGCATCGCCCCTCCACGAGTCGTAACTACATCGGTTGGACCATACACGATTGGAAAACCATGGCCTGGCTAAATACGTCGTCAGTTAGCTGTCGGTAGGGTTCGGGTATGGAGCAAACCCCACGGAGGCATGGATCCAACTTGTCAACAACGCGCTGTACAAGCTAGTGATGGCTCCATAATGGCGTGGGCTGTGTTTACATGGAATGGGCTGGCTCCTCTGGTCCAACTGAACCAATCTTTGACTGAAAATGGTTATGTTCAACTACTGCGTCCTGGTTAGGTTTGTCTACTTCACTTGCAGCCATTCATGGACTTCATTTTCCCAAGCAACGATGGAACTCTTACGGATGACAATGTGCTATTGTAACCTCCCCTCTCTTCCTTTTCTTCTCTCTCTTTTCTTCTTCTGTTTTCTCTCCTCTCGTACCTCTCTCCATTCTTCTTCTTTTCTCCTTTTCCTTCGCCTTACAGCGGCTATATCTCAGAGCTTCCAACACAAAAAAGGATAATGTCTATCGTTCTAGCAAACTGAAGGAACACGACACAGTTGTAAAGTTTCAAATTCAGATGAAGTTTATTGATCCCAAGGAGCTGAAACAAAACTCGTCCGTTCAAAATGTCATTCACATCGAGAGTAGTTAGTTTTCTGGTGTGTGTGTAGTGGTCACTAATGATTGAAATGATCGTTTCGGTAATTATATCACAATCTCTTTATGGGTTGCTAAGCAAAGTATCAACTAGTTGACTATTCCGTGATTAATATCTGTCGTATTCAAACAGTAAATCAACTCACACTTACATTACGCGTCAAGAACACTTACTATACCTTCCGATAATTATTTGATAATTATTATTAAGTTAATATCAATAAATCACAGTCAGTGTCACCTAATCCTTCACGCGACTATAACGCACGATAGCATACCGCGTATCTCAAACTTCGCGCCGATGTTTCAAAGTCCGCGCGCGATTTGTTTGTAACAAAGTTTGACCGGGGTTCCCTAGAATATTTTCTAAAGCAGCTCCGGGTTGTGAATTATCAGCTCTATGTCCATCCATAAAAATTACGGATGACCCGCACTCGATTACGACTTGTCCTCGCACTCGAGCAACTCAGTAGGTATCATCCTCTTCAAAGAAGAAAAATATCACGCATAATGCAGAATTGCTATCTGCTATGTCAAAACACATTTATATCGATCTCATAAAGACTCATTACCAATTGATCCTAAAATATATTGTACTTAATTAAATTCTTTACTCCATAAATAACTAATAAAATTTAGAAATGATTTACATGTATACTGTGTCAATCACTCAGCAAAGATTTCACAACAAAAAAATCTCGACTTGAGATGACATCATGGGTTACTATCTGTTTTGACTCTCTTACTCTCACGTGACACAAGGTATATCCGACTATAATGGACATCCCCACAAGATTATTTCTTAAAGATTTCGAGGGCTACACGGACGATTACCCGTGTGATGCTACACTATGTCAAAATTATTCGCGACTGGTTTGAGGAACAATCTGGACAATTCGAGCGGAATGATTTGGCCACCCAGGTCGCCGGACATGAATCCCATCAAACATTTGTGGGACATAATCCAGATGTGAGTTCGTGCACAAAGTACTGCACCGGTAACAAGTTCGCAATGATGGACCACTATAGAGGCAGCATGGCTCAATATTTCTACAGGGGACTTGCAACGACTTGATGAATCCTTGCCACTGCGATCTACTGTAGTATGCCAGGCATAAGAATGTCCGACACGACATTAGGAGATATCTCATGACTTTTATCACCTCAGTGTAAGCTGTCTAAATAGCTAGCTCAGCGAGAAGACTAAATGTTTTTATAAATGTGAGGACACGCCAGACAGAACAGCGGGGAGCTCGAGTATATGGAGTACGCAGTCCAGTGCTCTTCATTTGTGACGGACCGAAGCCAACTTTCCACTTGACGCCGCCAGGGAAGGGCCACGTCACGCGACGCAGAGTGTCACCCGGCCTAAACGAGTTTGAGCCACTCAGTGACAAGATTGAAAGGCGCCATCGTAACGTGGCGCTATTCTCGCGAGCTCGCCAATTTAAAATCGTGAAATTGCAGGCCTCCCCCGGTGCGTCGCTGGCGGCCACGGCTCCTCAACATCCGGCCACCGCGGGGACAGAATAGCTGAGGGCGCGCCCGCCGGGGTGCGTCGCGCCTCGCCGTTATTAAAATTCTTACCATTCAGAGCGCCAATAAGCGAGGCGGCGGGCCGAACCGAGCGGCAAATTGGCCGGCCAGGCCGTCGCAAACGTCGTTATCCCGTCCCCTCCCTCGTCACACGCCCTCTCTGCCCTGCTGTTTGTTTGCATCCTCTTCTGACAAATCAAGTTTCGATATCGCGCTTACGGTTCAGCTGTCGTGTACCGTAGAAAGCTAATCAGCGCGTTGTGCAGAAAGACGAGTTACTCTGGATTTCATTGACAACTTGCCTCAGATGTTATCGGATGCAAGTGTAATCAGTGACAGTAGCTAAACGACGCTGTAATGAGCCATAGTACGACAGATATTGCAGTGTCCCTCACATTTTGTGATTTTGGTGCTGTATTCGTACTGTACATCAGTAACTCTACCGGACTTATAGAAATAAGAGGAAATTGCACGATCTACATCTATAATTAACAAGCCAAATTATGGTGTGTGGAGGAGTGTATAGGATGTCCCAAAAGTAAAGATTAATTTTCATGAAGCAAATGTTCAGTATGGAAAACATACCTATGCAACAAGTTCACATAGAAACCATTAGAAATCATTCAAGGGACTCTGGACATATCTTGAAATTTTCAATTTTTGTTTTCATCGATCATAATCTACGCAATGTAGAGCCTTATTTCCGGTTTATTGATTCATTTAAACAAAGCACTATGCATGCGTGACCATCTACATTTGACAGATCTCAAACTGAAATTTGTTTTTTAATCCCCCACCTTCGAGGCCATTTATTTATGAGATGGGGATTCAAAACCTTTCAAAGCCTTATGTAGAAAATGTAACTGTCACTAAACTGTGGCCCGTAAGTCATGTAAAAAGAGAATTGGTACGAGACTGTGACGACTGAAAACTGAATACCAGGGAAAGAAATTGGAAGGTGGCAGAGGATTCGATGCTAAGAACAGAGCCACGGAATCTGTCATAGAAGGAATTCAAAATTATTATGGCATGGCCATCAGGTAGAATGTTACTAGCGTATAAGAGATGAGAAAAGCTGTTTTGTCCCACCTCTCTTCAACAAAGCGTAAACCCAATGATGGCCTACGTCCTCCATTATCTGATTCATGGTTCAAATACAATAGAGCACAGAAAAATAGCTAGAAATTTATTCACAAACCAGCTATTTCTTTTTCGATAGGGGAGGTCAAAATTTTGTCAGATGTAACTATATTGAAGAAATGCCTTCATGGCAGCATCCAGAATCCTAATGAGTCCATCAGCAACATACTCTGGGCCAGAATTCCCAAGATAGAGTTTGTGCAAATAGTACACTGGATTTTGGTCTCTTTGGTGCACTGACAGAGTTCAATAAAGGACTTTTTACAAGGTGTGAAATCCTGAAAAGACAGCAACAAACTGTTGATCGTTTTACAGTGAAACAGATGTTAAATTTGGATAAAGAAAGACTTATAGCCTTAGAGAGAGCTGATAGAGATCTACACGGCAGACAAGCAGGGAAAAGGGTGCTGTAAGATGAGCTGGGATACAGACAGCCCATCAGATGAGTTGATACCTTTAATTACTCTTTCCCATAAGTTGTACTTTTTAAGAATAAAGTGTACTTTTACTCAGCTTCTAGTTGTTAGAATGTGTTCAAAATTACAGGGCATACTCAATGGAGCACTGTGCATATTTTAACACAGAGGTTTTCTTATTTTATAACTCTCAAAGTAGTTACACTCATACGTACAGAGAAAAATGTAGACTTTCATTATTTCTATGGCTACTTCTAACAAATATAATTATCACCTTAACACTAATAAATACATTTAGAAATTCCTCTGTTGAAGTGGTACTAGTCACATTTTTTAAAAACTTTTGTAGCTGATAGTTTCTGAGAAAATCTACCTTTTGTATAAACAAATTTTGCAGTGTTTAAGATACGGATTTTCCAACCGGTCTGGAGCCCCTTAAGTTGAACCTGGTCACCCTCGTATCAGTAGAAAGAGACCACCTTCCTACCGTAGACTGGAACACATAGCATAGTTGACTAGCCTTGTTGCTGTTGGCAACCAGTGCAACCCAATCACGCCACTGACGTAGGCTATTGATTTTAACACTGTACACAAGGGACTTGAAGGAAACCCACATGAAGAAACATAAGGGGGTGAGGTTAGGCAACCTCTTAGCCCACAAATGCGGTGAACCTCTACCTGTCCCCCATCTATGCAACATGTGGTTGAGGTAATCTCGAACAATGAAAGCAAAATTTCGAAGTAACTGGTATTTGTTATCATTTGTTCTCCATAAAGAAACGGTCCATAAATATTCATCTCGGGCGTCCCTACCCATATGTTCAGTTTCAGAGTGTTTCTCTCCTATTCTTGCACCTTATGAGGACTTTTGTGGATCAATAACTGACAGTTGTGATGGTTCACAAAATCACATGTGGAAAGTCGCCATCCACAGGTCAATGAGTCTGTCAACCCCCTGTTGAGCGGTTCGCCGACCCGTCCGTGTGTGGGCAAACAGCGACTGTGTGGTGGACACTACCTGTGCCAAGTTGCATGGTTGTTTTCACTGTGCCACAACAGGAGGTGTGCGGTGGCAGGCAGAGATCAGAGCTAGCAGGTAGTGGTGCGTCAGTGGAGCCGGTACAGCCGAACCATGGACTCGACCACTATAAAATCGTACACCACAAAGGCGAACATGTCGGGGCAAACCAGCTCGGAGGGTGGTTGGCCGACTGATTGGCCTTTGAATGGGCAGCTTAAAATGTGAGCTCGTGTGAGGACTTTATATAACAGGTTTCCATTTTCCATGCGCCCCAGAAGTCAGCACATATTTCCATAGTGGTGTCAAAATCTTTATACTCCGAGGATGCTTTACCTGGATGCGATACACCATTTTCATCACCGTAAATGAATTGCTGTTCAGCACGGTTCAGACGACGAACAAAACCATGTGGGGTTCTTTCAATGGCCTTCTCAATACACCGAACTGCGTCATCACATGTTGGTGGTCGTCAAAGACGTTACTCATTCGGCACGTTTCCTCTTCACCTGAATTTGTTTCGGCCGGCCGGGGTGGCCGAGCGGTTCTAGGCTCTACAGTCTGGAATCGCGCGACTGCTACGGTCGCAGATTCGAATCCTGCCTCGGGCATGGATGTGTGTTATGTCCTTAGGTTAGTTAGGTTTAAGTAGTTCTAAGTTCTAGTGGACCGATGACCTCAGATGTTAAGTCCCATAGTGCTCAGAGCCATTTGAACCATTTTGAATTTGTTGAAAAGAAGCCTGATATTGGTCCTTGCTGGTGGCTTTTTTCCCAGTCTTCGATGGTGCAGCTCACTCAGTTGCTCGAATGTCTTACCATCAAGTTTCCAGGAAACTACTATTTCTTCGTCAGTAAATCTCAGAGACCTGTGAAAGAAGAATTGATTACATTGATGTTTCCGCGAAACATCCAGTGCTTTTTGTTCCATTGTCACTTCCTACCCTACTCCCCCCTTCCCTGTTCCAGCAATGAATGGTGCGTGTGAAGATTTTTGTCGTACATTTCTAATTTTGCCTTTATCGTCTTCTCGTGATACGTACATATGATGAACCAATATATCAGTTTTCGGGAACGTATGCTCTCGGAATTTTAGCAATTAAACGACACTGTAGTACACAACACTTCTCTTCTAATGTCTGAAGCTGGAGTTGAGGAACAACGCTGTGGCACATTCGCACTTACTACACAAACCTATAACGAAACGTGTTGAATATATTTATTTTTCGTAGCAACGATATAAAATAATGCTTAGTCATATTTTCTCTTTCTTTTAAAATTATTTTCGTTTTTTTACAACTCAACACCGAAAACACATCACAACTGCAAAACTTTTATCCTGTATGGATGTGGAAACCGCCACTGCGAAGCATGAGGGTTTTCAGAAACTGCTGCCATGAAAACTGAGAGTCAACAATCAGAGATGTCACAGACACAATTGTACTTCGCTGCAGTGGAACCTCTCTGCCTTCAGTGCTGTCGAATCCACTCACCGTCGTCCAACACCATAAAATCATAAGGTTAACGTGATGACACTACTTACAGTTACTGATTCCATGTGTTTCCTTCCAGTGCACAATTCATTTTTAAAAACTTGTTTGTTTACCCATTTATATCAATTAAATTGCATTACACACACTGCCACATGTAAAAACCACATATGCTGCACGGAATATAAACCAACCCAGAGAATGTGTGTCTGATACTGCTGTTCAAAAATTTTGCGTTGGACTAGACATTTTCTTTGGTGATTTCTTGTATTTCCAAAAGTTGTACTTTAACCTTGTATGATAGTAAAAACATATATACCTGGATTTAAATGAAGTAACAATTATAAAATGTGATATTTACAAGATCTGTGAAACTACTGTTCGGAATATGACTTCTTTTATGTTTCTTGGTGCTGAAACTACAGAAAGCAGGTTTGCTTGAAGTAGCCATTGTTTAGCCTGTTGCTTTACTTACTGAAAATACTAAATTATGTGGGCGTTGGGAGGATGGTGTGTGTTGGGAGTGGGGGTGAGGGGAGCGGGGGGGGGGGGGGGGGTGAGAGAGATGGCGTGAGACCTAGGTTATGTGAGGCTGAGACGGGTGTAGGTTTTACACTTCGTAAAAATGTTCGTAGTTATGAATCACAGACGACCACAACCGAGTAATATAACAATAAGAGTCTGAAGTGTTCTCTCAGAATTCCGTAATTTCCACTATTCATTATTTTTTTTGTGCTGAAGGACTTTTACATTGCTTCAGATTCACGTTTACAAACAAGTAATTGCACTTGCATTAAAACACTGATTTTCACAATCTTGACAAAAAATAAAAACACCTACAGCCGTCCTTATGATTTTATTTTATTTTGTCGCTACCAGTTTCGACGCTTCATCAAATATAATCATAAGGACGGCTGTAGGTGTTCTTATTTTTTGTCAAGATAGTAAACGGCCGTCGTCCCAGAGAGACGTCCTGCTAAAAGGAAGGACATGCAAAAGATTTCCACAATAATCTCTCCAGTTATTCTTTTGCAACAGAATTTGTTGAACTAATGATCCATAAAATACTCTTGGACGTGTGCTATTACAGAAAATACTCCTTTATCCTCCAATAAAAACTTACTTCTGCTGAAAGTCAGCTGCAAGTTCACCATTTTGATTGCGCTAACTATGGAATGCAGTTGCACTGCTCTACACTTATCCTTTTTTTTGTTAAAATAGTAAAGCGCATGAGGATCATGGCAATGTTTTTATGGTCACTGACCCTTGTCTAGTGCATCGCGCTGACCAGCAGTACAAAGTTCCGCGTCAGTTGCGGAGGTAGATAGTGCATTGTCAGGACCGCGTAAACTAACCATGAAACAGAAAAGAAAGAAATTCACACGGATGGATTGAAGTAAAGCTAATGCAAATATACAGATGAGCCAAGATATTATGACCGCCGTGTTGATCCACATTTGGAACGGAATACAGGAGCGATTCAACGTGGCACGGATTCAATCTTTGTATGTGGCATCAGGTCACGAAATTCCCATAAATTCCTGGCCAGTGGCTTGTGGGCGCGAAGCTGGTCCCAGTAGCGTTCCAGACGTCTTCCATCAGGTTAAGGTTCAGATCAGGTGTGTTTGGTGACTAGCAGGCTCACATCAACCAGAATTCACTTTCATGCTCCTCTAAAACCGCTGCAATACTAATCCGGTCTTGTCACACAGTTATCCTGTAGGGAGAAGCCATCAGTGTCGAGGAAGGTATCAGAAGGAATTCAAGTAGTCCGCAATAATGCTCCCGTAGTCCACAGTTGGCTGGTTCAAATGGCTCTGAGCACTATGGGAGTTAACATCTGAGGTCATCAGTTCCCTTGAACTTAGAACTACTAAAACCTAAGTAACGTAGGTCGCGCGCTTCCAGACTGAAGCGCCTAGAACCACTCGGCCACATCGGCCGGCCAGTCCACAGTTGTCAGCCAGGTGAAAGTCCCCCACAGCAGAATAGTGCCCCCCCCCCCCCCCCCCCCCAGCAGTGCATGGTCCGAGCTGCACCTTGCCTGGACGACATCGTCCACTGTGACTGCCTACGGAGGCCTCTGTTAACGATTCATTGGTAAGCAGTTGCATTTACTCTGATTAGCCAGAACATTATGACCACCTACCTAATTTCCGGTACGTCCATCTTTGGCTTGGATAAGAGCGGCGACGAGTCGTGATATGGAAGTAATGAGACCTTGGTAGGCCGCTCACAAAACTCCCGTAAATTTCGGGGAGGGGAGAGATGAGCTCTGACGCCATGTTCAATCACATCCCAGATGTGTCCAGTCGGGTTCAAATATGGAGAGTTGGAGGACCGGCACATCAATCGGAACTCGCCATTGTGTTCCTCGAACCACTCCATCACTCTCCTGGCCTTGTGACATGGCGCATTATTTTCTTGAATAAAGTGACTGTCGCCGGGATACATGATCGTCATAAAGGGGTGTACGTGGTCTACAAGCAGCGTACGATACTCTTCGGCCGCCACGGTGCCTTACACGAGCTCCACTGGACCCGTGGATGCCCACATGAAAGTTCACCAGTGCGTCATGGGGCCGCTGCTAGTTTGTGTCCGTCCTGCTATACAGGTGTTAAGGAGCTGTTCCCTGGAAGATGATGGATTCCCGCTCCCTCATTTCTGTCGTAGTTGCCGATGTCGTGGTGTCGACATTGGCACGTGAATGGGTCATCGGCTGCGGAGGCCCGTCGTTGGGAGTGTTTGGTGCACTGTGTATTCAGGTACACTTGTACTCTACCCAGTATTAAAGTCTGATGTTAGTTCCGCCACATTGCACCGCCCGCCCTGTTTTACCGGTCTGCCCAGCCTACGACGTCCGAGATGTATAATGAGGGGTGGCCGTTCAATCCCACGACGTCCGGACATGGTTTCACCTTGGTTTCACCACGCGTTGGAGACATTCACCGTAGCCTCCTAGAACACACGATAAGTCGTGCAGTTTCCGAAATGCTCATATTGAGCCTACGAGCACTCACAATCTGCCATCGGTATAAATTAGATAGATCGCGCAGGCCTTCTCCATTCTACACACGGACAGCACGCTCACTGATACGACCTGCACCGTGCGTGTGTCTGACTAGCAGTCATTCCTCGCCAGGTGGCACTGCTATTACCTGCACTGATTTATATCGATAGTAACTTGGTGGTCATAATGTTCTGGTTGATCAGTGATGTTTCGGTACAACACGAGTGGCTCCAGGGACGATTTTTTGTGTTGGTTCCCGCTGGAGAAGAACGACCTCGTTGTGGGGTCAAGAAATTGACTTTTTTCTGAGGTGTATGTTGAAGTGTACAACCCAAGTTCGAAAGAAACTCTGTTACCGAGTTACAACACGATTTATGAAAACGTGCCTCCGAAAGCTACTCACTCAGTGGGAAAAAATAGTCGACATGTAATTTCAACGACGGTATAAGAGGCATGATCAAAATTAGGAACGTGCTCGAAACTTGAGATCGGACCAGCCTGTTATCACTTCCACACAAAAAAGAACAAAAAGCGTATCAAGTGAGCAGAGAGTGGGTGACAAAATCCGCCAAAAAAATGCCCACAGTACCACCACCTCCACGAAGAAGATAGAGGACACCCTTTTGGTTCTGAAAGGATTTCTGTATGGCCCAAGGATCGTTGACTAGAGTTATGATGAACTGGACTGCTAAAAATGTAACCAAAAACTTTAAAATCGTTTTCCTCGAAACCGTTTTTTTTAAATTGGCGGGAAACACAACTTGAGAACGGTACATACAATTTTGATCGGAGTTTAATCCCGGCGTTCCTATGTTGAATGTTCTATCAGCCATTTTGCCATATCTTCACGTCTATTTTTGGTCACTATCTTGGAATTTAATATTTTTCAACTATCCTATTTATGGTGATATAAAATCTATCAAAAAAGACTAATATAAAATTATTTTGTTACGGGTCCAATAGGAGGGCTTTGGGAATTTCCACTGATAGCCAACATTCCGGCAGCAAGGAGATCCTTCCCATCTGGTGCAGTGGTTACAGATACTCTCCAATGTGGGAACGGAAACGGTTTCTTAATGATAAAAGTGTAATGAATAAAATATATTAACAGATTTAGCATTACTTTTTATTTTGATTGAAAAAAATCACGAAAATCACTTAAGTTTCGTGCGACAAAGAGTGCTTTTCCCTTAAGGAGAGACACAGAGAAATGACATGAGTGCACTTGTTTAATACACGTACATCTGCAGGGAAGATTTATGAAACCTGAAAACCTTTACAAAATCACCCAGAGAAATTCAATGACTACCATCGTATGATTCTAGAAACGTTTGCTCACTTTCCTGAAGAAGTAAGAAATAGCACAACTGGTCAGTCTATGTCAGGGTAGTGGTATGAATGAGTCCAGAAGAAAAAATTAGTGTCATACAGTGGATGATGGTATGACCTCTGACGATCTAACTTCATTAATGAAAGTGTGCGCTCCCAGTACTTCATTGTTGTATCCCAAGTTTCTCTTTTGGAGTTTCATATTCTCTAATCGACTTAGTTGCTCGACGATTGGCAGCGAAGTTGAGAAGAAGTAATAATTATCATCGTTATTTCAATGTCAGATTAGTTCTGATTGATGTGCTTGTGGCTTAACAAATGAAGGGGATATAATTGCGCAGGCTTCCGCGGCCGGAATCAGTTGAAATAAAAGTATTCTGGGTATCGTACCACGTCATAACGTAAAGAACTATGACGGAGAAACTAACGTTCCGGCCACAGTTACAGTGGCTTTTTCTTTCGTCTGCTGATGACCCAGCAGAAGGACAGTGTAACAATGACCGGAACGTTGATTTCTTCGACACAGTTTTTATATTATGACGCGGTACGATACTCAGAAAACTTTTCTATCAAATGAAAGGGATGTATTGAAGAGCAATTGATGTATCATATGCACTTTCCTCACCTTCCGCGGGTGGAGGGGTTAGTGTGGGGCGAGGGGGGGAGGGGGGGGGGGAAGGACTCCCTTGTACAGACCCTCCACAGAGTCTTTCCACCTTTCACCTTTCCCTTTTTGCATAGGACTGGTTTTCCATCTGAGTTCTTGATATCCATACAGTTTCTTCCGTTTTCTCCAAAGGCCTCTTCAATTCTCATGCAAGGCTTATTTTCAGTTTCTGTGGCATGCACATTTCCTGAACTGCCTCCTATTTCATATCGTTCAAAAATATCATCTTATGGAAAAAAGATTGTTTATCAGAAGCTGGCATTTTTTGACCGCTGTTGGTTTTTCGAAAAATGCCTCTGAGATTTTACAACGTTTTACGAGCTATTCACCTAAAAAAAATCAACAAATAAAATAAGAATTTCTTTTATAATTAACTTGAAGGCATACAGTATAACTTCGAGACTATAATCCAGTGATCGATACATCGATTTTGTTTCTTCAGTTTCGGGTACTTTAGCGACAAGAATGTCATTTCGGTGCAAGGCTGCAACTTTTCGACTGATATGTTACACAATTATTGGCTACTATATCTCTTCATTTGTGAAAATGATATGAGAAAATTTCTATCAGCGATACTTAACTGTTCCTGAACAGAAAAAATAACGGCAGGCTCCATCGAGCTAAGAAATTTTATTCCTGCCTTTGGATGTATTAAAGGCAAGCATTCCCGAATTAAATGTCAAAAACAAAATGGAACTACATATCTGAATTACAAAAAAATTTCTGGATCCCGAAACAAACTGTTGCATACTACCATTGCCTGTTTACTTCTGTGATTGTGGGGGGTTATGGAAAGCATAGTGATAGGGGAACTTTTTCTTCCTCTTCTTGGTCTGTATCCTTGGAGAACAATCATGTTATTGCCGCAATAATCTCTTGTTGAAGGAATTGTTGTAGATATGCCATTTATCATGTTTTGAGACGGCATATACTCTTTGAAAATTTATCTCATTAAACTTTAGTCTTAGCGAAATCTGACTATATTCTGGCGAGCGCTTAGAAGATGCTTGGAATATGGCTTCGGCATTGTAACGGCCAAATATTGCTTTTGTTAGGAAAAGGTATAGAGAGTGAAATTTACAAAGCAGAGAATAGTCATCTACGTCGGCGTACTGCATAACTTAATTACTGATCGTGAAGGCTTTGACTTCTTCAGCTATGCGAAATTACAGCGCTTTTGTATCGAATCACCACTTCAGCAGGAACGTTCAACAGACTACAACAGTAGGTTCAAATCGTCAGACAATTCAAAATGATACTACAAAGGAGTCGGCACGGTTCCTTGACAAAATGAATGCATCCAGTAATATAATTATTATTAATTTCAACGGTTAAATACTAATCCTTACAATTGTGCAATTTAATGCAATATCTGTTTGTAGTTTTCTGTATAAAATACGATTTTAAATACAGCAGTAAAATACAGTAACGGATAGCTACGTTTTATTATTGGTTGCTTCCAGTAGACTCGTACAGTTCAGGTTTTGTGTCACAGTCATGGTAGTCTGTTTCGCTGGTCCCATAGGCGAGGCTCATTCCTCAGAATGTCAATCAAAAACTCTTTGTAAATTATCGCTGTCATTATGAACCGTCGGGTTGAGACTGGGAACAAAACATGTTCGTTGCGTCAACTCGTCGGTCCGTGTTCGGGCGCCATCAGTTGTTATCGTATCAGACTTCTGCTTCTATTATAGGTATTTACAGTGTGCTCTTGATGTTTGATTTCCTTCTGATGTTGTCCAATTGTCGGTCGACATCTAATGAGGTGAGCTACTAGTCAAGTCTATGTATCGCCTTATCCGGACATGGCCATCGACCTGTTGTTGTTGTGGTCTTCAGTCCTGAGACTGGTTTGATGCAGCTCTCCATGCTACTCTATCCTGTGCAAGCTTCTTCATTTCCCAGTACCTATTACAACCTACATCCTTCTGAATCTGTTTAGTGTATTCATCTCTTGGTCTCCCTCTACGATTTTTACCCTCCACGGTGCCCTCCAATACTAAACTGGTGATCCCTTGATGCCTCAGAACATGTCCTACCAACCGATCCCTTCTTCTAGCCGTGCCACAAATTTCTCTTCTCTCCAATTCTACTCAATACCTCCTCATTAGTTATGTGATCTATCCATCTAATGTTCAGCATTCTTCTGTAGCACCACACGTCGAAAGCTTCTATTCTCTTCTTGTCCAAACTATATATCGTCCACGTTTCACTTCCATACAAGGCTACACTCCATACAAATACTTTCAGATACGACTTCCCGACACTTAAATCTATACTCGATGTTAACAAATTTTTCTTCTTCAGAAACGCTTTCCTTGCCATTGTCAGTCTACATTTTATATCCTCTCTACTTCGACCATCATCAGTTATTTTGCTCTCCAAATAGCAAAACTCATTTACTACTTTAAGCGTCTTATTTCCTAATCTAATTCCCGCAGCATCACCCGATTTAATTCGACTACATTCCATTATCCTCGTTTTACTTTTGTTGATGTTCAAGACACTGTCCATTCCGTTCAGCTGCTCTTCCAGGTCCTT
Source organism: Schistocerca piceifrons (assembly GCF_021461385.2). NCBI lineage: Eukaryota > Metazoa > Arthropoda > Insecta > Orthoptera > Acrididae > Schistocerca > Schistocerca piceifrons. The sequence continues at coordinate 575,045,895 of NC_060141.1, forward strand.
TGCTGTCTCTGAAAGAATTACAACGTCGTCGGCGAACCTCAAAGTTTTTATTTCTTCTCCGTGGATTTTAATTCCTACTCCGAATTTTTCTTTTGTTTCCTTTATTGCTTGCTCATCGACCTAGTGCAACAAGAAACGTGATTCGTACGACCAGATGACACGTTCCTACTGATCCACGGTCCAATCTCGATGTTCCCGTGTCCACTGCAATCGTTATTGGCGATGTCCTTGGGTCAACATTTGAACACAGCAGTCGTCTGCTGCGGAGCCCCATGTTCCACAGCGTGCTCTGACCGGCGTGCTCCGAAACACTTGTGCCGGCTTCAACACTGTACTCTGTCGTCAGAGCGGGCAAGCCTCCGACATCCACGTTCTGTGATAAGACTTGGACGTTCGACACTTTGGTGCCTACTCGTGGTTTCACCGTCATTCAACCAATTTCCGTAGAATCTCACGACAGTGGCTTACCAACAGCCGACAAGCTTCGCCGTTTCGGAGATGCTCGTCTACAGGACCCGAGTCATCATCTGATCTTCGAAACTGACTGCTGTCTCTTACTTATTGAAACTTAAATCGTACTGATGCAAGATAAGCGTGTACAATTCTTGTTGCGTTCGCAAAATTATAAAATAATTTATCCCAGTATCTTGCCATTGTGCACAAGGATAACGCCGGCACATTGAATATAATCAACTGGGTTCACACTGAGCAGCTAGAACATTATGACCAGCTGCCTGATACCCGGTATGTCTACCTTCCGCACGAATAACAGTGGCGACGCGTCGTGACATGGAAGAAATGAGGCCTTGGTTGGTCTCTGGAACGAGTTCGCGCCACATCTGCCCACGCAAGTCACCTGATTCCCGTAAATTTCGGGGAGGGGAGAGATGAGCTCTGACGCCACGTTCAATCACATCCCAGATGTGTTCAATCAGGTTCAGATCTGGCGACTTGAAGGGGGGGGGGGCAGCACATCAATTGGATATCGCCGCTGTCTTCCTCGAACGACGCCATCACACTGCTGGCCTTGTGATATGGTGCATTATCTTGCTGAAAAATGCTGTCGGGAAACATGATCGTCCTGAGGGGGCGCACACAATCTGTAAACAGTGTACGATACTCCTTGGCCTTCATGGCGCCTCACACCATTTCCACTGGACACATGGGTGCCCATAGCATGATGGAGAAGCCACCAGCTTCTCTCACCGCTGCAGTGCAGGTGTCAAGGAGGTGTTCTCCTGAAAGACGACGGATTTGCGCGCTTGCATAGGCATGATAAACAAAGTATCGCGATTCATCAGACCATTCAACGCTCTGCCATTGCGCCAGTGCTTATGGTGACGTGTCCACTTCAGCCGTAGTCGCCCATGTCATGGCGTTAACATTGGCACATGCGTGGGTGGTCGGCTGCGGAAGCCCATCGTTAGAAGCGTTTGTTCAGGCACACTTGAACTCTGCCCAGCATTAAAGTCGCTGCCTGTCCTGGTTTACTAGTCTGCCCAGCCTACAACGTCCGACATGTGTAATGAGTGGTGGCCGCTCAATGTCACGACGTCTGGACGTGGTTTCACCTTTGTTTCGCCACAAAGGCGCTCACCACAGCACCCAACAAGTCGTGCCGTTTCCGAAACGCTCGAACTATAACAATATGGATCACACTACTGCATATCGCTAGCTTACATTTCGTCAGGAACAGTTAAGTATGCTGAATAGCACCAAACGGCCGCTAGGATGTGGTCCCACAAAATCACTCCTTCTTATGGGGCCAGGTGCCTGTTGCCTCTAACTCCCCATCTCAAAATACTCTATATGGAGGGGATTTCTCTGTGCTGTTGCCAATGTTATAGGCGGCAACAGTTGCAGGATTCATCAAAAATCAGAGGAAAGCGCACATAACTTCCCACCCTTTGTTTACCAGACACAAATTTTTAAGCAGGAAATTGGAACTTGGCTGGAGCATTGTCTTCAACATTGACCATCATTCGGTGCCAAGAACATTGTGCATAGCGATGCAATACTATTGGCTGAACCATATTTTTAGAGTGAAAGCAACTGCCTTTCCCACGAAGGTCAGATCGTGCCACGGCGTATGGCTGTTTGACATACACGCAGAAAGGCAAAAATGTCTAGCTCATTCATTCTCTGGGAACTGTGGGACGGCTGTGGTGCTCACCGATAACAGCAGGTGCTGGCTTCAAAAGCCACAGAAGAGACCCTCTTGATGTGTCGAGATTCACAGATTGCCTTCTGCCAACAAATGAGGCCGTAGAAACGCTTCTGGTGACATACCACCCAAATATGGAGAGCACAGGGCTGCCGTTCCAATCATACCTTTCCAGTGTATTCACTGAAATAACTGAAAAGTGGAAAAAAATAATTAATATTGCATAGTAATGTCACATGACCCCATCATCCCTCTGTAGAAATGAATAAAAATAACTTACAAGAAAGCAAACTGTTTCATTACATGGGTTGGTCATCTTCAAACCAAAATGACCATGGAAAGGAGAAAATGACACCTGACAGTCTTCCATCACGGCAAGAAAAAGTGGCAAAGTATAATATCAATAATTGGTAACCAATGCTGAACAATCGCAATAAAGTCATGAGATGTTCAATTGCAAACATTATGATATCGCCTGATCGATTCATTATTAAAAACTTACCATCTGGATGAATATGGAACCTCAAATTCATATATAGAGTACTTTCTTTAGCAACAAAGACGACAAGAAAAAATGAATGTAGGAATCTTAGTTCCATATGAATAGTTACAAAACTGTGTCATAGCCTAGGTTGCATCGTTGCTGCAGTGATCACCTTCATGACACATAAAATTGAGCAAAATTTTTATTTTTCATAAAACAAAATTTGCGTTTCTGTCAAGAAAAGAATCAAAACAAATTGGCTTAACGTTTACTTTTCTTCATCTGAATTAAAAATGTTTTCCCATGTGGGAATATTCTGATCATAACAATTTTGGCTTATTAATTAGACTGAAAAAAGGTATAAACTAAATGGGTCCCTTGACTTATCTCTGTAACGCATCAAAGAAACATTAAGAACACAGTGATGTGTAGCTTTTAACTAACATTCACTTAGGGAGCAAATCAGCAAAGCTTAGTCTCCGTGGCGTGTTGGGTTATGGCTGCTCACTAAAAATAAAATTAAAAGAAGAGAACAAAACACTATACAATTTATACTTTGTATATGAATATTATGTCAGAAGTACACTCCAGGATAGCCTGATTATAAATGGAAATGTTGCCACTAGAACGAAATATTATAAATTAAAGTGTGTCTGTCAGTATGAGACAGTCCGCCCCGATAGCTGAGTGGTCAGCGCGGCGGTCTCTCACGGCAAGGGGCCCGGGTTCGGGTTCGATTCCCGGCTGGGTTGGAGATTTTCTCCGCTCAGGGTCTGGGTGTTGTGTTGTCCTCATTATCATTTCATCATAATCAGTGGAAGGCAACGGGACACAACCACTGGAATCATTCCCTAGACGCTGATGCGGTGGACCTCTCTGACAAGACTTCCCCCATGACAAGACCTGCCGTAAGGCAGAGCACAAAGTTTGAGACAGTTGCGGCCGAGATTGTTGGAAGAGTTTCAAGAAATTCTACAGTAGTCCGAAAGTGAGTCTTGATACTTGGACGAGCGACCATCCTTACGACATTACTTCAGAAGTGACAAAAATGGAAATTTCTATTTAACTTAACTATCTCCTTGATCGATTATGTTAAATACCTGGTCTGTAGTAAATAAAGTGATTAAAAATGAAAACCATTTCCACGCATCCGTAATGCACTTCAGCTGATACTCCAACCGTCAATGAGAAATAACTGTGACTAGTGTGTGCATTCCAGTTAGCACTTAAGACACCTCCTGGCGGCACAAACAACTCTAGAAGCTGTTTGCTGGGTTTCTTCAGAGCCGGAGTCACGGGAGAGCGCCGCTGGCTGGCCAGTGTCCGTCCACAGCCCATCAAGTGGAGCAGCTGAGTCAGGCTGGCGCAGCGGCTCGCCCGGGGCCCGCCTTAGTCACTGGGTATTCGCGGCCCTCGCCGGAATGTCCCGCGCCGCGCCGCCTCACTCTCCGTAGTTAGGCTCCCACGGCTGCTCTCAAAGCAGGGGGGCGCCAGGGCTGGTTTCGGCAAATGCCAGACTTGCTCAAGATACCAACTATTTACGCAGTTAAGAACTGTAGACATCTCAGATTCAAGCCAATGAAATTTATACTGATGACGCAAAACATTATGACCTCCTGCTTAATAGGGTGTTGGTCCACTACTGAAACGACATACAGCAGCGATCCTGCGTTTTATAGATTCTTACAGTCCTTTGTAGGTTCCTGGAGGTATGAGACATCAAGTGTCTGCTACATGTCATACAGTTCAAGTAGATTACATGCCAATGATTTGTGGGCGCGAAGTTGGCGATCGATAGCTTCCCAAATTTTTCCTGTCGGATTCACCTCAGTCGAAGCTGATGGCGAAACGTTGTGAGTTCGGTATCGTCCTCCTCAGACCACTGTAGCCCGTTTCTGGCTTTGTGACACTGACAGTTATCCTTCTGGAAGATATCATCGTCACTGGTGAAGACATAGGACATGAAGGGAAGTAGGAGCTCCACAATAATGTTCACGTAATCCACAGTTGTCGTGAGACTTTTGATTACTACCATAGACTCCGTGGATGCCCAGATGGTTCAAAATGGCTCTGAGCACTATGGGACTTAACATCTATGGTCATCAGTCCCCTAGAACTTAGAACTACTTAAACCTAACTAACCTAAGGACATCACACAACACACAGTCATCACGAGGCAGAGAAAATCCCTGACCCCGCCGGGAATCGAACCCGGGAACCCGGGCGTGGGAAGCGAGAACGCTACCGCACGACCACGAGCTGCGGACGATGCCCAGATGAATGTCCTCCACATCATAATACTGCCCCCACCGGCCTGCGTCCATGACGGGGTACAGGATTCGAGAAGATGTCCTTGGACACGACCATCGACTTGGTATAACAAAAAAACGTGATTGATCCGACCACGCGACACGTTTCTATTAATCGACGGTGTATCTCGATGATCCCATCTCCATTGCAACCGTCGTTGACGATGTCTCGCAGTCAACTCGGAACTCCCAGCGGTCGCCCTGTGTAATTCCATTTTCAACAACATGCGTTGAACGTTGTGCTCGAAAACACTTGCACCTGCGCCAGTATTGCGCGGTATCGTCAGATCTGTCACAGACCGCAGCTTATCCTGCTTTACAGAGGGGGCGAGACTCCGATCTATACATTCTATGATGAGGTGAGGAGTCCAAAACGTTGTCACCTTCTGGTCGTGTCACTGTTCTTCAAGCACTTTCCATGGAAGATAAAGACGGTAACATGCTAACAGCCGACCAGTTCACCATTTCCGACATGATCGTTCCCATGCGCTGGCCCATAATACGAGGGGTACTGGTGTTTCGACTTCCGATCGGTTGCGAAAAGGAAACCACTGTGGAAATCACAATGTTTTATTTGCAACATTTAGCTACAGATACCAGCTATTTCTCTGCATACGTGTAGTCGACGTCCGACGTAGACGTTTGTCGTAGCGTTGTACCAACTGTCCTTTCCGCCAATTCTCTACGCTGCTCTATAACTCCTTGTCTCTACAAAAATGTTGTCTTCATAGCCAGTGGTTCATGGGAGCGAAGAGATGAAACTCAGAGGGAACTAAGTCCTGGCTATATGGTGAGTGATCAAACGCTTCCCATAGAAAACCTTGCAGGAGCATCTTCGTTGCCCTTGCAGTGTGCAGCAGAGAATCGTCACGAAGAAAGAAACGCATGACAGTCATGTCATGTGGGCTGCATGACATCAGGCAAAACCTCTCAGCAGTCACGTCACACTTGACGGGAGACATATTGTCTATGCATTTTTACATGACCATTGTTCGCTCAGAACTGAAGAGTGTGACGTAACATGGTAGACTAAGACCATGTGTAAAGCTCCATCGGATTTTCGCTGTGGATGTAATTTCACGACCGCTCTTTGTCAAAGTCTCTTATGTCAGTGGGTCCCATCATCGTTGGAATGATTTCCCTGTTCACGTCAATTGCGCTTAGAGGCCGATACTGTCTTTACTGTGTCACATACCCACGATGACGCCGGCTGGCATATAATCTCGCAAAGGGCAATGGTATTAATGTTATCGCTTATCAGTGTTATAGCAGAGCGTTCGTTAAGGTAAGACCTAAATAATAAATTCCACAATTAGAAATGGTCTTGAGAGTGAAGATACTACCATATCACAGTCAGGCTGCAACCCAGGTTCACAAAATGATTCCCGGCCACGGAATAGGGAATATACAGAAAACAAAGCAGGGGGCGGCTCCTTTGACTTGTATGATGTCAAGCGCTGCGCTCGACGCCGTGTTGAAACCAAATAAATGCGTAACGTTGCTACCTAGTACTTCGCCTCGGAATGGAAATTCTAAGGCCATGCGCTAACTACATGAAAACTTTTACGATGGGAAACGCTATTGTAACAAGCTGTGATATTGTTCAGTTAAAAACTTCTCACATAAGTTTTTAAATTCATACTGTTCACATGTGCAAACTGTGAACTACCATTGCTTTTAATTTCATATGACAGTAAAGCTACTTTGTTTTGTAAATATCGTTTTTCTTGCAGCAATTTTATTTTACTTCATAATTTTTCTTTACTGGGAGTTTGAGCTGATAAATCAACTTCACTTCCAACAGAAACAGCTGTTCTGTGACGCTCTGCAGGAGTTAGAATGTTCGTGTCAGTACTGGAATTTTCATTCATGTTTTCAACCTAAAAGTAACACATACCGTAGCTATTATTTACTTGCATGTCTGGATGAACAGTCATTAGAGTTTTGGAAATTTGTGGTAAGTTCCTATGGGACCAAACTGCTGAGGTCATCGGTCCCTAGGCTTACACACTACTTAATCTAACTTTAACGTACGCTAAGGACAACAAACACACACCCATGCCCGTAGGAGGACTCGAACCTTCGACGGGGGGGAGCCACGCAAACCGTGGCGAGGCGCCCTAGACCGCGCGGCTAACCCGCGCGGCTCGTTAATGATGATTGATAGCTGACCGAAATTAATTCTAAATAAATAGGCGTGCACAGGTAACCAGATTTGTTAAGGTGACCGCAATAAGTGGAGAACCCGGGTTCGCGTCCCAGTCTGGCGCAAATTTTCATATGTCACTAATAGGTAGTGTATCAATACCTACACAACACATGCCAAGATATTCACAGTCAGCGAATTATTTCGAATTAGGTATTACCTTAATCCTAGGACGCTAAAGAGAGGAAAATGTTATATTGTAGGAAATTTTACTATTCCATAGTTTATTGAAAAGATGTCTAATTTATAGCTTATACACTAGTTAATTACAACTATAAGGTTTTGAGTGCTATGTCCTATACAAAATAAGTACAAAATGTCCTCTTTTACTCCCTATAATGACAATATCAGATTGACACGAACCGCGAATTGCTGTCAAATGCAATTGTAAATTTTACGGGGATTTAATAATCTAGAGTTAAATGAAAACAGTAGGCAGCAGTACAATTTAACTTATTCAAGTATTTTGAATTAGGCCCCGACCTACAAGTTCGCTCTAACATATCATGTAATATCAATCACAATCGTTTAGTAAATGATGATTGGTAAGTGTCACAAAGAAACTTTTGTCAAGTTTTGTCCTAAGTATGAGTATTGTTTCGGCTCCTCCATTATGTAACTGTTGATGTGGAACGTCTTCCTCTTCATCATTTTCGTTTAGCAGTAAGTACAACCATAAATCGCCTTCACTAATTCGAGAACTGTGCACTTATTTGCACGAACCGTTCACAGTTGAGCTGCAGCCTACTTGCACGTCACGCCGTCAGTCAGAGTGCTCAAACAAATTAGCAACTTATATTTTCTGCATATTGTAGTGCGTTGTGGCTTTCTTTCCAGCTTTAAAAACAATTTCGGTGTGTTGCCTACATTTATCACGAAGGAACGTATCACCCACAATGAACAAAACGTTAAGTAGCCAGTGACCACATTATTCACTGCAAACCTCTCGCACTTTATGCTGTAGAACACTAAAGAACACTAGGAAATTAAGTATCACAGTAAATATTAGTAATATCAGAAAAATAGACATTTCAGGATCAAGCTGTGACATGAAATCAGCTTGTGCGCCAATTAGTTTCCGGAAGCGAATGAGAACTATTATATACAGTAGTGAGGAAAATGTGAGAATGTGAAAGAAGTCGTTTTAAATTTTTTAAAGGAATAGGAGAATCTCTACCGAAACACTAGCGGCAGGAGTTTTGCAGCTCTGCTTCATTTACATAAATTATTGTTTTACAGTTTAATGAGATTTTATTCTTTGCAGCAATATAATCGAAAAACGTATTTTTCTCACGTACCGGACTCTTTATCAGCTGCTTTCTGGGACCCGACCGTTACTTTTCTATGAGATATTTTCTCTTACTAGTGCTCACTATATATTTCTAACTTGAACAGTGCATCAAACAACTGTTTACTTGCAGATACGCGCAGCAGCTAAAAGACACAATTAATGAATTAATAAAGAAAAGTATCCTTTCGCCTTTGGTTTGAGACACAGCTTCTTACCTGTTTTCAATACGGCAGACTTCGCACATGCACACTAAATTTTGTCAGGGTTTCCATACTGCAAACTCTCTATTCTGTGTCCCCGCATTAGACACAAAAAACAATACAAAACAAAAAATCAGTACTCAAAGCGAACAAAGCACCAGACTATGATTTAGATTTTACATTCTATAAGCTGCGGAATTAGCCCTTTTCCTAACTTACATTCGTCTATAATAGATTGTGCAGCGAACAGTCACAAGTGGCTGGAAAAGAGCGTAGATCGCACCTCATTACAAAACGAGTAAACTCGCAAACGTACAGAATTACAATTTATTATTATTGGTGTCCGTCTGTTGCTGGATCCTATCTTATGAGCTCAAACTATATGACGGTCCTGGGGGAAAGAAGCATGTCTCGAAGAATCAGCACGGATTCGAGAAAAACAGCTCTCTGAAACACATCTCGATTCGTTCATACACAGAAACTTACGAACAGGTGGTACAGGTGAACAGGAAGCTCCTGTTTTCCTAGATTTCGTAAGGTGTTCGGTACTACAACATATCGTCGACTCCTAAGCAAGACAGAAGCATAAAGACTGTCTTAGCAGATTTTTCGATTCGCTCGTGATTCCACTAATAGACCCCACTACGTTATGTTGGATGGTGGGGCGCTCAACCGAAATCACAAAATAATATGTGTGGCGTAAAGAAGAGTAATGCGATCGCCAATACTCTCAATGTAGGCTACACTTGAAGCATTACAAAGACAGATCCAGGTAACTTCATGTACATGTATCGTCACAAAAACGAGGGAAAGCACAAAAATGTGCACTTATCTATTTATTTACGGTATATAACTTCAAATCTAAATCACCTGTGTAGATTAAATTTGTGAAATGTAATTATTATTTCATAACTAATATTGCTGATTGCGATCTATTGTAATACCTTTTTTCTATTTTTGTTTTAGAAAGTAAGTCTTTTATACTGATAGGATTCGTTCCTTGCGTATCAGTAATTAATATTTATTCCGTGTAGACAAATGTGATGTAAGTGGGATCTATTGGCTTTAGAACCATTAGCGATTAAATTAATGTAAATTGGTTAAAACTCACGAGTTCTCATTTTAACGATCTATTAATAAATATATGATACATGAAATGTTGTAATGGTTTATCGTTACAGCCAACGACCATTACGAGCTTAACGGATCGTGGCGTGGAGACGTAATCGCCGAATACAATTAGCATTCTGCCATCAAGAAGTGTTTCCAAAACTGAATGTAAGCGTGCAACTTTAAATAATCTGGCCACTGTCTCCAAGCTATAATCCCGTTTCGCCCGCAAATAATAGATACCGGCCCAAATTGATGTTGCTGTTGAAAGATGTAATCTATAAATTTTACAGCATTTTTTTAGAAGTCAGTTTTGCCACTAAGAAAGATGCATCCACCATCAACAATGGCCGTCTGCTCCATTTAATTTTAACAGGTTTCTTTCCGGTGATTACTTTCAATCTCTACTTAAAACCAAATTTTAGTAATCTTGCGTGGGCAGACGCGTCACACTGAGGTGACAAAAGTCATGGGACAACGATATACACGTATATACAGGGTGGTCCATTGATAGTGACCGGACCAAATACCTCATGAAATTAGCGTCAAACGAAAAAACTACAAAGAACGAAACTTGCCTAGCTTGAAGTGGGAAACCAGATGGCGCTATAGCTGGCCCGCTAGATGGCGCTGCCATAAGTCAAACGGATATCAAATGCGTTTTTTAAAATAGGAACCCTCATTTTTTTATTATATATTCGTATAGTAGGTAAAGAAATATGCATGTTTTAGTTGGACCACTTTTTTCGCTGTAATAGGCACAAATATATTGCTCACAATTTTAGATGAACAGTTGGTAACAGGTAGGTTTTTAAAATTAAAATACAGAATGTAGGTACGTTTGAACATTTTATTTCGGTTGTTCCAATGTGATACATGTACCTTTGCGAACTTATCATTTCTGAGAACGCATGCTGTTACAGCGTGATTACCTGTTAATACCACATTAATGCAATAAATGCTCAAAATGATGTACGTCAATGCATTTGGCAATACGTATAACGACATTCCTCTCAACAGCGAGTAGTTCGCCTTCCGTAATGTTCGCACATGCATTGACAATGCGCTGATGCATGTTGTCTGGCGTTGTTGGTGGAACATAATAGCAAATATCCTTCAACTTTCCCCACAGAAAGAAATCCGGGGACCTCAGATCCGGTGAACGTGCGGGCTATGGTATGGTGCTTCGACGATCAATCCACCTGTCGTGAAATACGCTATTCAATACTGCTTCAACCGCACGCGTGTTATGTGCCGGACATCCATCATGTTGGAAGTACATCGCCATTCTGTCATTCTGTGAAACATCTTGTTGTAACATCGGCAGAACATTACATAGGAAATCAGCATAAATTGCACCATTTAGATTGCCATCGGTAAAATGGGGGGCCAATATCCTTCATCCCATAATGCCGCACCATACATTAACCCACCAAGGTCGCTGATGTTCCACTTGTCGCAGCCATCGTGGATTTTCCGTTGCCCAATAGTGCATATTATGCCGATTTCCGTTACCGCTGTTTGTGAATGACGCTTCGTCGCTAAATATAGCGCGTGCAAAAAATCTGTCATCGTCCCGTATTTTCTCTTGTGCCCAGTGGCACAACTGTACACGACGTTCAAAGTCGTCGCCATGCAATTCCTGGTCCATTGAAATATGGTACGGGTGCAATCGATTTTGATGTAGCATTCTTAACATCGACGTTTTCGAGATGCACGATTCTCGCGCAATTTGTCTGCTACTGATGTGCGGATTAGCCGCGACAGCAGCTAAAACACCTACATGGGCATCATCATTTGTTGCAGGTCGTGGTTGACGTTTCACATGTGGCTGAACACTTCCTGTTTCCTTAAAAAAACGGTCCGGACACTGGGATGATGTGTAGGATATCGAGCAGCATACATAGCACACTTCCGTTGGGCATTTTGATCACAATAGCCGTACATCAACACGATATCAACCTTTCCGCAATTGGTATACGGTCCATTTTAACGCGGGTAGTGTATCACGAAGCAAATACCGACTGCACTGTCGGAATGTTACGTGGTACCACGTACTTATACCTTTGTGACTATTACAGTGCCATGTATCACAAAGCGAAAAAAGTGGTCCATCTAAAACATTCATATTTCTTTACGTACCACACGAATATATAATAAAAATGGGGGTTCCTATTTTATATAGACGCAGGTGATATCCGTTGACCTATGGCAGCATCTAGTGGGCAAACCATAGCGCCATCTGGTTTCCCCCTTCAAGCTGGACGAGTTTCGTTCTTTGTAGTTTTTTCGTATGACGCTTATTTCGTGAGATATTTGGCCCGGTCACGATCAATGGACCACCCTGTATACAGGGTGTTACAAAAAGGTACGGCCAAACTTTCAGGAAACATTCCTCACACACAAAGAAAGACAATATGTTATGTGGACATGTGTCCGGAAACGCTTACTTTCCATGTTAGAGCTCATTTTATTACGTCTCTTCAAATCACATTAATCATGGAATGGAAACACACAGCAACAGAGCGTACCAGCGTGACTTCAAACATTTTGTTACAGGAAATGTTCAAAATGTCCTCCGTTAGCGAGGATGCATGCATCCACCCTCCGTCTCATGGAATCCCTGATGCACTGATGCAGCCCTGGAAAATGGCGTATTGTATCACAGCCGTCCACAATACGAGCACGAAGAGTCTCTACATTTGGTACCGGGGTTGCGTAGACAAGAGCTTTCAAATGCCCCCATAAATGAAAGTCAAGAGGGTTGAGGTCAGGAGAGCGTGGAGGCCATGGAATTGGTCCGCCTCTACCAATCCATCGGTCACCGAATCTGTTGTTGAGAAGCGTACGAACACTTCGACTGAAATGTGTAGGAGCTCCATCGTGCATGAACCACATGTTGTGTCGTACTTGTAAAGGCACATGTGCTAGCAGCACAGGTAGAGTATCCCGTATGAAATCATGGCGGTGATTCGAGGAAGTACAGTACATACTGACGAAACTAAAATGAGCTCTAACATGGAAATTCAGCGTTTCCGGACACATGTCCACATAACATCTTTTCTTTATTTGTGTGTGAGGAATGTTTCCTGAAAGCTTGGCCGTACCTTTTTGTAACACCCTGTACATTGATAGTGCATACTGATAGTGGCCGGGCCAAATAAGTATCAAAATGTTAATAAACATAATACATTGAGCAGTATATCGTCTTATTTGCAGTAAAGAATGTAATAACGAAAATAAAGAAAATTCTTTCGCGAGTTGGCTCGATCCCACGGCCTTTGGATAACCTTTCTGTACTCTTCCGCTGGGCTAGCCGCTGCACTTGAAAAGTAAGCTAACATAAATGGCTCATGCCTCGCCCAACTTGTGACAAAAATGCTATCTTTTCTAAACGCTTGGCCATCTGGAATTGCCACCTATGTCACTTACACATAAATGTGGACGAAATCGGCGATGACGAGTAAGCGCGGTCTCCTTGTTAGCTGGAAATCAAGAGCTCTTCCTGAATGACGTACAGAGTGACCCAAACATGTAGATAACTAGGTAAAAAAAATTGTATTTTTGGAGCAAACGTGCGGAAACTATGTGGTGTCACCGCCAGACACCACACTTGCTAGGTGGTAGCCTTTAAATCGCCCGCGGTCCGTTAGTATACGTCGGACCCGCGTGTCGCCACTATCAGTGATCGCAGACCGAGCGCCGCCACACGGCAGGTCTAGAGAGACTTCCTAGCACTCGCCCCAGTTGTACAGCCGACTTTGTTAGCGATGGTTCACTGAAAAATTGCGCTCTCATTTGCCGAGACGATAGTTAGCATAGCCTTCAGCTACGTCATTTGCTACGACCTAGCAAGGCGCCATTACCAGTTACTACTGATGCTGTAAAACATGTACCGTCAAGAGCGATGTTCATCAATTATGGATTAAAGTTAAATATTCCAGCAGCTACGTACGTTTTTTGCTAGTCTCATTTCCTTGACCTGTTCCAGACCTCACGCCAGCCTGCGTGAGCTAAAACGCGTGCCTTTCGGCTTCCTCTCATAGTGGGTTGGCTGTCTTGCCAATCCACAACAAACTAATATGTGAAATCATTAAATATTGAAAGTTCCAAATGCAACAGCCAACCTTCGACATGTATCTGATAGTGTCAACAGCGCTAGTAGTTTACACACTAACAGTGCTGCTGTGAGCAGCTAAAGAAATGTAAGGGAATAAAGACCATTTCCCCATAATGTATTGAATAACAGCTCCGTTTAAACGTAGAGACACGCAAGATAATCGCTGTAACAAAAAGAAATAACCTGACAGTGTCGATTTACAAAACTCGAAGTAAACATCTTGAACACGCCAAATCATTTAAATATTTCAGGGGAGCACTATTAAGTGATATGAAACGGGACGAATACGCAAAACCTGTTTTAGGGAAATCAAATTCTTGAACTAGATTTGTCGGAATGGTTCTGATAGGGTTACGCACACAAGACGGCAGTGTAGGAATGGAAAACCACCAGGCTTCGAAGTACTATAGAGTAGTGCTAATAAAGTTGTAACTGGTCAGTATGGCCCATACGATGATGTAACACAGGTGCTCGAGGGAAGTAAATGGGAAGCTTTACAGGGAAAGCGACGTGTTCCCGCGAAACCCTGTTGGGTAAATTTAGAGAATATCTTTTAGACGAAGACTGTTCGACCATTACTCTAGCAGGTTTATATACCTCACGCAGGTGTCATGAAAATGAAATACCGTGTTTTACGGCTTATAAGACGCTACGGACTATAAGATGCACCTTAATTATTAAGCAATTTTTTTTTTCAAAAAATAACATTTCTATTATTACATTACAAAGCCAGACTAAAAATATATTCTTAGTTTATAGAACCGAACTAATCTTTAAAATTCTTGATATCGGCATCCAACCTTTCTTCTTATTCTTCCTCTTAGTCGTCATCGTTGTCCTCTTCATATATCAGATTGTCTTCACTGCCATCGAGAGCGTTACTTACGCCGCACTTCCTGAAAGGTTTAACAATAGTGTCTTCTCTCACTCTAGTCCACCACCGTTTTATCCACTGACACACTTGTTTGATTCTAAGGCGTTTTGAAGCTCACTTCAGCATTAATTCATCTAGGGTTTCACCCGTCATCAATTTGTTCCATTCCTCTCTCATATGCACTTCATATGGTTTATTTATCGAGACATGAAGAGGTTGCAGTTGTGAAATGCGTGCTCGCGGAAGAACAGCAAGCTTCGTATTTTCCTGTCTCAATTTCTCTTTCACAGAATTTTTCAAATGACTACTAAACTGATCTAGCACTAAATCGCTCCAGGCAAATGCCGAGATGGTTCCATTGAAAGGGCACGGTCGAATTCCTTCCCCGTCCTTCCCTAATCCGATGAGATCGATGACCTCATTGTCTGGTCTCCTCCCCCCAAACAACCCAACCCAACCCTTGTTATGCACGTGAACAATACCTGGCGGTATTTCAGAAAGTTTTGGCATTATTTTGCGCTTAAAACGATCATTGGATTAAGTTTACTACCGTCAACACAACATCAAAGGAAAACAGAGTGGTGTATTTTTTCATGTCCTCTTGTTTTTACATATTAGGGTGCGTACAGAGGCACGTAGACATTCCTGAAATGAGAAAGTCCCGGTAACTGGTAAGAAGTACCCTCCGTAACGCACAGTAGCTCTACATTCGTACTCCGCAAACAACTGTGTAGCGAATGGAACATGATATTTTCTGTTGTATCGGTTATCAGCACTTCTTCCCTTTCCATTCACTATGGAGCGCCGAAAGACTGGTTTCTTAAGCGTCTCTGTGCGCGTTGTAATTAGTTTTTACTCCACAGCGGAGTGCGCGCAGATTAGAAACTTCCTGTCAGATTAAAACTGTTTTGCCGGACTGGAACTCGAACCTAGACTCTTCATAAACGTCGCAAGTTGGAGGTTGTCGTCCTCCGTAGCTGAGTCGTAAACGTAGATGGCTGCCATTCGGAGGACGAGGGTTCGATTCCCGGTACTGCCAAGGATTTTTTCTTGGCTGGGACTGGTATGCGGTGCACTCGGCCTTGTGACATCAACTGAGGAGCTACTTGAATGAGAAGTAGCGGCCCCAGGGGTGGAAAATAATCAAAAACCAGTCTGCTTTCGGCGGTGGCGCGGCACGGACCTGTTGTCCCGGCCGCGGGCGCGCGTGGACGAGGAAGTGTTTACACCGCCGGTACTCGCGCGTGTTGTTGTCTGACTCGATCGCCATGGCACACAATTTTCGAAAGACTACGATCCAGTTTACGTTCGACAACGAATATGCCAGACCCAAAGCTTTCGAAATAGAGCGTTTTGTGAGGGAAGAAGTTCGTTTACCTGCTGCAGACATAATTGGAATACACCTGCCCATTGTAAGCAGTACAATGTACGTAAAGATGACCGAAGAAGCTGCGTGTGGAAGAATTCTCTCCGCTGCTCAAAGAGGATTTAAATTTCGACACTCCGATGGCCATATCAGCGATGTAACAGTAGCTCCTTCAGGATTGGGTGTGAGGGTCATTCGGATCTTTGAATTGCCGTTTGAGGTGCCAGAATCGATGGTTACTGAATCGCTGCGACATATGGAACGGTACTCAGTCATACGCCTGAGCGCTGGGCAAGTTTTAGCACCTATCCTGTGCTAAACGGCGTCCGACAGGTGCGGATCGTCCTTACTAAACATATCCCTTCTTATTTATACATTGGAGGATGTCGAGCTATTGTGATTTACGATGGCCAGCCACGCACCTGTTCTGGCTGTGGTGGAGAAGGACATATCCGCTCGGAGTGCATACAACGCCGCGTCGTGCAACTGCCACACGGAGAAGCGTCACAGCGAGAAGTTCCCACGCAACTGCCAATGACGTACGTGTCGGTGGCCCGCCGGGAGGTGTTGCCAAGTTCGGAGCGTGACAAGGACGTGTTTCTGCTAGAGCAGACCGAGTTACGGGAGCATGGAGGTGACTCGGAGAATGTCCCTAGACGCACGACACGTCAGATGAGGGAGGAACCCTCCGAAAACTCACATGTAGCACGCGGCGTGGAAGTAGAGGTCGAGACAGTGGCGTCGGCAACGGACCAACGAACGATCGACGAACACAGTGAGGCAACAGAGGACAGGGCACGCAAACAGCGATCGCCTAAGCGTCGCAAAAAGCGTCGCCATAGTTCGGGTGACGCGTCCCCCCCCCCCCCCCCCCCCCTAGCCTAGGGGACACGGAAGTTATCCTAGCCGAAGAACTGTCTGACACGGAACACGTGCCTTTAGAGGACGCTGACAAGATTCCGTCAAATGGTGACCGGATGTCCTGTCTTTCAGACGGTCCCTCTTCATTGACACCGACTGACCCAGCGCTGCCGACGAAGGAGTCAGGGACGCCAATGTCCCGGCAGCCACATTGAAACACATCAGAGGACGTTTCTCGGATTGATGACCACTGCGACTGGGAGGAACCAGTCGAACACATACAGGAATTGCCACCCCCAAATGATGACAACTCACTTACAGAATGCACACCACGGAACGACAACAACGGAGGGCAACCCGTTGGCGGGCACCCCTCTGAGCACGAATAGTGGACTAAAGCCCTTGGAGTTCTCAATGACATGACACGAGCATGACAACGACAACGGACCAAGCATATAAGGTGGGCACAGTGAACATTAACACCGCACGTTCGCATGCAAAGATGCAACTTCTCCGGGACATGATTTACGCCACAGACGTTAATATTCTGCTGATGCAGGAAACCTGCAATTCTGCTTTTCCCGACGTGCATGGATACAACACTTATCTAGCGCAGACTCCAGATGGAGGACGTGGCACAGCTATACTAGTCCGGGAAGGGATTCCGATGTGTGGCCCCGATTACCTTCCTTCGGCTTGGGGTTTGGCTATGACCGTGAACGGCATTCGTATCATCAACATCTATGCACCCTCCGGATCTGACAATCGACAGGAGCGTGCACGATTCTACTCGGAGGAGATTGCCCCCCTATTCCATGGGAGGTATGACCACATCTTGGTAGGGGGAGATTTTAACTGTGTACTCGCACCGAAGGATCAAACTCCTAATTTCAGCTCCTGCCACGCTCTGAACACGATCTGCCGGGACATGGCCCTAATGGGCACATGGGAAAAGATCCATGGGGAGCGAGAGAGCTACGCGTATTTTACTAGCCACTCGGCGAGCAGGCTGGATCGGATTTATGTTTCTGACAGATTACGGGATCACGTGTTGGCTGCTGAACGTTGGCCCACAGGTTTTACGGATCACCTTGCATATTTATGCACGTTAACCCTCCCACGGCAGCAGGTCATAGTTCCTGGAAATTTAATTCATGCTTATTGGTGGATCTCGAATGTCGCCAGCGGATCGAAGAAACATGACAGACATGCACTCGCCGTCTGCCGCTGCACCGTACGGTTCTTTCATGGTGGCTACAATGTGCAAAACCGGCGATACGCAGAGCTCTCATAATGTATGGCATGGAAAAAGCGAAATGGCTCCGAGATACACTTGATTATTACTACACGGTGCTCCGCGACCTGTCCTCCAAGGCCCCATCGCCCGAGCGTCACGCGGAAGTCCATCGCATTCAGGCCTGCATTTTATCGATCACGAGACGTCGACTGGAGGGACTCTCGGTCCGTGCTCGGTGCTTGGACAACGTCGATGGAGAACGTATTAGCATGCATCATGTGTCCAAGGGACATGCGCGTAATCGCCTATCCCTGATCACAGTGCTCCATGATGACGACAGTCGGCCCTTGACGTCACAACAGGACACTGCTGCTAAGTTTCTGGAGCATTACCGACTCCTTTTCTCTGGGACGCCGACGGACAATTGGACAGGAGAAGAAATTTTGCGACAGATGCAAACGGAGGTGGATGGTCCGGATGCAGAGACGCTATTGGAACCCCTAACGGAAGATGACATCCGGGGCGCACTCACGAAGGGTGCGGTGCGTAAATCCCCTGGGCCAGATGGGTTGACACTCGAATTTTATCGCTCGTTTGCGGATTTAATGATGTCCCAGTTGGTATTGATGTATAATGAGTTTAATGAGTTATTGAGCCCTGACACGGACGTTCCGTCGCCGTTCACGGCGGGACTGCTTATACCAATACCGAAATCGACAGCGAGTGTCAGCGCCCATCAATTTAGATCGCTCACGACGCTCAATACTGGCTATAAGATCTTTGCGCGAATGTTGGCGGCAAGGCTCAAGACTGTAATATCCAAGACAATACCACCAGACCAGGCTTGTTTAGGGGTTCGGAGAAACATACATTCTATCCTAGGCGAATACCATGACGTAATTTCCCTGACGGAAGCTTGTCGCACGCGAGCGGCGTTTGTATCGGTGGATTTTGATCGTGCCTTTGACAGGATCAACCCTGATTTCCTTGACTCGACCATGCGACGCATGGCGATACCACAGGATTTTATTACCGTCCTCATGCGCCTCCTTCGTGGCGCTTCTTCCACGGTGAGAATCAATGGCAGGGAGGTAGGACCGATTCCTATTTGCAGCTCAGTTAGGCAAGGATGTCCCTTGTTGATGATACTGTTTACAATAGCACTCGAACCATTGATGCAGACTCTTCGACGGACTCTAACAGGCGTCCGACTCCGTGCGAGCTCTTTCACGTGTCGTGCATATGCCGACGACTTGATGATACTCGTCTGGTGGGAGAACGAAGTAATTAAGGTGGTTACCCTTCTAACTACGTACGGAGTAGCTGCGGGAAGTAGGGTCAATATCAATAAAACCAAGATCATGCACATCGGTCGAGGGCTGGACGCTCTGCGCAGTCCGTTTACGACGGTGGACATCTTGAGATGCTTAGGTGTATTATTCATCCGATCGATACGGCAATCACCGGCGGTGAGCTATCGACGTCTCCTCCAGCACGTCCGACTGCACATACGCAACAATTCACTCCGGACGCACGACCTGCTCCAAAGGGTGGACTACACTAATGTTCACCTGGCCTCGCGACTGCCGCACCTGCCACAGGTACTGCCAGTGCCACATGGTATTGCTGACAGATTAATGGCGGCCTTTGGATACTATGTCAGCCAAGGAATGTTGTTTAAGATCAAATACGAGACTTAAACTCTCCCACGCCATTCTGGAGGACTTAAACCTCACGGATTTGCGTAAAAAGCTCTAGCTCTATACCTGCGAGCGACGCTACGAACTTGGAACCAACGGCAACACGCCATCACATCGGCCATCCTGGATGTGCTTCTTCCCACGTCCTTTGAAGCGCCGGTGGCTGTAGGTATAATTTCGCCCTCTTTTTCTCACGTCGCGCGATTCTTTGTAGATTTTAGTTATGTTAAGTTACAGATACCTTCTACAAGACTCCCCACTACCCGTGAGATATATCGATACTTACCGCGTCATCATGGCAGCAATGTTGACGAACTTAAATACCCAACGCGCGACTGGCGACAGATTTGGCGAGCTGTCCATACGCCTCTCCTCACCACGGCAGCGAGATCGTCATGGTATACATTCATCAACCGCAAGACAGTCAACCCCCAACGATTGTACGACATTTGAATGGTAGATTCCCCACTCTGCCATATATGTGGCATGCAGGATACCGACGAACATTCTCTACAGTGCGGTGAGGCAAAGGATGTTTGGCAACTGACGCAACGCATCATGGCCCTCCTCCGACGCACCGACGAATCTTCGAGCACGACGGACGCTTTATTTTTCCCTGACGCTGTCTTTTTCCCCTCACAAAAAACATCGGCAATCCGATGGATTGGGGGACACGCATCGCACTACGTGCTCTCGCGGACCTTGATATTGGGCATGGACTATTGGCATTATCTAACAGAACAACACGAAATCATCCGACGCCACTCTAAATTTAAAACGCATTTTGCGAACTTTCTAGGCAGCTTGTTTCACAACCCCCCGAAGCCGTGGGGAGTCCCAGGTTTACGTTGTTTCGAGGGATAGGATTTACTCCCAGTGAGGATGTCACTTCGTCCCTATATTTCTTTCCCTTCTTTTTCATATATGATTTTTCTTTTGGGACATTAAAATTATATGACTAAATAAAATATTATTGTTATTAATTAAAAAAAATACATAAATGTACAATGTTTCCTTCCCGCTGCCTCTCCCTTATCCTGTCAGGAGACGGGGACACCGTGGCCAGGCCTCCAAATACGACCCCTGCCCACTCTGCCCCCTGACCTACTAAACCTTTTTTTTTTATTAAAAAAATACAGAGAAAAAAAGTGGTAAACGTAGATGGCTGCCATTCGGAGGACGAGGGTTCGATTCCCGGTACTGCCAAGGATTTTTGCTTGGCTGGGACTGGTACGCGGTGCACTCGGCCTTGTGACATCAACTGAGGAGCTACTTGAATGAGAAGTAGCGGCCCCAGGGGTGGAAAATAATCAAAACGGCCGGGAGAGCTGACCACACACCCCTCCATACACCACCTGCATGACGCGGCGAGGCAGAGGATGACACGGCGGTCGGATGATATCCCATGGGCCTTCAGGGCCTGGACGAGTAGCAGGTTCACCGCACAGTTTTATTCTAACCTTGTCTTCGCGATCACTATTGGCGCAATATGTACGGGCTATGCACATTTCTAGATTCGTCACTTCCGGTTGGTTCCTGAAACTTTCGAAGGTGGCCACTATTAGTGTAGTTTACCAGTTCAGTTTTTTCAGCACCTCCGTGACTCCCATGGGTCAAACAAATCTGTCATTATTCGTACTGTCCTTCTTTGTATACTTTTAATATCCTCTATTAACCCTATTTTGTGTGCAATGTCTTGCGGAGTATGTAACTTTCTACAGATGATTTTTTTTTCACCGTGTACAAACTCTAGGCACTGATCTATGAGTTGATACGGAACAAAAAAGATCTAATGAATTTAAATCCGGAAATGCATGGTTTCCATGCTGGAGATCCTTTATTCAATCATACTTTGTTACAGAGACTGTGACCTAATATGCGCTGTACCAAGCAGCCACAGTTACAGTATGCATGGTTTCCTCCTACATGATGGTACTGTTCCTCATACGTCTTGCCCTAGCGCTCTCTGCTGCCATAGTAACTGATAGTGTTGTGCCCGATTCACTTCTCTTGCTGACTCACCTTATATTGGGTGGGATACAGTGTTGTACACAGTGGTACCGTATTCAAATCAAGAGCTTGCCGACATGGTGTTTACTTACGGGAAGACAAATGGCAACAGGGGATGGGTAGGAAGATTGGGTCAGGAGGCCTACACCCACCGACGACAACCACAGCCTTCAATGTTTGCGACGGTGTTTCGCGGTTTGTCTGAGACAGTGTCGTTTCAGGAAGCAGGAAATCATGAAGGACGTACCCGAAACGTTCGGACACAATACTTGGAGCAAAACGTGGAAGGCCACCGCCGTGTTGGTACCAGGCAGTTAGCCCGCCAGTACAGGGTAAGTCAGATGACCGTTTGGAACATTCCCCATGACAACTGTTTCTACCCTTATCACTGCCACAAATTCGACACTGACTAAAATTATTTAGTTTCCTAAGGACCCTGGGACCTATGAAACGGTGCATTACAGGACAGTTTATTTACGATTCTGTTGTAACGTACACACATGTACTGAATAATGTCGTTTTACTTCAATAACAAAAATTGTTACTAAACATCAGAAGACGTTGCCTTTTACAGAAAGACGTAGCATATTTGTCGAAAAAAGCAGAGTTTTATTCGCTACACGTCCAGCCAAATCAGTGAATGTGGAACGTAGCAAACCTGTATGGAATGTAAAACCTACATTATTTAACTTATCGAATTATCTATCACAACTGTAGCTTAAGGGAAAATCACACAGCCATGGTAATAAATCGTCAAGCAGTAAAACTATTTCCCTACACAGGAGAAATCAATTATACAATTGCTGCTAAATCTCAGCCACAAATGGTAAGAATCATCAACACATTCGCTTTTGAAGCAAAAGTAATTACATTTACAAAGATACTTGTGTATTACAAAGTCAAGTGAAGTGTAAGAAATGATGAATCATTTGAATTCATAAAAAATGTTCAACTGTGTAGGAATTCCTAAGGAACCAAATTGCTGAGTTCATCCATCCATAGACTTACACTCTGCTTAAACTAACATAACTAACTTATGCTAAGAACAATACATACACCCAGGCCCGAGGGAGAACTCGAACCTCCGGCGGGAGGGGTCGCGAAATCCGTCACATGGCGCCTCTAACCGCGCGGCCACTCCGCGCGGCAGGAATCCTTTAAAAATGTTTTAAGTGGCAGGGAAAGTACCTTGATAATAACAACAGGCAACTATAGAAATATATACTTCTTATGCATGAAAGGCGTATACATTATCTTACTTTCAGAGAAATAAGCTGCAAATATAGATACGTTCGAATCAGTTGTAGCTTATGTCATTGAATCAGTGTGACTCGGCTGTTTTTACTTATATTTCACGCTAATTCGTGTCTCTTGGTAACTTACTAAGGCATGGAACACAAAAGTATAACTAATCCGTTAATTAAGTAGAAAATAGTTAAAAACAGATGTTGTCATTATGACGCATAGCTTGGAGAACTTGCTTTCTCATAGCTTGGAGAGCTAGTGTCGCCCCAGCTATCAAATGATAACACCTTTCTCAACAGAGAGTGTCGTGATTGTGTTTATTAGGCTGTGATTAGCAGTGTACACAGAAGTTGGCAGTACTTCCACCTCCTGGACTCGTGATATCGCTGGCGAGGTAGGTTGTTTGTGAGAGAGCGCAAAGGACCAAGGAGGGATCAGTTACGGAGCGGTGACCGGGAAGCGCTAGTTCTTGATGTCCTAACGTCGGAAACCGTGTCCGCATGTGGTCGGATGAGTGATACTGGAACTGTGGGCTGCCTGTGTGTGTTGTGGCGACCGCCAGTCCTGCGGGTCATAAGAAGGAAGAGCTTGAATGTGGACCATGTGGAATTAGCTGTGCTACAGTTCATGTCAAAAGTACTGATATTTGTGACATTCTGCGAGGAATAGTAGCGAGCTGTAACGAGTCCACTGGAGAGCGTTTGGCCTGAGTAAAGTTCTGTCAGTGTTACTTGTGGGAGGCATTATCTGCTAACTAAGTTTGGAAGTCAAGTTAACTCATGTGGCTGTCTTGTAATGCATGCGAAGCTGTACGTCGTTTGTTATTATTGTAACCAGATGAAGGCCGGCCGGAGTGGCCGAGCGGTTCTAGGCGCTACAGTCTGGAACTGCGCGACCGCTACGGTCGCAGGTTCGAATCCTGCCTCGGGCATGGATGTGTGTGATGTCCTTAGGTTAGTTAGGTTTAAGTAGTTCTAAGTTCTAGGGGACTGATGACCTCAGCAGTTAAGTCCCATAGTGCTCAGAGCCATTTGAACCATTTGAACCAGGAGAAGAACTGAATCATTTGATAATAACATTTGACATTTCTGGGTATCACTAATAGTCTGTTGCAAATTACTGTTAGTTATGCATTTCAGTTTGAAGTTGCCATGGACAAAAGATATACCCGATGCGGGAAGCAGTGTAGCGTGACAAAAATCGCAGCTAAGCAGGAAAGCTACATTGATCAGCCGTAACATTCTGACCACCGACCTACTATCGACGATAGATGACAGGCGATAACAGTGTCACCTGGCGAGGAATGACTGCTTGTCAGACACACGTACGGTGCGTGTAGTATCAGTCAGCGTATGTCCGCTTGTAGAATGAGTAAGGCGCACGATCTATCCGAGACGGACCGAGGGCAGTTTGTGACGGCCAGGAGGCCCAGCATGGGCTTTTTGGAAACTGCACCACTTGTCGGATGTTGGAGGAGTGATGTGATCAGTGTCTTCAAGGCGTGGTGGAACCAAAGTGAAACCACGTCCAGACGTAAAATGTTCAAATGTGTGTGAATTCCTAAGGGGCCAAATTGCTGAGGTCATCGGTTCCTAGACTTACACACTGTTGCTGTTGTGGTCTTCAGTCCTGAGACTGGTTTGATGCAGCTCTCCATGCTACTCTATCCTGTGCAAGTTTCTTCATCTCCCAGTACCTACTGCAGCCTACATCCTTCTGAATCTGCTTAGTGTATTCATCTCTTGGTCTCCCTCTACGATTTTTACCCTCCACGCTGCCCTCCGGTACCAAATTGGTGATCCCTTGATACCTCAGAACATGTCCTACCAACCGATCCCTTCTTCTAGTCAAGTTGTGCCACAAACTCCTCTTCTCCCCAATTCTATTCAATACCTCCTCGTTAGTTATGTGATCTACCCATCTAATCTTCAGCATTCTTCTGTAGCACCACATTTCGAAAGCTTCTATTCTCTTCTTGTCTAAACTATTTATCGTCCATGTTTCACTTCCATACATGGCTACACTCCATACAAATACTTTCAGAAACGACTTCCTGACACTTAAATCAATACTCGATGTTAACAAATTTCTCTTCTTCAGAAAAGCTTTCCTTGCCATTGTCAGTCTACATTTTATATCCTCTCTACTTCGACCATCATCAGTTATTTTGCTCCCCAAATAGCAAAACTCCTTTACTACTTTAAGTGTCTCATTTCTTAATCTAATTCCCTCGGCATCACCCGACTTAATTCGACTACATTCCATTATCCTCGTTTTGCTTTTGTTGATGTTCATCTTATACCCTCCTTTCAAGATACTGTCCATTCCGTTCAATTGTTCTTCCATATCCTTTGCTGTCTCTGACAGAATTACAATGTCATCGGTAAACCTCAAAGTTTTTATTTCTTCTCCATGGATTTTAATACCTACTCCGAACTTTTCTTTTGTTTCCTTTACTGCTTGCTCAATATACAGATTGAATAGCATCGGGGAGAGGCTACAACCCTGTCTCACTCCCTTCCCAACCACTGCTTCCCTTTCATGTTCCTCGACTCTTATAATTGCCATCTGGTTTTTGTACAAATTGTAAATAGCCTTTCGCTCCCTGTATTTTACCCCTGCCACCTTCAGAATTTGAAAGAGAGTATTCCAGTCAACATTGTCAAAAGCTTTCTCTAAGTCTACAAATGCTAGAAACGTAGGTTTGCCTTTCCTTAATCTAGCTTCTAAGATAAGTCGTAGGGTCAGTATTGCCTCACGTGTTCCAACATGTCTACGGAATCCAAACTGATCTTCCCCGAGGCCAGCTTCTACCAGTTTTTCCATTCGTCTGTAAAGAATTCGCGTTAGTATTTTGCAGCTGTGACTTATTAAACTGATAGTTCGGTAATTTTCACATCTGTCAACATCTGCTTTCTTTGGGATTGCAATTACTACATTCTTCTTGAAGTCTGAGGGAATTTCGCCTGTCTCATACATCTTACTCACCAGATGGTAGAGTATTGTTGGGCCTGGCTCTCCCAAGGCTGTCAGTAGTTCTAATGGAATGTTGTCTACTCCCGGGGCCTTGTTTCGACTTAGGTCTTTCAGTGCTCTGTCAAACTCTTCACGCAGTATCATATCTCCCATTTCATCTTCATCTACCTCCTCTTCCATTTCCATAATATTGTCCTCAAGTACATCGCCCTTGTATAGACCCTCTATATACTCCTTTAACCTTTCTGCTTTCCCTTCTTTGCTTAGAACTGGGTTTCTATCTGAGCTCTTGATATTAATGCAAGTGGTTCTCTTTTCTCCAAAGGTCTCTTTAATTTTCCTGTAGGCAGTATCTCTCTTACCCCTCTTAAGATAAGCCTCTACGTCCTTACATTTGTCCTCTAGCCATCCCTGCTTAGCCATTTTGCACTTCCTGTCGATCTCATTTTTGAGACGTTTGTATTCCTTTTTGCCTGCTTCACTTACTGCATTTTTGTATTTTCTCCTTTTATCAAGTAAATGCACTATCTCTTCTGTTACCCAAGGATTTGTACTAGCCCTCGTCTTTTTACCTACTTGATCCTCTGGTGCCTTCACTATTTCATTCCTCAAAGCTACCCATTCTTCTTCTACTGTATTTCTTTCCCCCATTCCTGTCAATTGTTCCCTTATGCTCTCCCTGAAACTCTGTACAACCTGTGGTTCCTTCAGTTTATCCAGGTCCCATCTCCTTAAATTCCCACCTTTTGCAGTTTCTTCAGTTTCAATCTACAGTTCATAACCAATAGATTGTGGTCAGAGTCCACATCTGCCCCTGGAAATGTCTTACAATTTAAAATCTGGTTCCTAAAACTCTTTCTTACCATTATATAATCTATCTGAAACCTTTTAGAATCTCCAGGGTTCTTTCATGTATACGACCTTCTTTAATGATTCTTACTTACACACTACTTGAACTAAATTATACTAAGAAAAACACACACCCAGGGCCAAGGGAGGATTCGAACCTGCGACCGTAGCAGCAGCGCGGTTCCGGACTGAAGCGCCTAGAACCGCTCGGCCACAGCGGCTGGCGGAGGGGTCGTCCAGACGACGTGGGGTTGGACGGCTACCTCACATAATGGCGGAACCAAGATGAAACAACATCCAGACGTCGTTGGATTTGACGGCTACCCCTCATTACAGATGTCCGACGTCGTAGATTAGGCAGACTGGTAAAACACAACAGGTGACGAACTGCGGCGGAACTAACATCAGATTTTAACGATGGGCAGAGTACAAGTGTGCCTGAGCATGCAGCGCACTGAGCACTCCTAAGGATGAGCCTCTGCAGACGACGACCCATGTATGTGCAAATCAATGTTAACACCATGACATCGGCACCTACCACTGAAATGGGCACGTGAGCATCGGCAGTGGACGTTGGCTCAGTGGCAGACCGTTGCATGGTCTGATGAATCCCGATACATTCTTCACCATGCCTATTAGAGGGCACGTATCCGTCGTCTTCCAGGGGAACAGCTCCTTGACACCTGTACACCGGGACAAAGACAAGCTGGCGGTGGCTTCATTATGCTCTGGCGAACATGCACGTTGGCATCCATTGGTCCAGTGGAACTCTCGCAAGGCACCATGACGGCCAAGGAGTATCGTACTGTGGCTGCAGACCATGTACACACCATCATGTTTCCTGACGGCAGTGACATTCAATAAGATAATGCACCATGTCACGACCAGAAGTGTGACAGAGTGGTTCGGTTAACACAGTGGCGAGTGCTGGCTTTCCAACTCGCCAGACCAGAGCCGGATCGAGCACATCTGGGATTTGATTTGAAAGCGGCGTCAGAGCTCATCGCCCCCCTCCCCGGAATTAGGTGACTTGTGTGCAGATGTGATGCCAGATCCCTCCAGCAACGTACCAGTGCCTCATTGCTTCAATGCCACGACCCGTTGCCGCTGTTATCCATGCCAAAGGTGGACATACTGGCTGTTAGGTAAGTGGTCGTAATGTTCTGGCTGATCAGTGTATATTTGGCATTATGCTTCACTACTTGAGAGTTCGGTACAGACCTGTGTATTATAAAAAGTACAGCGCATCTTAATGCTCAAATAATCGTGATATTTTCCGAAGTTGAAGTTTCATCTGTTGATCGGAAAAGTCTTAAACTTCGCCTTAATCTTATTTATAACTTATGTGCTTTAAGTTATGGTTGTAATGACGAATAATTATAAGCAATTTGTTTTCTTAGCGAGCTACCGTTAAAGGTCATTTCCCAGTTTTCTGCTTGGAATATTAGGGTAACTATGTTCTCCGTTAGTACGAAGTTTGTTAATGTAATTGAATGAACAATTTGGGGAGCCTTGTTATCGGGATGTTACTTATTATTTCCAGATTGATGCCATTGTGACTAATATTATGGTCTTGTGCTCAAAACTCTCACACAACCTTACTTGTTTCGGAAGATTAGTTAGACCTGTATGAAGTTGTATTATGTTCCGAATCGTAGAGGAATATAATTGCCACTGGTGGCTGTACTCCGACATCGAGTTTGTAAAACTAATTGTCTCACTAACTATTCCCGATTAAGTTATCTGTTTGGGATATTATATGTAAGCACATTTATTTATTTCTGGTTTAGCCACACACTTTTGCGTATAATGATCTATTGTGCATCTTTTTAATCAAATTAAGTTATTTCCTCTTAATAAAAATCAGATCTAAAAATTTCTGTTAACTTGGTAGTCACGTTTATCATTAGTGGGACTGAGTTCATGAAACTGACTGTGATACCGAAATTTATGTCAATGTTACATTTGAGAATTGTTGTAATAAGTGCTTTTTCAAAGGTATAACCCCAAGCTTAATCAATCACGCCACCTGCTATCCCAACGATCCAGTTATACCGCTACAATATTCATTTGAAATTAATAACGTCCTTGATGGCAAGGAAAGCGTTTCTGAAGAAGAGAAATTTGTTAACATCGAATATAGATTTAAGTGTCAGGAAGTCGTTTCTGAAAGTATTTGTATGGAATGTAGCCAAGTATGGAAGTGAAACGTGGAAGATAAATAGTTTAGACAAGAAGAGAATAGAAGCTTTCGAAATGTGGTGCTACAGAAGAATGCTGAAGATTAGATGGGTAGATCACATAACTAATGAGGAGGTATTGATTAGAATTGGAGAGAAGAGAAATTTGTGGCACAACTTGACTAGAAGAAGGGATCGGTTCGGTTGGTAGGGCATATTCTGAGGCATCAATGGATCACCAATTTAGTACTGGAGGGCAGCGTGGAGGGTAAAAATCGTAGAGGGAGACCAAGAGATGAATACACTAAACAGATTCAGAAGGATGTAGGTTGCAGTAGGTACTGGAAGATGAAGAAGCTTGCACAGGATAGAGAAATTGGACAGCTGCATCAAACCAGTCTCTGGACTGAAGACCACAACAACAAAAACAACAACAACAACGTCCTTAAGTGGAATCGTTCAATATGTTTAATGATAAGATGTACAATCGAGTAATTGTTAATACCGAACGAAGTTTGAATACTTACAACGAAGTACATTTTATTCTCTACCTGTCTGTAGTGAACTATAATATCCGCAAGTTGTTATTAATCTATTGCAACAGTACCAATAAAAGCCACTAACGTCAGGATTTCTCTTCATAATCATCTGTTTTTATGTTTTGTAAATTTCTGTCAGTTACGTAGTTCACAGGAAACAAAACACTTTCACAACAGTGTGGACGGTCAATTCTTGCCCCAAGTGTTTTAAATGCTGCGTTGCATATTGCTGATGGAACACAAAAAAGGAGAACGTGGATGTGCTAGAGCTGACGCTTTCCAATTCGAAAGCAGCTTTTAAAAATAAATTTTAATGCTCAGTGTAACAAATCACTCACCCGGCTTGTGCTGTTTGCGACTGTCGCAGTGGACACATTAACACGGCGATCAGAAAAAATCTCTGTTCTGCACACCAAAAAACTGTCACTCATTCAAACACACTCTCTTGGCGTTTGTTTTCAAATAATTTCCTGTTCACCACAAGGTAAAAAAAAAACCAAACAGGTTTGTCAGCTAAGGACGATATTCTCTCAAACCTCATATCATTGTATTTCCTGTTCCTGTTTTTCAGTAGTACTTTTCAGCCACATTTCGCATTCACGCCAGTGAATTTCGAGTTATCCGAGAATTCAGTAAATGAGAACCAGTATCATGACGTACATTTTCCCCTTTATAACACACAGTAGTCTTGTGCACGTTTCATTGGTAATATGGACGAGGAATGCCCAAAAATACTAAATCCCTGCTCATAATTTTATAATATTTAGGAAACAATAGGTGACAATTTCTTTTATGGAAGTGTTCTAAAGAAGATTCCGTCTGATCCTTTGGATCATCAATCTAAGTATCCTTGAGTAGTTCTCGTTCAGAAGATACTTTGTCCACAAAATAAAAAAAAAGAGTTAAGTATTGTTTCCTCCGTATGAGATTCATCCTATGGTATCAGTTCTTTGTTTACTTCCAAAAAAAGAAAAGAGGCCATAGTGATTTTAGTATCTGAAAGTAGACTGTTCATTAAATAAGCAACTTGGTCCACAGCTGTATTCATTCAAACAAGACTGTCACCTTCAGCCAATCAGAACATTGCCGTGGGTTCCTCTCATCGTGCATTGCATCATCAGCTGTAATAGAAGCGAGGAGAAGCAGAAAGTACATGGTTATTATTCATGCCCACATTATTAATATGGGTTCTTGTGAACAGCAATTAGTTGGAGAATGCAGCAGAAGTACTAGAAAGAGACTCTCAGATTTAATAGCGAGAGGAGCAGACAAGGGAGAGAGGTGCGGGAAAGGTTTTGGACATAACCTGTTCATTCATAGCACATATTTCACTGTAAACAGTTCAGCCCCTCAGATTGTTTCTTTGTAAGGGTCAAGTTAGTATCAATCCCTGATAGAGTTTCCCAATATAATTTTATGGCTTCCAAACTTATCGTTGGATCGGTTAATGGAAGATGATCTCGGCAGAGAGTAAATAAACAACTAATGCCTAGAGTCCGAAATTTGTCTTACCAACAAAACTAGGTAAGTCATTGAATGTCTACAAGAAATTTTTTATGTCTCTACCTTTTGTAAAACCAGCAAAGAAATGAAGCACACAGTGTTAAATGTGGTGAATATGTAACAGAGAAGCGAGGTGGTGACAAAAGGACTAGCAAGTCAACAGTGAAGAAGGAAAGTGTACGTCACTTTTTGGAGAACCTCAAAGGCCATGAAAGACATTATAATCGGTAAAAGTGAAAGAAGATATTCTTAGATTGCTTACTTAACATAAGTGAAGTTTCGTAGAATTTTTGTATCAGAATTCGAGCTTGGCCTTAGAACACCGTTGTCCGATATTTTCAGCTATTGTACAAAACTAATCCTTATCAAAACCAGTAAAAATCCAAAAAAATCAAATTACATGATGGATAAAAGAACGCACAAATAGCGTGCTGATGCATTTTATGAAGATCCTCGAGAAAATCAACCACCAGATAGTCACTTTATAGTCTTATTTACAACGTCTTCCCAAGACTCCTATATAAGATGCATACTAGGACACAAATAAGTCTATATAATGTCTGCATCCTAAGGAAACATTGCCAATATTTTTCGCATGGATCGAAGATGACGGTGGTCCAGGCGCAACAGTCGTATCCAGTGGGGTATGACGTGTATACCACCTGCCAGACGGGATACCTCAGGCAACGCTGTTAACATGGCACACAGCGCAAAGTCTGCACAACTACGGCGACCGGAAGCAACTAACGTCTCCCGCTCCATACGAAAGCAGACGGAGCAAACAAGCGATTCGAAAGTGAAGAATCTGAATGTATGTCATTTCAACTTAGAAGGCTATACGAGGGCGAAGGGAGAAGTGCTGCAAGAATTTTAACCACTCTTACAAGAGATTCATCTGAGTCGACTCAAAAATCAGGTTTTACTAATTTGGGTTACATCAGTGATGACAAGCACAGTACGAAAAAAAAATGAACTCCTAGGGAATTTAGACAAGAAATTGATACAGAGGAACATGCGATAGTGTAAAACTGGGAAACTGACACTTTGTAATGCCTATAAAGCTGCAACACAGAAATAGCCCATAGGTATTTTATGCAAGATTTGATACGTAGGAAATCCGCAACTGAGAGGCATGATAATTAATTTAGAGAGGTCCGCTTCAATTGTACTAATATTTATTCAAACCACGACCGGTTTCGTTATTTTAAAATCCCATCTTCATTTGTATGACACTGTAACATATAACGGAGTGGAGGAAAGACATATAATGCAAAATATGTGTAAAAACCAAAAGAACAGTGTAACCGCCCTGTTAGATTGTTAGAGTCTTAGTCAGTCGGTGTTGTAATTTTGAATTGAGAGTTCGTATGAATGTCGCGTAACAAAAATTTCGCGTAAGGCGCCGTTGCGACACAGGCAAAGGCCAATTGTGGAAACTAAGCCACTGAATATTAAAAATAACTTTATTAAAGAATGCATCCGACTGATTGCTCAAAATAAGAGAGTGAGTGAGTGGTTCAAAATAAGAATTAGTACTGTAAAGGAAATGGGTCGTACGTATAGTTACGTCGGTACGCACTCAGTGGTATGCGAACGTAGGATCGGGATAGAAGCACGTACGTTCTAAGTACTTTCATTCCCCGTGGCCTAGATAAAAAACAAATTGTGATTAAATTGCACTTATTCATCTAAGAAGGAAAATTATTGGACTTCCAAATTAAATCAAAAGAAAGGCTGCAGGTTCTGAATGTCGCGGCAAATACATCGGAATTAACATTGGCGGCCACGAAGGGAAAGAGATGAACACATTCACGTACCTCTGTTGTTGAACAGTGCCTCGTGAATATCGTCGCCTCCATCTAAATTCTCCATATAAAATTAAAATAATAATATTCTTCCAGAGTTACAGGAGCTGGGATCCATGGTATCGTAATTGAAAGAGTCGTTCTGTTTCGGAAGTTTCTTTCTTTATTTTGCACAATTTCACTAGTAACTACACAGCACGTGTTATCAACAGGACATGAGAACAACGAAAGGTAACTAACACTGAAACTAATAAACGAAGAGCGTTAAGCTTCTTTTGTCAGTCAGTGTTAAATACTTTTCAAGTGGTTCTTTGGTGTGAGAGTCGAATAATCATCTATACATTTATCAATAAGAAAAAATTATTAAGTTCCTTTATAGTAGACTGCGGAAACAAGGCGATTTACTTGTTGTATTTGGCCATTAAGTGGGCAGACGCCAACCGTGACGTTAAAACAATGATATAGAAAATCTTTACTGACTGGTCCGAGCGCTTACAATATTTCATTTAAGAACATAATAGAATATGAACGAGCAGTGGTTCGCCGATAGGCTGAATAACTCTCAAGCATGTGGCAATATGTGAGGTTTTTAGGCGGTGAGGCAATGGTACAATGGCAAATGAACGAACAGGCGACAAAAACAGTGACAGCAGTAATGAAAATTAGTGCTAATATAGATCATGCTAAGTAAATCGTCACGTGTATGATAAATTACGGGTTCGAGTGACAAAAACAAAAATAAGAACAAAAATGTAGATGTAGTAATATAAGCATAGAAATAACACACAAAAATGATCAGGTTGGGCGCTGTACGTCATACAAATGAGTAATGATATGGACAGATGGCAAAGAGAGGAAGCAACTAAACAAATGGGAGAAAAGGTAAGTCCGAACGTCAAACACTAGTAAAAATACTCTGCCGTAATAAGCAACAAGGCAATAGTAGACAAGACAAATCATTGAAAAGGGGAGTATACAGTCAGAGCTGTGATAAAAAAATAATGGTAAGAAAAACTAAACCAAGTGAGTCACTAGATACACTATGTGATCAAAAGTATCCGAACAATCCCAAAAACATACATTTTTCGTATTAGGTGCAAAGTACTGATATCCATATCCGTATCAGCGACCTCAGTAGTCATTAGACATCGTGAGAGAGCAGAATGGGTCGCTCCGCAGAACTCACGGACTTCGAACGTCGTCAGGTGATTGGGTGTCACTTGCGTCATATGTCTGTACGCGACATTTCCACACCCCTAAACATCCCTAGGTCCACTGTTTCCGATGTGATAGTGAAGTGGAAACGTGAAGGGACACGTACAGCACAAAAGCGTACAGGCCGAACTCGTCCGTTGAATGACAGAGACGGACAGTTGAAAAGGGACATAATGTATAACAGGCAGACATCTATCCAGACCATCACACAGGAGTTTCAAACTGCATCAGGATCCCTGCAAGTACTACGACAGTTCTGCGGGAGGTGAGAAAACTTGGATTTCATGGTCGAGCGGCTACTCATAACCCACACATCGCGGCGATAAATGCCAAGCAACGCCTCGCTTGGTGTAAGGAGCGTAAGCATTAGACGATTGAACAGTGGAAAAACGTTGTGGCGATCCAATGGCAGGATGTGGGTATGGCGAAGGCCCGGTAAACGTCATCTGCCTGCCAGTGTAGTGCCAACAGTAAAATTCGGAGGCGGTTATGTTTATGGTGTGGTCGTGTTTTTCATCGAGGGGGCTTGCACCCTGTGTTGTCTCCTGTGGTAGTATCACAGCACAGGCCGACATTAATGTTTTAAGCACCTTCTTACTTCCCACTGTTGAAGAGCAATTCGGGGATGGCGATTGTATCTTTCAACACGATCGAGCACCTGTTCATAAAGCACGGCCTGTGGCGGAGTGGTTACACGACAATAACATCCCTGTAATGGACTGGCCTGCACAGAGTCCTGACCTCAACTCTATAGATCACCTCTGGGATGTTTTGGAACACCGACTTACATCGATACCTCTCCTCAGTGTAGCACTCCGTGAAGAATGGGCTGCCATTCCCAAGAAACCTTCCAGCGCCTGATTGAACGTATGCCAGCGAGAGTGGAAGCTCTCATCAAGGCTAAGGGTGGGGGTGGGCCAACACCATACTGAATTCCAGCGTTACCGATGGAGGGCGCCACGAACTTGTAAGTCATTTTCAGCCAGATGTCCTGATACTTTTGATCACATAGTGTATGTAGTATACATTAGAGCCCAACTGATGCATATAAAATGTATAAATATAAAAATCATCATAAAAATTCTAAAATGTAAGTTAGCGACGCTAGGAGCGAAACGGCGAACCAACATGATCAGGCTGAGAGCCCTTTATTGGACGAAGTAATACTAATATGGGAAGGAGGTTAAGGCGAAACAACTAATAAACGAATGAGAGTTTAGAGAAATAGCCCTGAACTTGTGATATATTATTTGAGGAATTTGTAGTTATTCGATAGAACCGTATGTTTCAACGTGGTTTGCCCATTTAGCGTATATAGTGGACACTGGTACAAATCTGGTAAAATTTTGATTTCTTTCAATAAATTAAGAACTTGACCTTTCGACTGTATATGAAGAACAGCTAAGTTACTACCGATGTCAGGGGTAGAGTGCTAGTGTGCTTGTAGATGATTGGTAAAGACAGATCTCGGATTACTTAACTCTTGGTGTTCTTTGGATGGAGTCGCGAAACTGTGTCCATTTTGTCCAACACAAAGGCATTGGCAGTAGTTGCAATTAACCTGTTAGACACTTGACAGTACGTGTGGTTTGTGGTTACGGATTTCGTGCCATCTAAACTATACGCCCACTTGGTTCGGTACGTAAAACGCGGATGTTATATTCGATTTTTTTTAACCATTTGCTGACTTTGTCAGAAATTTTTCCTGCATATGATATTTTACAATACACGTTGCATGCTGTATTCTTAACGACAGGTGTGGGACTTATCCTGTGATTATTATCTTTTTGCCTCTTACGCTGTATCTGTTGGTTAAGCATCCATTAGTATGTGATAGGTATCTAATAGTTTTCAGTTCTTTTTCATGATCTTGTGTGCTGAGCGGTACCTGGTAAGCTCGCTGCGACATAGCCCGTAATGCCGCCATCTTATATTTGTATGGTTGACTGGATGAACTGTGAATCATACTATTAGTATGTATTATGTAT
Source organism: Schistocerca piceifrons (assembly GCF_021461385.2). Taxonomy (NCBI): domain Eukaryota; kingdom Metazoa; phylum Arthropoda; class Insecta; order Orthoptera; family Acrididae; genus Schistocerca; species Schistocerca piceifrons. The sequence continues at coordinate 575,082,127 of NC_060141.1, forward strand.
CACACACGTGACGCTTTACTTGGCAGGCTATCACTGTTTGTCCCTTGTTCGTTCATTTTGTCTATGTACTATTGTCTGTCGCCTAAAAACCTCACATATTGTCACATGCTTGAGAGTTATTTAACCTATCGGCGTACCAAAGCTCCTTCATGTTCTGTTATGTCCTTAAATGAAATATTGTAACCGCTCGGACCAGTCAGTCGAGATTTTCTATATGATTGATGATTGTTGATAACATCAGTTTACTTGCGTGAATACTGTTGACGCCTGCACCGCATTGCGCTTCCAAAACTATGAAGTGACCCTTCACACAGTACCGGTAGTGACTGGCGTTCCTACCGTCCCCCCCCCCCCCCCCGGCCCCTTGCTCCCAACCCCCCGGACGTTACATTTTTAGGTCAGTTTCATTATTGGACCCTCTCCTTTTTCCTTTCCTCTAGTTCTATCAACAAATAACAACAAATAATGGTTGGAGCTCTTGCAGTGACTGACCTGACCGCATTTTATTTGTTGCCAAGTGCAATAAGTAAATCCCCTTGTTTTGGCTGTCTGTTCTTTTAGTTTTTACACATGTATTGCATTATATTTCTTCCCTCCGTTCCTTTGCGTGTCAGGATTGGGTTACGATTGTGGACGGGGCCCCAATCAATTACTATTGTTTTGCTTTGCAATTTCACTCATTTATTTGAGTAAATAAGTATTGAAAAAAAGCCAATGAGGTTGCAATCAGACTTTTAAGGCACGTAACCACAATCACGGCTGAAGGTCTTTAACATGAAAAATGACAATTATTCAAAATTTAACAAATACATAAAATACAGACAGCAAATAATTTTTGAAAACAAGCCAATGTGGTCGCCATCAGAATTTTAAGGCGAGTAATCACAATCACGGCTGGAGGCCTTTAACGCCCAAAATGGCAATTATTAAAAAAAATTAGAAAACGTACATAAAATACAGACAGTAAATAATTTTTTAAAACAACCAAATGTGATCGCAATCAGAATTTTAAAGTAAGTAACCACAATCACAGCTGAAGGCCTTTAACGCCCAAAATAGCAATTATTGAAAAATTTAGGAAACATATATAAAATACAGGCAGCAAATAATTTCTGAAAACGAGTCAATGTGGTCGCAATCAAAATTTTAAAGCAACTAACCAAACTCATGGCTGAAGGCCTTTTAACGACAAAATGGCAATTATAAAAAAAATTAACAAACATACTGTCAAACGGCGAATGGCATAGCAAAATTTAATTAAAAAACAAACAACAGATCACCAAACAGGTGAGACAAACGATGGTAACTTCATAATACAATAATAAAATAAAACAAATGGGCCAGTGACAGACGGTGCTCCAGGAATCGACCTCTGAGTAGGTCACAGCGAAAGCACTAATGCGAACGAAGAGAAAGACAGCCAAGAGTTGCATTCAGATCATAAGATGGTAACTTGGATTAGTGGCAGTCTAACGAGCGACTAATGATACTCTAGGTGAGGCTACCTGACATCCAGCAAAACAAATGCAAGATGCAAAATTACGCCAAAGCCGGAACCGGCGGTCTGGGCTCCGCCCGCAGAATGCTGTGCTTAGAGCGCCCGGAACAAGGAGGAATGACTCCCACTAAAGGAGGAGAACGCCACCCAACCTACAATCAAGAAGCTGTCAAACTTCCATGCCTCACCGGACAGCGGTGGCAAGGCGAGGAAATGTACACTGCCGTTACATGCATTAACCCCCAGGGCAGGTAACTGTGGCGTTAACGACCACAAGACAGAAAATTTCCGCTGGTTGAACTTAACAATGTAAAAAGCTGAAAATAGTAAATAGTAATTAGAAGCTCAGGAAGGCTGATCAGATCCGCCTTCCCCAGGAACTCCTCTCGTTGCTTTTTACCTCGGCGACACTACGAGCAGCAACACGAACCCAAGTCACTGGAGAATCGCGAGATTTCGCAATGGTGGAGGTTTCTCTACGCAAATTGCAATGCACTCAACTTAAACATGCAGGATCGGGTTTCGACGAGGTGGTGCACCCTCGTGACCACTGCCCTTCTATCCGGCAGTCCATACACGCCGCCAGCGGTCCCAGCGTGTTGTCGCTCTTCGCGGACCTCGCTGCTCCTCGTCCACAACCGAACTCTCTCCTCACACCACACGGAAAAAGCACGAGGTCGCTCCAAAGATAGGACAGCAAGACTACATATCGATAAGCGCCGCTGCTGCCGCTAGCGGACAGGCAATGTTTACGAAACTGAGTGGCGCCAGTGAACACGAGAAGAAGACAAAAAATGGAACAATGCCAACTAAATGTGTAAGGTGGCTATAATTTCGCACCTTACAAGCACTCACCCACATACTTTGCCGTGATCTACAACCACATTGGGTATTATTTAATAGGTAGTACATCGTATATATGAATATTTAAAGGAGACTGACATTGTCACGTACGCCTTGTAAATAATTGTTAACTCTTATTGCATGAAAGGTGATGGAGTGTCTTTATTATCATACTAGTAGAAGTTAGAACGCCAGTGGAGATGAAACGGCAGGCAGGACTCAAACTCTGGGTGGAAGGCCCGCACAGATGTTGGTCCTCCTTAAACACAGGAAGTAGCTAGACAGACGTCTTGGCACCTGAGCTCTGGAGCATAATAGGGTGACGGCCGGCCGCTATTGTAGTAGGGGCCGGAAGGATAACCGGATAATACTTGGATGCAGGTGAGAGGAACGAAGAAGCAGCACCTCGGAAACCATGCAGGCTGTGTTACTTCCAAGAATTTTTACTCAGAAGCGTACCATTGTAGGAGTATAGGTTTTTCCTCGCAAACTTTCCGCGCTGGACGACAAAAGACTATAATATGGTTGGTCGGCGTTCGGAAGAATCTGTAGAGAGGAAGAATGGCTGGCTCTGAGCACTATGGGACTTAACTTCTAAGGTCATCAGTCCTCTAGAACTCAGAACTACTTGAACCTAACTAACCTAAGGACATCAAACACATCCATGCCCGAGGCAGGATTCGAACCTGCGACCGTAGCAGTCGCGCGGTTCCAGACTGTAGCGCCTAGAACCGCTTGGCCACTTCGGCCGGCAGAGAGGAAGAATATTCCGTGGTTTCGGGAGTATGATTCGTTTTAGGAATTATGATGGTGGGGAGCCAAGCCTTGCTGGGAAGCCAGCGCTGGAGAGACGAGGTCTTCCATTGTGAGCGGTGTGTGACGGTCACTCGATATCAGCTTTGTTGCTACAGACGGACTTGCTGTCTTTGCTCTCAGGAGAGTTTATAGTTAGAATAGTTAGGCACTGTACTGTTGTGAACCTATACGGTCCGCAGCTCGTGGTCGTGAGGTAGCGTTCTCGCTTCCCGCGCCCGGGTTTCCGGGTTCGATTCCCGGCGGGGTCTGGGATTTTCTCTGCCTCGTGATGCCTAGGTGTTGTGTGATGTCCTTAGGTTCGTTAGGTTTCAGTAGTTCTAAGTTCTAGGGGGCTGATGACCATAGATGTTAAGTCCCATAGTGCTCAGAGCCATTTTGAACCTGTACGATTTTGGACTTTACCTCCGGGTTGGAAGTCGTCGTTGAGTACGCAGCGTTCAGTGATTGAGAGCACTTCCTCTGCCTATACTTACGTTGAGACGTTATCTGAGCTCCGTGCTTGTGGCTGGGGTTCACGTTTCTCGTCTGTAGAACACAGAGAGGAGAAAACAGTATTAGAGTATATTAGTCAGAGGACCGCCATCTGCCGTCCTAGTGTTTGAAAGAGTTTATTTGTGGCTGGAGTTCTTCCGTCATCGCAAACGAGTACGATAACCATCAGTTCGACGCACCGGACGCAGTACATACGTTGATATCGCGAATTGCTTCGGCTATTAGGGCTATAAAAGCTAAACAGCTGTGATCACGTTAGTTTATTTCCACTGAGGTTCCACACCACCATAGATTATCTTTGAAAGTAGTGTCTTCTAGTGTTTTGCACTTGGATGATGTCAATCATTTCGCGTTATTGATTTTAGATCGCGCAGACATAATAAGGGGCAGAGTTGAGCAGTTGATTAGTAATTTTACTTAGGAAATGTAATCTAAATGTTTTTTTTTAATCTACAATAAATATATGAGCAGGAACGATGTTTATCATTTAGTAGGATTAGTTGCCTTCATCATTCATTTATGTTTAGATTATAATTTATGCAATTAAGAGATCCTAAGATCTGCTTCAGGAGGTAGTCAGACAGGACCAAATCTTCATTTAGCGTTTATTATTTTCCGTTTCGTACATTCATTTTACACCCGCCTGGAGTAGCGTCTTGGAAACGATACGGTCTGGCAGAAATCTACACACGGCACCAACGCGAGCCGCAGTACGGCTCAGGGATCTCTCTAAATTATTTTATCCAAGGCTAAACACCCATAAGTTCCCGCTGATGATTTTAACGTTCAGCAAACTAGATGGGGTTATCCGAGATCCACAGCCGAAGGCATTGAATTAAATGACTCGAAAGACAACGAGAACCTACATCTTATGTTCGACTCCAAGGATAAAGCGACTTTCAATTGAAAAGCGTAGAAAAGGGTAGAATGTCGACACCTGACCAGAACTATATCACATGCAGAGTAAGAGGCATACTCGTGCAGGGTACGTGAAGGATCCTCGAGATATTTCCGTAGAGCAAGCACTTATCGGTAATTGTATAGATTGGACCATCGATCCGAGTTATAAAAAGTTCCCCAATCCTACGAGGGAACCAGCGGAACGCTAAATTGATTTAATATCAGTTGTATATCGAGAACCAATAAATACGATACTGCCGAAACGTGAAACTACCAAAGATTCACCAACCTGGTAGACAAACAGGTACCAAATGCTATTCCTCGTGGCGTTAGCAAAAAATATTACCCTGCTGGACAAAAAAATGTGGAACACCAATAGAGAAATTTCAGAAGAGCAGCGACGACGAGAGCGGAGAAAATCTGTTCATTACTATGAACGAGGAGCGCAGGAGCAAATGGAAGGAAGTAATGGAACGTTTAGATTTTACCAATTCCAGCAGAGAGAGCTGGGTCTGCTGCAGAAATTAAACGATGCCACGGCGCATCACAGGTCATCTCTTGGCTCTAGCACATCTGAGACTGCAGCTGTCCTGATACAGACCCCCAAAATCGAACTGAAAATAGATGACAAGAAACAGATTTCCAGAAATCTGAAAAATATGTCACTTCGTAATCCAATCAACATGGACATTGTGACAGAAGTAGAAACAGTAAAGATTACCCAGGCCTTGAAGCTAATGAAGACAGGAAAATCGGCTGGACTTGATGACATTCTACCAGGATTCTTGAAGGAACTATTAATTTGAGGAAGAAAGTGGTTGGTCACACTGTGCACGGAAAGCGTCAGAACGGGTGCTCTCCCTAAGATCTGCAAACAAACAAAAGTCATCACGGTGCTGAAACCCGAGAAGTCTGGAGATAAACCGAAGAGTTTAAGACCGGATATATATCCCTGATATATATCTTCAACAAACTGTCCGAGAGAGTGTTCGTGACTAGATTAACTCTATACATCGAATCTAACTTTCCTACATACCAAGCGGGTTTCTGAGCAGGTAGAAATTTTTGCGATCAAGTGCTGTCCCTCACAACCTATAAAGAGAATGGTTTCCAAAACAAGACAAAAACGAGCCTAGTTCTTATAGATTTTACATCAGATTACGATACAATATGGACTAACTAGGATCGTCAAATTCAAGCAGACTTACACCTTGCTCAAAAACATGTTAACCGACAGCAAAATCAATGTTTCACTTCATGGCATGAACAGAAAGAGTATGGTTCTGAATAATGGCCTGCCACAGTGTTCTGCAGTAGCACCCATTCTTTTCAATCTACATGTTGCCCACATGCCAGACACAAAATCATGTAAAGTAGCATAAGCGGAAGACCGGTATACCGCATATCAAAGTAAAAATTTTTATGACCTCGACCAAATATCGAAGACAGGCCCGAAGTACTGAGCATCTACTACTCCAATAGCACCTACATCCAAACCCGGACAAAATGACCAGCATCACAATGCACCTTAACAGACACAAATAGAAAACTACAACTGTCTAGGAATGGCGAACACATCAGCCAAGAGGATAAGACTAACTACTTGGGAGCGCTACTAAATCGCGCTTTATAACTCACATCTAGACGATACAAAGGAAAAATAAAATCTTGTTGTGCTACCCTGTCGAAACTTCCTGGAACGACGTGGGGTTGTGAAGCGAGCACACTGAGGACCTCAGCATAGCCCTTGTCTACAGCGTGGCTGAGTACTGTTCGCCAGTCGGGATGAGCAGTGCACTTGTGGACGTCCAGTTGGAGGAGACACTTCGGATAATCTCTGGAACAGGACCACCCCATGTGCCTGGCTCCCCATCCTAGCTAACAGAGCGATCACAGTTAGCCACAAGATCATATAGAAAAATCCTAGACAACCCATAACTCCCTATACATCACGATCTAACACATGACTTAAATCCAGGCCACTTTTATCGAAAATCGGCGAAGAACTACAGGGAATCGTCTCAACACAGCTTGGAAAGAATTGTGAGCTATGAGTGGACATAAGAACCGACACTGGGTAGACGACCACAACAAGAAGATCGATGGATTCGATCTCTCGAGGAAATTATGAACATCTTTGAACTGTGCCAGGACAAGTATTGGTAAGTGTAAGCAACTAATGCACAAATGGGGCCTATCGAACAGTCTTGAATGCAAGTGCAGGGAAATCCAAGCAGTGGGCCATTTATTTGTGTATGGAGTGCATGGGTGTTAGAGTGATGCGAAGGACATAGACTTTCCGACTCAGCCATACAGTGGAACAATAATATTTGTATATTGTATGGTATTTTAAGGACATATATGGATTATTGTAAAAACCTGTTAAGTGCAAATTTCGTCGTTTTTCGGTTGTGTATGCATTCTGTACCAGAAAATTAATATCTTTCGTCTGGAGGAAGCAGTTAAGTGCAGTTCTCGCTCTAAGAAATTAAACATATGTGGCAGAAATCTGTTAAGTGCATAGTTAAATATTCTATACAGCAAAAAACATTTAGATGCACTTTAATGATTATTCCTGCACTTTGTCGACAGGCATATTGAAATTATTTGAACAATATCAAACCATCACGTGCACTTAAACGATTTCACCAGAAAAAGGTACGCGATATAATGGAGATAAATGTTATAAGTAGATTGTGGTACACTGGTATTTATTATCTTCCATAGCAGAAAAGTGACCTAAAGTTGGTATACAATAATATTACATTACGTAAAGAGGATGACATAAATGTTATTGCTCGTTATTCGAAAAACATCGAAGACAAATTTTGTCAGCAGGCTGTGGTAAATATGTGTTCATTATTTTCTTAACAGCCAGCAACAATGTTGGTGATTCATTGTTGGCCTCTAATAATATCACATAACCTCAGCAGTGTGACATTAGTATTATTGTCGATTATTGTAACTATGGAGCATGAATAGCTAAAGACTCATTGTACCAGCAGCTCCTGTGACATCAGTGAGCGCAGTAACATTGTGCCAGTTGCCCACGGTGAATTAAATTCTAGAAATCGTTTTCAAGAAGCGCCATGCTTGTGCCATTGGACAAGAAAATGATACCCACAGAAGATGAATGTGCAGATAAGCAATAAAATGTTACTCTAAACATGAACTTAATTACATTGACAGTTCAAACTGCATGAAATAATTTAATTTTATATTTTTATTTTAAGGAAGTTAATTTTAATCTCCAAGTGCATCAGCTGGAAGCAGAGCAGATGATGCAAACAGAACATACGCAGAAGTCTATACATACACAATGGTACAAGATAAAACAAAGCAGAAACTATATCAGGTGAGCCTGGAGGGGAATGCTTTTAGTTAAATGGTCAAGCATAGTGCAGAAGAAAATGGTTTTTACTCTGATTGTTCCGTCAAGGATCCTGACTACGAACCAGTTACCAGTGAGACAGACAGTGAAGACCTCGTGATTATAGAAATCAGTGCTGTAAAAGAGAGTAATAATGGTAAACGATCAAGATGGAATTAAAGTTATCCCAAAAGAAGAAAGAAGAATAGAATTGAAAAGTATAAAATGGAATCTAAGAAACCAAAGCCAGTTAATTGTGAAAGCTATAGACACAAATGCAACAAAAATTTTTCAGATGAAGTGAGGTACTCCTGTTGCAGAAGCTGCTGGGATTGCGGTTAAACAAGGCAGCAAGGGTTTATTCTTGGTAACAAAGTGAGTCTACCTGCAGCACGAAGAAGAAATACTGATCAGCCACTGAAACAACGTAAGGACTCTAAGGTTTATTACTAAAATAAAGACAATAAAGTCAGAGTCTGTAAGAACTTCTTTACTACAAGTTTATGAATTAGGAGTAATGTCATTGATACTGCATATAAAGGAAAAGAAGAGAGTGAGCTTTTCATTGGAAGTGATAAGAGAGGCATAAGAATTCCACATAATGAAACTAATCCAGACGATGCGCAGAGAGTTAAAGAACACATAGAAATGTTTCGTACAATGGAGTCTCACTACTCAAGCAAGTCCTCAAAACGGCTATACTTAGAGCCCAGACGAAGTACAACTAAAATCTACATGCTGTACAAAGAAGCATGTAAGGATTTCAAACCAATCAGCGAAATAACTTATGGAAGATTGTTTTGTCAGAACTACAAGCTCGCTTTCTACAAACCTAAAAAGTATCGATGTCAAAAATACGTGAGTTATGAGGAAGCAAATACTTATGAAGAAAAGAAAGAATTGAAAACAGAGTATAATGAGCGTATTGCAAAGAAAAGTGAATGCAATGAAGCAAAAGCCGCTGATAAAGAAAAATGAAAGCAGACAAGGCAGTTCTGTGTTCCACATTTGATTTACAATCCGTCTTGCAAATACCTTCAAGTGAAGTCAGTAAAATGTACTATAGCCTGAAAATATGTACATACAATTTCACTACCTATGAACTTTCTGAGCCAAATGATGCATTCTGCTGTGCTTGGACTGGGCTAAACGGAAAGAGAGGTAGCTCAGAAATCGGCACCTGCATTATGAAATACATTATACAGATTCGACCAAGTATAAAACACATTTCATTATTCTTTGATACTTATGGGGGTCAGAACAGGAATAAAAAATAACTGCTCTTATACTTAGTTCAGACAACAAATTTAGACATTAAACACAAAATTCTTGAATCTGGCCACACATTCACGAAAGTGGACAGCATGCATAGTGCCACTGAATGTGGGAAGAAACATGTACTTGTTTATACCCTCCAGGATTGGCTAAACATATTCAGAAGAGCAAGATCGTAAACGATTCGAAACAAGAAAGGTTCACCTTATGCAGTACACAAATTGAAACATGCAGAATTCAAGGATTTATCTAAAATTTTTGCATCAGTCATTAAAAAAAAGTACTGGCAACCTAGGAAATAAATTTAACTGGCTAAAAGTAAAAAGTTTCCGCTACCAAAAAAACAAAAAATGCAAGTCAGGAGTGACAGAGTACAGATACACTCACTTATCAAATTGTAAGGAAGTATATAATTCGGTAAAGGACATCCTTTAAATATGAAAAATATTGACTTACAAGATCTTCGTCCTAAGATTCTGCCAGTAAGTGGAAAGAGAAAGAAATGCCTGATACAGTTATGCCAAAAGGAAGTCATTCCTGAGGAATTTCACGCTTGGTGTAAGTCGCTTCCTACTTCAACTGCAGCCACTGACACAGTTCCCGAACATGGAGTAGCAAGTGACAATAGTGACGCATATGTGTTCTTAATATAACTTCCCTCTAATTGATAAATAATTCGAATGATGCCTGCCAAAACCACATTAATGTGGCAATATTTGTATTTTCTATTAATTATTTAAAAAAGATAACCCATAAATAGCCAATGGTGAATTACTCTTCTCTAAAAAACATCATTCGTTAATTACTGCTGTGGGACAATCCATGTGATGACGCAGTAATTTGTGGTTTACAAAATAAATTAAAAATTCTGTGTTCTCAGTACTTCCTAAAACGTACTTAACGGGTTTTTGCAGCAAGCCCACGATACGGAAAAACTCAGTATAGAGCTATCTGTTAGTTTCGGCAGATTCTGTTAAAACAGAATTCCAGTAACGAGAGGTGTTTGCAATAACTTGTGTCTTATTGTATAGCACGATATATCCGTGTGTAAGACAGTGCTCAGCCACCGCCGATTCGTCAGGTTGTAATAATCGATATAGCGATGATGTTCAACACATCTGTCATTGACGGTACGAATAGTTTGGCCAATGTATATTTTGCTGCATTCACATGGTGTCTTGTAAATGCCACTAACAGGTAACTGTGACAATGGATACCCTCTAAGTAAAACTTGGAGTCCTGTTTTACCAGATATTAAGAAACAACGACATCTGATCGACCGGCTATGTGTAATAATTTTTAACTATATATTGTTTTTCGACTGTGTTCACCACTGGAGGCTCTGCAAGTCTTGCGCCAGGTGATAGCAGCAACGACTGAGCGCCTGGGTATTACCTCAGCGAAGGCGCTTTCGTATTTTCGCTGCATATAAAAGTTCCGTTTTTCACGGTTTGATTTACCTGTCGGCGAGAGTGGCTTAGCGTTTCTCACCTGATGATGGCAGACAGGTGGACCGCGGAAATATTGTGTGCACATGACATTTAGATCCGGCTGAAGACCCGACAAGAATTTGTATCTCAATCTCTTGCTGAAGAGTGCAGCACTGATAGTATGAAACCAGAAGTGAATTAAGATCAGTGGGAATTACTTTGAATTTCTTGGACACGTGCATCACGTAGATGTATACGAGCGACGAGGAAAAGTTATACGCTTGTAATTATCACCTCGAAAACATAAAGTTACGTAATTAATGTTTTTTTTTTTTTTTTTTTTTTGCAGGTACATGTCTACAGGTACGATACACTTTAAAATCTCCGCGCTACAGTACCCGTTACAAGAACCAAAACAAAGTCCATTGACAATGTATAGTACCGTATTCTGCATTTGAGGGTGAATAACGCTCTAAAAATCCATGATGAGTTGGTGAAAGTCTACCGCAAATATGCACCATCGTATACCACAGTGGTTGGGTGACGCAGATGCATCCAACATGGTCAGACATGTCTGAATGATGAAGAACGTGGTGACAGACCATCTCTCTGTGACGAACCGGGAACTGTAAGAGAGTTGAAGACCCTGGTGTTTGAACACCGGCATCTCGTGATCAAGACAATAGTAAAAGAAGTGAAAATCGCTCATGGATCTGCTTACATCATCTGCACGATATTTTGGATTTGACGACGATCGCTGCCACGGGATTCGGCGACCGCTCACACCCATTCAACAATCTCGCCGAACTGAGAGAGCAGCGGTAAAGTTTCAGCTGTATCAGGCAAATTCAGATGACTTCTTTAGCAGTCTAATCACCATGAACGATTACTGGGTGTGGCACTACGACCCCGTGACAAAGCAAGCACTGGACACTTGCGGGTTCACCAATGCCGCAAATTTCGATGCCTTAACCATCATCGGACAAGGTAACGCTGAGTAGATTTTGCCTTGGAGTGTTTCTAACTGGCTACACTCGTAAGCAGCAGACTGTCACAGAAACATATTACTGATATCTCCTGACGAGGTCACGGGCTGCCTGTCAAGACCGAAAACGTCGCCAAGCGGAGCGGGTTAGCTAACGTAGGCGAGGCTCTCTACAAGTTTCGTGACGTCACTTCCTGCTATTTCTCGTTGAGGAGCCATTTCGTCACATGAAACGCAAAATAACTTCTACGAAATTTCGGCAACATGAAACGTAAAGTAGAACCATCAGGAAGCAAGAATGCTCTGTATGCCACAAGATAACTGCGTCCTGCTGTTTACAATTTTATTTATTTACTTATTTTTTCACTTTTGCGTTTTCTAAAAGATTGTGGCGTTTTCCTGTGAAATCGGTAGCAATAATGTCCGTAATATTTGATGTTAGGTAAATACAGGTGCACTTTCTGTCGGAAGTGAGTTGGTTCAATTTATAAGCCGATGTCATTACTGAGTGGACATGTATCTTTCATTTTTGTCCTATTACATTTTCACAGATTTGAAGTTTTTATTTATGTATACCACAGACAGAAGAACATGATCAACATATGGTCCAGAAAGGAAATGTGCGTTTTAGTAGAGCTGATGTAGGAATCTATGCATGGACGTATTCTTGAATAAACTGTATAGTTTGCGAGCCAAATGAAGCCGACAACTGCTACTGGAGAGCGCTGAGAGCGCAAAATCACGTTAACCACCTCGTACCATGTGATGACGGTGCTGTGTCTCGTGACGATAGCTGTGTAGCCTGCATGCACTCAGCATTAGGTAACTCGTCCCATGTGGGCAGCTGTCCAGGAGGTTGGTTTGACTGCATAACAGCGGCCAAGCTCATTCTGCACAGGAGAGTAGTCGCACAAGATGACTCTTGAGACTGTCAAATTTTGCCTCACCCCCGTATTCTCCTGACATGTCACCCACTTCTTCTTCCTGTTTCATCAGATGAAGAAACCATTGCAGGCATTTCCAATATGACGGTAAGGTGATTTTAGCGGTGGAACATCTCCTCAGGAGCCCAAAATGCAGACTTCTGCTACAGCCTACGTCTCTCCCAACTCATCAATCGTTGGGGAATATATGTCACATTGAAGGGTGAATATGCAGAGAAGGACTAACACAGTAACCAAGATCTATGGCCGCAGCCTTATTTTTCGAGATGATAACTAAATCTTTGGGAATTCTCCCTTTTATCTACATCTACATCTGTATGACTACTCTGCAATTCACATTAAAGTGCCTGGCAGAGAGTTTATCGAACCAATTTCACACTATTATCCTGCCATTCCATGTTCGAATAGCACGTGAGAAAAACGATTATTTAAATTTTTCGTGCGAGCTCTGATTTCTCATATTGTATTACGATGATCGTTTTTCCCTATGTAGGGGGTGTCAACGAAATATTTTCTCTTTCGGAGATGTTGGAGATTGAAATTTTGTGAAAAGATCTCGCCGCAACGAAAAACGCCTTTATTTTAATGATTGGCATCTTACGTCGCGTGTCATATCTGTGACACTTTCTCCCATTTCGCGATAGTACAAAACGAGCCGTCCTTCACTGAACTTTTTGGATGTCCTCCTGCGCTCCTATCTGTTACATATACTATACCGCACTGCAGCACTCTAGCAGAGGACGGACAAGAGTAGTGTAGGCAGTCTCTTCAGTGGATTTGTTGCATCTTCTAAGTATTATTACGTCTTAACCCTTTATGGTCAGTTAGTTCTCGGCTCACACCTAAATTTATCAAAAGAGGGTATCATAAATTACCATTGTTTGTGAGGGTATTATGTGATATATTCATCATCTAGAGATGAGCTACACGAACAGTTTTCTCCACAATCTGTGCTCAAAATGAAAGTCCTTTTTTGAATGAGACCAGTTGCATGAAGTTACATTGTTTTAACATTTACAAAAACATTTGTAAGAGCTTCCTGTCTAAGGTTGGTTAGTTGGTTTGGGGAAGGAGACCAGACAGCGAGGTCATCGGTCTTATCGGATTAGGGAAGGACGGGGAAGGAAGTCGGCCGTGCCCTTGGAAAGGAACCATCCCGGCATTTGCCTGGAGCGATTTAGGGAAATCACGGAAAACCTAAACCAGGATGGCCGGACGCGGGATTGAACCGTCGTCCTCCCGAATGCGAGTCCAGTGTCTAATCACTGCGCCACCTCGCTCGGTCCAGTCTAAGGAAAACGACAACACTCTCATATGAAATACCTCAAAAGATTTTTCTCGACATTTGTGATAGCAAAAGATAGATATATTGGATACGTTGTTCTAAAAACATAACGAGAAAGAGGATGACTAGACTCATTTCTCCCCGTCTGATTCAGATTTCTCAATTGTCGTGATTTATAAGTGAGGAGCTCACATTCAAAAGAGATTTTGACACAAAAATACAGGTTTCGTGAATGAGTGGAAAATTGATTTTTCCCACAATAACAGGTTATGTTTTAACTTTGGCATTCAAGTATGTGCATATAGGTTATAAGAAGGTAACAAGACAAACTAATCAAATAAAAGTACAGCAATAAATCATTAAAAACACAACCAATTCTAGACCTGGGAACGAAGTTTTTCGCGACAGCACTTATATGTAAAACATTCTCGGTATTCTTGTCGCGTGTGAACTGACGCAGCAAGAATACCGAAAATGTTTTACATAATTCTGGACGTATTTTTTTAAGCTGAACTGAAATGACATAAAAAATTTTGTTTGCGTAAAAACTGAACATTGACCTATTTGACTGCGCAGTACTTTAATAAAGTAGAAAACATTAGTTTAAAGAATAACGTTATTGTAATGTGGAGAAGATCCAACTTCAATGTACTTTGGATAGTAAGCATATCTTACAGTTTTACGAAGATAAAAATAAATCTTAAAGATGGAAGTCCTCATCATATTCCGAACAGTCACACTACACTTTTTCAGGAGGAGCACCTGCTGTAGTTGTATCCACCAACAGTCTCTTGCACTATTCCAAATCGTTCTGCTCATACCAGTTATCACCAAAATGTTTACGAAGAAGATTATCCACATCTTCTGTTTTCCCATTCGACACTGGATGGGATTGCTGGATTTCCTGTTGGCTGAAATCCCCAAATTTCCTTGATCTCCAACCTCTGTTCTATACTGTTTAAAACATGTTTGTCACACTTTGAAATCTGTATTATTCACAGGCCTTTACCTGAACTGGACGTTTTTAATGTTCTATACATTTAATGCATTATCGTTTCATTTCACTGATTTTTCGCTAGCTTCTTGAACCACTTTGCAAGCTGCTTAACATCATACACTTTCCAGTCGGCGTCTAGCAACCTAACTTTACCCACTGTTCTAAACACCTTAGCATTTTTCTCTTTGGAAATAATGATAAGCATCTTCCTTAATTATTTATGTTAACGAACACTCAGTCTGCCTGCAAATAGTTGTGACCTCTCATTGCCCACATAATTTTAATCTCTTCAGCGTCTGTTGTTCTCAGCAGAAAATAAATAAGTACACGCAATGCGTGGTTATTTTTGTTTTATTCTGGCAGAATGCCCATCGGAAGATAATCTAATTTTCTTCTTATTCTCCAAATCGAAAGGAGTCAAGTGATGTAATAGACGACTGGATACCTGTTATTTACTCATTCAGCATTTACAAAGGCATTCGTGACATAGTGCATGTAATGCGCTTGTGCATTATCTCAGAGCATGCGCTTTCGTATTTTCGCTGCATATAAAAGTTTCGTCTTTCACGTTTTGAATAAGTTATCGGAGAGGGCGGCTTAGCTTCTCTCACCTGAGTTGGCGGCCAGGTGGACTGTGGAAATATTGTGTGCTGATGACAGTGTGATCCGGCTGAAGACCCGACAAGAATTTGGTCTGTTAACACACAGGGAAGTCTACAGAGTCCGACTGATATACGTTTCTGTAATAGCACTGAAGGCCCAGCTGCTCCTTGACAATGACGCGATGCAACAGTGGATCAGCAAGTTGCTTGCCTGTAGAATGATTTACAGGCAGGAGACTCCCAAATCACGTCACATTTCAAAAACTTGATGGCCGTCTTAATGAAACAGGATCCTTTATACAAGAAACTGGTAGACCTCACAGTGTGCGAACTGTTCACTGTTTGTAAGGTGTTTTACAGCGAATTGTAGGCAATCACAGCACCAGCACACCCATAGACAAGGAACTAAATACCCACAACGGCAATGTGTAGAACATCCTACAAGAGACTGTGTTGGATCTGTTAAGTATGGGAAGATAGAAGACATATCAGCTGATGAGTGTTCCCAGCACGCAGAATTTTGCCATGGTGTCTACATCAAACTGTAAACATCCCTAAGTTCCACGCTTGTGTTTCGTTTACTGGCGACATTGCTTTCACAAGGCGAAGAATATTCAACAGCTACAACAGCCATGTCTGAGAGCTGCAAAATCGTAAGCAACTCGTGTGTTTCATCATAAACAGAGATTTACCGTAAATGTATGGGCCAGTATAATTCACGACCATCTGAGCCTCTGTCTGACACGCTCTGCGAAGGAAATTATCGTATCTTTCCTCGTGTAGTACTACTGAAAAAGTTGGAGAATGACCCGCTAGCAGTCAGGCAACTATTATGACTCAGCATCTACTAACCGGCGCCCTTGATGTCAGGGAACGTTTAGACAAGATCTTCACGAAGTATTGTGTCGGGAGGGGTGAGGCAGTATCTCGGTCACCTCGTTCTTCCTGGCTCATTCCACTGAATCTATTCTTGTGAAGAGTAGCTGAAGCTTTCAGTGTACTGGACACCTACAGACACTCCAGAAGAACTGGTTGCCCGTCTGCCTGCAGTTACAATCATTTTTCGTTAATCATCCGACTGTTTTGAACGTATTAGATAGCCGTTAGGACGCGGATGCGAGTTGTGAATTAATGTGAACGGGCCACATTTTCAGCAACATCTCTAAAACAAAATTCATCAACCACAGTTTGAACGCCGTCATCTGTAGCTTTAAAGCCCCCATGAATATATAGTGGTGCGTCTGTGATATTTTTATTGCATAGAAAAAGTGTTTTTTATCCCCTTTAAACACTCTAAAATTTAGTACACGTATTTACACCCTGGACGTGTAAAATCTATTTGTGTGAATTATATGACATACAGGTGTAAGCGTGCGAAACTACAGGAAAAAAGATAGTTATTATTAAAAGCTGCTCCTTGTAAGCAGCATGCTGGTAATTTTTCAATTCAAGGCCGTGGCTTATCCCGGCATCACAAGCGGCGACGTTTTCTGCCTGTTCTTCGCGTCTCTTGTGTCCCGTATCTGCATCTGCACGCAAAGCGTTATAAGGTGGAACGTGTTAGCGCCGTCTTTCCGTGTTGCGTGGTTCTAGACGGCGCACGCGAGGAAGGATAGAGTAATCAAACCCATCAACGCACACATTTTCTGCTCCCTGTACGTACGAGTATAACAAAGAAGGTGTCTAGGAAGGAGAGAAGTAGTATATCTAAGTGATACATCGCGAATAAAGCCATGTGTAATTACATACTTATCATTTCTTTTTTAGGTCCTTTTATGACGTGATACTGAAGTCCCGTTATAAACGGAGTAACAGAATACGCTGGCTATATTTGACGCAACTTCTATAAAATGGTCTCGTTTCTTTTTTCATTGGGTCATTTGTAACTTAAAAAGTACTTCATTGTTTTACGAATTCCCACAGTTGATTAAAAAAGTTAGTTAAGTGCGTTTCGAATCTTAGCTGAAAAAGAGGAATTAAATATTGCCAGTTATTATATACGGCACTGCGACTGAGTACACGAAACGCAGTTTATTTTTCCTTATTACGAAACCGTGCGTGACTGTGTCTCTGGTTAAGTGGATGCGATAATAATGACGCAGGTGCTTTAGTTGTGAGAAGCAGTTTCGCTCTTTTTTAGTCGTTGTCTGTCTTTAGTCACTCAAGTGACTACATCCTTAACTGCTCTGTATTTCCTCTACTCGACTGTGCCATTGCGCTGCAAAAGCTGTAAATACGATCTTGATCATTGAAATTGCAGCTCCTTGGAGAATAACAAATAACCGAAATTTTTGTCATTGTGCGCGTACAGAATAGCAGAATGAATACAATAAATTTGTAGGTTATTTGAATGCGAAACTGAGTACAAAGAGCTGGCACCTTTCCAGTAACAACGGCTCCAACGCTGATGCCCATCAGCTTGAACTGTGCTTGGATGGCAGCTTCGTGGGCGTCAGTTCACGCCTCGTGAGTCCTGTAGCAGGGTTCAGCAAACGAAGTGGCTGGCGTGTAGTGAGGTCCCAGGCTCCCGGCAACCCAAGACAAGATGTTTTCAGTCGGTGATGGCCAATGTAACAGTATCAGATGGGTCATAAGAGCACGGGAAATATGGGATCTCGCTTTACCTCGTTGAAATATACCGTTAAGGAGACATCAAAGATAGGCCGCAGCGTCCGGCCATAAGACACTACAAATGTAACGCATGTCGTCCAAATTATCGACTTATGATCTAGAGGTGATCATGTTGTGTACCCAGTGGCACCCCATACCATCTGATACTGGCCTATGTTACGATGCCGTATGTAAGGGTGTAGACCAGCGCGATCCTGGATTTTTGAACCGATACTCAATTACAAAACTGACGTTACACCGTAATTGTTCACCATTGACATTGTATTATTTATTTTTTAAGTAAACAACTTGCAGCCAGAGGACACTACACGGCATTGACGAAAAGGCCTTCGCGAAGTGCGAGGGCGGTTGGTAAGAGCTCCGAACACCACAGTCTTCAACCTAGAACCAAATTTCAAAATCTGCTTCGAAACTGAGGATACTGTCAAATGTAGTACGTAGGGATATTTTAAAAAGTGGTTCTTAACAAAATGGAGCTCTCTAAAATAAAAATCAATTTATTCGACAAAAAAATCATAAAAATCTTCATCAAAAATCGAAATTAAAATATATTGCAAAATGCTACGTACTACAGTAGAAAAAATGCCGACTCACAACTTACAAAAAAAGTGCAATGTAATTGCATGTGTATTTCATGAGTTGTAGCTCCCGCCAACTTGAAAAATGTAGTTTTGATAAAACAAGCTTTTAAAGTTCCAACTTGTGTTTTTTAATGTTGAAATTGAACAGACCTGTAATAGGCAATGACAGCAACGTACAGTTGAACTTTTTTTGTCGCCGATGTCGAAACACTTTAGTTTTGACGAAATTATATCGAGGATTACGTTCCGAACCTTTTACATCCGTATAAATAAGTTTGTTCGTAATTTTCAAGTATAAGGACCCCTATTCCGCTGGTAACTATTATAGCACCAGCTGAGGACTCAGCTGTTGCCCGGGTATTTATTTATAGCTGTGCCCAAGACATCGTGAGTGTGGCATTAATTTTGACTCATAAAGCTTCTTTGTATGGTCTTCCTTGGGCAGCGGTAGTAATGAGCCCATGTTATGATAGATTTGTCCCTGGATGGAAAAAAACATAATCCATTTCATCTGTTAGTGTTGGACGAAGTGACACAGAAAGAAGTCATTTAGACGCAGGCTTTGTACACATTCATATTTTAAAGAAAGTCCCCAGTCATGTAATGTAAAAATTACTGCGAAGGTGCTTCCAGTGGAGGTAATCGAAGTTTTCGATTCATGAAAGAGAATCAAGTTTCTCTACTGAATTTTTTCGCGTTCCAAAATTGGCATATGTCATTAATTTTTCTGATTACAACGTGTTTGCGTTTGTTATATTCTCACGTCGGGTCGTAGTGGAATGCTTCCTTTGTTACGTTGTGCAGTTCACTTCTCCTCTTCCGCGCTTCTCGTGGGGTGACATTTCCATGGCCCCTCTTAGTTCACAGGCTTTTATGATAAGACTGTGTCGAAATTCTTGATTCTTCAGTCCGTTCATTTCGTTGCTCTTCGGTGTCTCTGCTTCTCACCGTCGTTCGTTGGGAACTTAAACGTGCTTTGTGCTCTTCGTATGTTTCGTTTTTTTGGTGTTCTTTTTGTTTTCGGCATGTTGCTTCAAAACTGGCAACATCTCCTCCTCTGTTCCGTTTGGGCATTGTCTAAACTATAAATCAAATCAACTTTTCATTAACGAATACACTAAGAACACTTTACACACTTTTCACTTTTATTTTAGATTTATATTCAGTCAGTATATTACTTTGACTACTCGCACTTCACTGTTCGCTTTTATTCACTCGCTGTAATACCTTTTCGGTTCGTCCCTTCATCACTGATAAGAAACTCACTTCGGAATCCACGACTGGTCTTGCTTTATATACCCCTAGCAATGGGTAGACCCACCAGTGGGTAATTCTAGACACACCAAAAAGGCTTCGTATGGTCCATAACGGTCCAGAACATTCCACAATATTCGAGAGTGTCCTGGAATGTTCCACAATGATCTGGGATGATTCGGGATGTTCCTCAACATTCTTGAATCTTCCCGAATGTTCCAGACTATTACCAAACATTTCAGAACATCCTGTATCATTGTGGAACACTCAGTTACATTCTGGAATGTTGTGCAATGCCCTCAAATACTCGAAAATATTCTGGAATGTTCTTGAATTCTCTCGAATGGTCTGGAATGTTTTAGAAATTTCGTGAGGGTGAAACTTTCCAGCCCTTTTATTTTCAAAAGCACGCCCTTCAGGTAAAAACGGGAACCTTCTTCATGGATTGGGGATTGAGGGCTACCACATTACATAACTCCCTTGATCGTACTACTGGTTTCTGAGTTTTTGCGGCACGCACATTGTACACTTACTTTTATAAAATATATTGATGTTGATTACATCGGTTGCATTCGAGCGCATATATTTTAACATTTATGGAACACTTAACATAAATTAATGTCAAGATTTTAAACATGGCTGAAACAGCAACTGTTGAAATTCTTCACGGTAAATGATGACAGCCAAAACAGTTGCAGGATAAAGATTTATTAAAATTCTTGACCACGGTTTCGGTATATCTAAATATACCTTCATCAGAAGTAATATACACTAAAATTACATCCTGCAATGGAGATTCATAAAACAATTGTGCCAAAGGCGTCGTCAGTAGTTAAAACATCATCTCCATTTATACAACATGATTATGGACAGAGGGTCGGTGCGAACACAGCTTAGCATCAGTACTTCGCCTATGAACTCGGTTCATAGGCGAAGTACTTATGCTAAGCTGCGTTCTTCTCAACCCAACTCCTACACATTTTTTTTTTGTCAGCCTAACAGAATGCGGGCGGACGTTATCGTGGAGTAGAATCACTTCACGCAGTCTTCCTGGTCCTTGATCTTGGACAGCGTCTAAAAGAAGTCTCAGCTGTTTCCCATAAGTGTCAGCAGTAATGGTTACAACTCGGGGAAGCACTTTGTAGTACACCACACCGTCACTGTTGCACCAGATGCATAACATGAACTTTTGTGGATGCGCGCAGGTCTTCTGCGGTGAGGTGCTGCTTCGTTAGGACTCAGCCATACCGTTCTTTTCCTTAAGTTGGCATAAGGACCACATTTCTCGTCACTAGCATCGGAGGATAGGAATGGTCGGTGTTGTTCACGAACCAATCGATGACGAGCAATTAGAGGTGTACAGAAGGCCTCTCGCTAATTTCTGTGATTTTGGCTTAGAGCACGAGGTTCAAAAATCTGGTGATTTTTGAACCTTCCAGATTGCATGCAAATCTCTCACGATGGTGGAATGATTGCATTTTATCACATTTGCCAAATTTTGAGTACATTGGCGTCTATCATTGTGAATGAATGTGTTTAAACGATCTTCATCACATCCCAAAAGTCTTCCTGAACATATCAAAACGCTCCTCCTTAAAACGAGAAAACCATTTTGCTGCCATGGTCCTTCCGGAGGCATTAAAGCCACACAAACCACAAATGCTTATAGAGTTTAAGATTGTAACTGCGCCATTTCAGTACATCCATCAATTATTGAGGCTACGACAAACATCAGTAAATATTTCACTAACAGCTCTCTTCATAATCGTGGTTCAGGTGTCACGCTTAACTTACACTTCAAGAGGAAAAAAAAAAAAAAAAAAAAAAAAAAAAAAAAAAAAAAAAAAAAAAAAAAAAAGAAAAAAAAATTTGCTGCCAGGGAATAAAAGTGTAAAATAAATTTCCAGAGCAAATGAAAAAGATAAGTTAGCTATATGTTCAAAAAGACAATTAAAGCAACACAGTGAAGAATTGCTTAAATAAGAATAAGTAGGGGTTGGTAAAAATATTTGGGCCGGTAAAAATTAAATACCAAATTATCTGCCTTTTTACAATAAACTTTCAGAGTAGAGTGAACGTTACTGGAAAATTATATGCCCATTATTTATGATAGAAAATATTAATCATTATTCAATCTCCTGAGTTCAACATATTCTTCATTAAGGAGGGATGCTGACACATTTTTTGATGCAGATAAATGGACAGGCACAGAGAATCTAACGGAAACGTAGGGATATTAACAGGGTCCTCGTGTCAGCCTAAAGGAAGTGTATGTAGCGTTTACAATGACTCGTGATGAGTTGAAAATAGATAGTAGCGTAAACTTCAGTTTTGTAATCAAGTAGACCTGTAAGTAATTACATACCTACATGTTTGTTAGCTTTTAATGATGTTTTAGTGTTGCATTGACCGAATATTTCTAGTATCACTATAAAATGATCTGTGGATAAATAAACAACGAAATAAATCGCAAGAAACTGTGTTTCAAAAGCCAAAGCAGCGGATTCTCCTAAACAAGAGTCCGTTGGAACGGGTAAGATCAGTATTTGACTTGATTAAAAACTAAAATAATTTCATATTTATCTTTGGAAGCCATTACTAAGTCCGTGCGTTATACATGGCGGTTCAGGAAAAGTAGCAAATATTTTAGAAGGTGACAGCATATAGTAATTCTAGTAAAACATTCCGTATAATATGTGGTCACTTTGTATTGGTTTCAGTGATACAGCTGTTTACAGAGGTAAGTTTCCAGTTTGTGTGTTGGTACTCCAGTTGCTATGGGTTTATTCATCGATTGTGATTTTTGTTTTAAAGTTCAAGTTGTGAAGTTGTGCTTGAGTGGCTATATAATAACGGGACTATTTTGCTGTGAAACATGTTGTTTCAGAAACATATTATTTAATCATTGTCACCCTCAATAAACCCTCCTCCCCCCTCTACCCGTACAACGCTCCATGCAAATTTTCTATTTATGGACTCTATGGTGGAAGTCTTCCTCCGTGAGCTCACTGATGACGCGTGCCGCTTTCTCTTTCACTGCTTCAACGGACGGAAATCTTATTCCTTTTAATGCAGATTTGGGCTTTGGGAATAGGTAAAAGTCAAATGATGCTAGGTCAGGCGAATAAGGTGGGTGGTCAGACAGTGGGCTACTGTACTTCGCTAGAAACCTCTTAACAGAGTACGTTGTATAATCTGGTGCAGAAGCAGTGACTTGTTTTTCCAAAAGTTGGCTTGATTTTTTCTTGTTTTATCACGGAGTTGTGGAAGAACCTCAAAGATGGTTGATAGTTCGACCTTCAGGAACTGATTGAAGATACACAATTCCATGAATATCGAAAAAAAGTTAGCATCACTTTGAATGTTGATTTACTCTCGAGTTTTCTTCGCTCTCGGAGAATCTGGACTCTTCCAATGCATGGATTGGCTCTTGGTTTCTGAATTATAAGTGAAAAACTAAGATTCGTTACATTATCACTCTTTCCAAGAAATTAGGATAGTTTTCAGTCGTACACAAAGCGTTAGTACAAACATTATCACTATCTTCTTTTCGTTCGATCGTTAAAATTTTCGACATCGATTTCGTACACAGTTTTCTCATGTTAAATTTGCTGTGTAAAATTTGCCTTATGCTTCGTTCTTCAATCCTACAGATTCAGTAGTTTACTCAAACGACGGTCAGCTCGAATTAGATTACCCATCTTTCAGATATTTTCATCCGTTTTTGACGTTGAAGGGCGTCCCGTGTGTGAGTGATCTTAAAGCCCTTCTCGGCCATCTTGGAGATGCTTTAACCACACAAAACCTCGTGCCGTGATAAACAATCTTCGCCAGACATTTCTTTTAGTAAACGACAGGTTTCAAGAGCAGTTTTCACAAGTTTTATGTGAAACTTAAAGACACTCCGTTGCTCTATTAGTACGTGTACCATTTTCCCGGCAAAGCAATGTAACAGCTCTTACACAAACGATGACCATGGTCACACTGATTTGTCTACAGACATCAGAGATGATACATTCGGCTGAGAAGACCTTACGCCTCACAGCTATTTAACGTTCATCTTTGGTGCTTGAATACTGACGCCGTGATAGCATCAGTCTCCTTGTTTTATAGCTACACCTCCCACCTAACAGAATTCTTCAACTGTGATTTCTTAGCCCATTTGACTGTACCGTTTAAGCACGCAGAACTTATTAACAAATGCTGAATATACTGACATGATATTTGTGTATGGTTTTTATAATGGGAACACATCTGCCTCTTGAAGAGAATAGGCTAGACGATTCCTTAACCTCATACTGACAGGTTGAAGGGTGTTTCTCTTGTTTTCATTAAATTACATGAGACTGGCCGAGCGTCCACAGTTATATCTCATGTGAACGTTCAGGTGAACAGAATCTGAATGAAGTAGGAGATGTTATTGAGTTGGTAGAGAATGGTCCTTCGATAAGTACACGCAGAATTTCTAAACGCATCCGTGTTCCACACAAAAGAATATGAAGGATATTAGGCAAGCACGGCATCTATGCTTGTCATTTATTTTATTTATCGTATGGCAATGCAGACACATAAGAAAGAAACAGAGACATCACTTATATAACAAACGTTAATAATTGCAAACAAGCATTACTAATGTAACAAAGTTTACGGATTACAAACAAACATCAAGTCTATTAATATACTCTATCAACTCTGGAGTTGCGAGCAGGAAGTCGTCGGGGCTCCCATTATAGGCTCTTCTGGAACACTCTTCAACAATGTGGCTGATGGTCTGACTTTCTCCGCAGTCACACTGAGGGGATGGTATTTTACCCCATCTATACAGGGAGTGAGCACATCTGCCATGACGAGTTCTAATCCTATTTAGAGTGGACCACGTTTTGCGTGGTAGGTCAAAACCAGGCGGTTTTTGTGTGATGCAAGGCATGTTATGATTTTGCCATGCGTTCCATTTTTCAGACCATGCGTTTGTGATACTGAAACCCTCTTGTACACAGTTCCTTGCTGTTCTTGTTGACGGGTTCCTAGATCGAAGCCTATTAGTGTTTGCAGCCTCAATGTCTTGGTGGATTGGCAGGCTTCGATTTCCCATGATGTTTTTGTATTCACGTACAAGGGCGTCAGTACGTCGCAGGTGTGGCGGCGGGATGTGGCTTAATATTGGGAGCCATTGCGTTGGAGTGGGTTTAATTATTGCAGAAATCATCCTTAGAGTGTTATGCGACTGGAAATCCACCTGTTTTACATGTGGGCTGTTTAGCCAAATCGGAGCACAGTATTCGGCAGCCGAGAATACAATTGCTAAAGCAGAGGTGCGGAGAGTGGAGGCCGTTGCTCCCCAGGTAGTACCACAGAGCTTTTGAATAATGTTGTTGCTTGTCTTTAATTTTTCGGCTGTCTTTGTTAGGTGGTCTTTAAAAGATAGTGTTCTGTCCAGCGTCATGCCCAAGTACTTCGGAGTTTTATTATGCCTGAGAACGGTGCTTTCAAATCGAATGTTGAGTTCCTTTCCAGCGAGTTTGTTGTTGAGATAGAAGCAACTAACCTCTGTTTTGGAAGCATTTGGTTGAAGCGTCCACTTACGGAAATATTCACCTATTATCTTCAGGTCTTTCGTTAGGATATCCTCAGATGTTTCAATTGTGCTACATCTTGTAGCGAGGGCCCAATCGTCAGCATACCCGAACTTTCTTGATTGTGTTTCCGGCAGGTCTGCAATATAGAGTCTAAACAGGAGTGGTGCGAGCACTGATCCTTGTGGTAAGCCATTCTTTAATTTTTTGATGGAGCTGTATTCAGTGTACATAATTATTTGGAACACCCTATCATTGGCCATGCTGTCTATTAAGCGTGCTATAGATTTGCAAGGAATTACTCGAAGAATTTTGTACATGATGCCTTCTCTCCACACAGTGTCGTAAGCTGCTGAGAGGTCAATAAAGGCGACTGATGTTTTCAATTTTCTCTGGAATCCCGCCTCAATGTAATTAGTGAGTGACAACACCTGGTCAGTACAATTTCTTCCTGGCCGAAAGCCTGCCTGTTCAACTGGGATCGCCCTGAACAATTCTGGGCTAATTCTGTTGTATATAAGCCTCTCTAGTAATTTGTAAATTACAGACAGCAGAGCAATTGGTCTGTAGCTTTTTGGGTTGTCAGCTGGCTTGCCAGGCTTTAGAATAGCTATTACCTTAGATCGTTTGAGTTCTTGTGGGATATTGCCAGTTTGCATGATGTTTATGAAAAATTAAGCCAGTCATACTTTTGTATGCCACAGTTTATTATGAATTCAGGGTGAACGTTGTCGAAACCTGGTGCCTTTGTTGGGTCACATCTTTCAGAGCTTTTTCTACGTCTTCGCTAGATTTTAAGTTCTAGCTTCACTTGGATTGTAACGTGTTTTATCCTTTGGTGTCCTAGACGTGTTAACTAGATGTGCAGCTATGGCATTTGGTCTTACAGCTGCTTTTTGTCGTTATGCTGGTGGGCTGCTACCTAGATTTCTCAGCAGTGACCATGCTTGCCTGCTAGATGTTTGGAAATTGAGGCTTTCTGCAGTTTCCGTCCACTTTTGTCTCCTGGCAGCATCCAAGCTGTGAAGCAGTTTATCCGCTATTTCCTGATCTCAGGATTCATGGAAGCTCTGATATAGTTCTTCGCTGGTTTGGGACCATCCAGGGAAGTATTCTTTGTGGTACCCTCTTGGTATGTGCTTCTTTGCCGTGCTTATCATGGCACCAACAAATCTTTGGTAATTTTTGCTAATAGGTGGTATCCATCCCAAACATTTGTCCAGATCTGTGGAGAACCCAGTCCAATTGGCTTTTTTAAAATTCCATCGTGGGCGAGGAATAGAGGTAATTAGGGGAATTTGAGTTCCTATCTCCATTATGATTGGACGGTGTTGACTGTGCGGCAAGTCGGGCAGAACTCTACGCGAGGCCATGAGAGATTGGTCTCGGTTGTTGGACGAGACGAAACACAGGTCAGGGTTGTATTTCTGTCTCCAGGCAGCTGATCTAAACGTAAATCGATCCTTAGCATCGAATACATGGTATAAGTATTCGTCTTCTGCCCATTTTGCTAGTGCTTCTCCATTTGCATCATTGTCTTTATACTTCCACTGTTCATGATGACTATTGAAATCCCCAACGTATGCAGGAGGATGTGGCTGAGTTTGAAGAACATGGGCTGGCCAAGGTGGAGCAGGTGGCTTATAAATATTGGAGACGGTAATGCTTCGGATTTTTGTTACAACGTTATGAATGTCTTCGTTGGTGGATGTAGAAATTAGGAAAGCGTTTTCAATATCTTGTTTGACATATGTGGCTACTCCATAAGACCTATGATAGGTCGTTCCCAACAGCTCATAGCCTGGTATTTTGCCCCCTTTATTTAGTCGTTGCACTGTATCACAATGGGTTTCCTGTATAGCAACCAAGTCAATGTCGTCATTTTGTAATCGTTTTGATAGAAACTGGCACTTAGCGTAGCTTATGCCTTCCATGTTTATGTGAAAAATTCGAACCACGGGTCCGAGTTTCCTGGTCAGAGGGACCTGAGAAAGGCCGTTTGGTGTGTCTGGTGACATAACGCTTACTGAAAGTGTCTTATAGTCAGGAGATCCTCAGATTACCTGACTGCCAGTATGTGCTAGTTCATTTAGCGTTACCCAGGGCGCACGTGTAGTGTTACACTACGGACGCGAACTAGCTTTACACCCCTATGCTTGTCATTTACAGCGGGTTCAACACTTTCGAGAAGAACGTGGAGGTACAGGATTGGAAACTTGGCATTGGCTAATTGCAAATCACTGAGTAAATGCCATAATATTGTTTACTGATGAATGCACTTTCACTTGCGACGTTGTCAGTAACACTACAAACTCACTTCGGGATTCGACGAAAACCCGCATGCCTTTGTGGAGACACGGTTTCAAAAAACGCTCCGCTGTAATGTGTGGTACTCACTTTCTTTACTTTCCGTGTCCGAGAGAGATTATCTAAACTCTCCTCCTCCAGAACTCTGCAGCCTTAACGGCGTTGTCATCGCGCAAAAGTAGATCTTTCGCTGTGGAAACAAACTCCATATGTGAGCACATAAGCGAAGTTCGAACGTCTGTTTTATTCCACATTCACACCGGTCATCCTCAGGGTACTTCGCGACTCCTATTGTTAATCTATTCAGTGCTCTTCAACTGCTATGCCGTGGATGCTGCCCGTGCGTGATTTACTCTTTGGGGTGCAGGTTTGTATTTTGCACAGAGTTCAAACATAAAGACAGACGGCTGGTCGCAGGTCGGCCTTCTACCGTCTCTTCCCGTTGGATAAAGCCCCTCCTTCACATACGTTGGAAGTATTTGATGGTTGTACATTAAGTGTCGCTGGTCGATTTGTTGCTTTTTCCTATTTCAGCTTTGCGTCTGTTATTTGGTATAGCTATGGAGCAAGTGGGTAAATTTTGTGGACAGGTGCACACATCAGGTATCCGATGACAGCACTGACAGTCTCATTTAAAGCGATGTCTACTTGTTTAGAGTGGTTAGACCCCTCTCATCCTAGTGTCACATATTGTCCTTCTGCAAAATACATTCTCATTGCTGCGATCGAAGAACTTCAGGTTGTGCTCCCCATGTTGAACCAGTCACTTCACGTGTAGTATTGATTCTTGCACATATTTTTCCTTTTATATCAGTACAGTGTTTTTTAAATAATAGAGTGACTGCCCAAGTATGTTGGTTTGCTTCACTGTTGCAGTTTAATCCCTCTTCATTCTATTTCCAATTGATATTGATTCTTGAACATATTTTTCCTTTTATATCAGTACAGTGTTTTTTAAATAACAGAGTGACTGCCCAAGTATGTTGGTTTGCTTCAGTGTTACAGTTTAATCCCTCTTCATTCTATTTCCAATTGTCTTGAGGTTTTCCTATTACACACGTGGAGTGCGCATACATGCGTTTCTTCTGGATTAGGTCGCAGGTGATTTTCTTCTTAGCCGTTCCCCAAGATATGCAAAGCCTCTCTCATTTCTGTTTAGATCTCAGACGTTCTTCCTTGAGCAGTAACGCTACTATCGTCTGAATATGTGAGCTCTTTATTTCCGGTTGGTGTGGCTGGTCATTTGCGTGCATACTGTATAAAATACAGGAAATAACGCCCCCTTGTGGTAATCCATTCTTTTGATTTCTCCAGCTACTTTTCTTCCCTTGGAGGGTTACGTAAACTTTTCGATTCTGCAAGATGCCTTTTAACATGTAACCCAGTCGTACCCTGCAAACGTGGAGCTAGTGTCAATGGCTAATCCTTCAGACACCGGGAAACATCTGAGAAAAATGTAACATGTGACGTGGTATGATATACACTCAGCTAATTCGGCGTGTTGTGTTACCGCATCTTCCTACAGCGTGCCTTTATCTATAGGCGGCAGCCAAATGAAAACGAGGCAGATGGAATAACAACAAGTAAACCGTTTATTATTTCAAAATTAATCGGCGTAACTGTTCAAAAATGGCTCTGAGCACTACGGGACTTAACTTCATCAGTCCCCTAGAACTTAGAACTACTTAAACCTAACTAACCTAAGGACATCACACAGATCCATGCCCGAAGCAGGAAAAATGCTTCCGGTTATCTACGAAACCATGATTGTAACCTTCGTCCGATGGAAATCGACGGCCACGAAAGTGTTTCTTCAGGGCTCCTAAAACATGGAAATAGCGTGGGGAGAGATCGGGACAGTACTAAGGACGTGTAAGGGCTTCCAAGTGAAACTTCTGCGGCGTAGTCGAAACAACTTTGGCAACATGTGGGCCTTAGCAACATGTTGCCGTCGATTTGATTCGGGTGGTGAAATGCATGCCTGGGTACAAACATGGTTCCGCAGTGAACTGTACCCAGCTCCCACAATGGTACTATTAGGAACAGTTAAATGAAATCATTTTAGAGTCGTACAGTTCTATTTTGCACTTTATCTCTTTATTGTGGAGGTATATTTCTTCTGTTAACCTGCTGATAATAATGTCACAGGTTTTTAGCTGGTGCTTGAATGAAACACAAGCTTCCAATTTGGCTGTTTATCCATACGCACAAAAATCTCTTTGTGTACTTTTTAGAGAGACAATACATTCTATTCTCATCAAATAAATTCTTCAAATCAAATTACTAACTTTAGAAGTCAGCAGTATATCACAAAACAAGACGAAAAAATTAAAAAAATAAGGCGTCATAACAGCACTTTCACGACTGACAGCTCCAGAGACGTAACACAGATTACCACTCTCGCCACATCGTATCAGCGTGCTACCAACGCCTCCCGTGCGTCAGACATGGTTCTTTAAAGAAGTTACATCAATCAGACATGTGATATTAATTATGTAGATTTGAGAAATAGAAATTCATGTATTATTGCAAAATATTCCTTGTATCGACACTAATAATTATTTTTAATATGTTTTCTTTACCTCGTTCAATTCTATGATATTATTTTCGTACATTTAAAAACTAGCAGTTCATGTAATATGGCAAAATATAACTTGTATCGGTAATAATAACTATTTTAATTAATTTTGTTGTAAGATGAGTGTAAAAATAACTGGTTTACTGGTTTCCAGAATGTATGTGTATAGGAAGCAACTGAATATTCTTTTAATTATCCAAAAGATAAAGGAATAGAAAAGATGACTAACAACAATAAAAAAATTAGCATCCCAGCAAATGCTGAGAGTTATGCGAATATCGTCAAAAATTGGTAACGAGTGATTCATTAACAGCGAGACCGGCATCCATAGAGTCAATGTGAGAAAGAGAATAAATACCAATCGCAAACATTCTTCCGTAAAGACACTGACCGTCTTGTCTTTCTTGAGTCATCGGTCTTCTCGCTGGTCTGGTGCGGCCTGCTACGAATTCCTCTCCTGTATTAACCTCTTCATCTCAGAGTATCACTTGCAACCTACGTCCTCAATTACTTGCTGGATGTATTCCAATCTGTCTTCCTCTACAGTTTTTGCCCTCTACAGTTCACTTTAGTACCACGGAAGTAATTCCCTTATGTCTTAACAGACGTGCTATCATCCTCTCCCTTCTCCTTGTCAGTGTTTTCCACAAATTCCCTTCCTCTCTGATTCTACGCAGAACATCCTCATTCCTTGCCTTATCGGTCTACTTAATTTTCAGCATTCGTTTGTAGCACCACATCTCAAATGCTTCGATTCTCTTCTGATCCGGTTTTCCACAGTCCATGTTTCACTACCATACAATGCAGCACACAAGACGTACGTTCTCACAAATTTCTTCGTCAAATTAAGGCCTATGTTTGATACTTGCAGACTTCTCTTGGAGAGGAATACCCTTTTTGGCAGTTCTAGTCTGCTTTTGATGTCCTCCTTGTTCCGTCCGTCATTGGTCATTTTACTGCCGAGGTAGATGAATTCCTTAACTTCATCTACTTCGTGGTCATAAATCCTGATGTTAAGTTTCTCGCTATTCTCATTTCTGCAGTTTCTCATTACTCTCGTCTTTCTTCTATTTACTCTCAATCCATATTCTGTACTCATCAGATTGTTCATTCCGTTCAGCAGATCATGTAATTCTTCTTCACTTTCACTCAGGATGGCAATGTCATCAGCGAATCATATCATCGATACCCTTTCACCTAGAATTTTAATTCCACTCCTGAACCTTTCCTTTATTTCCATCATTGCTTTTCGACGTACAGTCTGAACGGTAGGGGCGAAAGACTACAACTCTGTCTTACACCCTTTTTCATCCGAGCTCTTCGTTCTTGGTCGTCGACTCTTACTATTCCCTCTTGGCTCTTGTATGTATTGTATATTACCCGTCTCTCCCTTTAGGTGCCGGCCGATGTGGCCGTGCGGTTCTAGGCGCTACAGTCTGGAGCCGAGCGACCGATGCGGTCGCAGGTTCGAATCCTGCCTCGGGCATGGATGTGTGTGATGTCCTTAGGTTAGTTAGGTTTAATTAGTTCTAAGTTCTAGGCGACTGATGACCTCAGAAGTCAAGTCGCATAGTGCTCAGAGCCATTTGAACCATCTCCCTATAGCTTACTCCTATTTTTCCCAGAGTTTCGAACATTTGCGCCATTTTACATTGTCGGACACTTTTCCAGGTCGACAAATCTCATGATTGTCTCTTAATCTTTCTCTAGTTTTTTTTCCCTTATCAACTGTAACCCTTACCTTTCCTAAAGCCAAATTGATCGTCATCAAACAATCCTCAATTTTCTTCTCCATTCTTCTGTATATTATTCTTGTAAGTAACTTCGATGCATGTGCTATTGTGAGATAATTGTCGCGCTTGTCATATCCTGCAGTTTTCGGAATTGTGTGTACGATATTTTTCCGGAAGTCAGGTGGTATGTCGGCAGACTCATACATTCTACACACCAACGTGAATAGTCGTTTTGTTGCCACTTCCCCCAATGATTTTAGAAATTCTGATGGAATGTTATCCACCCCTTCTGTCTTATTTGATCTTAAGTCTTCCAAACCTCTCTTAAATTCTGATTTCAATACTGAATTCCTTATCTCTTCTAAATCGACTCCTGTTACTTCTTCAATCACATCAGACAAATCTTCTCCTCGTAGAGGCCTTCAATGTACTCTTTCCAACTATCCACTCACTCCTCTGCATTTAACAGTGGGATTCCCGTTGCAGTCTTATTGTTACCACCCTTGTTTTTAATTCTCCGAAGGTTGTTTTGACTTTCCTGTAAGCTGAGCCTGTCCTTCCGACAATCATTTCTTTTTCCATTTCTTCACAATTGTCATGCAGCCGTTTCGCTTAGCTTCCCTGTATTCCTATTTATTTCATTCCTCAGCTACTTGTATTTCTGTATTCCTGATTTTTCCAAATATTTCTGTATTTACTTCTTTCATCGATCAATTGAAGTATTTCTTCTGTTACCCATAGTTTCTTCGCAGTTACCTTCTTTGTACCTATGTTTTTCTTTCTAACTTCAGTGATGGCCCTTTTTAGAGATGGCCGTTCCTCTTAAACTGTACTGCCTACTGACTTATTCTTTATCGCAGTATCTATAGCCTCAGAGAACATCAAGAATATCTCGTTATTCCTTAGTAGTTCCGTATCTCACTTCTTTGTGGCTTGATGGTTTCTGACTAATCTCTGGAACTTTTTGTGATCTGAGTCTATATCTGCTCCTGGCTATGCCTTAGAATCCACTATCTGACTAGGAAATCTCTGTCTGACCATGATGTACTCTAACTGAAATCCTTCTGTATCACCCGGCCTTTTCCAAGTATACCTCCTCCCCTCGTGATTCTTGAACAGAATATTAGCTATTATTAGCTGAAATTTATTGTAGAGCTCAATTAGTCTTTCTTCTCTCTCATTCCCTGTGCCAAGCCCATATTCTTCCGTAACCTTTTCTTCTACTCCTTCCCTTACATCTTGTATAATTTCTTTATCTCTTCATCTTCTGCTTGCGACGTTTGCATGTATACCTGAACTATCGTTGTCGCTGTTGGTTTGCTGTCGATTCTGATAAGAACAACCCTATACTGAACTGTTCACAATAACCCTCTCTTTTTTCTAGTTTCGTTTTCATAACGGATGCTACTCCCATTATACCGTTTATTGCTGCTGTTGATATTATCCTATACTCATCTGACCAGAAATCATTGTTTTCTTTCCATTTGACTTTACTGACCCCTATTGCGTTTCCCTTTTCAGATTTTGTGGTCTTACAGTGGGCTAAATGTGTTAACAGCTGTGATGATTACTTTTCTTTCCAACTGTCTCGATTTCATTTGACTGTCCTTTATAGACTTTAGAATGTGCAAGGCCCCGTCATTTTGGAAGTACAAATTTCTTCCAGTGATACTGGAAGCTCGGTTTCAATAAAGTCTAAGGGGGTAAGGGCAGAGAACCTCGATGGCCAAGAAATGTGAAAATTTCTATCGATTCATTTAGCGGAGAACCGAGTGTGTAGATGATGTGTCATGTGGCCGTGAGATGACACGTCATCGAAACACACCATAATACAGAAAATGGATCGGCAGAAATGGGTACTTTTCTTGGCCACCGAGGTTACCGGACCTTACCCCATCAGATTTTTGTTTTGAGGTTGACTGAAATGTGCAATCTACAAAGAAAAAGTAAACACATATTGAACGTTCGCTTAATGATGAAAGCTGTCCTCATAAAAGAAGGCCAAGATGTCGCCAGTAGAGCCACACGTGATGTTCTCAAGAGATAATTTACGTTTTTTTGGGCCCACAACGTAATAAAAGTCTTGTAATGATTATAAATATGAAACCAAGACCGCTGCTTCAATAAAATTTCTCTACTGCAATTGGCCTATTTCATCTATAATTGTCATTATCAAGCTATCTCCGAATAATACATAGAATTTTATCATTATTTGTTTTTTTTTTGTATTTATATGTCATGGCTATATGCTATAGATATTGGTACTTACGCATAGTTATTCATGACTTCCTTTTCATATCGGTGTGTATTGTCGCTTAGCAAATTGTCTGCGGCTGTGTTCGTATTTTAGCTTGTTGGACCTTTTTCACATTAGTGGATGCTGTCCAACGTATTTCAGTTTTTCTTTATGCGGTAACGAATTTCTGACGAATGTTTTTTTTTGGTACAACTATCAAATGTTCCATCAAAAATTCGTTACTATAAAAAGAAAAAATAAATACGTCGAACAGCCCCTTTGGAGTAAGGAAACTGAATTGAAGAAGCAGACTTGGATTCACATTTATAATGTCATTACAACTTCTCAAGATTCGAAAGTGCATTGAGGTCTTAGGTAGGATTTATGCAAATCAACTTTAAATTTAATGGTTTGCCTCTGTTTAACACCATCTTGATTATCTATTTGGGTTACATTCTCACAGGTGTATCACTGTAACCAGCGAAGTTGGACACACGTGTATAGATGTATAATCCGAATTATTGTGTAGTAACACCTCCTAAAATACTGACTATTCCTCCTGGAATACCCTATATAAGCCCTTCTCTTGTTGTGTCCAGGATGTATTTCAAAAGTTTGTGGGAATATAGCATCGAACGAATTTTGTAGCATATCTGCAGCGAAAGACATCGTCCAGTAGGCATTTCACGGAGCAGCCGATGGACATTGTTACGTATGTGGCTGCTACGTCAGCGAATGCCCGCATTATTTATTACATCCTGCATACCGCGGCGTTTTGACTCTGGCTTTTCGGCATCAGACTGCCTTTGTCCGGCAGAGCGAGAGAATTTTTCAGAGCCTGCGATGACAACCCTTGGGTTCCATTTTGCTGGCGGCGCAGCGTCGGTTAAGCGGCAAAGCGGCCGTGCAGCCAATACGCACGCGCCGAGCACCCACTCGCCGACCGCGAGGGATTATGAAGGCGCAGCCTAATGGACATGCAAAAGCCGGGATTTGGCCGTTAATATTGCATGTGTGGCGGAGTGCGCGGATTCGGTGTGCCACTATATGCCATTACGCCAGCGCGATACCGAAATGGCGGCCGTTTCGGCCGCAAATCTCCTCCCACAGGAATGCCCGCCGGCGCACCGTTTGGTTAATTGAGCGCGTGATTACGAGCTGACGCGCAAGCCACCAATAACTTCCCGCCTGCTGTGCGTCCACTGGTAGTGACTCTTTTACCGCAAAAAATCATGTCACGCTGCAGCTTGGTACTGTCACGGTGGATGGCAGGATTTTCTTGTACGGATGCAGCGTTCACTGCCGGATAAAGATTAGTCCTCTCTTTTTGGTGGTTTCCAGTTCACTCAGTATTTATTGTTGTAACAGTGCATATGGAGCACATAAAACGATTACATTTACGAGTCAATAGTGCAAGCGTGTTTGAGGTACCAGGTATCGATCCATACTGAAACACCCATATTAGTACGTGGTGCAGCCCCCAAGGAGGGCAGTGCAGGCACTCTCTGGCACCCAGTCGATCGTATAGATGGAGAATACTGTCCTGGGATATGTTACGTCACGCCTGCTATACCTGTTCACGCAGTTCTGTGAGAGTTGTTGGTTGGCGAGTCGCACGAGGCACTTCTCGTCCCATCAGGCCAGGGAACTTGTTACGCGTCTTGCAAAGCACACTGAGTTTCACGAGAAGTGCGTGGGCGAGCATTATCCTGTCGGAACAACACATCATCTTCCTGTTGCAATAATGGCAAAAGGCTGGGTCTGACGACATCCTGCATGTGCCGAGCTCTGTTTAGTGTCTCCTTCAGAAACACCAAAGATGAGAAACACCAAAAAATGAATGAGTGAGTCGTAATTTATCGCACCGCACCGCAGATCATAATGCTTGGGATGGGGCCGGGGCGTCTACGAGACAGCTCTCACCAAGTCTACGTCTTAAGCCCAACAGCCCTCACTTGCATACGGGCAGAATCTGCTTTCATCGCTGAATACCACAGCGCGGCATTCCATTTCCCAACTGATCCTCTGACGGCACCACTCGACCCGTGCACGTACACTATGTGATCAAAGTATCCGGACGCCTGGCTGAAAATGACTTTTAAGTTCGTGGCGCACTCCATCGGTAATGCTGGAATTCAATATGGTGTTGATGACAGCTTCAGTCAGGTTCTGGAAGGTTTCTTGGGGAATGGCAGCCTTCTTCACGGAGTGCTACACGGAGGAGAGGTATCGATGTCGGTCAGTGAGGCCTGGCACGAAGTCGGTGTTCCAAAACATCCCAAAGGTGTTCTGTAGGAATTAGGTCAGGACTCCGTGCAGGCCAGTCTATTACAGGGATGTTATTGTCGTGTAACCACTCCGCCATAGGCCGTGCATTATGAACAGGTGCTCGATCGTAC
This sequence comes from Schistocerca piceifrons, assembly GCF_021461385.2. Lineage (NCBI taxonomy): Eukaryota > Metazoa > Arthropoda > Insecta > Orthoptera > Acrididae > Schistocerca > Schistocerca piceifrons. The sequence goes on from NC_060141.1 coordinate 575,118,856, forward strand.
TGAAAGATGCAATCGCCATTCCCGAATCGCTCTTCAACAGTGGGAAGCGAGAAGGTGCTTAAAACATTAGTGTAGGCCTGTGATAGTGCGACGCAAAACAACAAGATGTGCAAGCCCCCTCCATGAAAAACACGACCACACCATAACACCACCGCCTCCGAATTTTACTGTTGGCACAACACACGCTGACCGAGCGGGGTGGCGCAGTGGTTAGACACTGGACTCGCATTCGGGAGGACGACGGTTCAATCCCGCATCCGGCCATCCTGATTTAGGTTTTCTGTGATTTCCCTAAATCACTCCAGGCAAATGCCGGGATGGTTCCTCTGAAAGGGCACGGCCGACTTCCTTCCCAATCCTTCCCTAATCCGATGAGACCGATGACCACACTGTCTGGTCTCCTTCCCCTAACCAACCAACACACGCTGGGAGATGACGTTCACTAGGCATTTTCCATACCCACACCCTGCCATCGGATCGCCACATTGTGTACTGTGATTCGTCACCCCACACAACGTTTTTCCACTGTTCAATCGTCCAATGTTTACGCATCGTTTGGCATTTACTGGCGTGATGTGTGGCCTATGAGCAGCCGCTCGACCATGAAATCCAAGTTTTCTCACCTTCCGCCTAACAGTCATAGTACTTAAAATGGATGCTGATGAAGTTTGAAACTCCTGTGTGATGCTCTGGATGAATGTCTGCCTGTTACACATTACGACCCTCTTTACCTGTCGGTGTCTGTCAGTCAACAGACGAGTTCGGCCTGTATGTTTTTGTGCTGTAGGTGTCCTTTCATGTTTCCACTTCACTATCACATCGGAAACAATGGACCTAGGGATTTTTAGGAGTGTGGAAATCTCGCGTACAGACGTGTGACACAAGTGACATCCAGTCACCTGGCCACGTTCAAAGTCCGTGAGTTCCGCGGAGCCCCCCATTCTGCTCACTCACAATGTCTAACGACTACTGAGGTCCCTGGTATGGGGTACCTGGCAGTAGGTGGCAGCACAATGCACCTAATATGAAATAAGTATGTTTTTGGGGGTGTCCGGATATTTTTGATCACAGTGTAGATGCTGTGGCGTGCCTGCCAGACGGGTCAGAGGTGTGTGCCCCCAGTCCCACTTCTAACAACCGATTCACAACAGTTCTTGTTGACACGTCTGGACTCATATGCCCTCTTAACTGTGCTATTTTAGCCGTACGATCTGCCACTATCCTGGCAGCGTCTGTTCTGCGCGGACGTCCCGAACCTCGTCTACGGACATTGAGATTGTACGCATACTTCAGCTGGGCGGTAACACACTGCCAGTGCGCGCTGGGCTGCTATTTGCGACTGCGCTTTTCCCGTGTCGCGAATAACCCCTTGCTCCGTATATCCGGCAGGGAGTGCTGGATGTCGCCGTGTCCTATGATTCGTCTACGATGACATTATAGCCACAACCTTTGGCGCCAACGCTTTTTGACCGAGCCAACGTATATATCGGCGAGCCAATGCGGCAATACGTCAGCAAGTACATGAATACGACAAGCAGCTATTTCATCGAAATATTGTGCAGGTCTCACAACCAATGAAGCAGTTACAACGTCGGAAAAGTCTTAAACAGCACATGAGAATGCGTACTTGACTGCTAGTACCAGCATAGTTGCACAGCTGACACAGCACGTCCAACTTGTGTGCCATTCTTCGAAAGGACAATTCTGCCACTCGGATGGCCTCAATTTGACCCCTTTAAAAATCTCACATTTGGCTGTAGGAAGCACGTGTGCTTCGCGATGGAATGGTTGCCAACTTGCATCACAAGTTTGCATCGCACTGAGCCTTCTAGCTGCGAGCATTCTCTGTTAAACGGCAGACATAGATGGCGCTCTGGTAGCTATGCCACGACGCTATCTATTGGCGGACGGCGTTGAAACCACTGTCAGTACATCTACTACCACTTTGGTGGCATATGCTGTCATCGGGTCAAAATCGACTTCCTCTTTCCAAGAAATAATTTTTTTCCGGCAGTGCAGAAGGTGACCATAGACCATATGTCTTGCAGCATCCTCTTCTCTCAGGTATGGCTAGCACGATTATCCATAGTGGAATGCGTGTAATGCAGCTTAGGAAAAAAGAATATGACAGCAGTCCTGCAGTTGATACAGTTCCAAAAAAACAATAAATTAAAATCACGAAACAAAATATTTGTCATCCGCCTAAAACAGCACAGTGGTCACGTTCAAGCGTTGTAGATGGTGTGGAATGGTACCAGTGGGTCACGTCAAGGACGGACGCTGAAGCGTTATTTAAACCACTCAGTGTTCGAGAGAAATGTAAAAACCAGAGTTATTATTTTTCCCTTCGTAATCAAAGCAAACAGTTGTAGGGAAGCCAAGTCTTTAGAATTCTATACAACCGTTTGTTTTTTATGACAAACGAATACATATTCCTTCAATTGTCGCATAAACGCTTTTGCATCTTTTTCCTGTCTGAGCTCGGTGACATCAGATGTGAGTGGTTGGTTGGTTGGTGTGGGGGAAGAGACCAAACTACGAAGTCATCGGTCTCATCGGATTAGGGAAGGACGGGGAAGGAATTCGGCCATGCCCTTTGAAAGGAACCATCCCAGCATTTGCCTGGATCGATTTAGGGAAATCACGGAAAACCTAAATCAGGATGACCGGACGCGGGATTGAACCGTCGTCCTACCGAATGCGAGTCCAGTGTAGATGTGAGTGAGTTGCATTCCTGGCAATAACCGAACTCTTTCTTACACTTAGCCGTATTAAATTATATTTGAATTTTTTTGTCATCAGTCTCCTGACTGCTTTGATGTGGTCCGCATTGAATTCCTCTCCTGCTCCAACACTTTCTACCCAGAGTAGTAATTACACCCTCCGTCCTCAATTATCTGCTGGATGTATTCCAATCTCTGTCTTCCTTTACAGTTTTTACCCTCTACAATTTCCTCTAGAACCGTGGAAATGATGGCCTATCGTCCTATCCCTTCTTCTTGTCATTTTCCATACTTCCCTTTCATCGCCGTTTCTGCGGAGAACTTCCTCGTTCCTCACCTTATTAGTCCACCTAATATTTAACATTCCTCTCTAGCACCACGTCTCAGATTCTTCTATTCACTTGTGTTTCCGCTTTCTTACAGTCCATGTATCACTACCACACAAAGCTGTGTTCCAAATGTACATTCTCAGAAATTTCTTCCTCGAATTAAGTTCTGTATTTATGCTAGTAGATTTCTTTTGGCCAGGAACACCCTTTTTACCAGTGCAAGTCTGCTTTTTATAAACTCCTCGCTCCGTCATGTGTTATTTTACTGTGTAGGTAGCAGGATTCCTTAACTTCATCTGCTTCATAATCACCAATCCTGATATTACATTCCTCGCTGTTCTCATTTTTGTTACTTCTCATTACTTTAGACTTTCTTCGATTTACTTTCAGTCCACATTCTCTACTCGTTAGACTGTTCATTCCATTCAACAGATCCTGTAATTTTTCTTCATTAGCACTGAAAACAGCAATGTCGTTGGCGAATAATAACATTGATATCCTTCCGCCTTGGATTTTAATCCCAATCTTGAACCTTTCTTTTATTCGCGTCATTGCTTCTTCGATGCATAGATTGAACATAGGGGCGAAAGATACATCTCTCTCTTATACTATTTTTACTCCGTACGCTTCCTTTTTGGTCTTCCACTCTGTTTCCTCTTGGTTCTTATACATATTGTGTATTACCCGCCTTTCCCTGTAGCTTACCTCTACTTTTTCCGGGATTTAGAACATCTTGCACCATTATAGGCTGTCGAGCGCTTTTCCCAGGTCGACAAATCCTATAACGTGCCTTGATTTTTCTTCTGTATTGGCCCCATTATCAGCTGCAACTCCAAAATTGCCTCTCTGCTGCCGTTATCTTTCCTAAAGCCGAACTGATGGTCATGTAACACGTCTGTACAGCTGCATGAGCTGTAATTTTGTCACTTGTCGGCTCTTGCAATCTTGGAAATCGTGTGCATGATGTTTTTTTCCGAAAGTCAGATGGTATATTGCCAGTCTCATTCATTCTAGACACCAACGTGAATAAAAGTTTTGTTGCCACTTCCCCCAATGATTTCAGAAATTCCGATGGAATGTCATCTATCCCTTCTGCCTTAGTCTTGCAAATCTCTTCTGAATTGTGGTCCTAACACTGGATCCCCAATATCTTCGCTACCGAATCCTTTTTCTTCTTCTATCACGTCATCAGATACGTCCTCCATTCACAGAGGCCCTCAGTGTACTCTTTCCCCCTATCTGCTCTCTCCTCTGGATTTGACAGTGGAATTCCCAGTGTATTTTTAATGTTACCGCCCTTGCTTTTAATTGCACCGAAGGTTGTTGTGATTTTGGTTTATCCTACGTCAGTCCTTCTGACAATCATTTCTTTTTCAATCTGATCACGTTTTTCATGCAGCCATTTTATCTTAGCTTCCTTGCGCTTCCTGTTCATTTCATTTCTCAGTGACTTGTATTTTTGTATTCCTGAATTTCCCGGAACATTTTTGTACTTCTTTCTTTTATCGATGAACTGTAGTATTTCTTCTGCTACCTATCGTTTCTTCGCACTTACCTACGTTGAAACTTGTTTCATTTTTCAACTTCTGTGATTGCCCTTTATAGAGATGTTCAGTCCCCTTCAACTGAATTGCCTACGTAACTGTTCATTTTCACAGTATCTATAGCGTCAGAGAACTTCAAGCATATCACTTCATTCCTTAGTACTTCTGTATCTCACTGCATCGCGCATTGATTCTCCCAGACTAACCTCTCACACTTCAGCTTACTCTTCATCATTACCAATTGCGTCTGAGGCTATATTCTCCCCTGGATGCGCCTTACAATCCAATATCTGATTTCGGAATCTCACCCCTGGATACGCCTTACAATCCAATATCTGATTTCGGAGTCTCTGTCCGACTATGACGTAGTCTAACTGAAGTCTTCCTGTTTCTCCCGGACGTTTCGAAGTGTATCTTCTCCTCTTGTGATTCTTGAACAGAATATTCGCTATTACTATCTGAAATTAGTCTTTCGCTTCTCTCGTTCGCTATCACTATCCGAAATTTTCTCCTCTCTCGTTCCTATTACCAAGCCCATATTCTTCTGTTACCCTTTCTTCTACTTCTTCCCCTATAACCGCATTCCAGTTCCCCATGTCTATAAGATTTTCATCTCCCTTCAAGTACTGAATTACCCCTTCAATTTCCTCATGTACGTTCTCTATTCTTCACCTTCTGCTTGCAACGTCGGCATGAACTATCGTTGTCTGTGTTGGTTTGCTGTCGATTCTGATAAGAACAACCCTGCCACTGAACTGTTCACCGTAACTCACTCACTGTCCTACTTTTCTATTCATAACGAGTGCTACTCCCGTTATTGTATTTTTTGCTACTGTTGATATTATCCTATTCTAGACAGATCAAATTCCTTGTCTTCTTTCCATTTCACTTCACTGACACCGACTGTATCCATATTGAGCTGTAGCATGTCGCTTCTAGCTTCCCTACCACGTTCAAACTTCTGACATTCCACGCCCCGATCGTAGAATGTAATCCTTTCGTTGGTTGTTCATTTTTTCTCATGGTCACCTTTCCCTTGCCACTCCCCTCCCGGGAATCTGAGTGGGGGACTAGTCCGGAATATTTTGCCAACGGAGAGATCATTATTACACTTTTTCACTTTCAAGACACATGCCCTATGGATACAAGTTATGTGCATTTAATGTAGTGGTCTTTATTGCATTCTTCATCTTCATGCCGTAAATCTTTGCTGATTCTTCCACCTTTTAGAGGAAGTTTTTCACCTGAAGGCAAGAAAGTGCCCTGAATCTCTGTCCGCTCCTCTGTATTCTTTGACAGGGCCTTTGGAAAAACGAAAGTCATTGCTAAGTAAGTTATGGCAATGAAGTATGCGCCAGTCGGTTTTCTATAAGTAGAATGAACATAGTAAGACGTGGACTACTGAAAGAATGACAGAAAGGAGCTATCGTATTTAGACGTACACTCGATCACGGCGCAAATGAAGTTGCCTGATTTGTTGTTTTGTAAATGCGGGATGATCATAATGTCTAAACGCAATGACACACTCGTAGCCATATAACAAACGTAAGTACAGTGATCGTAAAAATTTCTTAATTTTGTGGTAAACTGTGATAAGTTCCTATGGAACCAAACTGCTGAGATCATCGGTCCCTAGGCTTGCACAATATTTAATCTAACTTAAACTAGCTAAGGACAAAACACACACACACACATCCATGCCCAAGGGAGGACTCGAACCTCCGACGGGGGCAGCCGCGCGGGCCGGCCGCGGTGGCCGAGCGGTTCGAGGCGCTTCAGTCCGCAACCACACGACTGCTACGGTCGCAGGTTCGAATCCTGCCTCGAGCATGGATATGTGTGATGTCCTTAGGTTAGTTAGGTTTAAGTAGTTCTAAGTTCTAGGGGACTGATGACCTCAGATGTTTAAGTCCCATAGTGCTCAGAGTCATTTGAACCATTTTTCTTTTGGAGCCGCGCGAACCGCGGCAAGAGGCATCAAACCGCGCGGCTAGTTCTTAATCGATAGACACCGGAGACGAGTGCAAAGCCTTAGAGTTACATTTCCTAGAGTCCCACTTTAACAGCTCTCCTGACAACTGAGGTGCTAAACCGCCGAGCACGGAGCTCGCTTCCACCAGCAATTTTCGGACATGGAAATGAGATACCAGGGGAAGTGGAGAGCATGAAAGTTAGTCGATTACTGCTGGACACTAATCAGGGAATCATCATCAGCAAACTACAACGGAAGGCAAAGCTGTTGCATCTTTAGTGACCTTCCTCTGAGGGCTAACACCAATGTAAACACATGCTTAAGTTTATGTATACAATAACGTGAAGTTATCAAAAGTACAAAGCGAGAGCTAATCTTGTATTTTCATTAAAATTTTCGTTATCAGCAATCCAGAAAACATAAAGATTAGCTGTTTTCATGCCAGTTACAGAAAACCGTAAAATTTTGTTGGCTGGTGTTATCAAGGTTATTTCTGATGTGCGTGACTGATGGGTGAACATACTCACATGTTGTAGTTGAGACATCAAGAGTTTTGAACAGATTTTCACAGTGAGCTCGATTACTATTCCTGTTTATTACTCCTATTGCCTTTTTTGTAGTTTGAAAATTTTGTTCAATTTTCTGCATTTGGTCCCCAGAAAGTAATTACATAGCTAAGAAATAAGTGTACATGTGAAGGTATTTAATTAATAGACAGCACACTGATAATAAGACTCTAAAAGCTTTCTGTTTGGTAGTATCTTTGTGTGGTCATGCCACTTCAACTGTGAATGGATATCGGTTCCCCAAAATTTTGCATTTTAAAGTGACCTAGAGATACACTATCAGAATTTAATTGAACGGTGTTGCTTGTCCTATTCAAACTAAAATTGATGGAATTTGTTCCCTTTGTGTTCAATTGTTCAGTGTCACTTTATTGTGTACTGACCAATTGTAAACTTCCTTGCGGGGGAGGGGGGGGGGGGGGGGAAGGAGGGGGGGTTCATTTGTTTTATCAGCAAGAAGTTATCTTGTCTTAGTGATTATAATATTGCTGTCATCTGCAATGAGAGCTATTTCGGAAGTGATCGATATATGGGGCATTCAGTGCACACAGTTAGGAAGTTTTCAAAAAGTGTTTGCTGAATTATTAAATATAAGAAAAAGTTTACACTGTTTTATGCATAATATATTCTCACATTGAAGAATGATAAATTTATGCGCTATTACATGCTATCTTGAATACAAAAGTAAAAATTTCCATTTGATTCTTCTGTGCACTAAATATATTCTACTTGTACAGTATTCTTTATTCTAGGCTTCAGGTTTTGTTAAGGAAACAGTAAAAAAATACATTATTGAAAATATAATTAAATTTAATCCCCTGCGTCTGTTTGTAAAATTTGTTTCCAAACAGAAAGTTATGCACTTCAGATTCAAAGGCAAATGTACTCACTTTCGTCTGCTTGCTCTTGCAATGCTGAGTACACTCTTGTGGCAGCGTCACACGGTACGTCCAAGAAAAAATGGTGACGCACAGGTGGAATTCAAAGCAGTGAACACTCCACGTTCTTTTTCTTCGCGTTTGTTACCGGTCAATGTTTGGTATAAAGAGGGCCCTGCTGGATGTTACAGAAGTATATCACTGGATGGCCGGACTTCTTCCTTAAGTCAGGTTTGTCAGACTGCACACCAAGGTGCAGAGGTTGCTTAAACATCGGGGCAAAAGGAGGCTTAAATTCACTTGAGAGGCAATGACATTTCAATGTTTCTGTTTTGGCCGGTGCAAGAGCCTGAATATAAGATTATTTTATTATGGGTAGATTTCCAATCACATTTTTAACAAATGTAAGACCCTAACATTTTTAGGATTTCCGAGACCTCGTAATCGGACCTCACTTAACAAGTCTCCAGACGTATACATTTTGCCGGCTGTAATCAGTAAGTTTCCAGAAGGAGTAAAGTATGTTTTCCCTCTCTTCCTTGTGATGTACTTCTGTCCAGAGTACAGCTGCCTTTGCCTGATACTCCTCTTTCAGTTCTCGGGATGTTGAGAACGTATTCTTCCTCTGCTCTCTGCTGCATCTTGACTGCAGACATCATTGGTAGCTTCTGCTGAAGCACCACCGCCCCTGCAGCTCTGTCCTCTGCTCCATTAAAAGGAAAATGCGCTGATGTAACATACAAGGAGTGTGTGTAAGTACCATAAAATGTTATTAACATTTAAGCCCAACAGTCCAGTCTGACTATTAACTGGTCAGTTGATTCTCACTTCTCAAATTTATGAAGTAATTATTAGCTTACCTGACCTAAAACCGGATACCCCAGGCGCTGTCTTATGTTCAGTCTGATCACTCATAATCATCAGTCTCCATGCGAGCTGTGAAAATTGGGATGTTCCCATCGTGCTCTGAACAAAAGTCAACTTCCCTCCTTGGTCAACAGTGTTGCCAGTCCTAGAGCAGATAATTAAAATATCTAGCCACCAATCTTTTATGGTATGAAATCAGCTTCATATATAGTACTTAGAAGTGGAATAAGTTTAAAATGCCCAGCAATGGACTTGTTTCCCTTTTCCTCTGAACGCCCCACACATCAGCAAGGCAATTGGCCCTCACATGCTTCGCTGAGGAATTCCTGTCTTAATGTATTCTGATTCTGATAATAATTTCACTAAAAGTTTAATCTTATTTGAGGCTTGTGATACATCTACTTTTTTTACCCTATCTGCTAACTATGATCATAACTACTCATTAGCTACACCTCTTATTCCTAATGCTTCTAGTTCAGTTGGTAGAATCTTATGGTCAACAAAACCCTTAGAAAGCTGTAAGATTATACCTTTCGCACTTTATAGGCTTTTCCGGTCTGGCTCGAGAATATCAGACAACAGACAAATAATAATAGATAATGATAATAGTATGTGATCAAAGTACAAATTTCTAATGCTGCTTAATACAGACTTTGGGCGCTTGACAATGGCTTTTTGCGTGGGCCCCTTCATTGTAAGTCTCACCGTGAGCCACTCATCTGAAAATATTTATTTATCGGACTTCGTAGATTGCATAATTCCGAAGCATTGGCATGTGCTGGACCATTTATAAGATTATAACATGGAACCTTTAGCCATGTCAAGACTCTGTTTAATTGAAACAATAGCTTGCAACATAAATGAAACACAAAATTAAATCACTGTAGTCACAAAATATTACACTAAATTAAATTACATAGACACTTATTGTAAATAATTATCTGCAGCGATGGCAGATATGTGCCCAATCTAGGCCGCTACAAGAACAAAAAAGGTACCGTCTTGTTGGCAATACGACTGAACTGCATAATTATTCTAATATTTCAGCAGCTGCACGCCACAATCGATATAGCCGCCGATACTAACTAATATCTTAAATAATTCTTTATATTCTCAACTTCTACCTATGTTTTTGCAATATATCGACGCCCATCCTGCAAATATGCCTTTAAATTGCCCCCTGAATTGCGAGGTGAAAGGACGGACCTCCAAGCGAGCAATTCACCCTAAAGCACATTCAGTACAGTATACTGTCAGTTTAAATGATGGACCCATTTTCAAAACTTGGTTCTTATTCAAGTACAGATCCAAAATGAACAAGCTTTATACCAATGAAAAGAGCAAGTTTCAAAGATTTTTTCACAATGTTTGATATCAATTTAATAAATTTAATAATTAGAAATGTTGTAAATGTGCAATGTTGCCACCGTTGGCTGCACGACAAACATCGACGCAGTAGCCAAACTCGTTCTACACACGGGAAAGCATATCTGCTGTTACTGAGTGCGCGGCAGCAGAGATCCGGTTGCGAATATCGTTCAGAGTGGTTGGTAAAGGCAGGACGTAAACATCTTCCTTCACATAACCCCGTAAGAAATAAACGCAGGGTGTGAGATCAAGAGATCTCGGTGGCCATAATTGCAGAGCCAGGTCCTCAAGACCCCTGCAACCGATCCAGTGCTGAGTAAGGGAGTCACTCAAAAAGCCTTGTACATCGTGGTGCCAATGGGGCGGAGCTCATCCTGCTGGAAAATGAAGTCCTGGGGATGTTCCATAACTTGAGGGAACAGCCATTGTTCCATATCCAGGTATGCGATTCCCCTTACAGTTATTTCCACAAAGAAAAACGGTCCATAACCCTTTGTACGGGATATGGCATAGAACACGTCGATCTTCGCAGAGTCTCTTTCGTGTTGCAATGGTGAATGTGGATTTTCCAGACCCCATATGCGAACATTGTGTCTGTTGACTTTTCCGCTAAGGTGGAATGTCGCTTCATCCCTAAAAATTACAAGCTGTAGAAAAGCACATAACCACAAATGCGAGACGCTTCTCTTTGTCATTGGGGTTTAGAGTCTGTACAAGTTGTAATCGGTAGGGCTTGTGCAGCAAACGCCGTCTCAGAACTTCCATACAATTGGTTGGGGTATTCCAAGTTCTCGACTGGCTCTATTCGTAGACTTACTACGACTGCACACAAAACTTTCTTGAATCCGTCGGACATCATTCTCTGACATACGCGGTCTGTCTGTGCTTTTTCCTTTGCACACATTCCCAATCTGTTTAAACTGCTCAAACCAACAGCTAATGCTTTTGCGAGTTTATGGTTGAATACCGAATTTGGTATGAAATGCCAGCTGTACTGCTATTTGCGACTCACTTTTCGCGAACTCAAGAACGCGGAAAACCTTGTGCTCCACAGTTGGCATCTCACTCACAACTGACAATGAAACGGAATGACGGCCCTATTGCCGCGCGACCTCTACCGGCCACTTCTGAAACCATCACCGTCTGCCCACCGCCGCCTATCAACAACTTTTAAACTTCCTCTTTTAATTGGTATAAAGCTTGTTCGTTTTGGATTTGTATTTGAATACACACGCATTTTTTAAAACGGGCCCATCATTAAGAATAACCCTATATTTACATACATATTCAAATACAATTCATGGTATACAATATTTGAATGAGGTGCGTCCAACCAGAACATGTCAATGTTGGTATTGCGGCTGCGGCGCATGCGCAGTCGCGGGTATTTCTGTGTGGCAGTAGCCGTTACAGTGTTAGTTGCACTCGCAACATGGTGATCACAGTTTATTTACAGATTGTATGCGCAAGACTCAATGTGACAGGACATTCCGTAAAGTTTTTACAAAAAATATGCACTAACATCTAAAACAGGTACAATAAACGTAAAACTACTACGTATGTTAAAGCAAAATACATTTAATTATTGATCATTGTCTCTCACGGACAGTATTGGATTTAAAATGTCTTTCTATTTCAGATTAGATGTCTTTGCACGGCGTGTTGTCGTTTGCAGTTCATATTCATAATGCATACAATAATAACGCAAAGCTAAGCATTGATTTGGTAGTTTGCTTACCGTAAATGTTGTTGCATATCGACGTCACTGTTCACATATTTGCCGGCCGCGGTGGTCTCGCGGTTCTAGGCGCGCAGTCCGGAACCGTGCGACTGCTACGGTCGCACGTTCGAATCCTGCCTCGGGCATGGATGTGTGTGATGTCCTTAGGTTAGTTAGGTTTAAGTAGTTCTAAGTTCTAGGGAACTGATGACCACAGCAGTTGAGTCCCATAGTGCTCAGAGCCATTTGAACCATTTTTTTGTTCACATATTTGACAACCGATATGTGGGCATGTTCATCGGTTGCACTGTTTTTCCCTGATAATACTGTTTTTCCTAGGGCATGCGTCGCGTGATTGAAGACCAGTGGATTTCCATTGCACAATGTAAGTTCCGTGAAGGCATGAATGCAAGACTTCGGACAGCAAAATGATGGCGTCGATCCACGATTTGTCCAGGTGAGAGTAGCCGTCGTATACCGAGAACATTACATTCCCTGAAGTCGCATCCAAAATGCCTCCACCCGCGCAGTTGTCTTCAATGCTTCTGTGCGTCCCTACCATAGGTCCAGCGTTTTAACAGTTCCTTATTTTGCAGTTGCATCGTGGTAAATGTCATTGGGCGATGCACTACAAATGTTATTGCACTTCACATGCACAGTTCCATTGCGGTCATAGTTTATCTGGCGATGTACAAACAATGTTTGTTGACAAGTTTTTACATAAATATTTTATCGCGATCATTCTCATAGCGATGTATGAATAACAGTTTTTAACAATTTTGCTCACATACTTCATCGCGTCTACAGACATTGCGATGTATGTAGAATATCCTTAAAGCAGTCTCTTTCACATAAATCTCGTGGTTTTACATATTTAGATACATATTACAAATTCTGATCACATTTACATACAAGCATATTACATTTTGCTCTACATCAATATACACTCCTGGAAATGGAAAAAAGAACACATTGATACCGGTGTGTCAGACCCACCATACTTGCTCCGGACACTGCGAGAGGGCTGTACAAGCAATGATCACACGCACGGCACAGCGGACACACCAGGAACCGCGGTGTTGGCCGTCGAATGGCGCTAGCTGCGCAGCATTTGTGCACCGCCGCCGTCAGTGTCAGCCAGTTTGCCGTGGCATACGGAGCTCCATCGCAGTCTTTAACACTGGTAGCATGCCGCGACAGCGTGGACGTGAACCGTATGTGCAGTTGACGGACTTTGAGCGAGGGCGTATAGTGGGCATGCGGGAGGCCGGGTGGACGTACCGCCGAATTGCTCAACACGTGGGGCGTGAGGTCTCCACAGTACATCGATGTTGTCGCCAGTGGTCGGCGGAAGGTGCACGTGCCCGTCGACCTGGGACCGGACCGCAGCGACGCACGGATGCACGCCAAGACCGTAGGATCCTACGCAGTGCCGTAGGGGACCGCACCGCCACTTCCCAGCAAACTAGGGACACTGTTGCTCCTGCGGTATCGGCGAGGACCATTCGCAACCGTCTCCATGAAGCTGGGCTACGGTCCCGCACACCGTTAGGCCGTCTTCCGCTCACGCCCCAACATCGTGCAGCCCGCCTCCAGTGGTGTCGCGACAGGCGTGAATGGAGGGACGAATGGAGACGTGTCGTCTTCAGCGATGAGAGTCGCTTCTGCCTTGGTGCCAATGATGGTCGTATGCGTGTTTGGCGCCGTGCAGGTGAGCGCCACAATCAGGACTGCATACGACCGAGGCACACAGGGCCAACACCCGGCATCATGGTGTGGGGAGCGATCTCCTACACTGGCCGTACACCACTGGTGATCGTCGAGGGGACACTGAATAGTGCTCGGTACATCCAAACCGTCATCGAACCCATCGTTCTACCATTCCTATACCGGCAAGAGAACTTGCTGTTCCAACAGGACAATGCACGTCCGCATGTATCCCGTGCCACCCAACGTGCTCTAGAAGGTGTAAGTCAACTACCCTGGCCAGCAAGATCTCCGGATATGTCCCCCATTGAGTATGTTTGGGACTGGATGAAGCGTCGTCTCACGCGGTCTGCACGTCCAGCACGAACGCTGGTCCAACTGAGGCGCCAGGTGGAAATGGCATGGCAAGCCGTTCCGCAGGACTACATCCAGCATCTCTACGATCGTCTCCATGGGAGAATAGCAGGCTGCATTGCTGCGAATGGTGGATATACACTGTACTAGTGCTGACATTGTGCATGCTCTGTTGCCTGTGTCTATGTGCCTGTGGTTCTGTCAGTGTGATCATGTGATGTATCTGACCCCAAGAATGTGTCAATAAAGTTTCCCCTTCCAGGGACAATGAATTCACGGTGTTCTTATTTCAATTTCCAGGAGTGTAGATAGTTACAAAAAATGGTTCAAATGGCTCTGAGCACTATGCGACTTAACTTCTGAGGTCATCAGTCGCCTAGAACTTAGAACTAATTAAACCTAACTGACCTAAGGACGTCACACACATCCTTGCCCGAGGCAAGATTCGAACCTGCGATCGTAGCGGTCTCTCGGCTCCAGACTGCAGCACCTAGAACCGCATGGCCACTCCGGCCGGCAGATAGTTACACATAAATATGTTAAATTTTGGCTTTACATAGGTTACAATTATTTACATAATCTTATAAATATTGCATTCGCACATGATATCACCTGAAATTGGTAAGATTAGAAGTAACATCTGCATACATCAGCAGTCAAGCCCAAATGCACATAAATTGATGGACAAACGTCTAACGCAACACACTAAAATAAAACCTACAGAATTCTCGATTTAAGACTGTGTGTAGAGTGTGTATATCCCTTTGGCTTCGCATTAACATGTGTTAGACAGTATGAAGTGCATCTAATCCTTTCCTAGGTAATAGTGTTTGGTTGTCATGTACACAAAGTGTACATGTCACTCAGTCATGAATAGTCCTTGATCGACGCTACAGTTGTTGTCTCAAAAATATTTTCATCACACTTGCTGCGTAAATGTCATCATAACATTTGCGCTAAAATTATGCTGATGCTGTTTATGTAGGTTCGGCGAAGTCGAAATCTTTTCTTTCTTTTCCTGCTGCTGGCTGGATCAGCCGAAATAAAATTTCTTACTGTGCGGCTGGTCCCGCCGGAGGTTCGAGTCCTCCCTCGGGCATGGGTGTGCGTGTTTGTCCTTAGGATACTTTAGGTTAAGTATTGTGTAAGCTTAGGGACTGATGACCTTAGCAGTTAAGTCCCATAAGATTTTGAACATTTGAACATTAAAATTTCTTATGCTACCTAATTTCCTTGCAGTAGCCCTGAGAGGTACGCGTGTTTTATAAACATGCAGTTTACTTTCTCATTATATATATATATATATATATACTGCTGAGAATGAAAAGTCCGCAGCTCGTGGTCTAGTGGTTAGCGTTGCTGCCTCTGGATCACAGAGTCCCAGATTGGATTCCCGACCGGGTTGGGGATTTTCTCTGCCCGGGGACTAGATGTCTGTGTTATCCCCATCATTTCATCATCATCATTCGTGACAATGACTAGATTGGATTGTGTAGAAATTGGACTGTGACTTTGTACGGGCGCTGCTGATCGCGTATTTGAGAACCCCACAAACCAAACATCATCATTAGCATGAAATACTCTTAAGTCTCGATGAGCGAAAACCCCTGTGATTCTATTTGTTTTTGAGTTCTGCACCAGGATGCGGTATGTTGACAGTTACATATGGACCGTCGTACTGCAGACGCAACGTCGAGTTGCGCCACTTTAGTGCAGAAGATTTGTGGTGAGTACACAATAGTACTTGCATGCCTACCTTGAATTCCTGCTTCATCGTAATAGTACTAGAGTACTTGTTTCTTTCTGCGTCACCGTGGTTAGTAGTTCTCTTACCTTTTCATCAGCTGCTGACATGAAATCTTGGTCAACGGATCACTTCACTCATTTGATTCTTTACGATCGAACATAAGCTCGTCAGGCGTATAGGTTGTGTCATATGTGTTCAGGTTGTTGTGAACTCCTTCAAATAATGACAGATAACTTACCCAATTATGCTGTGTAGGTACAAATGCCCACATGAATCTGTTCAATTCTCTGAAAACTCGTTTAGTGGGATTAGATTGTGGGCTAAACTTCGACACTAAATTGCTCTTAATGCCGTTTTCCTTTAAGAATTTACGCCATTTGTACCCTCCGTAGTACGTGGCGTTGATAGATAAAATTGCATTAGGTTTTCCCACGTGACGAATGTAGTCACGTGAGAATCGACTGATGATTGCGTTAGCAGTTGCAGATTTTATAGCGCACAGCTTAACGTGTTTAGAAAATATGTTATAAAATGCTAAAATATATTTCACACCACCACTAGTTGTTGGATGTGGACAACTTATGTCCGTACTTATAGTCTCCAGAGGTTTTCTGGGTAGTACGGACTGTAGACTGTCTTTGAAGATAGGTTATGAGGTTTAGATTTCTTACATGATATGCATGTTTTAAGTATATTGTGAATCTTTCGTCTAAGTTAAATAAAAATACGTGCTAAGTTTTGCAAGGCACTTCTTAGTTCCACAATGTCCTCCACATAAGTGTGTGTGCCAGATTAAGTTGTGTTCAGAGTCCTTGGGAATACACACACACCAGTTAGAGGCATCACGATGACGACGACAGAATAACACATTATTGTATATCAGATAACGGCTAAACAGTGGAAGGTCAGGCTGATCTATGACTAAAGTTCTTACCTTGTTCCAGTGCGGTTCAGATATTTGTAAAGCTGCCATATTTCTACACAAATCAACGTACTATTGGTAATATTGTTTATCCTGCATTAGGAGTATTCTTTAGTCGTTCACATTTTCGAGATCAAGGTACAGTCATTCAAACTTTATGGACGACGAGACAAAGCATCAGCAATGATTTTGTCTTTACCTTTAATGTATATAATCTCAAATGAGTAATTCTGCAGAGCAAAAGACCAGTGTGATAATGTAGGCTCTACCAACTTACACGTTAACAAAAATGTCAGAGCTTGGTGAATTGTATTAATTCTCGGTGTGGCGGTACGTCGCATAAAGTGATAAAAATGATATTGAATAACTTAGCAAATATAGGCAAACTGACGTCATAACGAAATAAATATTATCGCAGAAAAATCAGAAAGACTCTGTAATCAATTAATGTGCGAATGGAATTGTAATCTCTGTTCTTTTGTGAAAGAATCACTCTCTCTTCCCTTTTGTTTCTTCGTAGTGTAAGAAGCCATTTTGTGACGAGGCACGGAAACGTGTAAGTTTCATGTACTATTTAGCCTAAATATAATCGAATATTACTTAAAAAGGTGATAAAATTTTATATGTTCCAGCTCCTATATTCATGAAGCTGGAAAATTAATGTCTTTATGCAAATTTTATAGGGGAACATTGGTGCAGAGGTCAGCGCCATTGTTCTACATCATAAGGGCCCACAATCGTAACAAAAATCTTAGTATTTGCTAATTTTGACAAATAAAAATAATAAATGACTTCTCTTGATTAGCGATTCTTCCATTGAAACAATAAAAGTAATCAATATGTCCAATGTTGGATCATATCTCAGTAAAATGAGTTCAGTGTATCTGTTTGATCCCCACTTAAGAAATTTGCAACAAACTCCTCAGTCTTGCATTTTCATAAAAGTAGAAAATGAATAACAAGAATCAACCGAAATAGTAAATGCAGTTAAATATTTAAGAATTTTGTGTGTTAGTGGTGTCTTTTAATATAAAAACATCGTGTGGGGCAAAAAAACTGCGAGAAGTACCACAATTGAGTCACTGACGTAATTTTCCCGTTGTGAAGCAGGCAGCATAATACTTGACTCCAACTTTTTATAACATATAAATACCAATACATAAAAGAACCACCACATCGGCAAGACAACTGAACTGCGTAATTCTTCTGTTTCAGCGGTTGCACGTCACAATCGATACAACGCTTGTACTAATTAATATCTTAAGTAATTCTTTATTTATATTCTCAGCTTCAATCTACATTTTACAATTTATCAACGCCCATCCTGCAAATGCACCTTTAAAATACTTTCATCCTTGTCAATAGCAAGAGGCACCACTTTTGTGAATCCTACTATGGCTAATTCCGTGTCCCTGCCACTTTGGAACTCATATTGTGGTTCACTTACGAGGAGCACACGGCAAGTGCCATAACCTGATGCCCTTGAAAAATCGATGATGGAAGAGGAGTGAAAATAAGCAAACACGTGTCTCGGCTTAGGTGTAGATACTCGGTCGTGCCTGGAAAAATTACAGTCAAAAGTTTTCTATGAATTTTCCAGGCACTTTATATGCCGCTTAAAACGCACTGTACTTGGACGAAATGGTGACACAGTGGTTAGATCACTGCTTTTTAATTTTGGGCCCTGTGTTTCAAACCTATTTATTACTTTTATTTTTGTTCTTCATTTATATACCCATGTTTGTAAATGGTAACTAAATGAATGTTTTCTAGTGTTTATTGATATAATGTTGTCCTTATTCGTCTACTAATTGTATCTCAGATGAATAAATTAAAAAGAACATTGACAAAATGATTTGAAATTGTTTTCGGTGAAATTCTTGTAGTGTATCTTAATTCATAATCAACTGTAAGCGCCTGTATAGTGTTCCGTTATGCGTGGTTTACCGGGATATTATTGCCAACGCGCAAAATATTCGCAGTGTTAATGAAATTTCTTTTCCGGATTCATACGAAGAAACGTCACTGTGACAAACTTACCTTGTGCGCGATGTTCGTGGGGTGTTCGGAGTACCTGTGTTTCGAATGTTTTTACGATCGGTATCATCGAAGGTGATGCACCAAATCTTCCTGAAGAATAGACGTATGAAGAAAATGTAAGAATTAATAAAAGAATTGATACGAGAATGAAATATTAGAATATAAGAATTGAAAAAGATTTTAACAGTCCGACATACCATACACACATATATTACAATAAATGTGTGACATTTATTGTGAAATGCAATTGTAATTTTACAATGAATACTAGTATAACGCCCTTGCATCTCAAAATTCGATGAGAAACATTCGTGTAGTAACCTTCTTCGGATATGGGTAAGCACTCCGTCTTCAGGCCACAAGTGGCCCATGGAGCACATCCGACCGCCGGGTCATCCTCAGCTGAGGATGCGGATAGGAGGGGCGTGTGGTCAGCACACCGCTCTCCCGGTCGTTATGATGGTTCTCTTTGACCGGAGCCGTTATTATTCGGTCGTGTAGCTCCTCAATTGGCATCACGAGGCTGAGTGCACCCCGAAAAATGGCAACAGTGCATGGCGGCCTGGATGGTTACCCATCCAAGTGCCGGCCACGCCCGACAGCGCTTAACTTCGGAGATCTCACGGGAACCAGTGTATCCACAGCGGCTAGGCTGTTGCCTCGGACATGGGTAGATTAATGAAAAAAATGAAATAAAATAGAAGGAATCGTGACCCTAACCATTCAGCCACTACATCATCTGAGGATTTCGCCCGGTGAAAGGCACATGAAGTACCTCGAAAATTCTTAGAAAACTTTGACTGCCGTTTTCCTAGAAACGGTCGAGTATCTACGGATAAGCCGAGACACGTATTCGCTTATTTTTGCTCTCCAACCGAGCGAAGTTCCTGTGAAGTCGGGCGATGGCACTTATCGTGTTCTCCTCGTTAGAAGGTTTAGAAGGTTGTATTTGTGCAAGTAATGCTTTAGGGATGTTCAACACGAAATGGATCGTTTGTGTCAGTGAGGCATTCTGATTGTCTCTGGGTAGAAATAAGAGGACGTAAGTGGTGAAATAATGTGACTCACTAGTGTAGTTTTAGTGTCTTGTGACCCTACAAAATGGAAATTAAATTTTATACCCGGTCAGGAAATATCCTATAACTTTTTATTACACACCCAAATGTAGACGGAAGCGATAGAGCGTTCAAGGAATTTTTAATAGTTAAAGAAAACATGTGGGAGGTTTACTCTTTAGCTCGGTAAGGTTCTTGTAACAACACAGCGCCGTGAGGCGGTATCTAGAATATCATCCGTCTTGAGCAGTGCACGGAAGTAAGGAGAAAATGAGAGTGACACTGCGCTTTTGGCAAAGGCTCGGCCGCACGACACGCAGCAGGGGTGATTAGGCGTGCGTAGCGCGCAGATCTGGCTGCTGTTTAGTGCAGCGGTCATTAGCCGCAGAGCGAAGCGAGGCGAGGCCCGCAGAGATTAGGGGCGCAGGCGCCCGCGGTCGCTCTTAACTATTTATCGGGCCCGCCGCCGGGGCGGCCTGGCGCTGCATTATTCAAAGGCGGCAACCGCCCTAATCCGGCGACATCTCGCCTCGCGTGTTCGCCCTCCATTATCAGACAATTTGTTAGCTGCCGGCATGTTGGCAGTCCTGACCACAGCGACCTGCTCGGCGACAATCGCCTGCGAGCTCGCGGTAGGATCTGCTAGGAGAAGTGGATGTAGCATCTGGAACCGTGACAGTTCGATAGAAGATGAGCTTGGCATAGGGGCAGAGGTCGGAAGGGGTGTACCGAGGCGATCCTGCCAAAGCTGCAGCCGCGTAAAACTGCTTTTTTTGCATTTTTTCTCTGCAGATTTAGCAAATTATGTTCGTAGGTATGATTTAAAAAAAACTGGTCAAATTCAAATGCAAATAGCATTCGCGCTGGCGGTTCCGTACAAATTACATATACAGGGTGTTTCAAAAAGGTACGGCCAAACTTTCAGGAAACATTCCTCACACACAAAGAAAGAAAATATGTTATGTGGACATGTGTCCGGAAACGCTTACTTTCCATGTTAGAGCTCATTTTATTACGTCTCTTCAAATCACATTAATCATGGAATGGAAACACACAGCAACAGAACGTACCAGCGTGACTTCAAACACTTTGTTACAGGAAATGTTCAAAATGTCCTCCGTTAGCGAGGATACATGCATCCACCTTCCGTCGCATGGAATCCCTGATGCGCTGATGCAGCCCTGGAGAATGGCGTATTGTATCACAGCCGTCCACAATACGAGCACGAAGAGTCTCTACATTTGGTACCGGGGTTGCATAGACAAGAGCTTTAAAATGCCCCCATAAATGAAAGTCAGGAGGGTTGAGGTCAGGAGAGCGTGGAGGCCATGGAATTGGTCCGCCTCTACCAATCCATCGGTCACCGAATCTGTTGTTGAGAAGCGTACGAACACTTCGACTGAAATGTGCAGGAGCTCCATCGTGCATGAACCACATGTTGTGTCGTACTTGTAAAGGCACATGTTCTAGCAGCACTGGTAGAGTATCCCGTATGAAATCATGATAACGTGCTCCATTGAGCGTAGGTGGAAGAAACTAAAATGAGCTTTAACATGGAAATTAACCGTTTCCGGACACATGTCCACATAACATATTTTCTTTCTTTGTGTGTGAGGAATGTTTCCTGAAAGTTTGGCCGTACCTTTTTGTAACACCCTGTATATATATATATATATATATATATATATATATATATATATATATATATATATATATATATAGGGTGGTCCATTGATAGTGACCGGGCCAAATATCTCGCGAAATAAGCAGCAAACGAAAACACTACAAAGCACGAAACTAGTCTAGCTTGAAGGGGGAAACCAGATGGCGCTATAGTTGGTCCGCTAGATGACGCTGCCATAGGTCAAACGGGTATCAACTGCGTTTTTTAAAAATAGGAACCCAGGAACCCCAATTATTTATTACATATTGGTATACTACGTAAAGAAATATGAATGTTTCAGTTGGACCACTTTTTTCGCTTTGTGATGGATGGCGCTGTAATAGTCACAAACGTATAAAGTATATGGTATCACCTAACATTCCGCCTGTGCGGACGGTATTTGCTTCGTGATACATTACCCGTGTTAAAATGGACCGTTTACCAATTGCGGAAAAGGTCGATATCGTGTTGATGTATGGCCATTGAGATCAAAATGCCCAACGGGCGTGTGCTATGTATGCTGCTCGGTATCCTGGACGACATCATCCAAGTGTCTGGACCGTTCGCTGGATAGTTGCGTTATTTAAGGAAACAGGAAGTGTTCAGCCACATGTGGAACGTCAACCACGACCTGCAACAAATGATGATGCCCAAGTAGGTGTTTTAGCTGCTGTCGCGGTTAATCCGCACATCAATAAGAGAAAAACTGCCCGAGAATCAGGAATCTCAAAAACGTCGGTGTTGAGAATGCTACATCAACATCGATTGCACCCGTACCATGTTTCTATGTACCAGGAATTGCATGGCGACGACTTTGAACGTCATGTACAGTTCTGCCATTGGGACGGAACGGTGACAGATTTTTTGCACGCTTTCTATTTAGCGGCGAAGCGTCATTCACCAACAGCGGTAACGTAAACCGGCATAATATTCACTATTGGGCAACGGAAAATCCACGATGGCTACGACAAGTGGAACATCAGCGACCTCGGCGGGTTAATATATGGTGCGGCATTATGGAAGGAAGTATAATTGGCCCCAATTTTATCGATGGCAATCTAAATGGTGCAATCTATGCTGACTTCTTACGTAATGTTCTACCGATGTTACTACAAGATGTTTCACGGCATGACAGAATGGCAATGTACTTCCAACATGATGGACGTCCAGCACATAGCTCGCGTGCGGTTGAAGCGGTATTGAATAGCATTTTTCATGACAGGTGGATTGGTCATCGAAGCACCATACCATGGCCCGCACGTTCACCGGATCTGACGTCCCCGGATTCCTTTCTGTGCGGAAAGTTGAAGGATATTTGCTATCGTGATCCACCGACTACGCCTGACACAATGCGTCAGCGCATTGTGAGCGATGTGTTTGTGTCTATTACTGCGCCATCTATCACAAAGCGAAAAAAGTGGTCCTACTAAAACATTCATATTTCTTTACGTACTACACGAGTATTTAATGAATAATGGTGGTTCCTATTTAAAAAAAACGCAGTTGATATCCGTTTGACCTGTGGCAGGGCCATCTAGCGTGCCAACCATAACGCCATCTGGTTTCCGCCTTCAAGCTAGACAAGTTTCGTTCTTTGTAGTTTTTTCGTTTGACGCTTATTTCGTGAGATATTTGGCCCGGTCACGACCAATGGACCACCCTATATATACATACGGATGAAAATTAATAAAACCGACAAACTGCAGCGAGGATTTCTGATTGGAAATGGGGGAAAAAAGTCCTATGGACATGTGTACGTAAATGCATCGTTCCCACGACAGATGGCGCTGATGAATGAAAGTTCGACTGACCAATGCCGTGTGTTCCTTGTGTGTCGCAGGCGGTGTGATAGACGCAGCGTACTGTAAGCACCATAATGGTCTGGTTTTCATGCCGGTAAGAAGACGAGATAGTGTCTCTGTACCCTCAGAGACACCAACCATATCACTCAATATTCCAAGCCTTTTTGAGTGTTTTTGTGGTCATAGGTCCTTTCGGACAGACGAAGGTGCAGGGAGGCGGCGGACTGTGTGTACACTAGATCTGGAGGATGTGGTTCTACAGGATATTGAAACGAACCCTAGTACAAACTCCAGACAAGTGGCCCGCCAACGTGGTGTAAACCAAAGCACGATAATGTGTATCCTGCATGACAACCGCTACTATCGCTGTCGCCTGCAATCCCACGGAGGCCACTTTGAATGTCTGTTATTACGTGGATGCGATGGAGCTTTATACTGTGTCCCAGGACATTTTTTGTCGTTGCACGCACACCGTCCATTTCCAGGAACACTTTCATAGACCCCTTTTTCTTCCATTTCCAGTAAGGAGTCCGTCTCTGCAGTTTGTCTGTTTTATTCATGTTCACCTTATGTATAACAGACCCTTTGTGGATCACATGAAGATTCTACAGTTCCTCCTGTGGTTTTTCCATGAGACTTTAATTTTCTCGCTCATGGCTTTCTTTATTTCATCCGTCCACTTTGTGCCTGTCTTTTTTGGCTCATGTCTCTGGCTGGACTTCCCACTTGTCTATTTTGCTTCTGTAGATGTTACGGTCTGCAGTGTCCTGAATGGTGAGCTGAGCATCAGTAAGGTCTCTTCGTACCTGTTCGGCCTATGTCATACCTTTTAGGTTTTCAGTGGCTGTCAGTATCTGGCGTGTGACTCAGGGAGTCTGTGTATGTGTCCATAGAATTTAAGGCACCTTTTTCTAATGTCAGCAGCTATATTTGAAATTTACCCTGTAGTTTTGTTGGTTTGCAGTCTGTATCTAGCTTCAGTTTTTCGTGCTCCAAGGATTTTCCTAATGATCTTTTGTAGCCTTTGTAGTACGTAGCATATTGCTATGGAGTGACAAGGTTTCTGCTGCGTATAGCACCTCGGGTTTAATGACAGTGCTGTAGTGACTGATTTTTGCATGCATGGACATGCACTTTTTGTTGTAAAGTTGGTGTGTTCGACAGTAGGCTAACTTTAGTTTCTGGAATCCGGAACCTCTACGATGTTTGCTTGTTAACGACATCGATACCGGCAAGATATTGGTCCTTGAAATTGTAAGACTGTATTAAAATCTCTACTGTAGTTCCTTGTCAGACTTACCCGATCATACAAAAAGAAGCGAGCAGGGGACCTCAGTTTATATGTGTAGAGAAGAATTAATAAAAAAATTTTATTTACTCATTAACCATGACTAAAACTTACATTTTATGTTTGCATCGAGTAATATTCGTCAGTTATGCTTTTGAAGAACGATGAACGCATTATGGGTTCAGATGGCAAAAGATACTTTTTATGTCATATAATTGCAGTTTAACAAGTGTCAGATTTTTTTACTTTACATGTTCTGTGAAACCTTACTCATTGCTGGGTTTCGTGATACTAGGTCAACGGGAAGGGGAGGTGCCCTAGGGGTTTTGGCTAGTGAGTTTCCGAGCATCCTAACATGTGACATAAATGGACGTATCTTTCGATTGTATTGACTTAGGTGCTTACAGTTTTTACGGCGCCAACGGACCATAGATCTTAGTGTGTGACATAAATTTGTACTTCGTAGGCCACACTGTTCCAGCAAAAACTTTCTTAGTAGACGGACACAGACAGTTAAAAAAGAGAAACATATTTTTTCATGTTATATAATTGCAAAATAATAGTTTTTGTTGTTTTCTCCTTTACCTGTGCTGCTTCTTGCCAAATTTCATGTTTGTAGGTCAACGGGAAGCACCCGTTTTGATGAGTGGGTTTTCGAGCACTAAAATATTTGATATAAATTGTCGTATATTTTGAGTGAAGTGACTTTGAAGCCTAAAACTTTTCCGTATCCAACGTACCATACACATTAATATGTGACATGAATTTGAACTTGATACATTTATCCGTTCCTGAGAAAAAGGTTTCTTAACAATTAAGCAGACAGACAGACAGATGGACAACAAGTGACTCTGTAAGAGTTACATTTTACAGATTGAGGCACGGAACCCTAATAAACACAAGCGACACTAAATAGCCATCGAAATTTGATAAATGAACTACGTGTACACAATGGTTAACAAAGAAACTTAAGATTTTGCTTTAGCACGTGTCAGAGTTTCAATCGTGCTTGAATAACAACAAAATACCTAATACTCGTATACAGAAGTAAAAGGCATACCTCCTGTGCTTCTTCCGACAGCAGATGCTTGAGTAACGCAGCCAGTGGCCAGTTGCAGAGCATACATCTGTTAAAACAAGGGCGCAGTTTAGATGAACGAACTCTCTATTGGAACAAAGGCCAACAACTTCCGAAGTATTATTAAGCTGCTGATCCTACCAACCGAAGCTTGGGAGCAGCAAAAGGACTGCCAAGCTAATTTTCTTTTGCGCACCTCTCCCCTCCTTCCTCTCCCCTTCCCCGTTCCACCCCTTCTCCCTCGTGCGCTTTAGCCTGTGCCAGTTTTCGTTACTGACTGTGGTACGCACTTTGACATCTCTACCGCCCCTCTCAGATTGACGCCCAAGGCGATCACTAGTGATTGTGATGCGTTCTGTGTACAGGGAGTCTCAGACATTTTGGATCAATCTGAAAAAGGTGATGGTAGGTCTACAGCCGATTATAGTGAGAGAGGGAACGGATGGTCGAAAATGGATGTTTATAGTGTTTAGGACATACACAGCATACGCCGCATAACAACAACGCAGCTCATAGTAATTGTTCAAAGTGACGAACGCGTCTCAGTGCACGCATGACAATAGCGCATGAAGTTCTGCTGCGCGGTGCCAAAAATCACTGGTGTCTGCTGTACCAAGAGACAGGACCTTCCGTTCCAATCCAGCGATGAGGGTACATGTTGTCCAGGTGCTCGCGGACGGTAACATCAAAGTGGGCTGGTGCACCATCATGTTGAAACCACATCCTTTCGTGGACAACAAGGGGTGAAGTTCCCAAGAACTGTGACAGCACATCTCGCAGGAACACCAGGTAATGTCGGTCATTCAAACGGGGAGGCATAAAATAAGGCCCTAGTAGATAATCTTGGACAATGCCCGCCCATATGTTGACAGAGAATCGTTGCTGATGGCCACCAGTGTGGGTGTTGCCATCACGGGTGAATGAGCCCTCGTTCGTGAACTATAAATACTGTACAAAGTTCAGCAACACAGCATTGCGGTGGATAATCCATTGATAAAAGCCAATTCGGGCTCAAAGTCCATTGGTCCCAATGCTTGCACACGGTCTTTATAATAGGCATGTAATAGCTGTTCCACACCGCATCTTTCAGAGTGTGCATTTCATGGGAACGTTGAAGGGTGATCCAGCACCATCTTCTCACAGTTTGATGTTCGGACTTGCTTTGGGCGAGAACTTTGGCCGGCTCTCAGCTGCGTGAACGACCCCATCTCTCATAAGTGTGCTCCCTGCCGACGTTGGAGAAGCAGCTGCAGCAGCAAGTCGTATACTCTTAGCTCACTTATTTGTTACATAGTTTAATTCTTAACTTCCTTGCGTGTTTTTGGTATTTGCGTTGTTTAATTCATAAATTTCGGGCGTATTGTAGTATTTCAGAGTTGTAGCATCGCGTTTTAGTACCTGAATAGTGTAAATTCGCGTAGTCGTCTGTCTTCTGTTTTTGTTTTGAACGGCCAGTGTCGGTTGGTCAAGCCAGTGTTCTCCCTGCCGCCGTTGGATAAGCAGCTGCACCAGCAAGTCGTATACTCTTAGCTCACTTATTTGTTACGTAGTTTAATTCTTAATTTCTTTGCGTTGTTTAATTCATAAATTTTGGGCGTATTGTAGTATTTGAGAGTTGTAGCATCGCGCTTTAATACCTGAATAGTGTAAAATCGCGTAGTCTCCTTCCGCCGCCGAGCAGTGTGTCAGCAGTGCGCAAGTAGTAGCATACTGCATTTACTAGGCAATCTTGTATTTTAATAACCGTTTAAATTTTGTGTCGAACTGTTTGTGCTCTCTGTAGATTAGTTCAGGCGTTCTTTGCACAACAGTTTTAAGCATGGATAGGGACTGCAAATGCTGTGTTCGGATGCAGGCTGATGTTGGCATCCCTTCGCTCCCAGCTTCAGGCAGTGTTGGCTTCGGTCACACAGCTTGAGGCTGTTGCCAATGGGCATCACTGTGGGGGTCCGGATGGGGGTTTGTCGGGGATGGCCAGCTCGTCCCACGCATCCCCCAATCGGACTAAGACTGTGGCTGCCCAGGATACTGCCCACATTGAGGCTGATCCCTCACCTGTGGTAGAGTGGGAGGTCGTCTCGAGGTGTGGCAGGGGGCGAAAGACATTCCGGAGGGCTGAACGGAAGGCCTCTCCAGTTTGTCTGACGAACCGGTTTCAGGCTCTGTCTCAGGCTGATACTGATCTTCGGCTGGACATGGCTGCTTGTCCTGTTCCAGAGGTTGCCCCTCAGTCTGCAAGATCCAGGCGGTCGCAGAGGGTGGGCTTACTGGTAGTTGAGAGCTCCAACGTCAGGCGCGTAATGGGGCCCCTTAGGAATATGGCAGCAAGAGAGGGGAAGAAAACCAATGTGCACTCCGGGTGCATACCGGGAGGAATCATTCCAGATGTGGAAAGGGTCCTTCCGGATGCCATGAAGGGTACAGGGTGCACCCACCAGCAGGTGGTCGCTCATGTCGGCACCAATGATGTGTGTCGCTATGGATCGGAGGAAATCCTCTCTGGCTTCCGGCGGCTATTTGATTTGGTGAAGACTGCCCGTCTCGCTAGCGGGATGAAAGCAGAGCTCACCATCTGCAGCATCGTCGACAGGACTGACTGCGGACCTTTGGTACAGAGCCGAGTGGAGGGTCTGAATCAGAGGCTGAGACGGTTCTGCGACCGTGTGGGCTGCAGATTCCTCGACTTGCGCCATAGGGTGGTGGGATTTCGGGTTCCGCTGGATAGGTCAGGAGTCCACTACACGCAGCAAGCGGCTACACGGGTAGCAGGGGTTGTGTGGCGTGGACTGGGCGGTTTTTTAGGTTAGATGGCCTCGGGCAAGTACAGAAAGGGCAGCAGCCTCAAAGGGTGCGGGGCAAAGTCAGGACATGCGGGGGCCAAGCTGCAAACGGTATTGTAATTGTAAACTGTCAAGCTGCATTGGTAAAGTACCGGAACTTCAAGCGCTGATAGAAAGCACCGAAGCTGAAATCGTTATCGGTACAGAAAGCTGGCGGAAGCCAGAGATAAATTCTGCCGAAATTTTTACAAAGGCACAGATTGTGTTTAGAAAGGATAGATTGCATGCAACTGGTGGTGGCGTGTTTGTCGCTGTTAGTAGTAGTTTATCCTGTAGTGAAGTAGAAGTGGATAGTTCCTGTGAATTATTATGGGTGGAGGTTACGCTCAATAACCGAGCTAGGTTAATAGTTGGCTCCTTTTACCGACCTCCCGACTCAGCAGCATTAGTGGCAGAACAACTGAGAGAAAATTTGGAATACATTTCACATAAATTTCCTCAGCATGTTATAGTCTTAGGTGGAGATTTCAATTTACCAGATATAGAGTGGGACACTCAAATGTTTAGGACAGGTGGTAGGGACAGAGCATCGAGTGACATTATACTGAGTGCACTATCCGAAAATTACCTCGAGCAATTAAACTGAGAACCGACTCGTGGAGATAACATCTTGGACCTACTGATAACAAACAGACCCGAACTTTTCGACTCTGTAAGTGCAGAACAAGGAATCAGTGATCACAAGGCCGTTGCAGCATCCCTGAATATGGAAGTTAATAGGAATATAAAAAAAAGGGAGGAAGGTTTATCTGTTTAGCAAGAGTAATAGAAGGCAAATTTCAGACTAACTAACAGATCAAAACGAAAATTTCTGTTCAGACACTGACAATGTTGAGTGTTTAGACAGGTACGTGCCGAGTAAACCTGTGAGGGACGGGAAAAACCCACCGTGGTTCAACAACAAAGTTAGGAAACTACTGCGAAAGCAAAGAGAGCTTCACTCCAAATGTAAACGCAGCCAAAACCTCTCAGACAAACAGAAGCTAAACGATGTCAAAGACAGCGTAAGGAGGGCTATGCGTGAAGCGTTCAGTGAATTCGAAAGTAAAATTCTATGTACCGACTTGACAGAAAATCCTAGGAAGTTCTGGTTTTACGTTAAATCAGTAAGTGGCTCGAAACAGCATATCCAGACACTCCGGGATGATGATGGCATTGAAACAGAGGATGACACGCGTAAAGCTGAAATACTAAACACCTTTTTCCAAAGCTGTTTCACAGAGGAAGACCGCACTGCAGTTCCTTCTCTAAATCCTCGCACAAAAGAAAAAATGGCTGATATCGAAATAAGTGTCCAAGGAATAGAAAAGCAACTGGGATCACTCAACAGAGGAAAGTCCACTGGACCTGACGGGATACCAATTCGATTCTACACAGAGTACGCGAAAGAACTTGCCCCCCTTCTAACAGACGTGTACCGCAAGTCTCTAGAGGAACGGAAGGTCCAAATGATTGGAAAAGAGCACAGGTAGTCCCAGTCTTCAAGAAGGGTCGTCGAGCAGATGCGCAAAACTATAGACCTATATCTCTGACGTCGATCTGTTGTAGAATTTTAGAACATGTTTTTTGCTCGAGTATCATGTCGTTTTTGGAAACCCAGAATCTACTCTGTAGGAATCACCATGGATTCCGGAAACAGCGATCGTGTGAGACCCAACTCGCTTTATTTGTTCATGAGACCCAGAAAATATTAGATACAGGCTCCCAGGTAGATGCTATTTTCCTTGACTTCCGGAAGGCGTTCGATACAGTTCCGCACTGTCGCCTGATAAACAAAGTAAGAGCCTACGGAATATCAGACCAGCTGTGTGGCTGGGTTGAAGAGTTTTTAGCAAACAGAACACAGCGTGTTGTTATCAATGGGGAGACGTCTACAGACGTTAAAGTAACCTCTGGCGTGCCACAGGGGAGTGTTACGGGACCATTGCTTTTCACAATATATATAAATGACCTAGTCGATAGTGTCGGAAGTTCCATGCGGCTTTTCACGGATGATGCTGTAGTATACAGAGAAATTGCAGCATTAGAAAATTGCAGCGAAATGCAGGAAGATCTACAGCGGATAGGCACTTGGTGCAGGGAGTGACAACTGACCCTTAACATAGACAAATGTAATGTATTGCGAATACATAGAAAGAAGGATCCTTTATTGTATGATTATATGATAGCGGAACAAACACTGGTAGCAGTTACTTCTGTAAAATATCTGGGAGTATGCATGCGGAACGATTTGAAGTGGAATGATCATATAAAATTAATTGTTGGTAAGGCGGGTGCCAGGTTGAGATTCATTGGGAGAGTCCTTAGAAAATGTAGTCCATCAACAAAGGAGGTGGCTTACAAAACACTCGTTCGACCTATACTTGAGTATTGCTCATCAGTGTGGGATCCGTACCAGATCGGGTTGACGGAGGGGATAGAGAAGATCCAAAGAAGAGCGGCGCGTTTCGTCAAAGGGTTATTTGGTAACCGTGGTAGCGTTACGGAGATGTTTAGCAAACTCAAGTGGCAGACTCTGCAAGGGAGGCGCTCTGCATCGCGGTGTAGCTTGCTCGCCAGGTTTCGAGATGGTGCGTTTCTGGATGAGGTATCGAATATATTGCTTCCCCCTACTTATACCTCCCGAGGAGATCACGGATGTAAAATTAGAGTGATTCGAGCGCGTACGGAGGCTTTCAGACAGTCGTGCTTCCCGCGAACCATACGCGACTGGAACAGGAAAGGGAGGTAATGACCGTGGCACGTAAAGTGCCCTCCGCCACACACCGTTGGGTGGCTTGCGGAGTATAAATGTAGATGTAGAAGTCGGTATCGGCGGAGACAAACTCCTACCAATTAGAATGATGCCTGTTGATAAAGCGTTCTCTGTACGCCTGTGCTGGTTTATGGGCACTACAGCCTGCCGCACCGCACGTTAAATGCATGTCCACCATTGATCGTGACGAGCAACGTTCCATCTTGGACTACACGTCATGCACTATACACAGTAACACATCCACCTTGGACACATCACAAGCTATCAGGTGCAATGGCCAATGGCAGCAGGATTGTGGTGTGTGTGTGTGTGTGTGTGTGTGTGTCTGTGTGTGTGCATCACAGGTTAATGTGGCGGTGCGATGCATGCATTCGTCATATCACACATGCGCTACGAGCTAAGTTGTGTGCAATACGTCTGTTTGGTGGTCAGGGGTGGACGCTGTTTATCACTTGCTGCCTGTTCCAGTGTACGAGACACCCGGAATCTTTGCGAGAGCGCGGCAGAACTGCATGCGCAGTTGCATAACATGCACAGAGACTGGCGGTCGTCGCTTTGAACAATTACTATGAGCTACGCTGTTGTTATGCGATGTACGCTATGTACGTCCATAACACAATAAATATGCATTTCCGACCACTGATTCCCTATCTAAATATAATCGGTTGTGGTCCCACAGTCACCTGTTTCAGTTGACCCAAAAGGTTTGAGATACCCTGCGGAAATCTTACATTTATGGTACCTCTCTCGCCCCTCCCAGCTTGGCGCCCTCAGTGGCAGCATGTGTCACTTGCACCTTAAACTGGCCCAGTGGAAGGACAAATATATTACGTAATCCCCTCCACCTCTTTTGATCCCTGCTCCATCGTCATATCTCTCTTTGCCTTCAGTCGACAGAATATGGATGCCTTCAGTCATACAGCATATTTTCCTCAGAACTCGCCAGACGACTTTTGAGGTTCTACAATTTGTTAGCGAAGTAGCAGCAAGAATTCCATTGTTAAACATGAGGGAGCTGTGTACACGGCTGCTGCGTCAACCTAACGGACTGTTGACAGTAGTTGGTGGTTTACGCTGCTACATGGAAAAAATGAGACTCTAACAACAGCGTGCGCTTACAATCGTGTGCCAGGAGTAAGGCGTTTTGTCGTAGTTAGAAGTTAGGAACACGAATGGTAGTAGAACTCACTTACCTCTCCCGTTTCATTTGGCGCCTCTCTGTGGCCGAGCCCTTTGGCACATGAGGCCATCGTATGGCGTGACGAAAATTGCCCTGTTAACACACTGATTTAACATTTCACCAAGAGTTGGTGTTAGTGGAAGCAGCTACACGCGATTCAGTCACATTAATGTGATCATCTGTCAGAACCCGAATGACCACCTTTCGCAGAGTGGACGTGCAGGAAGAGTGTCAATGAGTTTCTGGGAGGTACTAACAGCGATGTGAAGCCGTGACGACTCTAGTACTGCGGCCAGCTGCACTACGTTTCTCAGTTGAGACTGTACATAGCGAGTAACCTGTTCGACGTAGTCCCACGGGATCTTGATTGGGTTTAAATCCGGGGAGTTTGTGGCCAGTGGAGTACAGTAAACTCATCTTCGTTGGATAAGGTGCTACAAGCACGATGGGGCGCCGGCACGTAGTGCTGCTGATGTGAAGCGGTATGTAACGTGGCAGTATGTTCCTAGGCGGACCGGTCGAGCAGGGTCCCACCTCGGCCCCCAAGATTACCTGTACTCGCTTCTCAGGATTTTTCTATTCGGAATCATCTCAGAAGTGAAGATGATACAGTTGAATAACTGTAGCAGCGAATGTAAAGTCTTGTCAGTGTTTGCAAGATGATCCGGAGGTACACTACTGGCCATTAAAATTGCTACACCAAGAAGAAATGCAGATGATAAACGGGTATTCATTGGACAAATATATTATACTAGAACTGACATGTGATTACATTTTCACGCAATTTGGATGCATAGATACTGAGAAATCAGTACCTAGAACAACCACCTCTAGCCGTAATTACGGCCTTGATACGCCTGGGCATTGAGTCAAACAGAGCTTGGATGGCCCATGCAGCTTCAACAAGATACCACAGTTCATCAAGAGTAGTGACTGGCGTATTGTGACGAGCCAGTTGCTCGGCCACCATTAACCAGACGTTTTCAATTGGTGAGAGATCTGGAGAATGTGCTGGCCAGGGCAGCAGTCGAACATTTGCTGTATCCACGAAGGCCCGTACAGGACCTGCAACAAGCGTCGTGCATTATCCTGCTGAAATGTAGGGTTTCGCAGGGATCGAATGAAGGATAGAGCCACGGGTCGTAACACATCTGAAATGTAACGTCCACTGTTCAAAGTGCCGACAATGTGAACAAGAGGTGACCGAGACGTGTAACCAACGGCACGCCATACTATCACGCCGGGTGATACGCCAGTATGGCGAAGACGAATACACGCTTCTAATGTGCGTTCACCGCGAAGTCGCCAAACACGGATACGACCATCATGCTGCTGTAAACAGAACCTGGATTCATCCGAAAAAATGACATTTTGCCATTCGTGCACCCAGGTTTGTCGTTGAGTACACCATCGTAGGCGCTCCTGTCTGTGATGCAGCGTCAAGGGTAACCTCAGCCATGGTCTCCGAGCTGATAGTCTATGCTGCTGCAAACGTCGTCGAACTGTTTGTACAGATGGTTGTTGTCTTGCAAACGTCCCCATCTGTTGACTCAGGGATCGAGACGTGGCTGCAGATCCGTTACAGCCATGCGGATAAGATGCCTGTCATCTCGATTGCTAGTATTACGAGGCCGTTGGGATCCAGCATGGCGTTCCGTATTACCCTCCTGAACCCTCCGATTGCATATTCTGCTACCAGTCATTGGATCTCGACCGACGCGAGCAGCAATGTCGCGATACGATAAACCGCAATCGCGATAGGCTACAATCCGACCTTTATCAAAGTCGGAAACGTGATGGTACGCACTTCTCCTCCTTACACGAGGCATCACAACAACGTTTCACCAGGCAACGCCGGTCAACTGCTGTTTGTGTATGAGAAATCGGTTGGAAACTTTCCTGATGTCAGCATGTTGTAGGTGTCGCCATCGGCGCCTGTGTGAATGCTCTGAAAAGCTAATCATTTGCATACCACAGCATCTTCTTCCTGTTGGTTAAATTTCGCGTCTGTAGCACGTCATCTTTGTGGTGTAGAAATTTTAATGGCCAGTAGAGTATTTGAAAGAATACGTAATTCAAGGTAGGCGAGTGCAGCACCACATCAAAAAACGAGGACAGGTGTACCAACTCCTTTGACAGATACGAGTATCCATTAACTGTAACGTGTTGAAACAGTTTGTCGACATGTATTTCATTTCAAATACACTCTAAGGAAAAATAAAATGAGGCGACGCACCACGAAGGAATTATCCAAATCGGACGGAGATCGGTAGATGTCATGTACATGTATAGATAAACAAATGACTACAATTTCAGAGAAATTGGGTGGTTTTTCAAGAAAAAGAGCAAGGTAATAAAGCGTTGGTTCACCTCTGGGCCTTATGAAAGCAGTTTTTCGGCTTATCACTGATCGATAGGGTTGTCAGATGTCGTTCTGAGGGATACCGTACCAAATTCAGTCCAATTGACGTATTAGATCGTCAAAATCCCGAGCTGCTTGCAGGACACTGCCCGTAATCCTCCAAACGTTCTGAACTGGGGAGAGATCCGGCGACCTTGCTGGCCAAGGTAGGGTGTGGCGAGGACGAAGAGAAGCAGTTAAATCTCTCGCGTGTGCTGGTTTGCATTATCTTGCTGAAATGTAGCCCAGGATCGCTTGCCGCGAAGGGCATAGAATATCGTCAACGCGACGTTCCGTTGTGCTATAGGGGTGCCACGGATGACAAACAATTGTGTTCAGCTATGGAATTAAATAACACCCCAGACCATCTTTCCTGCTTTTCAGGCCGTATGACGGGCAACAGGGAGTATGGTATGCCACCTCTGTCCGGGGCGTCTCGAGACACTTCTTCATCCTGGAATCTCTTCAGTGATGAGTCCCGGTTCGAAATGGAGCCCTGAAAAGATTAGCAAGAAAGAAAATCGACCCTTAACTGCATCAGAATCGCCGTCAAGGTCTCCACCAACTTTGCAGATCGCTAACGACCTACATGTTTTGCTTTCATTACCTCTCATGGCAGATCATCTGCAAGGAGTCGTCGATTAACACATAATACGGCGACCGCTTTTTATTTATTTCTTTCAACTAGCCGTAAAGGCACGGTTTGTCGACACCGTCGGTGTGTGTGTGTGTGCGGGAGGGGGGGGGAGGGTTATTACCATAACGGAGGATTTTTATCTACATTTGCGTTTTATTAACATATTACTGCATAGGTAACTTATCCTTGTTTTTCCATTTTGTTTATATAGAGTGTTTTCTATGTTAATGTAAAATCAGCAGCCAACTATAAAATTTTATTCTGTGTATTTTCTGTGTTAGTGTAAATTTCTGTTGCGTTTGTATGCGATCTACGATGCAAAAGCTTTGCTCTATATTTAATGTAGTGCGATGACTCAGTTAAAATGGTTCAATTGGCTCTGAGCACTATCGGACTTAACATCTGAGGTCAACAGTCCCTTATAAATGAGAACTAATTAAACCTAACCAACCTAAGGACATCACACACATCCATGCCCGAGGCAGGAGTCGAACCTGCGACCGTAGCGGTCGCGCGGTTCCAGACTGAAGCGCCTGGAACCGCTCGTCCACAGCGGCCGGCGATGACACAGTTAGGCACATTAATGATATTTGTAATTTTTTATGAAAACAAGAACATAAATTTGTTAAAATAAAGACTATATCTTGCTTTGTGAGAGTGGGAGCGCGACAGTCAAGCGAAGAGTGCGTCGAAAACATTAAGCTGCAGTGCAACAGCAAATTGGCTTACTTCACTACATCACCCTATGCAACAGTAATATAATACGCTTTGCTTTAAAGTTTGAACACTTGTTCAGATTGTCGAATGAGACATTCTATACATTAACTAAGTTGACTGATTGCTCACAGTCTTTTATTTTCATAGTGTACGATACAATCTAAGTAGCGCTTGTCCCACGTGCTGACAGGGTCCGCTGATTTGGTTGGCTGCCATCATTTTGTTCTTACCTATTGGCTGTATACCATATACTCTCATACTAATGACAGTCTTCGCCACTTTTGTTGGGTCCGCTCTAGAACATGCTCATACCATTGTAGACAGCTTTCTCTTGCTTGCTGCTATTGGTCCAACACCATTTAACTTACGAACTTCATCTTTTTTTGTGGCGTGATCGTGCAGTGTTAATCCAGATGTCCACCTGAGCATCTTTCTTCCTATAACAGAAAAACGTTGTTCCACTTCTTTTGTTAAAGGCCAGCACTCAGCACCATTCAGTGCAACTGAACGGATTACAAATCGGTATATTTTCGACTTGAACCTATTTGGAATCTTGGGGTCGCAGACTACACCAGTCACAGAACCCACTTGAACACTGAGCATCGCTGAGGTTTCCACCGTAGACGTCGAGCCTACGACTTGAAATTCCTTGTTGTTGGGAAGTCTTTGATTTTGATAGCATCCGAGTAATTTAGATCCGTGGTGAGACACTGCGTTTTCTTTATGTTGAGTCATAGGCGGTCGTTCCAGACTTGGACTTGTCTTGGACCCAGCAGGTCAGTCTTATCTTAAGCGGACAATAGCACTTCATCAGCACACAGCAGAGTCTAGTTTGCGGTGTTCTGTGGATGTCTCGTGATCATATCCACAGAGGAGAGACAAGAGAGCAGATTACTATAGAAACAGGAAAATCCACATAGACGAAACTTTAATTTTTTGTCTGGGGTGACACAAATCATTGTTCAAGAAATAAACCGAAATAAGTTCCATTTTTCTCTGAATCCGACCTAGGTGTTTGGGAGGTTTTGTTTGATTGTCAGGTATATGTTGGAGCCAGTAAGTCTACCTCATTTATTCCTATGTAGGAAACCCCCGGTCCCAGTACCAGCTCTCCTGGTAGTTGGTTGAGAAGAACCGCGACTCTGCGATGTGCCGGATCTTATTATTATTATTATTATTATCTCCACAGACTTGATTGCTGTGGGCATAACGCCTCTTTATCTTTGCCGTGAAATACTAAGGCGAATTAATGGACAAAAATAAAAAGAGAAGAATAAAACATATACTCATACAGGTAAACCAGCATAAATCCCAATACACCTTTTAGTTGTTCCTCCCAACACCCCTGACTTTTCCTTTCAGTTGTTCCTCATGTAGCTTAAAACGTTCGATGGGACACTTGGTGAGTCACTTCCATGGGATCACTTGTTACCGCTTCGAATCAGTCACTTATTCATGGGCATGGGGAACTTGTATCATTTTATTTGAAGTCGGGTTAACTATTTCTACGGGTCATGCACTAGAATTCAGCTTGTACCTAACTCATCCGGAAGCCTGGCTGAAAGCGAGTGGGCAGTCACATTAGCTGTGATTATCAATCCATTCTTGTAGTTAGTGTTGCAAGAAAGTGGCGGTTACATCGTCAAGCTACTAATTTTCATTGGTGGTTGTTAAATGTTTGGTAAGTGGCTAACCTTGCAGATGATTGGTGACAGTACTGTGTGATGAAATGTACTCGCTACTTTCCCCAGCATTTCTAATGACAGATCTATTCGTCAGTTCTTGTGAAATAAGACAGCTAATTAACGATGAGGGAGATTCATAGCTTGGTTCATGGAAATGAGAATGTAACGTTAGCAATATTTGTTCATCAGAAGTAGTTTTTCTTACATAACATCAAATACAAATTATTCAATGGAAGCAGGCGCCTCCCACTTTGAGGAAGAGCTTCGTAGTTGATTGATTGTTAACTAACTCCACAGTCAAATCACGCAGCTGAGACAAGGTACCGACTGTGACTTGATGTAACCAATGTGAAGAAGTGTAAGGTGGCAAGGTCATAACCTCGAAGCCCATATAAGCAGTGTACCTCAACCGAGTCACCGTTCAGGGGACAAGTGGTTGAGATAAACTCGAATAATGGGCGCAAATTGGGAATAACCCCGTCCTACTGGTAAGTTCACGCAGAATACCGTGGCCGCTAGACG
This sequence comes from Schistocerca piceifrons, assembly GCF_021461385.2. NCBI lineage: Eukaryota > Metazoa > Arthropoda > Insecta > Orthoptera > Acrididae > Schistocerca > Schistocerca piceifrons. Next base: position 575,157,216 of record NC_060141.1, read on the forward strand.
CGCAGCTGGCAGGGCACACATGGGGAGAGCGGTAGTAGTGGGGGTTACAGGCGGGTACTGTAGGGGAAATGCCGAGAGCAGGAAGGGAAGCGTCATTCTAGTCTGAAGCCTACACTCACATTTTTTGTAAATATGAAGTGGGGTCCCTCCACGCCCACACTTGCATGGAGACCACTCTAAAAGATCTATCACCTCTGCTTGGTTAGTGTCAGAAAATAATTCCACTAAAAATACGTCAAAAGTAACGATTTAGTTTCGTCTGCCTTGATAAGAATTTCTAACTTTCAGAGAAGCGTTACGAGTGGTGAATTTTGAGTAAAACTTCCACAGTTCCCTTGTGGCCATGTTAAAATTTGTTTCTTTTGATAAAACACCGCAGAGTTTACACAATGTCACTTCATTAACATATGTAGACACAATTGTGAGAGAATTGTGAAACAGTGGTTTATTAATTTTATTATGTTTTTTAAGTAGGGACTTCAGGAAAAGTTAGGTTAGTGGGTTATGAAACAGCACATCCTTGGTACAAAATAAATGTGCAAAGTCTTCACTTGTGTTCTTTCACAACCAATAGCATTTCTCATTTCACCAGCTATCAATGGCCTTAAAAATTACATTATTTCGTCGAAAAAGTCTGTAGTTAATGGAATAACATGGGAGATAATGAAATTTTGCATTATAACAATATGGCAAAATACTCTTCTCTTTGCGTGCTATAATTTCCCAAAATCTCGTTTCAGAACCTCAAACCGCTTATGAAATATGAGAAATGTTGTGGATATCCGACTCTGGTTTTATCACTGCTGCTCACGATCGCAAATGAGTGTGCTACATCAGATCAATTTTCTTCAGATGTGACAGACAGATACTTCCATCCAAATTTAAATAAAAATTTAATACATTAGCTTAAATTTCACACGCAGCAACATATTGTGTAATTTGTACCAAACGAAAAATCATAGCGATCCCTATTTTTCAATGCAAATTTTTTTCGAATTTCGCCCAGTGTCTTACTTCCATGCAAATATCACCATGCAAATATCACAATAACTATAACCATTAACGAATTGGTGGGCTCATCGTCGTAAAGCTAATATATATAGCTACAAGTAATGTAAAAGTGAAATTGCTTTACAGAATAGTTTCTGTAAAATCGTTTGAGAAAGATTACACGGCATACGCCTCGATTCTGTCGTTGCCGACCTGCCGAAAGGGGACGAATACTTGCCAGCCTCCCCTTCCGAACAAACGAATGAGTTCGCCCAGCGCTTTGGATGGAAATTGGTTACTGCGCATCAGCCACCGTATCCTGTGTGGACTCTACACACCATAATCCAGAATTCCGTAAGGCTCCAGTAGCAGTCCCAGGAAAAGCTAAATCATGTCAAGGAAAGAGGTACCTGTTACGGTTTGCTCTGGAAAAAAGAATGACCCATATAATCTTAGTGTTCGTCTTATATATCCATAAGTTCAGTTTTGCACATCTTGAGCATTGTTGTCAGCCCTTATCTGGTTGTTGTGACATGGCCTCGTCTGAGCAGAGGAAGTTATCTAACAGGTTATCATTTACCACGAATTCCTGAAAGTCAACACATATTTACATAAGGGCTGCATAACCTTCCTCCCCCAGAGGATGCATCACATGGGTATGATACGGCGTCTTTTTCAGTGTAAAACGAAGTGTACGGCAGACAGTGGCTCTTAAAGTCGCAAACTGAAGCGTGTAGGCTCCCTTCCAATGGAATCCCCTGTACTCCGGACTGCGTCGTAAGATGCTGACGGTCGTCCAGGACATCCCTTATTGAGCTCATATTTTTTTCTTCAGAGTTTGTCTGTTATTGGTCCTTGTTGGTGAATCTTCCTCATATTTTCGACGGTACAGCTCAGACACTTCCTCGAATGTTCCACATCACAGTTTCCTGGAAACTATTCCATACAGAGATCACGTTGCCACATCAAAGTTAGCAACACAAATCGTTACCAGAGACGTTAGCGAAGATTCGCTGCAGCGACAGCATATGGTAGGCACTCCTGAAGACCACCTTCCCCTCACAGCATAGTAGCGTCCTCACATTGAGGCCAATATAGCGCATAGTTAGCAAGAGCTCCGCGCTAGTTCGTGACTTCGTCTGAAGGAATCAGCATCATAGGATGGAACGAATGTGATAGTTAAAGTTTCTAACGGACTTGTTCATTTAAATGTAGAACATTGTACTCCAAGAGAACAGTTTGGTAATTTGTGCATCATACAATGCTTTAATATTCAATAACAAGTGTAACTTACCAAGCAATCCCTTGGAAAAGAAGTATATCAAAGTACATCTTTGATTCATTTATGTAATAATGTGAACTGTTTCAAGTTTGATGAGGCAAAAGACGCACCGCAGCCACATTATCAAGGAAATTTATTTTAAATGAGAAATTTCGGCTCAAACACTACGCCATCTTGAAGTCCACTACAAACCAAAAGAGTACTTTCGCCCTTGGTCCATGTATCGTAGAATTGGTGGCAACACATCACACATCAGGCTGTATACTCCGGAAGGTGTTGTCACCCCCATCAGTGATGAGACTACGTTGTAAAGTACACAGTCCCGATGTATGCTATCCACGACACCTCGTATTTTATGGATTCTACGATACATGGGCCAAGGAAAGAAAGTACTCTTTTAATTTACAGTGGACCTGAAGATGGCATAAGTGTTGTGCCGAAAGTAGTCGTTTAAATAAATTTCTTTGATAATAGGGCTGTGGTGGTTCGTTTTTTTACGTCATCAGCTGCTGTCCCATGTCCACGAGAACAACGGACTTCCACAAATATGTCGTGTGTTCTAGCATGATGAGCCTTCTCTCACAGCAGCCATAGACCCACAGTTTTCGCGAGACGATTGTATTTTCGTCTGGTCACAACAGAAACAATGGCTATTATTTCTTCTATAAAAGCATCGCAAAGACCTGTGAAAAAAATCTGATTACATTTACGTTTCGTAAAAATGGAAAGTTTCTTTTGGGAGACAGTTTACCATCGCCACGCATTTTAAACGCTCTAGTAAGAGTAAACTATGCTACGCTGGCAGGGAAAATGATTAGGGTCTCGTGGAAGGCGAGTGCTGGTGCTACGCCATTCGAAACAATTTTTTGCTGCTAAGGAATTGTTTGTAGTCACAGAAATGTCCTGCCGAGTATCGCGGCATCAGGCAATCGCACGCAAGTTCACTGCCAAGTCTGAAGGAGAGCTATGGAGTCCCCGCGGTAAGCTCGGCCAATTCTTCGGCATACCGCGTTTCCTTATCTTCACACAGAGCTATTTCTGCGCTGCGGGAACGTTGGAAGTGGGTCAGCGCGCACGCCGCCCGCTGGATTCCTAGCGGAGGAATGTTTCTTTCCGTTCCACTGATTGCCCCCTTTTTTTTCTCTCTTTTTTTCTTACTTCCCGTTACGTGGCATGTAGGCGCAATGCCGTGACGTCTCGGAGTTTCCGCCCTAGCCCCCGCAGACGCGGAGTGAGTTGGGAACGAACGGCCCTCTAATTTTTTCCTGCTGATAGCGCAGACTTTGCGACGCCACCCCGCCGCCCGCCGCGCAGTGGAATGCCCAGGTTTTCCCCGGCGAGCAGCCAGCCACAGGTTGGCCGGCCAGATACGCATCGCGGACATTAGCAAGTCAAGCAGCGCCGCTGCTCGCCCACCACTCAGCCGATGCCTGCCCGCGATCCCGCCCTCGGCGACTTTTCGCGCTGCGTAAAGCCCGCTAATCACCGCCCGCCACCCGCGGGGCCGCCGACGATACGGCGAAAACACGGCGACATGCGCGAGAAACACCGACGTCACCATCATGCACGCAAATCTCTGCTCGGCTCAGAAGTAAAAACTGTCGTAAAGTGTGTGTGTGTGTGTGTGTATGTGTGTCGACGGAGGCTGGCTACAACAAGGAATGTAAAAACACGACAACAGAATATGCTAAAAGTTTATTGTACAATTTTGAACATGGCTGACCTTTGCAGCAACAGTATACACAAATTTGAAAAATATGTAAAAATCAGCCAACCGGTTGCATGGGTTTTCTATATACCTTGACCAGGTTTCGTCACCTCTAAGGGTGACTTCATCAGAAGGTAAGGTAATTACCTAAAATTAATATTTTTTTTTCTTTATTGAATTTCGATTCTCCCTGAAGGGGGCGCGCTGGCAGCAGCTTAGTATGCCGCTCTTCAGCCTACAGACTTTGTTGTAAAAAAGGAGAAGATAATATATAATATAAAACAGACGACAAAAATCGAAGACAAAGGGTAACATGGCGAAAAAAAATCGTGGAAGTTAAAACAGAGAACAAAGGTATCATGATGCTAATAAAATACATATGAAGCAGACAGGTAAAATAATAGACAATTAAAAAACACGGCGATAGTCTGGTTTCTGTTCGCAAAAGACATAAAATTCACATCCAGTGACAGCATGGTTTCTGCTCGCAACATGGGAAAAGACGAAACAACACTGAACAGTCACTGGAACACTGCACTAAAATATGACATACCACAGCCAAGAGCAGTTGGGGGGAAACTGGTCAGATGATGGGAAAATAAAAAAGGGGGGAAGGTGAGGAAAAGCGAAGGGGGGGGGAGGGGAGAAAGGAGCCAATGGAGGATGAGCACCCATAAGAGGGATAGGGGGTGCTGGGCAGATGCAACAGGGAGTAGGGAAGGCAGAGGATGGGAAGACAAAAGGACTTGGGGGGGGGGGGGGGAGAAGGAAGATAGGAAGAGGTTAGGCAGGGAGAAATACAGAATGGAAGGGGGGAAGAGGGAGCCCAGGGAAAGGACAGAGGAAAGGAGAGGGGAGTGAGGATCAGAGTTGATAGGAGGGATAAATGGAGGGAGAGAGGGCATCATTTAGGAGGGGGAGTTGATGCAAGCCACCTTGGGAAAGGAGATGAAGGGTGTAGAGATAGAAGGTAGGGGGGGGCACAACAGTGAAGGCATGGCAGGGGGCGAGGATGGGAGAGGATAGGAGCAACCAGGGGGCGAGGGGGATCAAGGCGGTGGGAGGTGTAGAGTATGCAGATATGTTCGAGGAATAGGAGCAGATGGCGGAAAGGAATGAGAAGGTCACAGAGGATCCGCGTGGGGGACGGGAGGCGTATACGGAAGGCGAGGCGGAGTGCATGACGCTCAAGGATCTGGAGGGACTTACAGAATTTGGGGGGGGGGGAGCAGATATCCTGGCAGGACTGGCATAACAGAGGATGCGAAGGGTTAAGGATTTGTAGGTGTGGAGGATGGTAGAGGGGTGCAGCCCCCATGTCCGCCAGAGAGGAGTTTGAGGAGCTGGAGATGGTTGGGGCTTCGGATTGGATGGAGCGGAGGTGAGGGATCCAGGTGAGGTGATGGTCAATGGTGAGGCCACGGTAGGTTAGGATGGGGGTGAGGCGAACCGGACAGGTGCAGATGTTAAGGGAGAAATCCAGGAGCTGGAAGGAGCGAGTGGTATGACCTATGATGATTGCCTGGGTCTTGGAAGGATTGATTTTCAGGTGCCACTGGTTACACCAAGAGGCAAAAAGGTCAAGGTGATTCTGGAGAAGGGGCTGGGACCATTGGAGGGTAGGAGCGAGGGCGAGGAATGCAGTGTCATTGGCATATTGCAAGAGGTGTACTGGAGGACATATCTGCCATGTACAGGAGGTAGAGGAGAGGGGAGAGGACAGACCCCTGGGGCACACCTGCAGAGGTGTAGAAGATTTGGGAATTGGCATTATGGATGGTAACATAGGAGGGGCGGCGGGAAAGGAAGGAGGCCATCAGACAGATGTAGTTGACAGGAAGGGTGTAGATTTGGAGTTTAAACCGGGATGCCAGACATGGTCGTAGGCCTTTTCGAGGTCGAGGGAGACAAAAATGGCGGAGCGATGGGACTTAAGCTGGAGGGAGAGGAGATGAGTGAGGTGGAGGAGTTGGTCATCGGCAGAGAAGGAAGATCGAAAGCCACATTGGGTGTCGGCGAGGAGATGGTGGTGGATGCGCCAGATAAGGATGGATTCCAAGAGCTTGCTGAACACCGATGTGGCACAGATAGGACGATAGCAAGAGGCATTCTGTCTGACATGATTTTCTGCACTAAAATTTTGTGCATCTTGGGTTCCTTCGCACTTTGCTTGATGTTAAGATAGGATTTTATGTAGCTCGTTAGCTGTCCCATTTCCTCACACTTTTTATTAAACGAGGTGGCCATACCTGTGTTTAGGATCTTCTTTCTGCTGTCTTTATACTTTGAGACAGCCTTTGATACTTGGGGGGGGGGGGGGGGGGGGGGGGGTAAGAACCGTACAATTTTGAACTTGGCTGACGTTTGCAGCAACCGTATACACAAATTTGACAAAAATATGTAAAAATCAGCCAACCAGTTGCGTAGGTTTTCTATATACGTTGACCATGTTTCGTCACCTATAAGGGTGACTTCATCAGAAGGTAAGGTAATTACCTAAAATGAATATGTCAGATTAAATTCTTATCTGATAAAAGTTACATTAATGTAAACGAGTGTAAAATAAATAGTCCTTACATGAAGAACATATCATCAAATCTGACATATTCATTTTAGGTAATTACCTTACTTTCTGATGAAGTCACCCTTAAAGGTGACGAAACCTGGTCAAGGTATATAGAAAACCTGTGCAACCGGTTGGCTGATTTTTACATATTTTTGAAAAGAAAGTTTATTGGATGATTTTATACAGTTACTAGCTGAGTACTCGGCGTTGTCCAGGTATGCATTAATTCCCATCTTCTTTTAGTCCATCTCCTCCTTCCCCCGTTCCCCTCTGTCCAGTTCCTCCAGCCCTCTCTCTTCCATTTTCTCCTGCTCCTTTCTGTCCATCTGCTCCTTCCCCCTCTGCTTCTTCCTCTGTTCATCTCCCCCTCGCCGCGTGGATTAGCCGCGCGGTACGAGGCGTGTTGTCACGGTGCGCGCCGCTCCTCCCGTTGGAGGTTCGAGTCCTCTCTCGGGGATGGGTGTTACATTAATGTAAACGAGTGTAAAATAAATAGTCCTTACATGAAGAACATATCATCAAATCTGACATATTCATTTTAGGTAATTACCTTACTTTCTGATGAAGTGTAAATTAGTTTAAGTTAGATTACGTAGTGTGTAAGCTTAGGAACCGATGACCTCAGCAGTTTGGTCCCATAAGATCTTACCACAAATTTCCAATTTCCATCTCCTCCTCTCGCCCTCTAATCACATCTTCTCCTCCCCCTCTCTTTGTCCAACTCCACCTTCCCCCTCTATCCATCTTATCCTCTTCACTGTCTTTGTCCATCTCCTCATCCCCCAACCTTGTCTGTCTCCTCCTATTCCCTCTCTCTGTTCATTTATTTCCCCCCCTCCTCTTCTCTGTCTACCTCTTCCTTCCCTGTTCCTGTGTCCATGTTCTGTATCACCTGTCTATCTGCGCCTACCCCCTTTTCTCACCACGTTGTCACCCCCCCCCCCCCCCCCCCCCCCCCCCCCCAATGGTGGCTTATGGTTCTTACTCTCCGTCCACAGTATTTATTGTAGCTAATATGTGTACCAAATATCTTTTCAGGGATTTAGGATGAGCTTTTTGCACATGTTTTGGCAATGTACACACATTAAAATTTATTTCACATATATTTAACATATTTCACACGTATTTTTATACATATTTCACCTGGATCTCTAGTAAATTTCACTCTGCAGTTTCATTTTCACGCAGCTCAAAGTACATGACATTGCATCTCCTGAGATATATATCGTACAACAATTTTGGAGATACATCCTGTGTTATATGTAGCTACTGTACAGGAAGTGTGTTGTGACTCGAGTTATTAGGAAAGAAGTAATAAATTAAAAGGTCATGCCTGCTGCGACAGTTTTAGTGCATAATCAGGAAAATGTAGTAAGCCATCAACTTTTCTGCTTTAATCATTTCGTGGGGCTTGCAGTAGAGAAAAATTTTCCTAAATGTTTCAAATCATGCGCAAAGTTTGCTGCCAACCTTTAAGTACTCTCGTTGACAAATACGAGACGCATAAAATCTGAGTATTCGCGAGTAGTGGCCTACATTTCTTTTTGACCACCAACATTACGTCTCTGACAGATAGGTCGTTCTTACCCGGCAGCGATTCTTTCAGACAGTAAGTGATACGTGTACCAAGTTTGGTTGCAATCGATCAGTGATTTAGGGGGAGATGTGGAATATACACACATATACTGAACAGCCAGAACATTATGACCACCGATCTACTAACGATATGAACCCGTCCAAGCGACAGTAGCGCCACCTAGCGAGGAAGGATTGCTAGTCAGACACACGAAAGGTACATTTAGCATCAATGAGCGTGCAGTCCGTGTATAGAATGGCGGGTGAGCGAACTGTCGAGATTGACCGAGGACATATTTTGATGGCCCGAAGGCTCGGCACGAGCATTTCGGAAACTGCACGATTTGTCGGGTGTTCGAGGAGTGCTGCGGTGGGTGTGTTCAGACATCCAGATGTCGTGGGTTTGGGCGGCCACCCCTATTGCAGATGTCGGCCGTCGTAGACTGGGCAGACTGGTAAAAGAGGACAGGCGGCGCACTGTGGCTGAACTATCGTCACACTTATAATGTTGGACAGGGTGCAAATGTGTCTGAACGCACAGTGCACGAAACACTCCTAACGATGGGCCTTCGCAGCCGACGACCTATGCACGTGCCAATGTCATCAGCATGGCATCGACAACTACGACTGAAATGGGCACTTGAACATCGGCACTGAACTTTGGCGCAGTGGCTGAGCGTTTCATGGTCTGATGAATCCAAATACCTTCTTCATCATCCCGAAGGCAGGACGCGAATCCGTCGTCTTCCAGGGGAACAGGTGCTTGATCACCTGTACTGCGAGGCGGAGACGTGCTGGCGGCGCCTCTATGATGCCCTGGGGAACATTCACGTGAGCATCTGTTAGTCCAGTGCAGCTCGTGCAAGGCACCATGATGGCCAAGGAGTATCGTATACAACTTGCAGACCACGTACACCCTTCATGACGATCATGTTTCCCGACGGCAGGGACATTTTTCAAAAAGATAATGCGCCACGTCACAATGCCGTGCGTGTGATGGAGTGGCTTGTGGAACACAGTGGCGAATTCCAATTGGCGAGCTGGCCTCCGAACTCGCCAGATTTGAACCCAGTCGAGCACATCTGTAATGTGACTGAACGTGGCGTCAGAGCTCATCGCTTCCCTCCCCTGAATTTACGGGGAGTAGGTGACTTGTGTGTGCAGATGTGGTGCCAGCTCCCTCCAGCGACCTACCAAGGCTTCATTGCTTCCATGCCACGACTGTTCTCCGCTGGTATCCGTGCCAAAGGATACACTGTCATAATGTTCTGGTTGATCAGCGTATAAGCATATATACATACATACGTACATCCATTTTATATGTATGGATTCAACGACACAGTACATAAAGGGGACAGAAAAAATTACAGTAATAAAAAGGAAGGTAAAGGCTAATGCGTTGGCAGTCTTTAATAAAATGCGGCTGGTAAAACATGACACACTCTACTCTTTGTTAAATAACGGATCTCTTTGTAAACAGCGTAAATGTCTACTTAGACACGTCTGCTCCCATATTTTCATGGAACGTAACGGAACTGAGGTAAATATATGCATAAGATCGTGCGATATACGCGTTTCATATGACTACACAGCAATTCAATAACTTGAACTAATATGAACTCTGTACTTTACTTTATACTTTCCTTCTGTATTGATAGTTCGGTCGAAAGTAACTGTACGAATTTACAGCATGCTGTAATAATCTGTAATAGTTGTATAGGGGCATTTTGAACATGGTTTTTGTATTTTTGGAAATAACGTTTGCACTATCTGGCACGATTATACGAATGTGGGTTTCGGCCCGAAAGTAGTCCTGCCGCAGCGAAAAACGCTTTTGGTTTAATGATTGCCACTTCAATTCGTGTATCATATTCGTGGCACTCTCTTTCTTATTTCGCCATAAGACAAAACAAGCTGCCCTTCTTTCAACTTTTTCGATGTCCTCCGTCAATCCAGTCTGATGTGCATCTCACACGGCAAAGCAGTACCCCGGATGACGGTAGTATTTAGTTGCGTTTACAGCCTTTAGATTTCGGTGATTTATAGTGTAACTGAAATTTAACGGAAATTAACTGTAACCATAATAATAATAAAATAATAAACATAATAATAATAAGACTCGGAATAATATAAGACTCGGAACGAATACCCCAATTTAGCAAGAAGGACAATAGAGGTGTTATTACCCTTAGCACCAACTTACTTATAAGAGTCACCATTTACCGCAGTGGCGTTAACGAAGACGAAACATCGGTCTCGACTGCAACTGGAAGGGGATCTGTGAGGTGCAGTTTCAAATGTCCAGCCAAGACTGGATCTGGGGGCTGGGCTGTTTTGAGGGAAGAGACCAAACTGCTAGGTCATCGGTCTCATCGGTTTAGGGAAGGACGGGGAAGGAAGTCGGCCGTGCCCTTTCAAAGGAACCATCACGGCATTTGCCTGGAGCGATTTAGGGAAATCACGGAAAACCTAAATCAGGATGGCCAGACGCGGGATTGAACCGTCGTCCTCCTGAATGCGAGTCCAGTGTGCTAACCACTGCGCCACCTCGCTCGGTAAGACTGGATCTGATTGCGTCACAAGTGAAGTACCAATCACATCACACTAACTGTTCAAATGTCAGAAAATTACAGGATTTTGAATCGTGTGCATTTTTACTCTTATTTACTTCCTTTCTGGATTGTCAGGTTGAATATAAGAGTTTTTAAACTGACATTTAAATGTTGACCATTCTACTATCGTTATTTGTACGTTGTGATCTTTCAAATATTAAAAAAAGCAATATAGATTGAAACAGTTAACCTTTAATTAACTAATGTGTAAAAAAATTTAGTGAATACTCATATTTTCTCAGTAACTATAAATGTAGCCGTTGTTATTTATAAAATAGTTGTAATTGTTAACTTTCACCATCTTTGAATATTTAGAAATCTATGATAATTTTTTAAAAAATATGTAATTCTGATGTGCTTGATAGACACTCACCAATTCTTCTTCTTCTTCTTCTTATTATTATTATTATTACCACCATTATTGTTGTTGTAACTGATAGTTGCAATAATTAGACAGAAGTAAATAGATACCGTGCCTGTTTTTGCCCGAAACTGTGGGAAGTGCAGAGGAAGGAAAGAAAAATAGGAGGGGGCAAAAATTGTTTCAGAAAGAGGCGCGACGAAAAATGCTTGGCAATGCCTGAACTACGGAACTTTCTCTGGACTACGGCGGAAAAACAGTCTCTTTGTTTTAACATTCAGGATGGCCATCTTGAAATTTGTTGATTGCTAATGCCTTGTGTGTGCCTTTGTTGTATAGAAATATGTCTTCTGTATTAAACATGTGCTTCATGAAAATGAATCATTACTTTTGGGAGACCCTGTATTGTAATCCATTGTTCCTAAACTTAGTACTGACCATGGCAGGGTGTTAAATCAGCTCGACAACGCGTTTATTTATTGTTTTTTGATGTATACAATACTTACTTCTTTACACGCTTGATGTATTCCTGTGTCACTACGTGTGTAGGTTTCATTATTTCAGAATAACAACAGAACAAAGTTAAAGATCACAAAGCCTTAACGAGTAGTGCTGATTTGAGCGAGAAAATTTGACGATTTAAGAATAATACAAGAAAGTCCGTAATTAATCACACAAACTCATTATTAGCACAGCAATTAATAGTCCACGTAGCCATCTCCAATAGAATCCATTTGAGGGCAGTCAGGTTCCAATTCTCCTAGCTCAGTAAAGCAACGATGTACTAGCAGACGGTATTTCCCGATCTAAGCGAAAAATTGAGCGAGTCACCTTAAGTGCAAATCAACATATTCGTAACGAACTGTTTTTCGATCTTTAAGCAAATCAAAATGTAAATAATTTAATTACAGACCACTTATGATGCTTTACCTCAATAACGGGAAACGCATCTGGTGAAAAAAATCACTCATTTTTGCAGATACAACGACAGAACCAAAATACCCTCAAGGAGTTTTATTGTTCTGACTTACTGATTTTTGTAGGAGATGCAAATACCCAACAAGTTACCACTGGCTGTCATGTATTTGTTTCAATGGATGTTCAGATCACAATTTCTTCGAAATTTGGAGGAGATACAATTTAATGTCCGTCACACATTAAAGCTGTGGTAGAGTGTATGATGCTTAAGCCCCTTTTTACACGACTGAGTTTCAATCGACTACTCGTGGTAAGTAGTTATACTGCAGTGCCCCTGGAGTTTTATTCCTGTACTGAGCCTCATCTGTCACCAGTATTGAGCCGTGCTGAAAGTTGCTGTTTTGAAGAGCGCTCCGCAGCGCATAGTGTGAAGCAGTCGCCCTCCTTTTCTGGCGGTGGCGCCGCTGTGGCAATCGCAGCTTTGGTGTTTCCCTCTGGTGGGAAAGGGGAAAGGTTGCCTGTTCACGTGGATTTAAGGGGCGCTATGAGCTCGCCAAAGGGCAGTCTGGGTCAGTCTCTCGTCCCCAGCTCGCTAGTCTGTCTCTCGTCCGCATTTGTTAGGCAGTTAGTGTCTGTCTGTCGTTCGTAGCTGCCTCTGTCATATTTGTCGGATTTGGTGTGTTAACGAATTTATTGCTTGGAGTGTAACGGTCTAATTCCTGAAACATGTTTTGATCTTGCCTATCATCTTGAGAGGCTGTATCTATGTACTGTAGAGCATCTTAACTTGTTTGGCCAAACTTGGAGAATTCTATATAAGATTGTATTTCATGGGCTTTTATTTACATGATCATTTTAGTATATAAAGTTGCCACCCTTTCACTGTAAAACTTTCTTAGAAGTTAAAACCAAGTTGCACCTTCGATGGCAAAGTTAATATTTTAATTTTTAGTGTTTTGTATCATTTCATCCCTCCTATGGGAGTGCATAGTTTGTGTGCTTGAATAAATTGTTAAAACTTTTAGTTTACAGTAATCTGATGGGTTGCAGATTTGCACCAGTGTAGTCTTACAGAGGCTGTTGTGAGCGGTCGTAACTACGGCTGTGTCAAAAGGGAGCGGCAAGGTTCTCTGCCCGAAAGCTCATACAGTCAAAACTTGTTTCTTTCTGACTCTGAACAAATTGTAACTTGATATTTAGAGGGTGCTTTCTGTTTATAATTTAAAACTGTTTCTTTAAAAAAAATGCTTTTAGGCACTATTAAAGTGAATAAAATTCCCATTTATTAAAAGGAATTTGGTTATGGTTTCATCAGTTACTCCCTAGCAACTACTTCCATCCTTACATAGTGTGATTAAATGTGTTAATGCTCTTGATGAATCGCTAGTAAATGAAATAAATTCTTAAGAATATTCTTTGAAAATAAATCACGGTTCAAGTATGTAAGAATGTAGGCACAAAATTCATGAGAGTTTATTAATAACAAAAAAAAGGTCATCGTAGTGGCTGTTCTTGACAAAGATCGGATGATAAATTCTCCACACTCATAGAACAGAAACAATAGGACAAGTGTCATCTAAAAATTTCAAAACATCTACATTTACTTGCTTGAGAAAACATATACTTACTGAAATGCTTTGACCCTCTCCTTATGTGTTTGGAGCGTAGTCAGAACACTCATATTTGATATGTTATCCGACGTATCGCGCGTTAATTTACCTTTAACGTAACTCGGCCTACGTTAATTTTCTTCTTTATGTGGAGATCCTGCAAAGAAGTATCTCTATAGAACCGCGCGTAGCCCTGGAAAGATTTGAAATCTCACTTGCAGCTGTTGCTGTGGAAAGAAAAACAGTTCTATTCTAGTTAAGAAATGGCGTCAACATTTCACCACTGACTGACTTGTATTTGCTTTAGTGGGACTACAGATAATAATTACTTCATAACTTGGAACAGATACACTTTAATTCAACCGTAACATCTGCCTCGAAGAGTCAACAAGAAGTAGTTCGTAAGTAAGTGACATCTCATTTTAGAGTTTCCTTTGTTATTCTACTAGTTTGTCACAATCAGCTACCCGTGTAATAAATAGGGAAAGGCAAATGTTTTTTACCTAAACGGCATTTAATACTTCAGACAATATTTAGAAGGCAAAAAATAACGCCTTTTTACTTTATCCTTTGTATCTTGTTTTCTTTCTAACAAGGGAACCTCCCCATCGCACCCCCCTCAGATTTAGTTGTAAGTTGGCGCACTGGATAGGCCTTGAAAAACTGAACACAGATCAAACGAGAAAACAGGAAGAAGTTGTGTGGAACTATGAAAAAAAGTTTAAGAATGGGTGAATCATTATATTCCATAAAAAAAGTTGTAAGTGCCGAGGAAAGTGCCTAAGACAAAATTAACAGACAAGTGCATGAAATATGTGGTTGTACTTGCGCTCAGTGGAATAAGCTGCAAATATACACATATTCTAAAGTATTTCTTCATGAACAAGGTGTAGCATTGCAAACGAATCAGTGTGATTCGGCTGTTTATAGTGTATTTCATGATAATTCATGTCTCTTGATACTTTACTAAAGCGAGGAACGCAAAAATATAACAACAGTGTCGTTAACTAAGTAGAAAATAATTAAAAACAAATATTATCCTCATGACGTTTATGACGGTGAGCTTTCTCATCGCTTGGAGCGCTAGTGCCACCCCAGTTGTCAAACGGTACCAACTTTCGCTCCAGAGAGTGTCGTTACTGCATGTATTAGACTGCGCTTTTTACTAACACTCGAATGTCGATATCGATATTGTTAACTTTTGTAGATATTCACACTAAAATGCAGTCCATTTTACCTTTTACTTTTCACTTGGCAGTTTCATTTAACGATAAATATCAGAAATCTTCAGTTCTAATCACAAAGAATCTATCTTTCTCTCTCTTAAAATAAATTCAAGTCTCAAACTATATTTTCAGATGATGAAAATTACTCCCACTTGGCAAAGATAATACTTTTATACAACGATCGGTTCAATTTTTAAAGTAACTGGCTATATTTCAGTACTTCACTCTACACAACACGCAACAGTAGCAATTGCAACAACAGTAATAACAGTAACCACAGGACAGGAATCGGAATAGTAATCGGTATGGCATGATAGTTACGTGCATATATAGGCAAAAACAAAGTACGGTATTACAGCTTTTTTGTCTTTTAACTTTTATGTTCTTAGTCACTTTACTTCCTTCTAATTAAAATTTTTACTTAAATATTTCAAAAATGATAATTAAAAATTTTTGTGAAAGAAAGAATTACTGAAATATTTTCGTAACACTGACGGAAATGCGAGAGAGGGTACAATGTCCAATGTCCGCGCCATGCTCGTTATGTAGTCAGTCTCGTTTATATCTGACTGGCCCTTTCATTAACTTTATCAGCTTTCTACGTGCTGGTCAAGTTTTCATATTTGGTTTCCCTTTTAGCATTTATTCCCAACTTCTCTAACACGTACGTCAGAACCAACTCTTATTTGCAGTGATATGATAGATTTTGTGGGGGAATAGCTGCCTTAAACCAGTATACTTTTCGACAATTTCTTAGCAAAGAATTTTGAAGCAACAGAGGACTCACAGTCACTGAAAAAGGTTGAAATACCTCAATACTGGTAATTTGTTTTATTCCAACAATATTGTTCCAACGACAATGTTCTAATTAGTCTCTCTCTATATATAAATTTAAGTTTCCTCCTCGCTTCTGCCTATAAGTTCAGGCCAATCTCAGGAACAGCAGTAGGGATTTTGATCCAGTTTTCTCTGATAGGGACACTGATTTCGAGGAATGTTTTTGTATGTAATTGATAAATATTTCGTACAAACTGCCTGAATTGTGCTGAATTTAATTAAAGATCAGAAAAGATGCCACTGCTACCTAAAGAATCACTGCCATAACTCGGGAGAGGAGCGGTGGCATGAGGCAAAAGAGTGCGTGACGAAATTCGTATCTGTTGTGATGGCCTAGTGGTTGCCGTTACAGTAGTGTAAAAAAATAAAAGAATAGTAAAAAAACTAAATTATATTTCCAGCGATGAACTTTAAGAGGTGTCATGTGACATCTACCCACACCAAATGACGAGCGTACTGATGAAGAAATAGAAGGGGGGAAAAGTGGTACAGCGTTTGGCTAGAAACCGAAAGGTTGTAGGATCGAATCCTGTCTGAGTCACACTTTTTCGCTCTGCCTTTTAACATATCATTCACCTCTCAAAGATGTGGAGATTTGGTAGACATGAAACGTGGCTCGGATTCCACGTAACACGTAGCTTCCTTTTCCGCAGTTTGATAACTGATTAGGGACATATACAAGCCGCCTAAGTGATATCCAATTGGTTAGAATTCGTTTCAGAACAGCTGCACAGCCAAAAAACACCTGTGAGGCAAAATCCTGTGGTTTTTAATTATTTATGCGTAGAATAAAACGCAGCATGGGATGCAGCTGTATTTCGTTTATATAAAGGAAGTTTTGCAGCAGCACAGCAGATGGTTAAACTTTAAGCTTTCTGCTTTCCTGAAGTCAAAGATACTCGAATATGCGAAAACGATTTCCTACGTTGTGGCATGAAAGATATTATTGGTTTGGCCACTTTCAGATTATACAGAAGACTGATAAAAGAAACTCCACTGGCGAGGAAGAGATTTAGGTCTTTTACAGGTCATAAAGAAATGAGCACGGTCTTCTTGAATGGGATTCAGAATTTTATTGCGGGTGAATACACGGGATTTCGAAATACTACTACAGATGGTTGACGGACGCATTTCGCATTGTGTCTACAATTTCAGACGGCCGAATTATTTTGCAAGAGTCCAACTGCAGTCGCAATTGCACTCTTAATTCGCTGCAAATTCTTCGAATAACAGGCAATGAGTTACTCGACTTCGAAGCATCGCAATTAATATGACTAGTGACTAAAAGATAACCCACCTATCATCAGGATGTGATCTAGGACTTGCAGTCTGAAATACCGAAATATCTTTAACCAATAGTTTTCTTACAATCTTTTGAGAACAACTGCAAATCGAAAGGACATGCGAATCCAAAAAACATGGTGTTTTACTTTTTATGCATCAAGTAAAACGTTTTCTAATACACTACTGGAAATGGAAAAAAGAACACATTGACACCGGTGTGTCAGACCCACCATACTTGCTCCGGACACTGCGAGAGGGCTGTACAAGCAATGCTCACACGCACGGCACAGCGGACACACCAGGAACCGCGGTGTTGGCCGTCGAATGGCGCTAGCTGCGCAGCATTTGTACACCGCCGCCGTCAGTGTCAGCCAGTTTGCCGTGGCATACGGAGCTCCACCGCAGTCTTTAACACTGGTAGCATGCCGCGACAGCGTGGACGTGAACCGTATGCGCAGTTGACGGTCTTTGAGCGACGGCGTATAGTGGGCATGCGGGAGGCCGGGTGGACGTACCGCCGAATTGCTCAACACGTGGGGCGTGAGGTCTCCACAGTACATCGATGTTGTCGCCAGTGGTCGGCGGAAGGTGCACGTGCCCGTCGACCAGGGACCGGACCGCAGCGACGCACGGATGCACGCCAAGACCGTAGGATCCTACGCAGTGCCGTAGGGGACCGCACCGCCACTTCCCAGCAAATTAGGGACACTGTTGCTCCTGGGGTATCGGCGAGGACCATTCGCAACCGTCTCCATGAAGCTGGGCTACGGTCCCGCACACCGTTAGGCCGTCTTCCGCTCACGCCCCAACATCGTGCAGCCCGCCTCCAGTGGTGTCGCGGCAGGCGTGAGTGGAGGGACGAATGGAGACGTGTCGTCTTCAGCGATGAGAGTCGCTTCTGCCTTGGTGCCAATGATGGTCGTATGCGTGTTTGGCGCCATGCAGGTGAGCGCCACAATCAGGACTGCATACGACCGAGGCACAGGGCCAACACCCGGCATCATGGTGTGGGGAGCGATCTCCTACACTGGCCGTACACCACTGGTGATCGTCGAGGGGACACTGAATAGTGCACGGTACATCCAAACCGTCATCGAACCCATCGTTCTACCATTCCTAGACCGGCAAGGGAACTTGCTGTTCCAACAGGACAATGCACGTCCGCATGTATCCCGTGCCACCCAACGTGCTCTAGAAGGTGTAAGTCAACTACCCTGGCCAGCAAGATCTCCGGATCTGTCCCCCATTGAGCATGTTTGGGACTGGATGAAGCGTCGTCTCACGCGGTCTGCACGTCCAGCACGAACGCTGGTCCAACTGAGGCGCCAGGTGGAAATGGCATGGCAAGCCGTTCCACAGGACTATATCCAGCATCTCTACGATCGTCTCCATGGGAGAATAGCAGCCTGCATTGCTACGAAAGGTGGATATACACTGTACTAGTGCCGACATTGTGCATGCTCTGTTGCCTGTGTCTATGTGCCTGTGGTTCTGTCAGTGTGATCATGTGATGTATCTGACCCCAGGAATGTGTCAATAAAGTTTCCCCTTCCTGGGACAATGAATTCACGGTGTTCTTATTTCAATTTCCAGGAGTGTAAATTACTTCAGAACCTCTGCTTCCTTTACATACAGTTCGTTCTTTTAGCAGCACAGTAGAGAAATCAACGTCCAGATTTATGCCTTCCTTGAATCAAACCTAGATGTGGACACGATTCTTTGCGTGGCATGGCGAAGAAGTCTGCCATAACGAGTCAAAAATGGTTCAAATGGCTCTGAGCACTATGGGACTTAACATCTGAGGTCATCAGTCCCATAGAACTTAGAACTACTTAAAACTAACTAAGGACGTCACGCACATCCATGACCGAGGCAGGTCGCGCGGTTAGCCGGCCATAAAGAGTCCATGACACGTAATTGCTGCAATGAGTCTCAACAACGGATCACAGTGTGTACTAAGCTTCATAAGAGGAATGCTGTAGCACGAATAAATACACAGAAGCGGCAAAGAAACTGGTATAGGCATGCGTATTTATACAGAGATATGTAAACAGGCAGAATACGGCGCTGCGGTCGGCAACGCGTATATAAGACAAGTGTCTGGAGCAATTGTTTGATCGGTTACTGCTGCTACAATGGCAGGTTATCAAGATTTAAGTGAGTTTGAATATGATGTTATAGTCGGTGCACGAGTGATACGACGCAGCATCTCCGATGTATCTATGAAATGGGGATTTTCCCGTACGACCATTTCACAAGTGTACCGTGAATGTCAGGAGTCCGGTACATCGTCAGATCTCCGACACCGCTGCGGCCGGAAAAAGATCCTGGAAGAACTGGACCAACAACGACTGAAGAGAATCGTTCAACGTGACACAAGTACAACCCTTCCGCAAATTGCTGCAGATTTCAATGCTGCGCCATCAATAAGTGCCAGTGTGCAAACATTCAACAAAACATCATCGATATGGGGTTTCGGAGGCGAGGGTCCACTTATTTACCCTTGAAGGCTCCACGACACAAAGTTTCACGTCTCGCCTGGGCCCGTCAACACCGACATTAGACTACTGTTTCCAATGCATCATTAACTTTCGAAGCACTTAGCCTTCAGGCCCAGATTCGCAGTCTTTTGTTAAAATGCAGCTTCTTGACGTACGTGAGAACCACATTCTGTTTGGTTTTCATTGCGTCATTTTTGTAACGATTTTCATTTTTGTGCCCTTTCAGCTCTCCTCTCCCAATGTTTATCAGATTCAGTTGGTGTGATATGAACACGATTTGCGTGCGGATAGAATCAGCAATCTGTGAGTATCCTGAATACCGTTTCGATCCACTGAATCGTATGGAAACTTAGTCTTCAGCGGCTTTGGACAATGTGTAAATATTCAATTCATTCATAAAGCACATCGTAACTCTGACATAGGGCTTGTCTGACGCCATAGAAATGACTTCACAAGTCATTATAATAAAACGGTCAGCCTCAGGTGAAGGTGAGCAGTTGTTGTGGAAGTTTCTGGAGAGTGTTGAGTTACTTAACGCCAGTGATTCTGATGATTCGGTTTTATTAAATAGTTTGGCGAAAACAGTGACTACGTCAGGTGTAAGTGGAGCAAGGAGTCTTGTTTTATGGTAAACAATAATATATAACCATTAAACAAAGTTGTCTTTGTTATTCAAAAATTTAAAATCATTTGAGTCATAAAGTGAAGCCTTGGACCTGAAAATCTGGACAAACCAACGACCACTAGATAACTATATCCAGAGGTATTGTGGATTTGAGCTTATACTGATGGGCACTGGCTTTTTATAAACTAAGTAATGAAGTTTTCAAGTGGAAAAACATAAATTCGGTGTATATTGCAAATATTTCTAGCAGCGGACGTAATACACTACTGTGTGTGAAACATCAAGACCAACACATGTGATGGCAATGAAATTTATTCAAAAGGTTAGGGACATGACACTGCACAAATAATTAGCCTTACGGACCTGAACATGCTCTGTGACTGTGGAAATTCAGTACGGAGAAGCGCATCCATGTGGTGTAATCACAGCCGCAAGATGCCATGGCATAAAAAGGGCCTGAATATTCTGCTGGGGAATACTCTGCCATGCAGCTTGTAGGCACGTCCACAAATCATCAGCTGTGGCCGCAGGAGGACTTGCATGAACGAGCTGCCGCCGATCATATCCCAGACATGTTCGATGGGCGACATGTCAGGTGAATAAGCAGCTCAGGGAAGCAGTGGTATCCGTCGTTCCTCGAAGAAGGTTTGTACATTCCTCGCCACGTGCGGCCGGGGGTTATCCTGCTGAAAAATGGCATATAGAACGACCTGCAGGAGGGAAAGTGCCTCGGGCTGTAACCCCCTCCCTTCCCCTGATGTAACAGTAGCTGTTCAGATTGCCTCAAGACGTTGGAGGAGAGATCGTGTATTTGGCAGTGGTTTCCCGAACCATCATACTTGGCGTCTGTCTGGTACGCCGTTCAACAACACAGTCAGGCTGTACTCGTTCACTAAGCCGGAGTCGAACACTTGTATGACCATGACTGCAGGAGAAGCTGAAGCGGGACTCGTCCGAAAACACTACATTTTGCGTTAGGACGCCAGTGTCGGCGTTCATGTGCCAATTGAAATCTGTGGCGTTGGTGTCTCTGGTCAGTGGAAGCTGACTCAGTGGCATGCGTGACATCACTCCAGCCCACAGGAGACGGCGTCGAACCATCGACGCAGACATGTCCAAATCCGTTGCAGTGCTGCAATTCCGTGCCAACTGTGGACAAAGCTGTTCTGTCCGTCACGGCTAAGCGGACAAGATGGCGGTCATTTCGCTCTGTGGTCTTATTGTGTTGTCCAGCAACCTGTCGGCGCTGTGTACGGCCCTCTTCTCCCCACTGATCCCATATGCTCCTGTGTTGAAGCAACGTACCCTGCACAAGCCGCAATGTCACAGAACGACAGACCCGCCACCCGAAAATCAATCATTTTGCCCCGTTCGAAGGCATTCACTTGCCGATATTCCACCCTGTTGTGTGGCAAGGCATAGTGGCACCTGCTTACACGTTTGCGCTTCGTATGACGACTCCGCACCCACTGAGTGTTGAGTAGCTCTGACCTGTGCAGGCCGGCCGCTGTGACAGAGCGGCTCTAGGCGCTTCAGTCCGGAACCGCGCTGCTGCTACGGTCGCATGTTCGACTCCTGCCTCGGACATGGATGTGTGTAAAGTCCTTAGGTTAGTTAGGTTTAAGTAGTTCTAAGTTCTAGGGGACTGATGACCTTAGAAGTTAAGTCCCATAGTGCTCAGAGCCATTTGAACCATTTGCACGCCACTTCTCTGCCATTTAAATAATTTATCACTCTCCGCTGTTCTACAAGTTCTCTTATCGTGGCGAATGGCAGACCATTTCTTCTGAGTGTTTCACTTTTTAGAAACAGGAGTGTATAACAAAAGGACTTTGATACAAACCACCGACTTTTACCGATGCTGAAAGCAACAGGGCATTGTTGCCGTTGCTACTGTGACAGCTGCTTCTCCATCGACGTTCTTCGAAGAATTTCTATCGTTGTAGCGATACTGGTTGAAGACGCAATGATTATGTATAGCAAAAATTGTTGTTCTGCTGCAGTGATGAGGTAATCTGTAATTTCTTCAGAGGTGAGCCAGACAACCTTGCATCCTGGCGAGACAGTAGGGGCTTCATGTGGTTTGCTTGGTGATCGAGTTCTGCACGTGTATTGCGTAAGCCGAGGTGGGCGGCCGCGGCAGAGGCGGCGCGGACAGCGGACAGCGGCAATTCCCCGAAGTGGTCTTTCGTTACGTTACGTTATGCCGGGCTGGCCGCACTTCGGCGATTGCCGACGGCTGCGTGAGCTGCTGAGCTGCCGTCTGCCCTCCCACAGGGGCGTCCTTCCGTCCTGCACGTTCAGCACACACTCAGGCACGACAAAAAATACTAGAGGAAGTATTTTTGCACGTGAAGACCTCCCAGTACGAGCATTGTACGCTAATGGAGAAAAAAAAATCGCAACTTCTAGAAGGAGATGTGCGACATAAACGAGAATTAGGGTCTATCTACATCTGAAAAGTGATGTCTATTCAAATTGTGCGCCAGTCGCATAAGAATGGCGCTAGTAGCGCTGCTATGAGGAAGCATATCAGGTTTGTTTTATACAGGGTGTAAATTTTAAGTTGACAAACCAGAATAAGTCGAAAAATAAGCTTCACACGAAAAAATGTGTAGAATCCAAAGTTGATTATTTTGGAGGGGGACATCTGCTGGAGCTAAAATTAGCCTGCCACCCCAGCCCCCTGGGGGTGGGGCGGGTGGCAATTTTAAAATTTCAAAAAAAAAAAGTGTGTTAAATCTTATGAGACTTATCTGCTAAGGTCATCAGTCCCTAAGCTTACACACTACTTAACCTAAATTATCCTAAGGGCAAACACACACACCCATGCCCAGGGGCCGGCTGGAGTGACCGAGCGGTTCTAAGCTCTACTGTCTGGAACCGCGCGACCGCTACGGTCGCAGGTTCGAATCCTGCCTCGGGCTTGGATGTGTGATGTCCTTAGTTAGGATTAAGTAATTCTAAGTTCTAGGGGACTGATGACCTCAGAAGTTAAGTCTCATAGTGCTCAGAGCCATTTGAACCATGCCCGAGGGAGGACTCGAACCTTCGCCGGGACCAGCCGCACAGTCCATGACTGCAGCGCCTCAGACCGCTCGGCTAATCCAGCGAGGCTTAAAATTTCAAATGGGAACCCCCATTTTTTATTGCAGAATCAGATTCTACATAAAAAACTACGTAAATGTTGTCTTATACATTTCTTTTGATTCTTGGTAGATGGCGCTGTAATTCAAGAAAATCCATGTTCTCATTTTTGCGTGGAAAATGGTTACGGATAAATAAAAAATACTTATTTACTTCGTAAATTTTGATTTACTAAAACTAAAACTTTCCCTCTCTCCCCATAGGGTGGGGTTTGAGAGAGAGAGGAAATAGAGTTTTACAAATTTTGACCCAAATATTAATTTTTTACGCAGATTCGGATAAGCTTTGTTTGTATCGTGGTCTTGATTCCACACAACTTTTAATTATCAAACAAATCGTCTGACTAGCTAACTAACTAACCAAACATCCTATTTACTAACTTAAGTATTTTTTATTTATCCGTAACCATTTTCCACGCAAAAATGAGACCATGTTCTTGAATTACAGTGTCAACTACCAAGAACCAAAACAAATGTTTGAGACAAAATGTACGTAGTTTTTTATGTAGAATGTGATTCTGCAATAAAAAATGGGGGTTCCCACTTGAAATTTTAAAGTTGCCTCCCGCTCCACCCTCAAGGGCTGGGGTGGCGGGCTAATCTTAGCACCTGCAGATGTCTCCCTCGAAAATAATCAACTTTGGTTTCTACACATTTTTTCGTGTGATGCTTATTTTTCGAGTTATTCTGGTTTGACAGCTTAAAATTTGCACCCTGTATACACACTGTAAAGGTCGTGACCATTAGTTACCTTTGAGATTTGACGCGGTTGGTTGATGTTGGTCAAGAATGTCTTTACGGTGACAAGGACCATTATCAACACGTCACTGCGTTTGAACTAGATCGTGTAGTAGGACCACGAGAAGCTAGATGTTCCTTCTGGGATACTGCAGGAAGTCTTGAAAGGAATGTAACCACAGTACATGATTGCTGGCAGTGGTGGTCACGAGACTTTACGGTCGCAGTAAGTCCGGGCTTCGGATGACCACGTGGCACTATCGAGAGAGAAGACCATCGTGTTCAACGTATGCCTCCGGCGCATCGGACCGGATCTACAGCAGCAATTTGAGCGGCAGTAGCCACCACAGTAACACGACGAACTGTTGCAAATCGTTACTTCAAGGACAGCTCCGAACTAGACGGCCTGTGGGGTGGATTCCACTGACCGCATACCACAGTCTTTTGTGACTTCAGTGACATCAAGTGAGAGCAAGCCAACACGGACGATATTTCCGCAAGATAATGCCCGCAGACACACGGAGGGAGTTTCTACGGCTAGTCTTTGAGCTATCGAAACGCTACCTTGGCCAGCAAAGTCGCCGGATCTCTCCCCTGTTGAGAAAGTGTGGAGCGCTATGGGCAGGGTACTTTAACTGACGATCAGCCGGCCGGTGTGGCCGTGCGGTTCTAGGCGCTTCAGTCTGGAACCGCGTGACCGCTACGGTCGCAGGTTCGAATCCTGCCCCGGGCATGGATGTGTGTGATGTTCTTAGGTTAGTTAGGTTTAAGTAGTTCTAAGTTCTAGGGGACTGATGACCACAGATGTTAAGTCCCATAGTGCTCAGAGCCATTTTTTTTTTAACTGACGATCTAACGCGCCAGTTTGATGGAAAATGCCACGATATCCCTCAGGAAGACACCTAAAAACTCAGTCAATCAATACCAAGATGCATAACTACTTGCATCATCTTCTGAAATTGTAATCATTTGTTTGTCTGTACATGTACATTACATCCACCGCCCCGTTTGCATAATTCCTTTGTTCTGAGACTCCCGCTTGAATTTTTTTCTTATAGTGTATATATGAGTCATTTGTTTGCCTGTACATTTACATCAAATCCACCGTCCAATTTGAATAATTTCTTTTTGTGCTGGGACCTTTCTTTATTATTATTTTTCTTAGAGTGTATATCTGAGTATTAGTCCGGAGTAATGTGATGTGAGAAGAGGACATAAATTGCGTCTTTTGCTGTTTAAATTCCAAGAGCGTAAAATGCGAGACAAGTCTCTCAAGTCTCTCAAGTTGTTTCTTTTTCCAGCGCACCAATCGCCAGAGTAACAAGAAAGCAGGGACACAGCATTTGCACGGCAAGAATCTAACTAGACAAGCCACAGTTATATTTTTACTTTTGTATGTTCACTTTATTACGAATGTTATGATACACAGACTGAATTAAACTACGTAAATTATGTTACCACCACGTTCTTACATCAAACTGACGACACACACAGACGGTACACACTCTCTCAGATAACTCACGCTCTCTTACCAGTCTGGTTCCCAACCTTTAAAACATACAGTAAACATTGTGTTTTACCAAGTCATTAACACTTTCAGCACTCCCCCTAAACGAGAAGGTTTGTTTCAAATAAATTTAAGTCATCAGTTTTACATATTTAGTTACTGACATAGTAAATAGCAATCACTTAATATTTTTCAAAAAAGAAGTTATAGTGCGCCACATTGGCGCACCCTAGATGACTGGAAAACCTTGGCCTGGTCAGATGCGACCCGATTTAAGTTGTGAAAAACTGATGGTAGAGTTCGAGTATGGCGCACACCCCACGAAGCCGTAGACCCTTGTTGCCAACAAGGCACTCTGTAAGCTAGTGGTGACTCCATAATGGTGTGGGCTATGTTTACATGGAATGAACTTGGTTCTAATTATGTTCGTCTACTTGGAGACTATTTGTAGCTATTCATGGACTTCATGTTCCCAAACAACGATAGAATTCTTGTGGATGACAATTCGTCATGTCACTGGCCCACAAGTGTTCTCAACTGGTTTGAAAAACATTCTGGACAATTCGAGCGAAACATTTGGCCACCCAGATTTCCCAACATGAATCCCATCGAACATCTATGAGACTTAATCGAGTGGTCAGTTCGTGTGCCGGCAACACCTTCGCAATTATGGGCGGCTACAGAGGCAGCATGGCTCAATACTTCTGCAGCGGACTTCCAGCGGCTTGTTGAGTCTATGCCACGTCGATCTGCTGCACTACGCCTCCCAAAATGATGTGCGACACGATATTAGGAGGTATTCCATGACTTTTGCCCCCTCAGTGTATGACGATACTCAGATATACAAGCTGAGGCACATCATACTGGTTATGTTTCGTGTTTTCTTAGCAGTTTATTGTAGTCCTCCATGGAGCTGACATCTCTCTCAGCCAGGAAAATTTAATTTTTTCAGTTTAGTAAGTAAGTGTGGAGTGTTGGCGAAAACATTTTTTTCATGCCACTGTGAATGATGTGTCTTAAATATTTTGTCACTGAGGTTAAACCCGGTAAAGAGTGATTTCCTTTTATAAGAAACTATCTGTTCGATCTCATTATTTATAATTTCTGTGATCTTATTGAGTTCCACTTTAAACTTTTTAATATTCCCACCTTCTGGTTGTGCCGCACAGTCCAATGCAATCACTATACCATTTTTGATTCAATATTCCAGTTCGGATGAGAGAATGCCAAGACGGTGGAATGAGATGACAAGTGCCATAAAAATATTTATGTTTTTTTTTTATGAAAGCTATATGTGAGACTGTACAGTAGAAATCTAATATTCGTAATGGTTTGAAGTAATACTGAAATCCAAAAATTATGGAAGAGATTCAGAACAGCGCTCAACATTCACACAGACCAAGTTACAAATATCACAAACTGCGATTTCTCCTTGGGGCGATATTTCAAATTTATCTCGGAACTAAATTATTTTCAAATACTAAGGAGCTATTAACATCGTCTCCACATCATAGTTAGTCCCTGGAGAGGAGGATTCGAGAAACATCGAATTGATCCAAGTGTTCCTCGATCATTCCGTCCTAAATTACAATCTGGAATTATCAGCATCGATTCGAGACAGAGTATTTTGAATTTTTTTCAACAATGCCTCTGAGAATGATTTCGTACTTGTGATGCCTGTGAGGTAAATATAATTTCTCTGCTAGTATGTTCGAATTCATGCTCTTTCTCAGTCATCATTTCCAGCGCAGATAGTGCGGCACTATGATGAACAGTTAAACAGTTAACTTACGCATGAACAAATCGAGAAAACCTTTAATAAAGATGGCAATGCTTCAACTACTCTATGTGAGCGATATCCTGGAGGAAAACGTGGTAGTTTTAGGTGGAGAACTTTTGAACTGTGGTTGCGGTGGAGCACGGTTCTAAATTACCCCGTTTATGACCATAGAGGTATTAGAAGAGGTGAATTTGTTTAAAAAGAGCATAAAAGGAGTTGCTAGCATCCCAGTTAGACAATGAATAGATATCATTTAGTTCCTGTATGATGGAAGTAGAAACATTAACTTTAAACGGATTGTAAATCGCGATCTGCAGAAGCATGTGCCGAGCAGGTGTATTAAGAGTGGAAAAGATCCGCAGTGGTTTAATAACAAAATTCAGAAAATGCTGAGGAAGCAAAGACTATCGCACTCGCTTCAAAAGAGGAAGCGCAAATGATGACAGGCAAAAGTTAGCAGAGATTCGTGTGTCTATAAAAAGATCGATGCATAAAACAACAGCCAACATCAAACCTTAGCAATGGATGTAGCAGAGAACCCGAGAAAATTCTGAAGATAGCAAAAGTAAAGCTGAAGTTTTATATTTCGCGTTTAAGAAACCGCTCACGCACGAGGATCGTACAAATATACCATCGTTTGATCATCCTACATACTTCCGTATGGAAGACATTCCTGGCGTAGAAAAGCAACCTAAAACTGCAAACAAATAAGTCTCCGAATTGAATCCCAGTTCGATTTTACAAAGAATATTCTATGCCTTTGGCCCCTTTATCAGGAATCGCCCGCCCGTCGCAAAGTCCCAAGCGACTGGAAAAAGGCACAGGCGACCCCTTTATGTAAGAACGGTAAAAGAACTGACGTGCAAAGCACAGACCAATGTCCTTAACATCGTTTTCCTGCAGAATACTTGAACATATTCTTGATTCGAATACAATAAAATTCCATGAGGCAGAAACGCTTCTGTCCACACATTAGCACGGTTTTAGAAAGCATCGTTCGTGCATAACCCATCCTACATTTTTCTTCCGTGGGTGAATGGTAAGAACAGGTTCCATATTGCTAGACTTCCGAAAAGCATTTGATACGGTGCCCCACTGCACACTGGTAACGAGCGTACGGCGAGCATAAGGAATTGGTTGCCAGATTTGTGAATGGCTCGAATACTTCTTAAATGAGAGAGGACCCATTACGTAGTCCTCTATGGCGAGTGTTCATCAGAGACAAGAGTATAGTCGGCAGAGCTCCAGGGAATTGTGATAGGGCAGCTAGCATTCTCTATACACATAAATGATATGACAGGCAGGTAAGCAGCAATGTGCGGCTGTTTGATGATAAGGCACTGGTGCACGGTAAGGTGTCATCGTTGAGTGATTGTAGGAGAATTACTAGTTGGTGTGCTGAATGGCAGCTAGCTATAAATGTAGAAAATGTAAGTTAATGCAGATGAGAAGGAAAAACAGTCCCATAACGTTCGAATACAGCATTAGCAATGCGCTCCTTAACACAATGAAATCGATTAAATATCTAAGCGTAACGTTGCAGAGCGATGTGAAATGGAACGAGTATGTGAGAACTGTGATGGGGAAGGCGAATGGTCGTCTTCGGTTTATTGGGAGAATTTTAGGAAAGCGTGAGTCACATTTAAAGGAGACGGCATATAGGACGCTGGTGCGACCTGTTCTTCATTACTGCTCGAGTGTTTGGGATCCGTACTAGTTCGGATTGAAGGAAGACGGCCGGGCTGCTAGATTTGTTAGCGGTAGATTCGAAGAACTCGTAGGTGTTACGGAGAACTCAAATGGGAATCCCTGAATGGAAGGCGAGGAACACTATTGAAAACATTTATAGAACCTTGATGTGAAGTAATGCAGCCAACATATATTACGCGTAAGGACCGAGAAGATAAGATAGGAGAAACCAGGACTCATACGGAGGCATATAGACAATCGTTTTTCCCTCGCTCTAATTGCAAGTGGAATAGAGGAGGGAATGACTGTTAGTGGTACATGGTACCCTCCGCCACGCACCGTACGGTGGCTTGTGCAGTATCTATGTTGATGTAGATGTAGACATCAGGGTAGGACCCCCAGGACCCCAGAAAGGGTCGGCGAACCCTGTGACGCTGCGGCAGTTCTGTTTTCGCAAAGTGCAAAAGGCTGTCAGGCGTTCTAGTATTAGTGAGGGCTTGCGAGCCGGCGCCGTTACTCTATTCTCAGGTGGCCGGCTGCCACGTTAAACAGTCCTTCCTCACTAACTAAGAATACGGAACTCATAAACATATACAGTAAGGTTTATAAACAAAAATGAACGTTGGCCATAAGTTAAAGAAGTCTCTCTAAAATGGCGACAAAAAACTAAATTTGTTGCCATTTCATTCAATTGTAATATGTCACAAAAAAACAGAAACGTGTTTTAGAATGTCAACCGTCGAAATCAGATTTCTGTGACACAGTAACGACCTGTGTCCGATGAGTTAATTGCAACGAGAGAAAGAGCTACTATATACGCTAAACTGTCCGGACTTCTGAAATTTTACAAAGGGAACATAACTGTTCGCAGAACAGGCTAGAATATTAAGTTACAAAGTCACTCAGCGACGAACATGGGACGCCACATGCAAATTTTGCACAATGGACCGAAAGGAAGGTTTCTCGGTGCGCTGGCGAAGCAGAAATTTCCAACATTAAGAACCGAAATGCGGACTGGATCATAGATGAACAAAGAGCATTCAACCCAAACTTTCTTTTAATATTTTTGAATATTTGATTTCCTGATGATACCTTGTGCCCAGTATCTTCATCGGGTCATAGAATTTAGTGCCTCGTAATTGGATCCATTATGCGCAAGGGCTGACTTGCAAGTACGTTTCTCCTGGCCCTTCTTAGTATTACCTGCACTCAAATGAAGGTAATAACAAGAAGCAAACTTCCGAATGCAGACTGCGAACGCTAGAGACCATAGTGAACATCGTCATTGAACTCTATAGTATCATCCTTTGGTTCTTTGCTGGCAAAATTCGGTGTCTTTAACAATACTATTTGTACTTATGCTTTGTCCCTTTGTTTACATAATTTTATCTATTCACACTATTGACTCCCAAGGGTTAGGACTCCCTGGACGCGAGAAAGGATCGACAGTTCCCGCTCATCTCAGTTTCTTTTTAAAATTTAAGCTGAGGGTGAGACTTTAGTTGAAAAAGCTGAATGTACTGATCATCTAATAATATTTTAATTAGAATTAATTTTTTATATTATACTTCTTGCATGCATAAACCAAGCATTCTCACGCGATGTTTTCGAACATAGCTGTTCCAGTTTTGTAGTGCGATGTCTGAATAGAGACAGCGGTTAGTATTATTGCAGCACAATTTTATAATTCTTTACACTTAATAGCAATTTTACATTTTTATGAAGATTGTGACGGGGCAAAAGCTTTTGGGGACCGTCCCGGACTTTGATTCGCTTCAGCATATTAATTAGCGGTTTGAAAGTATTAAAAACGTGATGAATGGCTATAAATGTATGTATGTTCTGTAACTAAAGTCTATCTGTGTGAAACAGTTGTAGAAAAGCGAGCATTCGACCGCACTTGACAGAACGAACTAGTTGCGGCAGAGTATCCTCGCGCCGCAACAGCAGACATCAGCTGGCCGAGCCAGAGATATCATCAAATCGAGCTGGTCGCTGTTCAATGAGACGAAGGCCGACGAAGAATTTACATTTAACTGTTAAAAGCAATGCAATTCTGAAGTGATTGTCTAAATTGGATCCCGTATGATTTCTGGGATTTAGAAGTTCAGTTCCGATTTGATTCTTGCTTGGGAAGCCTAAGCTAGAGCTGGTAAACGCAAGCCCTAATTAATTATCGTGTCTAACACTCACCGGGTAAGGCAGTAAATCGCAGATATAGGTGGGATAGCGATTAATAAACTTCGTGAGAATATCGTCAAGAACTTGTATTGAATTATTGAGTTAGTATTCGGTTGGTGTTGTGGATAAGAACTTAGTGTGGCCGAGTTGTTGGACGCGAGAGAAAGTAGGGTTTGTTAAAGTAAGTGATTTGAGTTTATTTTGCAACGTAGCGTTAGTGAGATTTTTGCTACCATCGTATATGTGTAGGAATTGGTTAACTGACTTTGCAATAGTGTGGATAAAGTTTATTAGTGACCACGATGAGTAGGACGTAACGGGCTCTATATTCGGTTAGTCACTTATTGGATTGCACTTAGAGTGCGATTGCTGGTATTCCTGGTGGTCACATGACTCTAGAAGTCGTGGTTTAAGTTGGTGGTTGCTGAATTCACATACGCTCTAAGATAATTGATGGTTGCGGTAGATGTGTGTGATTTTGGACGCCCACTCTAAGGTAGTTGAGTGTTGGGTGGCTTATATTGGTGTATATGTTGAGTACGCGCTACAGGATTAGTGGTGTAATAGTTGTGATCTTCTGTACCATTGAGTTTCAGTCTGAAATGGTGTTCTTTAAACCAGGAACCAGGACCTCCACGACTTATGTAAAAGAGGACACAGTTATTCTTGGCTGTAAATTTTGTGACCCTAATCTTTGAAGACAGACTTCGTACCCTAGCGGAACCAGTTAATATTATTCGACGATGTTCAATTCCATTGTTTGGTAGGGTGACGAGTGGTAAATTCAGCTTAAGGACTGTCTGGCGGAACGCAGTTGTCAACACCTGAAGTGAATGCTATATTAAAGTTAGTAGAATAGTGGTGGTGGCACGTAGGATTTTTGTTTGTGTTTTTGTTCTGTCTGTCCCATCCTTATTTGTGTGGGGCTTTGAATGTTACCCGTTCACATCAGAGTTATATGGGAGACACTAATTTCATTCCAGTAAAGAAAAGTCAAACTTAATTCTGAGTTCTGAGTCTAATTTTACAATGGAAAGGATTGAATCCTCACTGAAAGATACACTAGTGGCGTAAATAATGAAGAGCTACATTGATGCAAAGTAGTTAAAAGCCAGTATTGCAAAGATAAGTCAGTTGTTCAAGGTTTCAAAGAGCTAGACACAATGAATTAACGTCTTATTGAGATTCCATTAGGATTTAAAATCAGTAATTAGAGAAAAAGGACTTAATTAGATTTCATTTGAGAAAAGGCAAGGTTATTAACTTTTTCATTCACATAACGGTTATTTAAAGAATTTAAAGAGAAATAAATAAGGGAAAGGGACAATAAGAAATAATGTTTACAAATCTTAAGAGAGTTAATAGTATCGCAGGGATAGCTATCGCTACATCGCTGGTTTCCAATGAAATTATCACTTTGGTTGCTGTGTTCGGAATTATTGTAATAAGAAACAGTTTATTAAATTTTTCTAAACATTCTGCGTGATGTCTGTTTGTTCTATATCGTGTCTCCCTACCACTTTCGCGCAACGACGCTCTGAGCGTGTTTTTTAGGGAATTGACTAGTTTGAACCTGGGACCTGTTGCTGGTAAGGAGACGCCAGACCACACATGACACGTAGAATTCAGAAGAGTTCAGTGAGACTAGCGATGATATAACCAAATACTTAATGATTTCAGCGTCACCTCCACTGCACTCCCTGTAAAAGAATCTTATTACTAAATAAATTTAGTGGAAGGGGTTCAAGGCTTTCCTATTTTTAGTTAGCTGGTAAAATAACGTCGAAAAAGCAGTTAAGTTTACCATTGGAAATTTTATTCTACTCACAAAACATCGTTTATAAATTGCACTATTGATAAAAGGAAATGTTTTAATACAGGATGGTAAAAACCAACTGCGTTCAACAAAAATGTGAGCGAATATTCCCTGAATGGGTTTCCAAGTTCTACAATGGATCGAAGGATGACCTATGCCATTTCACATCTATAATCTAGGTTTAAATTAAGTTTCACAAGAGAGAAAACTATCAAAATGGTCTACAGTGACCCTCAATTATCTTTAACTACTTATCTAACTTGTCGTAAATTACAGTGGCTGATGTGGCTTCTCAATAACTATATAACAGAAAAATCATCGCGTTTCAGATTTTTACTTCAAGTGGCAAATGTGAACACCATGAGCTTTAATTGACGATCGACACTAGTATTACGCAAAAAGGGGGTGTAACAGATGAGACTTCTGCAGTTCTGAGTGAAGCTTTATGCGCTGTTATGTGGCATCGCGTGCGTTCATTACCTTGTCGGTGTTCGTCAGGGGGCGGCGGCCGGCGCAGCTCCATCCAGCTCGCCCTCTCGGAAGCAACTCTCAAGCAACTCTAACTTCTCCTTACTACAATTTACCGAAGTTGGTTTAAAAAAAACTATCTGGCTGTGTTTTCATCTGACCAATCAGGGTCTCAATGTTAACCTTAAGCTCCGCCTACAAAAATTCTGTCTATCCAATGAGAAACGTTATACTTTTCGTGGTGGGGCAATGTTTTTAAAGTTTGCAACGTAACAGAGACGCGAAAAAGTCTCACGCTAAAACTTGCAGCTGGTGTGGTCCTTTTAGCGTTATCGTAAGATCTATACTGTTCTTCTGGAGGGCTCTATCTTTTAGCATGGGCTGGGGGGTGGTCCTAACGTAACAGAGACGCGAAAAAGTCTCACGCTAAAAACTTGCGGGTGGTGTCGTCCTAGGGGTTAGCTGGCGACGTGGGTGTCCGTCCGTCCCTTATCGTAGGGCCTTCCAGCTTAACACGGTTCTGCTCTCGGCTTCTGTTCTCGCTTCTCCCCTCGGAACTGCGTCTGTCCCACGGTGGGAAGGTATGACATGCATTTAGGCATTCTTGTGTTAGTCTGTGGTATTCCATTTGCTCACTAGTAGTCGTATTACTTTGGTTAATTTAATGTCACGATTTATTCGGAGCTATGTGACATACTACTGGATTTGCTTATCACATCAGGGTTTTCATGGGAGGTGTTGGATTTGCCTGACACCTTACAATGAGAAACGGTTTATTAAATTTTATTGAACAAGGGTGTACGAAATTAAAATTTATCGTAAGTAAGTGAAACGTTGGGCACGGTAAATATTTATTAAGAGTCTTTAGGTGATTTTTTTTATAACAATAAGTGAAAGATTTTCGCGTAGTAGGCTAAACTATACCGATCGTTAGCGCGAATAAAGTACATAACCAGCGATAGTTATATTTATTTCGGGTTATGATGTTGTTTGATGTCATTAACAGGTTTTTATCATTTAAATTGTGAATAATAGCGGCATGGTCGTCGCAATTTAAGGGTTATAACGTACGCAATTTTACTGAGAGTTGTCGAGCTACTGTTGTCAGAAGCAACCCACGTTACGGCTCATTCAACGAGCGTATTTATATTTCAGATAAAGTGCAGTGTACACAAGATTTCATCAAATCCTAATTGTTATATCGAGAAGTACCAATCCTAAAGTGTGATGACCATTCACGGCTTCAGCATATTGTAATACTATTAACGAGTGTAGTATTGACACAGTGTGTACGGTGTAATAGGAACATGTAACCTATGTACTTCTGTTTTAGTCGTATGGGTAGTTTGTGCACAGTTTCTATTAAATTCACATGATTAAACATCTTGGACTAATATTTAACGATTTATATTAATACTGTGGACGAGGTGTGTCTAGTCTTGAAGGCAGGACTGTTGTCAGTATACAGATTAGAGTCGTGTCTCGCCATACCACTCTACATAGATCAAAGTGGCATAATACAACGCAAGATTCATTAGAATCGATAACTGTTAAGCCACAGTAATATATCAGACAAATTTGATCAAAATATTTGTGAATAAGAGTAAGTTTCTTAGACTGCATCCACCAAGTAGTCTGACAAAGTTCATTGAATCTGAAAATAAGGTGAAAAAGTTTGTTTTACACCACTTCCCCTGTCCCACGAAAGTAAAAAAATATTCGACTATCGGGAAGGGGGGGGGGGGGGAAGGAATTGGGGAGGGGGGCCATATTTCCAGGAAGTGATTCAGCGACCTAATCGGAAATGATTTTTCTCTCTCTGCACACCATGGACCCTTTCATGTGATGCATGAGTATGCAGGTGGCTCTGATGGGTGCACACATAATGTTCGGAAAAACCTTGTGTCAGAAACCAGCCTATTTTACAATAATAATTCTAGAACAGTCGAAAAACCGAGAGTCCCCACGCTTCAGGCAAATCACCCACAAAAGTGTCACATGTTACCACTAATATTGCTGTACGGGGGTGAGGAATTTATTCTAAGATATTGGCGCACTAACTCGTGATCAGGAACTTTACGCAACTCACACCCCATCCTCAGAACCTGGTCCCCCTGCAAGCCAAACACTAATGTGAAAATTCATTCCAGTACCAGAATCCGAACCAGCTGCTCCTGAACTGAGTGGCACGCCACAGACGTTGGTGTACATTAGTGACCATCTCCATCAGAGTAGGCTCCAAAAGATTTCTTTTATTGAGAAACTTCTGAACTTAATTAGAGCAAAAGAGTTGAGCTCTTACTTGTTTTATTAAAGTAAATATTCATTTAGCATCTGAAATAATCAATAAATGGTCGCAAATGCCACAAAATTTGAAGTATGGTTGAAACTGTAACAGTTGCAAATACAATTTTCGAGTCTCCCCCCACAGAAAATTGTGTGAGCCTCCCAATATTTATACAGTGGTACTGTTTGATACTCTCATGTAGTCACTGCTGAATAGTGGGTATTTCCCTAGACTTGTATTGCATCAGTTAAGTTCATCGTCATTACAATATGCTGTGCAAAATAACAATGGATCATGTAACTGCGTCAATAGTTACCTAAATTGTGGTGGAGGACTCGAGAGGGGGGCAGCAAGTATTAATGTAATATACACACATTAGCAATAATTACCGCAATCTACAGGGCTATTACAAATGATTGAAGCGATTTCATAAATTCACTGTAGCTCCATTCATTGACATATGGTCACGACACACTACAGATACGTAGAAAAACTCATAAAGTTTTGTTCGGCTGAAGCCGCACTTCAGGTTTCTGCCGCCAGAGCGCTCGAGAGCGCAGTGAGACAAAATGGCGACAGGAGCCGAGAAAGTGTACGTCGTGCTTGAAATGCACTCACATCAGTCAGTCATAACAGTGCAACGACACTTCAGGACGAATTCAACAAAGATCCACCAACTGCTAACTCCATTCGGCGATGGTATGCGCAGTTTAAAGCTTCTGGATGCCTCTGTAAGGGGAAATCAACGGGTCGGCCTGCAGTGAGCGAAGAAACGGTTGAACACGTGCGGGCAAGTTTCACGCGTAGCCCGCGGAAGTCGACGAATAAAGCAAGCAGGGAGCTAAACGTACCACAGCCGACGGTTTGGAAAATCTTACGGAAAAGGCTAAAGCAGAAGCCTTACCGTTTACAATTGCTACAAGCATTGACACCCGATGACAAAGTGAAACGCTTTGAATTTTCAGCGCGGTTGCAACAGCTCATGGAAGAGGATGCGTTCAGTGCGAAACTTGTTTTCAGTGATGAAGCAACATTTTTTCTTAATGGTGAAGTGAACAGACACAATGTGCGAATCTGGGCGGTAGAGAATCCTCACGCATTCGTGCAGCAAATTCGCAATTGACCAAAAGTTAACATGTTTTGTGCAATCTCACGGTTTAAAGTTTACGGCCCCTTTTTCTTCTGCGAAAAAAACTTTACAGGACACTTGTATCTGGACATGCTGGAAAATTGGCTCATGCCACAACTGGAGACCGACAGCGCCGACTTCATCTTTCAACAGGATGGTGCTCCACCGCACTTCCATCATGATGTTCGGCATTTCTTAAACAGGAGATTGGAAAACCGATGAATCGGTCGTGGTGGAGATCATGATCAGCAATTCATGTCATGGCCTCCACGCTCTCCCGAATTAACCCCATGCGATTTCTTTCTGTGGGATTATGTGAAAGATTCAGTGTTTAAACCTCCTCTACCAAGAAACGTGCCAGAACTGCGAGCTCGCATCAACGATGCTTTCGAACTCATTGATGGGGACATGCTGCGCCGAGTGTGGGAGGAACTTGATTATCGGCTTGATGTCTGCCGAATCACTAAAGGGGCACATATCGAACATTTGTGAATGCCTAAAAAAACTTTTTGAGTTTTTGTATGTGTGTGCAAAGCATTGTGAAAATATCTCAAATAATAAAGTTATTGTTGCGCTGTGAAATCGCTTCAATCATTTGTAATAACCCTGTAAGGAAATTAAGGAAATTTCTTTGGAGTCTAACTATTCTCTGGTTTTACAGGAGGAGAAGATCTCCAGTCCGGTACCTAACAACCTGCGTGCTGGTGAACGGCTCCGGAGTAGAAGTCCGGCAGCCGACAACCTGTCTGTGGTAGTGCTGGCGGTAAGAGTGGATATGGAGAGGCTCCTAAACCGCCTGCTAGTACGACAGATCAGAGTGGCTGTGGAGTAGCTTTCAGCCCGCCTGCCAGTGGATAGACGAGTGCAAGTTTGGAATCTGAGAAACACCTTGCTAAGGGAGTAGATGTTAGTCACATCCAGCTACCGACATGCAGCTCTCTGAGAGACGAGGCCAGGGAGGAACCCCGCAACTTGTTGGACGATTACGTCGCCGGGGTAGACGCGGCGGGAGGCGTGCAGCAGAGATGAATGTACTATACACTCCATAGAATTGTTTAAGAAAATCTAAGAATATTCTTTTAGAGGTAATAAATAAGGGTTCTTGTCTTACAGAAAGAAGAGACACGCAGCCCAGCAAGAGTCTGCTTACTGGTGCCGCCAATGAGATGGGAAATCAATTTTCTGATAACTTCCCTGATGGGGGAGGTGTCGAGATTAGAAGAGCAGAAGGCGACAATATTCTTCCTGGGGGACGAGATGCAGGAGATGATTTTCGCGCTCTGACCATCGACGTACAGTGCTCTGAGATAGGAGGCCAGGAGCAGCCTTGGAACGTGTTGGACGATTACGTTACCGGGGCAGACGCGGAGGAAGGCGTGCAGCAGAGAATAATGTAACATACACTCCATAGGAAACCTAAGGATATTATTTTCTAATTTTACAGAAATGAAGAATCACAGTCCAGCAGCGGTCGGTCTGCTACTGGTGACACCAAGAGATAGGATGTCCGATTTCTGATAACTTGGGAGGTGACGAGACTGGAAGAGTGGAAGGCGACAATATTCTTCCTGGGGGACGAGATGATTTTGGCAGTATGGCCGCTGACATGCAGTGCTCTGAGACAGGAGGCCAGGGAGAAGTCCTGGAAACTGTTGGAAGATTACGTCGCCGGAACAGAAGCCGTGGGAAGCGTGCAGCAGAGAGTAATGTAATACACACTCCATAGAAATGTTTAACACAACCGAAGGATACACCTTTAGTTGAAATGAGTTTAAATTAACAGGCAGGGCACATCCGGGGAAGAAGTGTTTGGCGCAGCTTCCATGATTCAGATCTGTTAGAGTCAGAGGCACAGCTGCCGAAAATTTTGGCATGTATGGAGAAATGATGGCTAGAGAGTGGGCTACCCCATAGCAATCACTGGCCAGCTCTCTAAGGCTGCGTTCACCTTATCTTAGTTATTCAAGTTTTGTGTTTTCATTTTATTTGAAAAAATAAATTTACAAGTTTAACTTATGTATTTGACGCATTATTAAACGTTCAGTTCTGACGTCGTTGGCTGGCATTTTTGGATCTAAATCTGAAATATGTTCTTCATCTTGTTTCTTGTAGCTCATACTTTCTTTGTCTTCCTATATATAGAAGCTAATTCTGCTGGGTTTAGTGTTAGCTTAGCTGAGATGTTACCGTAGTTAGTTACAAGTGCACAACCTATGATCTCTTTGGGTACCTCATTACAGCAGTAAGAGTGTGTGCAGAGCCAGTCTTTTTCAAACATTCAGCTTAAAAGGTAAATATTTTCGCATACTTTCTTGAAAGGAAAAGGCTCTGCACCTGCACAGGAAAATTAGCAGAAATTAGTTCCCCCTTCATGAATACGACGCTTATCAACAGTGACATTATTCCTAAGCTCAATTTGTGAAGAGAATTATTAAAGACAGGGTGCTCTTATATGATGACGTGCCTAAATACTGAACATATTCTAATATATACCACAATCTTCCAAGTGTTTCACTTGCTTAGCGAAGGAATCATTAAGTAACTGTTGCATTTTTCATTTGTAAACCTTTTATTCACTATGTCATTACAAAATGTCTAACGAGAAATGTCGCTTGTCTGATGATGTACTAGAAGACTGAAATCTTTGTCGACTGTTTATGGTAAGGGTCGCTGACAAAAGATAAAGCAATGTGCACTGTGATCGGACTGTTGATTCTATGAAGTAAACAGAAACCGTTGGTAATCCACAATGACATTGGTAAATTGTATAACAAGAAGAATAGAAGCAAAAAAAAAAAAAAAAAAAATGGTTCAAATGGCTCTGAGCACTATGGGACTTAACATCTGAGGTCATCAGTCCCCTAGAACTTAGAACTACTTAAACCTAACTAACCTAAAGACATCACACACATCCATGCCCGAGGCAGGATTCGAACCTGCGACCGTAGCAGTTGCGCGGCTCCGGAATGAGCGCCTAGAACCGCGAGACCACCGCGGCCGGCAGAATAGAAGCAGAGAACTGTTGCCCTGCACGAATAATGGGAAGTAAAATTCTGCGGCAAGTTATTATACGTTTATTTCAGTGATATTATAGAATACAGCGATAATTACAAGAATGCTAGAATATCTAAGTTGCGACGGGTAAAAAGTTTTTGGGTGCCGTCACAGACTTTGACTCTCTTCAATGTATTAACTTCGCGGTTGGCAGCCATTAAATACATGATGAATGGTTATAAATGTTTCTACCGAAATAAAATCACTACCTGTGCAACTCTATCAGAAAAGCGAGCTTTCGGTCGCACTTGAAGGAAAGAGCAAGTTGTGGCGAAGTGTCTCCTCGCGCCGACAGCAGCCACAAACCCTGTACATTACTAGACTGGCAAGGATGCATCTTTTACTGAAGCCTGACGTTTGGTGAGGTAAGATGGTGGCGTCAGCTTGTGTATGGTACTACTATGATTTTCTGAAACCACACGATGTTGTAGCCTTTACGAGGTGGTCTAACCGAGCTCTGCAGTTGAGCAACTATTTCCACATTAGTTGACATTAACACATACGTTGTAGAATAGTGTTATGAGAAGAACATCAAGTTACATATGAGCACGCTTAAAGCAGACCGCAGTTTCCGTAATAACACTCAAATGAATAAAGACGCTTGTTATCAACGACAAATTGCACGTTCTACTTATAGGAACACATTAATAACGAGCATACGATTCGAAGAAAAGCCAAAATTGTTCAAGACTGGTTAAGAACACATCATTTAGCTACATGCGTTAACACTAGATTTATGAAACCCCCTAAAATATACATAAAGCATTTAATTACCTCCGGTATCTCGTAATTGAGGGTTGCGGTATCTGTGTGATGTTGGACGCCCACTCTAAGGTAGTTGAGTGTTGAGTGGCTTATATTGGTGTATATGTTGAGAACGCGCTACAGGGTTAGTGGCGTAATAATTGTGATTTTGACTACCATTGATTTCAGTCTGAAATGGTGTTCTATAAAGCCAGGAACTAGAATCTGCACGACATATGTAAAAGAGGACACAGTTATTCTTGCCGGTAAATTTTGTGACCCTAATCTTTGAAGACAGACCTCGCACCCTAGTAGAACCAGTTAATATTATTCGACGATATTCAATTCCATTGTTTGGTAGTGTGACGAGTGGCAAATTCAACTTGGGGACTGTTTGAAGGAACGCAATTGCCATCACCTGAAGTGGATGCTGTATTAAAGTTTTCACAATAGTGATGGTGGGAAGTAGGATTTTTGTTGTGTTTTTGTTTTGTCTGTCCTATCCCGATCTGTGTGAGGCTTAGATTTTTTTAATGTTACTCGTTCACATGAAAGTTGTATGGGAGATACTAATTTGATACCAATTAAGAAAAGTCAGTCTTAATTCTGAGTTCGGAGTCTAATTTTACAGTGGAAAGGATTTAATCAAAATGGTTCAAATGGCTCTGAGCACTATGGGACTTAACATCTATGGTCATCAGTCCCCTAGAACTACTTAAACCTAACTAACCTAAGGACATCACACAACACCCAGTCATCACAAGGATTTAATCCCCACTGAAGATACGCAAGTGGCGTAAATAATAAAAAGATACATTGATGAAAGTAGTTAAAAGCCAGTCTTGCAAAGATAACCAACGGTAGTTACATTTATTTCGCGTTAGAAAGTTGTTTGCTGACATTAACAGGTTTTAATCATTTAAATTGTGAATGATAACGCCATATTCGGCGCAACTTCCGGGTTATACTGTCGCAATATTACAGAGAGTTGCTGAACTCTTTTCGATAGCAACCCACATTACGACACACTGAACGAGGGTATTTATGTTTCAGATAATGTGCAGTGTACATAAGATTTAATCAAATCCTAATTACTGTAACAGAAGTACCAATAGTAAAGTTTGTTGGCCACTCACCACTTCAACGCACTCCAATACTATTGACGAATGTAGTATTGACAGAGTGTGCAAGATATATTGGGGGTAACCTGTGTGTTTCTGTTTTAGTCGGATGGGTAGTTTGTGCACAGTTCCTATTACATTCACACGATTAAACACCTTGGACTAAAATTTAACGATTTATATTAGTACTGGGACGGGGTGTATCTAGTCTTGAAGGCCACTCTACATAGATCAAAGTGGAATAAGT
This sequence comes from Schistocerca piceifrons, assembly GCF_021461385.2. Classification (NCBI taxonomy): domain Eukaryota; kingdom Metazoa; phylum Arthropoda; class Insecta; order Orthoptera; family Acrididae; genus Schistocerca; species Schistocerca piceifrons. The sequence continues at coordinate 575,199,218 of NC_060141.1, forward strand.
CATTACAAAGTGCGATCTGATGTTATAGGAGATGCAGCTGTTAAGTGAATATTGAAGTGGGGAAACTACGAATAGATTCAACTCAACTGATCTAAAGGATTCGGTTGTACACAGTTTATCACTTCTCTCTTTTGTTATTACAGCAAAGACGTAGAAAGTCTCAGCTAAGTCCAGTCGTACGTTTTAAACGAACAGTAATTTGCATCACAAAAATAGTTCTTTTACAATACTAAGCACTGTCAGACTGGGTCAGCACGCACGTCAAGCTCCTTCGTTACTCTTGGACATAGTCTCTGCTGTGGTGTGGGGTAACGTAAAACTAATGGTAGCAGCGCTACAGCTCATGAGTAAGGCGACACCAGCGCTCGCGTAGCGGAAGGGAAATCGGTGAAGCATTCCAATGAATAATCTCCAATGAAAACTGCATACTTCAAAATAAAGTGTTAATTAATACAATATTTTTTTGCCAAAGTACTTTAATTGTTGCATATTTCTTGCCCTATTGTTCCAAAATATTGTGATGTCAGAGAATAGTCATTCCTTTCGTTCTTCTTTACTGTAATGGTACTGAATTTATGAAGCTATCGGATGACTGCTGTAGAGTGCAGTAACATTCCTTGTTGTTGTGTTGTTGTGGTCTTCAGTCCTGAGACTGGTTTGATGCAGCTCTCCATGCTACTCTATCCTGTGCAAGCTTCTTCATCTCCCAGTACCTACTGCAACCTACATCCTTCTGAATCTGCTTAGTGTATTCGTCTCTTGGTCTCCCTCTACGATTTTTACCCTCCACGCTGCCCTCCAATGCTAAATTTGTGATCCCTTGATGCCTCAAAACATGTCCTACCAACCGATCCCTTCTTCTAGTCAAGTTGTGCCACAAACTTCTCTTCTCACCAATCCTATTCAATACCTCCTCATTAGTTACGTGATCTACCCACCTTATCTTCAGCATTCTTCTGTAGCACCACATTTCGAAAGCTTCTATTCTCTTCTTGTCCAAACTAGTTATCGTCCACGTTTCACTTCCATACATGGCTACACTCCATACAAATACTTTCAGAAACGACTTCCTGACACTTAAATCTATACTCGATGTTAACAAATTTCTCTTCTTCAGAAACGATTTCCTTGCCATTGCCAGTCTACATTTTATATCCTCTCTACTTCGACCATCATCAGTTATTTTACTCCCTAAATAGCAAAACTCCTTTACTACTTTAAGTGTCTCATTTCCTAATCTAATTCCCTCAGCATCACCCGATTTAATTTGACTACATTCCATTATCCTTGTTTTGCTTTTGTTGATGTTCATCTTATATCCTCCTTTCAAGACACTGTTCATTCCGTTCAACTGCTCTTCCAAGTCCTTTGCTGTCTCTGACAGAATTACAATGTCATCGGCGAACCTCAAAGTTTTTACTTTTTCTCCATGAATTTTAATACCTACTCCGAATTTTTCTTTTGTTTCCTTTACTGCTTGCTCAATATACAGATTGAATAACATCGGGGAGAGGCTACAACCCTGTCTCATTCCTTTCCCAACCACTGCTTCCCTTTCATGCCCCTCGACTCTTATAACTGCCCTCTGGTTTCTGTACAAATTGTAAATAGCCTTTCGCTCCCTGTATTTTACCCCTGCCACCTTCAGAATATGAAAGAGAGTATTCCAGTCAACATTGTCAAAAGCTTTCTCTAAGTCTACAAATGCCAGAAACGTAGGTTTGCCTTTTCTTAATCTTTCTTCTAAGATAAGTCGTAAGGTTAGTATTGCCTCACGTGTCCCAACATTTCTTCGGAAGCCAAACTGATCTTTCCCGAGGTCCGCTTCTACCAGTTTTTCCATTCGTCTGTAAAGAATTCGTGTTAGTATTTTGCAGCTGTGACTTATTAAACTGATAGTTCGGTAATTTTCACATCTGTCAACAACACCTGCTTTCTTTGGGATTGGAGTTATTATATTCTTCTTGAAGTCTGAGGGTATTTCGCCTGTTTCATACATCTTGCTCACCAGATGGTAGAGTTTCGTCATGACTGGCTCTCCCAAGGCCATCAGTAGTTCTAATGGAATGTTGTCTACTCCCGGGGCCTGGTTTCGACTCTGGTCTTTCAGTGCTCTGTCAAACTCTTCACACAGTATCTTATCTCCCATTTCGTCTGCATCTACATCCTCTTCCATTTCCATAATATTGTCCTCAAGTACATCGCCCTTGTATAAACCCTCTATATACTCCTTCCACCTTTCTGCCTTCCCGTCTTTGCTTAGAACTGGGTTGCCATCTGAGCTCTTGATATTCGTACAAGTGGTTCTCTTCTCTCCAAAGGTCTCTTTAATTTTCCTGTAGGCAGTATCTATCTTACCCCTAGTGAGACAAGCCTCTACATCCTTACATTTGTCCTCTTGCCAGCCCTGCTTAGCCATTTTGCACTTCCTGTCGATCTCATTTTTGAGACGTTTGTATTCCTTTTTGCCTGCTTCACTTACTGCACTTTTATATTTTCTCCTTTCATCAATTAAATTCAATATTTCTTCTGTTACCCAAGGATTTCTATTAGCCCTCGTCTTTTTACCTACTTGATCGTCTGCTGCCTTCACTACTTCATCCCTCAGAGCTACCCATTCTTCTTCTACTGTATTTCTTCCTCCCATTCCTGTCAATTATTCCCTTATGCTCTCCCTCAAACTCTCTACAACCTCTGGTTCTTTCAGTTTATCCAGGTCCCATCTCCTTAAATTCCCACCTTTTTGCAGTTTCTTCAGTTTCAATCTGCAGTTCATAACCAATAGATTGTGGTCAGAGTCCACATCTGCCCCTGGAAATGTCTTACAATTTAAAACCTGGTTCCTAAATCTCTGTCTTACCATTATATAATCTATCTGATACCTTCTAGTATCTCCAGGATTCTTCCAGGTATACAACCTTCTTTTATGATTCTTGAACCAAGTGTTAGCTCTGATTAAGTTATGCTCTGTGCAAAATTCTACAAGGCGGCTTCCTCTTTCATTTCTTCCCCCCAATCCATATTCACCTACTATGTTTCCTTCTCTCCCTTTTCCTACTGACGAATTCCAGTCACCCATGACTATTAAATTTTCGTCTCCCTTCACTACCTGAATAATTTCTTTTATCTCGTCATACATTTCATCAATTTCTTCATCATCTGCAGAGCTAGTTGGCATATAAACTTGTACTACTGTAGTAGGCATGGGCTTTGTGTCTATCTTGACCACAATAATGCGTTCACTATGCTGTTTGTAGTAGCTTACCCGCACTCCTATTTTTTTATTCATTATTAAACCTACTCCTGCATTACCCCTATTTGATTTTGTATTTATAACCCTGTAATCACCTGATCAGAAGTCTTGTTCCTCCTGCCACCGAACTTCACTAATTCCCACTATATCTAACTTCAACCTATCCATTTCCCTTTTTAAATTTTCTAATCTACCTGCCCGATTAAGGGATCTGACATTCCACGCTCCGATCCGTAGAACGCCAGTTTTCTTTCTCCTGATAACGGCATCCTCTTGAGTAGTCCCCGCCCGGAGATCCGAATGGGGGACTATTTTACCTCCGGAATATTTTACCCAAGAGGACGCCATCATCATTTACTCATACAGTAAAGCTGCATGTCCTCGGGAAAAATTACGGCTGTAGTTTGCCCTTGCTTTCAGCCGTTCGCAGTACCAGCACAGCAACGCCGTTTTGGTTAATGTTACAAGGCCAGATCAGTCAGTCATCCAGACTGTTGCCCCTGCAACTACTGAAAAGGCTGCTGCCCCTCTTCAGGAACCACACGTTTGTCTGGCCTCTCAACAGATACCCCTCCGTTGTGGTTGCACCTACGGTACGGCTATCTGTATCGCTGAGGCACGCAAGCCTCCCCACCAACGGCAAGGTCCATGGTTCATGGATATGCTAATGTATCATACAATCGAAATACAAATTAGGTAAGAGGCATAAACTAGAATGTTATTGTGATGCAGTGGCACAGCAAGATATAGTAACATATTTCATGAGAGCCTGTACTGCGCCACCCTTTAGGGAAAGACCAGTCGTAGAAATAACACAGTATGAGCAGATGCTAGTACACTGCGACACACAGGAGAGAAAGCGACGCCGAACAGTGTAGGCTCTACCTTGGAATACGTCACTTAACTGTACAGACAAGGTAGTGTCTAAGATCAACGACGTAATCTGTGTATTCACAAATAATCGTCTATCCAGACACAACGATGGCACGTAGGCTTGGATGTTAATTTTCTCTCACTACATAGATTCAAATTAAGTATCACTACAACGACACTATGTACTGAAGGATAGCCAACGTCACTATTTTCGTGGTATAATGGGGCTAGCTGTAGCTACCGGGGTAGGTCAATACTGGTCTTAATAACGTATTTGACTCACAGGATGCTGCAGTTGGCAACACCTGTATAAGACAACAAATGTCTAGCGCAATTGTTAGATCGGTTATTGCTGCTACAATGGCAGGTTATCAAGATTTAAGTGAGTTTGAACGTGGTGTTATAGTCGGCGCACGACCGATGGGACACAGCATCCTCGAGGTAGTGTTGAGGTGTGGATTTTCCCGTACGACCATTTCACTAGTGTATTGTGAATATCGGAAATCCGGTAAAACATCAAATCTCCGACATCGCTGAAGCCGGGAAAAGATCGTGCAAGAACGGGACCAACGACGACTGAAGACAATTGTTCAACGTGACAGAAGTGCAATCCTTCCGCAAATTGCTGCAGATTTCAGTGCTGGGCCATCAACATATCGATATGGGCTTTCGGAGCCGAAGGCCTACTCGATTACCCTTGATGACGGCACGACACAAGGCTTTGCGTCTCACCTGGGCCCGTCAACACCGACATTGAACAGTTGATGACTGGAACATGTTGCCTGGTCGGACCAGTCTCGTGTCATATTGTATCGAGCGGATGGACGTGCACGGATATGGAGACAGCCTCATGCATCCATGGACCCTGCATGTCAACAGGGAACTGTTAAAGCTGGTGGAGGCTCTGCAGTGGTGTGGGACGTGTGCAGCTGGAGTGATATGGAACCCTTGATACGGCTAGATACGATCTGACAGGTGACACTTATGTAAACATCCTGTCTGATCACCTGCATCCATTCATGTCCATTGCGCATTCCGACGGACTTCGGCAATTCCAGCACTACAGTGCGACACCCCACACGTCCAGTGTTGCTACAGAGTGACTCCAGGAACACTCTTCTGAGTTTAAACACTTGCTCTGGCCACCAAACTCCTTAGACATGAACATTATTGAGCATATCTGGGATGCGTTGCAACGTGCTCTTTAGAAGAGATCTCGACTCCTTCGTACTCTTACGGATTTATGTACAGCTCTGCAGGATTCATGGTGTCGGTTCCCTCCACGACTACTTCAGACATTAGTCGAGTCTAGGCAACGTCGTGTTGCGGCACTTCTGCGTGCATATATAAGACAGAGTGTCTTCGAAAAAATGGTTCTTGATTTGTCGTTTAGCGATCATGGGAAAAAGACACAAAACTGAAATCACGTATGCAAATCCCGACCACTTTCGACTGGTTCTCTATATTACATTAACAACGTAGGACGTCCGCTCTCTTAACAGCAGTAATTACGCTTACAGTGTATCTCTAGAGAGATTTCCAATCTTTATTACATTAACCGATGCTCACGCTGAAGTCACAAATAGACCCCAACATAAAATCGCAAAGGCACTATTCCTAAGTGCTTGCTTTCTGTTCCACAACCATAATACACCAACGCAAAGCCACCATTCCCTCAGTGCGTGGTATAATCCACCTCACAACTTCAAATAATGACTTTACGTCTCTCCTGTTTCACAAACCAACGGAAAATTTCCAACTAAATGAGACACCGTATGCCTACATACATTTGGCTATCGAGCAACCCAACTACTGCGTCCGCACAAAATTAATAAACAGGAGAAATTAGTCTCAGAATTCAATTAATCGTACTACTACTCACAAAATTCTACACTTTATCACAAATTTGTGTTCTGCTTTTCCTTGCAAAGGGCGAATTTAAGCTTCACCCAAATCGTCGAAACAATTACTTTCTCCAACAAGCTGATAACGTTTTCAAAGTACTACCTAAACGGCTTAAGAGTTGCTTTGAGCTCCCCCGAGTGTAAATCTCGTTACAGACTAACTTTCTACGAACCTCGCATCGCAACTCGCTTTTCGAGACGAGCCCTTGAGACCATCTCGTGAGATTAACTCTTGAGTGACTAACTAAAACTGTTAAGGGATAAGCCAAAACCGATTTACGGTGAACAAACATATCACGCTAATTCTCTCTTTAGCAATAGGTGTTTCTTCTTAGCAGCCGTGGTGTGATTTTGTAGACACCAGCTACTCCGTAGCTTTAACCTTTGCCGCACGGCGACTCTGCGACTCTGCAGTTGGCTGGGAGTAATAAACTCGCCGACTTGGTTGGGATCTGCTTTTCACGTACATCGGGTGACAAAATCTACAACACACACACACACCTATAAGAAAACTTTACCCATTAATAAACTCTCGTCTCTTCCAACAAACAATCCTAGAACACAAAAATATATTTGCAATATTAACTCCAGAACATAAAACTGTATAACAGGCATACATTATGTAACCACATGGAATATTATACTTTGTAACTATGGGGAATTTACAGAGATTCTTTCTGTTCCATTTCTTAAGAGAAGATACTTCTTAAAATAAACCACTTGTTCATCTCATTGTTATGAATTTACAAAAATCACTGGCACGATATGAATCGATACGGCTGCACTTCTCTGACACAAGTTAGGCTGCCATGTTAAAGTTTCTTTCATTTGCAGCACTACTGGCAGGAATGACAGGACTTAGAGAGCTTTGGGCTGTGGGCTCTCAGCAAAATTACGCGTTCTTAAAGTCGTCACCTGGATCACCTTGTTGAAACATCCCTGTCCTGTATAAAATAATAAATACTTTCAGATTTGAAGTGTCAGTTGAGCTCTTTAGCATACCCCTGTATGTCTGCTCCCTGGTAACCTGCAGGGAAGGAAGTTCCCCATAAGATCACACAAATTTAATAATAAACAGTGTCACAAGAAGAAAGAATGTCGCAGAACAGGAACGTCTTATCACAGGAAAACTACTAGAGGTGGCCCAGTCAAGCACGAAAGTACGGGTACCACACCACACATGGATACACCAATGAAGCCGATCATCTAAATTATAAAAGAAACTAGCCATCACTATAGCAATATGGTTTATTACCATAAAGCAACAAACAGTGAATCACCCACTGACATAAGTACGCTAACATTTAACATGTAGGCAAAGGTTTGTAAATGTGAAATCTAAGCTGTGCACGGGTGGATGAGCACATGAAACCATAACATGAAACTATAGTGTGGATATGACCAACGACGGTGAGAACGGTTAGTGGTTAAAGAAGGAACCTGGATATATAAGAATGCAGATGATATTACCATATGGTGCGAGTATGGAAGATGGTGAAAGTAACAGCTGGAAATTCTGAGTCCATCTCATCCTCTGAACTCAGTACTAATATGGAGACGTCCCTCTCTGTGACGTATTGGCAGCAAATGGGTACTCTCTTCAGTGTGTGCAGCAAGTGTTGTCTGACATAACGCTTCGCAACTCAGTTATTGCTGACAGTGGGTGAATCTCGCCAGCCAACTACAGCACACTTTATAAATAAGTTTAACGATCTTCTACTCGCGCAGATTTGGTCATGATTAACCAATGATCATCTGAAACAGAGAGGAAGGCAGAAAACCTCTCCCAATACATTACAGATTTACGCTGAAGCGCCAAAGAAAGTGGTGTAGGCGTGAGTATTGAAATACAGATATATGTAAACAGGCAGAATACGGCGCTGAGGTCGGCAACGGCTATATAAGACAACTAGCGCCTGGCACAGTTGTTAGATCGGCTGCTCCTGCTACAATGACAGGTTATCAAGATTTAAGTGGGTTTGAATGTGGATTTATACTTGGCGCACGAGCGACGGGATGCAGCATCTCCGAGGTAGCGATGAAGTGGGGATTTTCCCGTACGACCATTTCATGATTATATTATGAATATCAGGAATCCGGTAAAACATCAAATCTCCGACATCGCTGCTGCCGGAAAAAGATCCTGCAAGAACGGAACTAACGACGAGTGAAAGGAATCGTTCAAAGTGACAGAAGCGCAAACCTTCCTCAAATTGCTGCAGATTTAAAAGCTGGGCCGTTAACAAGTGTCAGCGTGTGAACCACGCAGCGAAACATCATCGATATGGGCTTTCGGAGCCGAAGACCCACTCGCGTATCCTAGATGACTGCACGACTCAAAGCTTTACGCCTCGCCTGAGCACGTCAACACGGACATTGGACTGTTGATGACTGGAAACATGTTGCCTAATCTGACGAGTTTCGTTTCAAATTGTATCGAGCGGATGGACGTGTACTGGTATGGAGACAGTCTCATGAATCCATGGGACTGTTCAAGTTGGTGGAGGCTCTGTAGTGGTTGGGGCGTTTGCAGTTGGAATGATATAGGACACCTGATACGTCTAGATACGACTCTGACAGGTGACATCTACCTAAGCATCCTGTCTGATCACCTGCATCCATTCATGTCCGTTGTTCATTCCGATGGACTTGAGCAATTCCAGTAGGACAATGCGACACTGTACACGTCCAAAATTGCTACAGAGTGGCTCCAGGACACTTTTGGGTTTAACACTTCCGCTGGCCACCAGACTCCACAGTCATGAACATTATTGAACACATCTGCCTTGCAACGCGCTTTTCAAAAGAGTTTTCCACCCCATCGTACTCTTACGGATTTCTAGAGAGCCCTGCAAGATGCATGGCGTCGGTTCCCTCCAGCACTACTTCAGGCATTAATCGAGTCCGTGCCACGCCGTGTTGCGGCGCTTCTGCGTGCTCTAAGGGGCAAGTGTATCACTTTCTGTTGCTCTTCAGCGTATATCCCAGGCAGTCACAGCGCATACACATAGACAACATGTGGGTAATCGTCCTTTCTACAGCAACAATTATTGTGAAAATGGGAAATTTGTGGTAAGATCTTATGGGACCAAGCTGCTGAGGTCATCGGTCCCTTAGCTTGCCACTACTTAATCTAACTTAAACTACCTTATACTAAGGACAACACACACATCAATGCCCGAGGGAGGACTCGAACCTCCGACGAGGAGAACCGCGCAGACCTTGACAAGGCGCCCCAGATCGCGGTGCTACCCCGCACGAAAACTTTTGAATAACCATTAGTAAGATTTGAAATGAAAATTATTTCATGCTGTGAACGCGAGAAATGGGCGGTCTTAGGATTCCCCCATTCTAGCAGCTACATCTGGCTACTTTTCCAAACACATTTCATCAGATGTCTCGTACGATAGATTTTTACAGCAGATATGCTGCCCCAAGGCACCTGCTGTAATGAGATGGGTGCTGCAGGGCATAAAACCTTACACTCCTCTCTCACTCATTTGTCATGCTACTCGTTCCTTCCTGCAATAGTGAGCTCAAACTCCCTACATGCTTACAGGACTGTCATCGATCCTGGTGACCTGATGTCGACTTCAATATCAAATATCTTCAGCGCTTCCGAAGCATCTGGAATATCGGGAAGCTGCATCCATCTCGTTCGGCCGTAAGAAAAAAACCTAAACTCATTTCAGAAGATCACTCTGTTCCGCTAACAATTAGGCCTTACACATGACTGCTTGATGTTTAAGATTAATTCTAAGGGATAAACGTCGACTGTAGTAACAAACACGTCCTCCAATGACAAAAACACGAACAACCAAAGAACTTTATGAGCTTAACTACCTGTTGTGTAGCCTTAGATTTTCAAGTGTGGAGACTTTCCGCTTCACCACAATTCTGGCGAACAGTCGTCTTGACCGTAAAACGACCGAAGAATTTGCGACACAGATATTGGTGCTTGCCTGACAAACGATGTGTTTTCAACCAACAAACAACTTAAAATCCCTTATGCTCCACCTTTGGCGCTCTTTACTCTTATGAGCTGGTCCCTTAATCCGGTCACCAATGACACTATTTCTTGGTGCCTCTTCTTGCACACATTATGTTACTTGTGACTGGACAAAAGATTTCGTGTGCCGCCACGGACTTTGATTCGCTTCAACATATTAACTTAGCGGTCTGTAAGTATTAAATACTTGATGAATGGTTATAAATTTATGTATGTTCTGCAACTAAATACTCTGTGTGAGCAACTATTGTGAAAAGTGAGCTTTCGATTGCGTTTGACAGAACGAACAAATTGCGGCAAAGTGTCTCCTCGCACCGGCGGCAGCAGACGTCAGCTGTCCGAGCAAGAGATATCATCACATCGAGCTGGCCGCTACTCAACGAGACGAATGCCGCCAAGGAAGTTACATTTAATTGTTATAAGCAATGGAATTGTGAACTGATTGTCTAAATTGGTTCACCTTTGGTTTTAGGAATTTAGAAGTTCACTTCTGTTTTGAATCTTGACAGGGAAGCTTACGCTAGAGCCAGTAGGTGCAAGCTCTAATTACTTATTGCGTCTAACAATCACCGGGAAAAACGATAGATCGCGGTTATAGGTGGGACCGCGACTTATAAATTTTGTGAGAATATCGTCAAGAAGTTTTATTGAATTATTGACTTAGTGTTCGGTCGGTGCTGTAGATCACAACTTAGTGCGACCGAATTGTTAGACGTGTTTAGCAGTGTATTGCCCCTCGAGAGAAGATAGGGTTCGTTAAAGTAATTGATTTGAGTTTATTCTGGATCGTAGCGCTGGAGATATTTTTACTGCGATCGTATATGTGGTTGAATTGTTTAACTGACTCTGCAACAGCGTGGATAAAGTTAATTAGTGAACACTTCGTGTAAGAAGTGACAGGCTAGCGTGCCGTTATGAAGTTACGCTCTAATTTTGATGAAACTGTGTTCCATATTTGGAGAAAGTGATGTCTGAAAGTGTTAGTCACACATCGAACTGGACTTAGAGTGCGATTCGTGATATTCCTTACGTTCACAAGGCTCTAGAAGTCGTTGTGGTTAAAGTTGGTGAATGTTATATTCAAGCACGCTCTAAGGTAATTGGGAGGTTACGGTATTGCTGTGATTTTGGACGCCCAGTCTATGGTGATTAAGTGTTTTGCCGTTTATGTTGATGTATACTTTGAATACGCACTACAGGATTAGTGGCGTAATAATTGTGGTTTTGTGTACCATTGAGTTTCAGTCTGAAATGGTGTTCTATAAAGCCATGAACCAGGATATGCACGACTTATGTAAAGGAGGGCACAGTTATTCTTGCCCGTAAATTTTGTGACCCTAATCTTTGAAGACAGAATTCGTCCGTAGGTGACGAGTGGCAAATTTAACTTAGGGACTGTTTGAAGGAACGCAATTGCCAACACCTGAAGTGGTTGCTGCATTAAAGTTAGCACAATAGTGGTGGTGGCACTATGGATTTTTGTTTACGTTTTTGTTTTGTCTGTCCTATCACGATTTGTGTGGGGCTTAGATTTTTTGAAAGTCACTCGTTCATATGAAAGTTGTATGTGATATACCAATTTGATTCCAGTAAAGAAAAGTCAAATTTGATTTTCAGTTCGGATTCTAATTTTACAGTGGAAAGGATTTATTTCCCACTGAAAGGTACCCAAATGGCGTAAACAGTAAAGAGCTGCAGTGCGGCAAAGAAGTTAAATCCAGTCTTGCAAAGATAAGTCTGTTATTCCAGGTCTGGAAGAGGTAGACTCAATGAATTAACGTCTTATTGAAATTTTATTACGATTTAAAATCAATAATTAGAGAAAAAGGATTTAATTAGGTATCATTTAAGAAAAGACAGAGATATTAACTTATATATTCACTTAACGTTTATTTCAAGGATTTAAAGAGAAAGAAATAAGGGAAATGGACAATAAGAAATAACGTTTACAGACCGTAAGAGAGTTAACAGTATCGCAGAGATAGCTATCGCTATATCGCTGGTTTGCAATGAATTTAAATTGTGAAAAATAACTCCATAGTCGGAGCAAGTTACAGGTCATAAAATACGCAATTTTACTGAGAGTTGAACTCTTGTCGTTAAGGCTCATCGAACGAACGTATTTATGTTTCAGCTAACGTGCAGTGTGCACAAGATTTAAACAGATCCTAATTACCATAACGGAAAGTACTAATACTCAAATGTGTTGACCATTCACCACTTCAAAACACTGAAATACTATTGACAAGTGTAGTATTAACAGAGTGTTTACGATGTAACGGGGGCATGTAACCTGTGTACTTCTGTTTTAATCGGATGCGTGGTTTGTGCACAGTTCCTATTAAATTCAAACGATTATACATCTTGGAGTAAAATTTGACGATTTATACAAGTATTGGGACGAGATGTGTTTAGGCTTGAAGGCAGAGCTAGTGTCAGTACACAGATTAGTCACGTCTCGCCACGCCACTCTACATAGTGGCATAACACAGTGCATACTGTGTTTCTTCCCTGAGTCTGTCAGATGGTGACTTGTTCTTAAGCACAAGGATCGGAACCATCCTGGTAGATCCAAGGGGGAGATTATTTATGACCTTTTGAAAGACTTGGACATACAAATCCCACCTCCGATGTTGTTTGTTTTAATAGATCCGGTACAGCTTTACTAGTTCCTTGATAAGAATCTCTGCCGGATTCAAACTATAGTGAAAGCGGGTCGTGAATACTGAGGTGATTCTCTTTCACTGCAGCATTTCTTTTCACCTCTACATCTGAAATTGCCTCCCATTCTCCGATATAATATTTTCTACGTGACTGACTTCCTAAAGAAAACTGTTCACGAACGCCTTAGCCACTGACCGTGTCCTCACAAATCTCGAAGGGGAAACGTGAGTATATAGACGTGAGGATGACTGGCACCAGGATGTATCGAAACCTATGTTCTGTACAAGCCACTGGTCAAAAGAAGTCAACTGCGGCTAATTCTTTTAGCCTGGGTGGTTCGGTAGGGTACAATTCGATCTTGTGTGACTCCACAGGAGGTTTCGTCAACTGGCGAGCCTTGCACAATGCAAGAACTGTGTATCATTTTCTCCATGTTATAAAAATTCGCTGATTCCCTTAATTTCTGAAAACACTTTATTGAACCTTGAACCGAAGTGTGCATGACCTAGGTGCACATACCACACGAGTTTGTTTACGAATTTCTCTGATATGCACAGCACCCACTTATCACTAAAAAAAAAAAAAAAAAAAAAAAAAAAGAAGGCTCTGAGCACTATTGGGAGGTCATTTCGCACCTACCGTATTTACCTGTTCTTGCGCCCTCAGATTTTTACCTTTTCCGCTCTCTATTGAACAGCCTTCAAGGAATTTCCTTCCGGAAGAAAACGCTCTCCGTACATGTATCGACGAGTTCTGCGCCTGAAAACCACTTGATTTCTACAGTCTGGAATTCAAAAGTTACCCTAACGTTAGCAGACTTGTAAGTAGTGAAGGAAAATATATTGTTGATGTTTCAGGTCCCTGTTACGTGTATCTGTCGTGTTTATAACAGTTTTAGAAAAACGCTGCGAACTTATGCACCAACCCAATACGTACCCTGTCACACAGGCCACTAGATAAAACCTGTTACACAAAAAATGGTTCAAATGGCTCTGAGCACTATGGTACTTAACATCTGAGGTCATCAGTCCCCTAGAACTTAGAACTACTTAAACCTAACTAACCTAAGGACATCACACACATTCATGCCCGAGGCTGGATTTGAACCTGCGACTGTAGCGCCTAGAACCGCACGGCCACTCCGGCCGGCTTTTCTTCGCAATAAATCGTTTATAGTTGTTTATGAGACCAAGATACGTTCGTACTTGGCGCTTCGTCCTCAGAACAGGATACTCCCTTATTGCTGTTAACTTATTGGTGTGTGGTCGAATTCTCAATGGACAGATAACGTGTCCGAGAAATTCCACCTCAGAGTAACTGAAGTCCGACTGAGAGAGATTTTTTGTAACACTATTTATTTTAAAGACTTGAAGCAATTGCTGTAGCGTTTCATTATGAGTCTCCCACAATTTTCCTTCAATTAGTACATCTTCTACGTAGACAGTGATCTTTCCCTTCAGATCGGCGCGAATAAACTGGTCCAGAGCCCTCATAAAGGCTACAGATGATACGTTGAGCCCGAAAGGGAACTTAGGGAATTGATAACAGCAACTAAATCATAAAAAGGATGTATACCTCCAGCTTTCACGGTGAAGTTTGATTTGTCAGTAACTGGGCCTGATATTCACTGAAGATACCACTCTCACTCCATGAAAGCGCTGCAGTAGCCCTTCACTGGTCTCAGGTAGGTCTGTCTCTGTCTCAATGATGTCATTTATTTTTTGCGTAGCTGCAAGCAGCTGCTTTGCGTCTCTTGACCTTGTGGTACAGCTGCACAACATGTCCTGACCAGGCGACAGCAAATCCAGCGCGTGCGGCATGTACCACTTCTTGTCTTTAACTGACCTCATTCGGTCCTCTACCTCTGCGAAAGGCTGTACTTTTTGGTGCACTTTCCAGCCAATCACAACTCTAGGTTCTGGGTGCAACATGTCGGCCCAGTCGGCCCCCATACAAAGCACGCCATTCCTTTTTCACCCATTTTAACGGCAGACTCTCTCGAGAGTTCTCGAAACTTTTCGAATCGAAACGCACCCCTACGAATTCGGCGGAAATGATCGTTCCATCTACGTGCCCCAAGTTACATATGCCATTATATCATCTACATCTACATGGATATTCTGAAAGAACGAACACCTATATCTTTGCGTAAGAGCTCTGATTTCCCTTATTTTATTGTGGTGATCGTTTCTCCCTATGTAGGCCGGTGTCAAGAAAATATTTTCGCATTCGCAGGAGAAAGTTGGTGATTGAAATTTCGTGAGAAGATTCCGTCGCAATGAAAAACGCCTTTCTTTTAATGATGTCCAGCCCAAATCCTGTATCATTTCAGTGACACTCTCTCTTATACTTCGCGATAATACAAAAAGTGCTACTCCTCTTTGAACTTTTTCGAAGTACTCCGTCAGTCCTATCTGGTAAGGATCCCACACCGCGCAGCAGTCTAAAAGAGGACGGACAAGCGTAGTGTAGGCAGTCTCCTTAGTAGATCTGTTACATTTTCTAAGTGTCCTACCAATAAAACGCAGTCTTTTGTTAGCCTTCCCCACAACATTTTCTATGAGTTCCTTCCAATTTAAGTTGTTCGCAATTGTAATTCGTAGGTATTTAGTTGGATTTACGGCCTTTAGATTTGACTGATTTATCGTGTAACCGAAGTTTAACGAATTCCTTCTAGCACTCATGTGGATGACCTCACACTTTTCGTTAGTTAGGGTCAACTGCCAATCTGCGCATCATTCAGATATCTCCATTTTTGTTCTTCGACTTCTCCCCCTCGTATTGTCCTGTGCAATCCGACGGTTGAGCTTTCCGCTTGCAGGGAGCAGAAAATTCTTCTTAGCCCAGCATCAAAATAAGAGAATGGATTGCATGCACGACAGGGAGTGTTCATGAAATAGACGCTGCTGGTCATACTGAGAAAATCAGGATTAAGTAAAACACATACCCCGCAGGTCACTTTCTATAGGCACTTGTCCGAGTAGAAAATAATAAATATGGCATATGAAAATGTTAAAATATCATATCTAGTTGACAGGCTATACTCCACTGAGAGATATACTCAAGTAAATGGACACTTTTACCGTGTATAAATTCATGTGCTCATCAGTGGCAAAGTCTGCAACTGTTAACCCCATAAGTATAAAATACATAGAAGTGAAATTTGCAGACCGAATACCCGTGTATTCTGTTGCTCCTATGGGGCAGAAACCTATACATGGTGAGATTGAGGCATATAGGAAACAATTATTTGCAAAAAAAAAAAAAAAAAAAAAAAAAAAAAAAAAAAAAAAAAAAAAAAAAAGCAATCAAAAAGGACTAATTTTGTGATGATTATAAGCCTTAATATTATGACCACCGATCTACTATCGATATAAACATGTCCAGGCGATAGCAGCATTACCTGGCAAGGAATGACTGCTAGGCAGACCCAATTTTGTTGCACAATTGTTTCATGCAAATAAAAAACGCTGAAGTGACTGAGGTAACATTCAGACGCCAGAAAAACTGGACGGAGGCTTCCTGTCTTTTGTTGTCATCGATGATCTTTTATCAAGAGGCTGAGTACCAGGATGGTTCCTGTCATAGACGAATGACATCGCCTGTCCCATTCCTTTAGGTTCCAACTCTCCTGGTGATCGTCTGCCGCAAAATCTGTCCGCTCCTGCAATCCCGCACCTCACGAACTAGAACACCTGTTCTCAGTACTACGAGAGAACATTAACTAGCTATGAATTGTGATTATTTTGTGTTTTGTTACCATAACTTCATGTTGTTCACAATCCGTACAAAACTGAAAAACACTAAAGGTAATAACGAAACATTCAAAGAACTTGTAGCACAAAAAAAATAAGGAACTGATAGTAAGAATTATAAACTGCGATGTGCAATTGATTGTACTGCGCCACTGATTATAAAATATTCTCAAAAACCAACTCTGATCAGTGGTTTCAGATTTTTCCATACTTCATAGTAAACAGTCACTCTTACTGTTTGCAGATGTCTTGTGTCTTGTCTGAAAGGTGCCCAACAAAAATTTAATAATTGTTTTATCTATTTAACTAATCACACTAGAAAATAACACTGTCTACCGCAGTTATTTGGAACGATGACACAAAGGTGGATCCTTGATAACCATCCACTAAGAAGCACTTGTTGAACAATACAACTACCTTCAAACTAAGGGCAATTATGATGCTGTAAACAATACATATACACTCTCTGTCTAAAAAAACGCTTGATAGTGCTGTTGAATGGCTATTCGAAGTTGTTCCAACACTTATCGCAGCCATTCAATGGGCGATGTAATAAATTAAATTTTGTCGTTAACTTAAGTAGCTGTAATAAGAAATATGTATGTCCTTGAACTCAGTGTTTTAGATTAGATGGGATGAGTACGTTGTTATTTTGCATGAAAACAAAGGAAGTGCTTTATAGTTCTTCTTGCAACTTGTTCCTTCTTGTGTCTTGATGACTTAGGTCTGAGATAATTGTGAATAATAACGTCACCATTAATTTAAAATTACTTATTATTTTATTCAATATTTACTTAACCATCGTGTATTGTCTTACAGGTTAATTCTATATCACAGCAGCTTAGTTCCTCTGGGACGCGAAAGTTTAATGATATGAACATTACGCACCATCAGCGTGCTGTCATACGCGTATCTGCATCGCATCTCTTAGAACCTGCAGGCTAAACAGTTTGTTATTTGAAGTTCGATTATTCTCACTGCACACGGCTACATACACTATCGCATTGCGCTGCACTTTAACATCGCAACCATCACCCATCTTACAGTTTTCCTACAGCGATCTCTGCACCTCCATTATAACGGGAAATTAAAAAGGTAACAAGACGCAGAATCACGTTCAGTGTGGACGCTTGTTTGGATTCTATCTTAACTGGAAACTAAACATGGTCACTTTCACTTCCACTTTACCGTTTGTGGCTCGTTTTCCTCTCAGAATAATTAGCATGCTGAGGTAAAAATTAAATCTAGCG
Source organism: Schistocerca piceifrons (assembly GCF_021461385.2). Taxonomy (NCBI): domain Eukaryota; kingdom Metazoa; phylum Arthropoda; class Insecta; order Orthoptera; family Acrididae; genus Schistocerca; species Schistocerca piceifrons. The sequence goes on from NC_060141.1 coordinate 575,216,926, forward strand.
TTCCATCTTCTTTCTGAACCCTCTATATTTTTTTTAAAGAGCCGCAAGCGGAATTCAATTTAGATTCACAATTTGTGGATAGAAGTCCGTAATTTCTGAATAACAGCTATGGATCGTCAAGCAGCGCCTGTTCCTTCAGATGAGCATATATATATCCGAAGAAACATAGTATAATGTGATTTTTATACACAGGCATTGTACAGTAAAACAACTAGTGTTAAATGCCTTCACAGGTTACAACGATAATCATAGTGACTGTTCCTCACTGCAGCGGGAATCACATAATGTGTGAACGAGCATATAGAAATCTGATCTAGTGTGACATATGGGGTTTTCACTCAGCCGGGTAGCCATGCACAGATAGCCAAAGCGGTTAAGGTTACCACTTGCGATAAGCGGGAAATCCGGGCTCGAGTCCTAGTCAGCGAGTGTCTTCTTGTCGGAAATATTCGGACGACGTTGTAGTTTTGGGTCGTACATCAGACGAATATCTTTCGAATCTCGCTAGAGTGTATCAAGTTCCCGTAGGTGCCAGGTTAATGTGTAATAAAGCCAAGTGCTCCTTCTTTCAGACTGAGAGTAAATATTTGGGACACCTTAACAGCTGAGACGGGTGTTACGATTAATCAAGGAAACCTACCAGTTGGGAAACGGGGCCAAAATTAGTTAGTTACTGTCGAGTTGCAATTTACAATTTCTTTATTGATTACTTCAACCATTAAAAGTCATTTCTTTATCACTTAACCAGGAACAGATCAAATAAAGCTAGTAGGCATGAGAGCCTTTTCAAAACAATTTATCTTACAGTTAACGGGCAAGCCATTTTACTTAAAACCGACTTTGATAAAACATTTGATAACAAATCAAAATTTTCCAAGTAATGAAATTAAAAACTTTACTTGACCGTTAACAGCCAAGCCATTTTACTTAAAACAGACTTTGATAAAGCATTTAATAACAAAATTACAGCTTTCCAAGTAATGAAACTAAAAAAACCATCAGTTTGCATACAGTTTCGCTACCGAACATGTAGGGAGCCAACTTTTCTTAAACTTTGGCACAACAAGATATTAAATTACAAGGGCTCGCTAACAGGGAGGCAGAACTATCATTTTCAAAGGATGCCAAGTAGATTAAAACAATCAAAGTAAAGATACAGTCATTCACCTTTTACAATAACTAACAATTTTAAAGCCACGTAATTTTAAAAACCCACCAATGAAAGGCAAACTTAACCTTTTTAAACAGTGGCCAAAATGAGAGTAAAATACAACCATTTAACATTTTACAATAACTAACAACTTTAATATCGTGTCCTGCCACCAAAATGTCCTGGGATAGAAATAATTAAGCTACCGGGTGTAAGGGCGACCACAATTGTCTCCCGAAGGATGCTCAGGCTAAAAGCGGACTAACAGACCCACAACGCCTCACATACAGCAATCACATCGACCTCACGCGAGGCCAAGGGAGGAGGAGGAGTAATCAAATCAGGAACCATAATCCCTGCCCAAAAATGCGCTTCCTCCCGGGCAGTACTAATAATAAGCCAAAAGATCACTGTCTATAATTACACCGGCGACAGGGACAGGAAATCCGAACGCAGGAGGCCACAAGGCAGAAAAGACGCTGGTTGCACAAACCAAAATTCTTCAATTAACATCTAAACCTTTAACCAACTTAACTTGCAGTTTATCAGAGAAACAGCAGGTGAACTCCGATGCAAAGGTTTCTCACACTCGACCGTGTACACGTCGCTAGCGTACCCAACCGGGCACAGTCACGCAGCCACGCGCTCTGTCACCGGAGCCCTCGTCTTCTCTGCACCCACAGCAGCGAAAAAATCCCTTCTCAGGTTAGGCGAGTTACTAGTCCATCATTCCCGCCTGCAGACGGAAAATTTAAAGACATCCGTTGCCGCTCCCACGAAGTAGTGACTCGGAACCACAGCCGTGGTCCCCGGGTGTTCACAACAAGAGCTTACAACCTTGTCCCGTCAACTCGTCCCAGTCGTCTGGCACCGCCAGGATAGACCACGCGGCTTCTCGGAACAACAGGCAACTCTCCACCGCCACGCCACGCCGCGGTCTCATCGAACAACATACTCTAATTCCAGATTTCAAAAACCGACCGACCGACTCGTCACCGCTAGACAACCAACCGGCCATCCTCACAACAATCTTATTCCCTTACACAAGGCTAACAGGAACCAACGACTCGAAGATCGATAGGACCAGACACGCCGCCAGAGGGGAAACTCAACAGAATCGTACGCACCATAACGATAAATATGAAAGAATCAATTAACGATGGAATGGAAGGACTCAGAACAATCTTTGCAGAGATATATGTTGAGAGCCGACACACGGCTCATCAGCAGTCAGCTTATACACCCTTTGCAGTCACACTTAACTGCCATCAGAGACATCCCTGCTCCTCAGAACGTCAGTGACCTCCAGGTTCTCTTGGTTTTTTTTTCTTTTTGAGTCATCAGTCTCCTGACTGGTTTGATGCGACCCGCCACGAATTCCTTGCGCCATCTTCTTCATCTCAGAGTAGTTCTTGCAACCTACCTTCTCAATTATTTGTCGGATGTATTCCACTCGCTGTCTTCTTCTGCAGTTTTCACCATCTACAACTCCCTCTAATAACATGGAAGTCATTCCCAGACGTCTCAACAGATGTCCTATCATCCTGTCCCTTCTCCTTGTCAGTGTTTTCCACATATTCCTTTCCTCTCCGATTCTGCGCAGAACCTCCTCATTCCTTACCTTATCAGTCCACATAATTTTCAACATTCGTCTGTAGCAACACATCTCAAGTGCTTCGATTCTCTTCTGTTCAGGGTTTCCCAGAGTCTCGCCGAAACACCGAAGCGAAACACCGAAGCGGTGGAAAAAGACGCTAGTTATTCCTGTTTTCAAAACAGTCGTCGGACATAATGCAGATACATACAGGTCTATAACTTTGACACCACTGTGTTTTATACTCATGTGTCATATATTTCGGTGCAGCACATCAGAGACTACCGCAAGACGTGTGTAGTAAGTCGCCCTTGACCGCTGTAAGGTTTCTCGTAGCAAACGAAAGTGTAATGGGAAGAAACACAACTGTAGCAGACTATCATAGGGACAGGTGACAATCAGGCAGGCGATTTCAGAAGAAATGCGAAAGATTTGATTAAATGTTTCTCATCGATTATGAAATAGTCTCACCTCTTTTTGTCTCCGTCACTTTTGCATTGTCTGTTGACACCAGTTATTAACTTCTCCCATCGACAGTTATGAAATTTTAACTGTGATCCTCTAAAATTGACCATTGGTTTCGCCTTCCTGTGTTTGCTGTATAAGAAAACCATCCTCGACTTCCGTGTCCCAGAACATTTCCACTGCTTAAATTCTTTTTGTTTCATGCGCCAGACAGAGTATGCGAAATCTGGGTAAATGGCCATGACAAAAGAAATCACTTTTATCTGCAAAAAGTACCGCCTTTAGACATCCCTTCCCCCTTCCCTCCGTGTCTAAATGTTCTTGATAGTGGAGTCCACAGCTAGACAAGTTAGTGATTTTCAGCCGGTCGGAAAAGATGCCAGCATTTCTAACACAGTCCGAATCATGGGAAATTAGCAATTTTTTTACGTCATGGGAAAGTTTCGTAATTCAATGATGTATTTTCATTACAAACCTTCTTTTCTTACGGGGTATGTTTTCAGGTAATAAACTGCGACCTCCACGTTTCGCTGAACCAATTTTCAGAGCAATTACGATAACTGGTGAAATTTTATAAACCTAGAGTAATATTCTTGAGTGCTCAGTGTTGACAGAAACATAGTACCTCGAGATGTCCTAGATGATACTCAAGTGTGACAAGAATTTTTGTCCTCATACCATGGGCTTATAAGTTAATTGGGCAAAGAAGTTGTTATCCCTGTGCAGACGCACAGCTGAATTGTTAAGCCTTTACAGATGGCACAAAATCGAGTCATGTGCTTAGCCATGCGAGCACTGCTTCTGTGTCAACCTAAGGCAGTGGCGATCCGTGAGTCCTTCATGTTTGAAGCGGACATTATACGTAGATATGGACGTGACAGAGCGACAAAAAAGAGGCCCATGGCCATATTGTGTGTAAAGTTGCCCGACTTGTTGGTATTTCGCGGTGGAGTCTACAACGTGTTTACAAGCTGTGGTGTAACACACATGGCAAGGAGACACGACGTAAGAATTGTGGTCGGAAAGAGATTCTCACTCAGAGGGGCTTGAGACGTGTTTCATGGCTTGTAAAGCGAACTCGCTTCCAAACGCGACAGGAATTAATAAGGCAGTGATTGAATGTCCTTACCAACCGATTATAGAGAGAACATTGCGACCGGAAGTGCATGAAATGAACAGTTGGAGTCGGTGTGCATGAAATGAACAGTTGGAGTCTGCCACCATACAAGAGATCATGTATTTCTAGATGACAACAGCAAAGTTGATCGCTCTGGAAGATTTTTGACTTATTTTCAGAACAACCCCCAACCTACTACATCTCGACTGGTCTGAAGTATCACCTGACTTGAATCCCACCGAAAATCTGTGGGAAGTCTTGGAACACCCGGTAAAACGCCGACGTAGACATCCCCGCAATTTGGTGGAATTGTTAGTTGTTTAGTTACTCGTACATGTTCCAAATATTATTTGAAAGATTCTTTCATCGAAACGAGTCAGCTTACAGGATATGTGTAAATGATTAGTGTTAACATTATTATTTTTAGTACTGATGATGCAACTACGTTTTTTTACTAGCTACTATTTTTTAAGCAAAAATTCGTTAATGAAACAGAAGGAGTTCTCCAGGAGAAATGATTTTAAATTAGGTTTAAAACTTGCTTCGCTTCCTGCCAGACATTGGGCAAATGATCGTAAATTAATGCTGCTGCATATTGAACTCCTTTCTGAGCCCCTGATAGCTTTAACAATGAATAATGAAGTTCATTTTTCCCTCTAGTGTTGTAGATATGGACATCGCTGTTCTTATAACATTGTACTGGATTATTTATGGCGAACTTCATTAGCGATTATGTTTATCGTGACGGTTCATTTAAAATGCATAGCTCCTTGAAGAGGTACCCATATGACGGCAGTAGGTGGACGCCGCATATTATTGTTATTTTCGCTTTCGTGCTATCAATGCATTTTTTTCTAAGTGACGAGTTTACCACAGAAATTTATTCCGTAAGACGTTATTGAGTGCAACAACGCAAAATATCTCAGGAGGTTGATATGTTTATTTCTAAGATTAGCAAAAGAAAAGCAAGAAACGCAAAAGTAGCTCAACTTAAGCGTTTGAGAAGCTCAATAACTTGCTTCTTCCAGCTCAAGTTTTCATCAATAGGTATACCAAAGATATGGAGAATTCTAACCTATTTACTTACTCTTGCTCATGCGCTACTACATAAGTTGATGGTGTGACTATTTGTTGTACAAAACTGATTGTAGTGTGCTTCTTCAAAATGAGCGAAGAGTCCATTTCCAGAGAACCACTTAATTCTTTGGAAAATATCATTTACCATCTCTTTTGTTGCTTTCTCCACAAAGTGATTTATTATAACACTAGTATTGTCTGCAAAAAGTAGCAATTTTGGCTGTTGAACATTAAGTGGAAGGTCATGTCCATCTATAAGGAATAAGAGTGGCCCAAAAATTGAGCCCTGAGGGTCTCCCTTTCTGGTTTCTTTTTTTTTTTTTTTTTTCTCCAGTCACTAAAATTTTCTTCCTTTCCGACACTATCTCAATTATTCAGCATAACATTGGTTTCTGTTTGTTAAGGATCATACGCACCAGCTGTGTGCAAAGGCATCAGTTCCATTCCATTGCTCGATCAAATTCCCGGCGAGTGGCTTAACCTTGATACGGCGTACTTACAAAGTCTTGTGGGCTCATTTCCTAACCGAATCCAGACGATTATCAAGTCCAGGGGCAGAATTACACGGTATTAAATGTAATGGTTTCTCTAGGCGTTACTAATGCTTTGTCACGGGTGCTTATCTGATACGCATATTGTACTGTCTGCGGTAGCGTCCATGCTGAGTTTTTGAAATCAAAGTTGGGTAACTGTGTCGAAACAGGTACCGATCGATGGAACGACAAGGGGCGAGAGAGAGGCAGTCTTGTGGAACAGATGGCCGCCCCCGCCGCAGGTTTCCAGGAATCCGACGGGAGGGTTGGCGACCGACACGTGCCGCCAGCAGCCGTGGCTAGCCTCACGGGGAATGCGGCCCGGCGGGCAGCAACCTTTTACAAAACGACCTGCGTATACAATACGACCACGATAAAAGTAATTCCCCAATACATTTCTTTCCGAAATAAGTGTATGAACGTCGCGGTCAGAATCTTCCCCTCAGCATTCGAAGACTGAAGGCTTAATACAGTCGACTCTCGATAATTTGGCACTCGATAATTTGAAACTTCCAATAATTTGCAATTTTTCCTGGTCCCTTAAAAAATACTCGATAGTTTTTTAAAATCAGTTTGTTTTGGTCCCCTAGGTAATTTGAAATTTTACTGTTCGCATAACTCACCAATGTAACTCACATTCCTTTGGTCGCAGGTCGTCCTTTTTGTTCCTCTTAAGCCAAGAAACCTTGTTTACCACAGAGTAACCTGCAAAATTCAAGCTCTTGTTGTGATCTTTAGTCCGAAGACTGGTTTGATTAACCTCTCCACGCTGCGCTATCCTCTTCATCTCCGAATAACTACTGCAGCCTACATCCTTCTGAATTTGCTTACTGTATTCATCTCTTGGTCTCCCTCTGCAATTTTTACCCCCTCCCCTCCCCCCCTGCCACACTCACACACACTTCCTTCCGATACTAACCTGGTGAGCCCTTGATATCTCAGGATGTGCCCTGTCAGTCGATGCTTTCTTTTAGTCAAGTTGCGCCACAGATTTCTTGTCTCCCCATTTCTATTCAGTACTTTCTCATTAATTACATGATCTACCCATCTAATCTTCATCATTCTTCTACAGCAACACATTTCAAACCTTCTATTCTCTTCTTGTCTAAACCGTTTACCGTCCATGTTTCACTTCTATACAAAGCTACACTCCATATACACTCCTGGAAATTGAAATAAGAACACCGTGAATTCATTGTCCCAGGAAGGGGAAACTTTATTGACACATTCCTGGGGTCAGATACATCACATGATCACACTGACAGAACCACAGGCACATAGACACAGGCAACAGAGCATGCACAATGTCGGCACTAGTACAGTGTATATCCACCTTTCGCAGCAATGCAGGCTGCTATTCTCCCATGGAGACGATCGTAGAGATGCTGGATGTAGTCCTGTGGAACGGCTTGCCATGCCATTTCCACCTGGCGCCTCAGTTGGACCAGCGTTCGTGCTGGACGTGCAGACCGCGTGAGACGACGCTTGATCCAGTCCCAAACATGCTCAATGGGGAACAGATCCGGAGATCTTGCTGGCCAGGGTAGTTGACTTACACCTTCTAGAGCACGTTGGGTGGCACGGGATACATGCGGACGTGCATTGTCCTGTTGGAACAGCAAGTTCCCTTGCCGGTCTAGGAATGGTAGAACGATGGGTTCGATGACGGTTTGGATGTACCGTGCACTATTCAGTGTCCCCTCGACGATCACCAGTGGTGTACGGCCAGTGTAGGAGATCGCTCCCCACACCATGATGCCGGGTGTTGGCCCTGTATGCCTCGGTCGTATGCAGCCCTGATTGTGGCGCTCACCTGCACGGCGCCAAACACGCATACGACCATCATTGGCACCAAGGCAGAAGCGACTCTCATCGCTGAAGACGACACGTCTCCATTCGTCCCTCCATTCACGCCTGTCGCGACACCACTGGAGGCGGGCTGCACGATGTTGGGGCGTGAGCGGAAGACGGCCTAACGGTGTGCGGGACCGTAGCCCAGCTTCATGGAGACGGTTGCGAATGGTCCTCGCTGATACCCCAGGAGCAACAGTGTCCCTAATTTGCTGGGAAGTGGCGGTGCGGTCCCCTACGGCACTGCGTAGGATCCTACGGTCTTGGCGTGCATCCGTGCGTCGCTGCGGTCCAGTCCCAGGTCGACGGGCACGTGCACCTTCCGCCGACCACTGGCGACAACATCGATGTACTGTGGAGACCTCACGCCCCACGTGTTGAGCAATTCGGCGGTACGTCCACCCGGCCTCCCGCATGCCCACTATACGCCCTCGCTCAAAGTCCGTCAACTGCACATACGGTTCACGTCCACGCTGTCGGGGCATGCTACCAGTGTTAAAGACTGCGATGGAGCTCCGTATGCCACGGCAAACTGGCTGACACTGACGGCGGCGGTGCACAAATGCTGCGCAGCTAGCGCCATTCGACGGCCAACACCGCGGTTCCTGGTGTGTCCGCTGTGCCGTGCGTGTGATCATTGCTTGTACAGCCCTCTCGCAGTGTCCGGAGCAAGTATGGTGGGTCTGACACACCGGTGTCAATGTGTTCTTTTTTCCATTTCTAGGAGTGTACATGCTTTCAGAAATGACTTCCTAACACTTAAGTCTATATTGGTTGTTAAAACATTCCTCTTCTTCAGAAACGCTTTTCTTGCCATTGCTAGTTTACACTTTATATATCCTCTCTACTTCGGCCATCATCAGTTATTTTGCTGCCCAAACAGCAAAACTCATCTACTACTTAAGGGTCTCAGCGTCATCGGATTTAATCCGATTACAGCCACATCCTTGTTTTGCTTCCGTTGAGGTTCATCTTATATACTCCCTTCAAGACACTGTCCATCCTGCTTAGCTGCTCTTCCAAGTCCTTTGCTGGCTCTGACAGACTTACAAAGTCGTCGGCAAACCTCATTGTTTTTATTTCTTCTCCCTGAATTTTAATTCATACTCCAAATTTTTGTTTCCTGTACTGCTGGCTCAATGTACAGATTGAATAACATCAGGGATACGCTACTACCTGTCTCACTCCCTTCTCAACCACTACTTCCGTTTCATTCCGTTCGACTCTTATTACTGCCGCTTGGTTCTGTACAGCCTTTCGCTCCTGTGTTTTACCCCTGTTAACTTCGGTATTTCAAAGATTGTGTTCCAGCCAAAATTGTCAAAAGCTTTCTCTAGGTCTACAAATGCTATAAACGTAAGTTTGCCTTTCCTTAACCTGTCTTCTAAGATAAGTCGTACACTCAGTATTACCTCGCGTGTTCCTATATTTCTCTGGAATTCAAATCAAGCTTCTCAAAGATCAGCTTCTAGCAATTTTTCCATTCTACTGAAAAAGTTCGTTTTAGTATTTGGAATCATGACTTGTTAAACTGATAGTTCGGTAATATTCACACCTGTCAGCACATACTTGTTTTTTGAGAATTGGAGTCATTGCATTCTTCTTTAAGTCTGAGGGTGTTTCACCGGTCTCATATCTTGAACACCAGATGGAATAGTTTTGTCATGGCCGGCTCTCCTACGGCTATCAGTAGTTCTGACGGAATTTCATCTAGCCCCGGGGCTTTGTTTCAATTCTTTGTCAAATCCTTCTCGCAGAGTCATATCACAAAGCGAAAAAGTTTTGTTTTGTTTTTCTGTGTAAAAATCAGCCACACACCATCCAACGAACGTGAATACACGAATTGCTAAGCAACAGCTAAATACACACCAAAATGACTTATTTTCACAAACGCTACCACAACCCCAAGTATATACTGCTGACATACGAAGTTCACCTTTGAGTATTTGTTTACTAACTGCCGCTCACATGGTTGCAGATGATATGATGTTCGCTAAGTAAAAAGACAGCAACAGAAAAAAGAGCATAGAAAATATGTCACAAACAGTGCCAATAATAGCTTAAAACATGCTGTAGCATACAATAAATAAGATAGTATGAAAGTATCAATATAAAACTATATTTCAAAAGACGATTTGTAAAAATGTAATAATGCTTTACTGTGTTTGTACAACCATGCCATTTTCTGCATGTTTTAGATTAAAACACCCCACTGATGATGGTGATATTTGTCGCCGAAACTAGTATTGGATAATAAAGAAATAAACAAATAACAAGGTGTTTGCATCAAGGCGGACTCAATTTGTGATATTACTGTCATATCACCCATCTCATCTTCATCTGCGTCATCTTCCATTTCTATAATACTACCTTCATCTCCTTTGTACAGATTCCCTCTATATACTCCTTCCACCTTTCAGCTTTCCCTTCTTTGCTTAGTACTGGTTTTCCAACACCTCGTGATATTACTCCAGCTACTTCTCTTTTCTTCAAAGGCCTCTTTAGTTACCTTATAGGCGCTATCTATCTTTCCCCTGGTGAAACATGCTTCTAAGTCCTTACATATGCCCTAAATCCATTGCTGCTTAGCCATTTTGCAATTCCTGTCAATCTCTATTTTTAGGCGGTTTTATTCCCTTTCATCTGCGCCATTTCCTCTTTCTTTGTATCTCCTCCTTTCATCAGTTAAAGTGAATACCTTTTGTGTTATCTAATGGTTTCTACTGGGCTTTGCCTTTTTACCTATTCGATCCTCTGCTGCCTTCACTATTTCTTAAAGCTACCCACTCGTCTTCTACTGCCCTACTTTCTCTCGTTCCAGTTAACCTTTGCCTAGTGCTCCCTCTGAAACTCTCCACAACCTATGGTTCTTTCAACTTGTCGAGGTACCATCTCCTTAATTTCCTACCTTTTTGCAATTTCTCTGATTTTAATCTGCCGTTCATAACCTGTAACTTGTGGTCATAGCCAACAGCTGCCCCTGTAAATCTCTTACAATTTAAAATCTGGTTCCGAAACCTCTGTCTTACCGTTATATAATAAATCTAAACCTCCCAGTGCCTTCAGGTCTCTTCCACTTATACAGCCTTCTTTGATTGTTCTTAAACTGTCAGCGATGAATAAATTATGCTCTGTGCAAAATTCTACCAGGCCACTTCCTCTTTCATTCCTTTCACCCAGACCATATCCACGTACTTCTGTTCACTCTCTTCCTTTTATGGCTATCGAATTCCGGTCCCCCATTGCACTAAATTTTTGTCTCCCTTAATTATCTGAATCAAGTTTTTTTATCTCATCCTAAATTTCCTCAGTTTCTTCATCAAGTGTGGAACTATTTGGCATATAAACTTGTACTTCTGTGTTAGGTGTGGGCTTCTTGTCTGTCTTGGCTACAATAATGCGTTCGCTATGTTGTTCATAGTAGCTTACCCGCATTCCTATTTCTTATTCATTATTAAACACGTTCCTGCGTTACCACTATTTGATACTGTGGTTATAGCCCCGTATTCATCTGACCAGCATCTGACCAGAAGCCCTGCTCCTCTTGTCACTGAACTTCACTAATTCCCACTACATCCAACTTCAACCTAACCATTTACTTTTTAAATTTTGTAACCTACCTGCCCGATTAATGGATCTAACTTTCCATGTTCTGATTCGTAGAGTGCCAGTTCTTGTTTCTTCTGATGATGACAGCCTCCTGAGTTGTCCCTGCCCAGGGACCCGAATGGAGGACTGTCTTCCTCCTCAATATTCTACCCAAGAGGGCGCCATCATCATTTATCCATACAGTAATGCCCCCGGGAAAAATTATGGCTGTAATTTCCCCTTGCTTTCAGCAGTTCACAGTACCAGGACAGTAAGGCCGTTTTGGGACTAGTCAGTCAATCATCCAGACTGCTGCCCCTGCAACTACTGAACGGACTGCTGTCCCTCTTCAGGAACCATGCGTTCATCTAGCCTCACAACAGATACCCCTAAATTCTGGTTGCACTTACAGTATGGCTATTTGTATCGCTGAGGCACGCAAGCCCCCTACTGATGACAAGGTCAGTGGTTCAAGTACTTATAAAACAATATAAGAAAAGTTCCTATTGAACTATCACTTTGTCCAAAGATATTCTGACGTTGAACTACCTGAAAATACGCTTGTTTCCTCGTACAATAGCATCAAACTACAACTTTGGTGAGGACCAGTACTCAAATATACGATCCTCTGTCCTCAAACGCGCCATCGGCACGGATGAAATAGGGTAAGTCAGGGTAATATGGTGAATCGGGTGTAATGGCGAATTGCTTTAACTCTTTACTGGTTAAACAGATGTCTCTGTATGTCTGCTTCCCAATAGTCTCTGATCATCTGTGCAGTGTGCACGTGTTGAAAACCAGCTCCATTTTAAAAACCGTAAGTACTTTGTACAAAACTGTTTTCGATGCTAATAATTTTTATATGCTGCATGCATTTGTAGATGTCACTTCAGGTAAGGTAGTCCGCTGGGTATTTTTTGATATATTCTGCCTTCTTACACTGCTTATGTACTACATAACCTAGAAATCGTTGTGTCTAATGTTTGCCGTGCTATTGACCGTTTCACCCATAGCAAATGGGAGAAATGGTGAAAACGGGCAGGGGTGATACGTTGAAGGACTTTTCTTATGTGTAAAGTGTAAAGCTTTTATTTAGGTACATCCCAAGCAGGATTTTTGACAAGTCATGAAATGTTAGCGTTTCCTATCCCATATTCTGTTTCATCCGACGTCTCAATACAATTGTTAATTTAAAAATTAGTTTTTATACATATTTTTTGCGAGTACAGTTTGGTTTGTCAGTGATTAAAAAAGTAAATGTTCTAACTACCGCCATTGTACCAGGCAAAGATGCCTACATTTTACAAAAGACAAAAAGGATCTAGCCTTGCTGATTGGACAGAGGAGCAACTTCACTATGCCGTAAAAGCGGTGCAAAATGGAATGAGCCTGAATATAGCCTCAAAGGTGTTTCACGTTCCATGGTCAACGTTGAAGAGACAATTAGCAAACGGGTGCATTACGAAAAAACCTTTGGGTGGGCCGCCTGTACTAACACAAGAATGTGAGAAAAAGTTGATAAAACATATAATAAAATTACAAAACTTCGGATTTGCACCGACAAGGAAAGAAGTACGTACCATGGCATATAAACTAGCTGAGAAATATAACCAACATCACAAATTTAACCGAGAAAAGGAAATTGCTCGAATGAACTGGCTACATTTATTATTGAAAAGAAATCCAGAACTCTCAATCCGCAAATCGGAAGGAGTTTCACAAGCACGGTCAAGGGGTTTAAGTACGAAAAACGTTTCAGACTATTTTTCATTGCTGCAGAACATCTTGGTAGAGCATTGCCTCCTTGTTATGCCGGGAAATATATTCAACGTAGATGAGTCCGAATTTCAGCTGAATAATAGACCAGGCTACGTGTTGACAGCAAAGGGATCCAAGAGTGTTCCAACGATAACATCCGGTGAAAAGGGTGAAACCATAAATGTAATCGCTTGCTGAAATAGAGAGGGCATGTTTTTACCCCAACGTGTGTTTTGAAGGGAAAAAAGTAAAAGGCCGAGTACAAGGACGGTATGCCGCCGGGTTCCATGATTTTCATGTCACAAAAGTCGACTTACGTAACAACTGATATTTTTCTTCTGTGGATAAGGAACCATTTTGCACCGAGGAAGCCTGAGGGAACAGTCCTGCTTATTTTGGATGGACATAGCTCTCATTGCAGCAGCGTGGATACATTAGAGTTTGCAGTAGAAAAAAACATAATTTGGCTCTGTCTACCCAGACACACCACACACTTTCTGCAGCCGCTAGACAGAGCATTTTTTAAAGCTCTGAAATCCTATTATTACAATGCTTATAATTCATACATTAAAATGATTCCAAATAGAAAAATTTCCAGACTAGTGCTCGGAGGACTGTTTACAAAGGCATGGGTACAAGCAGCTATGACAGAGAATGCAATATCGGGGTTCAGAAGCACAGGAATTATCCCGTTTAATCCTGATGTCATCCCCGAATACTCGTTTTTAACATCAGCTTCAGATCAACATCAGGAAAACAACGAACGACATGAAAACAGACCTGCTTCACCTCGACCAACTTGTTCGCACTGGCAGGAAATACCTATTCCCTCCGAAGAAGCAACTGCAAACGTAGATAACGATCAGGGACTCGAACACATACAAGCTTCACCACAACTGGGCTGTTCGCAACGGGCAAAAAATCCACAGGAAAACATGCAGTCTTGATCAGAAGCAACAGATATGACCTCGACAGTGGCAACAGAAGAATCCCTGGCAAACTCTTGGACAATATTTATCCTAGATAAAGTTGCATCTGCAAGGAAGAAGTCCAGAGCTTTAGCTGAGGTTTTGACTTCTCCAGAAAACATAGACAACCTGCGAAACAGAAAACGACAAAATGAGTCCGTGAAGAGGAGAGCAAATTCTAAAAAGAGGACCAAAGGAGAAACCGTAACCAAAGGAGACACCGTAACCAAAGAGACTACCAAAGGAATTATCAAAAAGAAGCAGCCTAAGAAACGAAAAGTGTCTACCACTGACACCGAATCCGACTCGTCGCTGGATATCCAATTGCAAGACGATGATGACGACGCGAATGATGAAGAGTGTTGTTGTGTAGGGTGCGGTGAACTGTACAGTTGCACTAAAAAGGATGTGGATTGGATCAAATGTATTAGCTGCCAACGTTGGCTGCATGAAGACTCTCCAAAATATGAATCTATGTGTGACGTATGTGGCAAAAAGCCGTATACATGGGTGAAATTGATAAAAATAAGTTTTTTTTTGTAGTGCCTTAAAGAGGATGTGGTACTGTTAATGTGTTACTTATGTATTTTGTGAAAGGAGAATGTTTTTATTTTGTTTAAATAAACAATTCCTTGTCTTCTATGAGGCCCAAATTTTTTGTTCACCATATCACCCTGATGTACCCTATACGTAGGCACCTACTCAAACACTTCCTGCCAACTAAGGACAGCCACAACCAATCTTAAAAATATGAATGCAACGAGCAGTCTCTCCCCACAATTCTCAACCCAGCGTAAGGTACATTCCTAAATCCATAACTCATCCAAACATCATTATATTTGGATTTTCATGTACATGTAATAACCCTATTTCGTGGTTACTCTTTGTGGATGTCCTCTCATTCCCACGAACATACATATCAGCTTCTCAACAGCAAATTACATCATATTTGAAGACAGCAGCAAATTTCAGAGCTGGTGCCCCTGTTTTTACTGTATCTGATTTAACTGTAATTCTACACAATAAATCGCCTTTTTCGAACGGAAAATCTAATGAAATCGTACATCAAAGTTCCTATGCACTGTAATTGTTCAATGGAACTTCATACAGAAATATCTTCGCTTGAAGAAAAGAAATTGTCGTTTTCATTATCTCGTTGACCTGTGTCCTTATCCCATATTTTACTCCAAGAAGGGTTTTATGTGGTTAATGTAGTGCACACAAACAGATATCTTTGATTTAATCGTTTCCATCTCAAAGGCAATCATCTTTAAAGTTATAGTGGCCTGCCAATGGCATAATTATTTCCTTAACAAAATATCCCACCAACAAGAGGCGAAATTTTAATAAAAGAAACAATAATGTCGATTTCCTCCCCACTTTCTAAAAAACGTCGCGCTACATCTTGCGTTCTCCTGACGTCTCATCAATTTCATCAGTCGGTGTCCTCTCAAGCAGCAGCTAGTCTCGTATCACAGGTCCTGGGAAAAGCTAAAAAAGCTGTGCTCAAGGCTAGCTGACAACTCTGTGGTGTCTTCCGATGTTGTAGTGTCACAGCTGCTTTGCCATTTTCGGTCCAAACACCTACTACCTCCCGGCAAGGTTCTGTCATTTGGAAAGAATGCTTTCAGCCCGGCTGTCCAAATTAGATGTGTGCAATAAATTCCACAGCAGGCTGCGTGATGCTAGCCGAGGCGCCTTTACCAAGACAACGAGAAGACTGCAACTCCTGTCGCTCTTTCCTCACAGTTGTGCGAAGGCCGCGTTCCCCTGTCTGATGGGGACCGCTTTCGCTGTACCACTTGCAACTCCTGTCTCTTATCCACAGCAGTCCTCAGTTCTAAAGCTCACACAGAAAAGCAAGGAGTATAGCCAGCACCAGTTCAAATTAAAGAACGTTAAAAATGAGGAAACTAAGGTAGCACATGCAACCACTGTAATCTCATTAATCCATCTACGTTTGTATACTGACACAGTCCATCTAACTCAACTTCAATCCAATCTCATTATTCGTCATCAATAAATGAAACGAAACGAATGGTCAGACTGCCGCTTTTCACTTTCAACGTTGCTCAGGCCGGCAAAATAATTTCTGGCATATTGTAACTTAAAATTTGCAACCTTTACAGGAGAACCTAAAGGCTTATAGACGTTAATACTCTCAGGATATTTCTGGAGTATTTTCTGAGTCCTGTTGTTGAATAATGACGTACCCTATAGTTGAATGTCCACAAGGACCTAGCCAACATCACTGCACTGAAAGATTGTTGTTCTAGAGGACTCCTGGAATATATGCCCCATCCATATTAGTTGGCTCATAGCTCTTGCAACATTGAAACGTCCCCTTTGAACAATTATACAAGACTGTGCTTAAACTGACATACAATATTTTTAGCGCAACGCAATCTGACTTTCAAAAATCCCTGAAAACGAATGGCCCTGAGTAACATTAAACTATACCTTTCAGAAATCACTTACCTCACAAAAATCTTCATTACTCGAACTACTGCAGTACAGCGAGCGCCACTACTGCCAGCTAAATAAAAGATTCAAACTAGGGAAGGCACTAACTACTGATAGGGATAGTTAGCAAATGAAAGATATTAATAGAGAACAAACAATGTATTTACCTTAATAGTCATAATATATGTAGCAGTTCATGACAAATTACAAAACTCCTCCATCTCTCTCCCCACATCCACCACTGCTGGCGGCTCACCTCCAACTGCGCAACGCTACGCGCTGTTCACATCCAGCTGCCGCTGCCCAACACTACAATGGCAGACAACAATGCAAACTAGCCACAGACTGCACACAGCACAGCCAGTGATTTCCATATTGAGCGCTACGTGATGTTGCCATTAAGAAAACATAAACAGCCTACTTACATAGAGAAAACATAAACAGCCTACTTACATAGCCCCCATGCTCCCCACAAAAAATTTTACAAATTTTTTTTGGGCAGTGGCTAATAATGATTTGATAAAATTTTCATAATTACAATAACAAAGAAATCAAATGCACACACTTATTGATACAATGTTGGTCAAAAGCTAAAATTTTCTCACAGTCCATAAAGATAGTCCTGATCATTCATCATAATAGTAATTACAGGTTTTTTTTCACAAAGTCTCATTAGTAAAAGAAATTGCACACAGAAGTAGTGGATTTCCATGCAGTCTTGAAGAAGCAGTGCTTCCAACGGAAAGACAGTGCTGACTCTTGACATGCTGACAGGTAATGGGCCACAATGGAGCAAACCCACAGCAGAGTCATTCGAAGGTTTGAAGAATATTGGTAGGTAGGTCATCACAGAGCAGACCCACTGGAGTCCTGGTAGAGATTGTGGTATTGGTGGGCCACCAGAGGTGCAGACCCACTGCAGTCCTTGTAGAAATAATGGTACTGGTGGGTCATCATAGATGCAGACCCACTGTAGTCCCTGTGGAAATAATGGCATTGGTGGGTCATCATAGATGCAGACCCACTGTAGTCCTTTTAGAGATGGCCAGCAGCCATCTGCTGCGATTGTGCAGGTGCACATTCACCATCGAAGAGTCTTGCGGAGAATATAGCAAGTCCATAAACCACCACTTGTGCACTCACAAAGTTTTTGGAATTGTCCTTAGAACCAGCAATGCTGTTATCCAGTCCCTTGTTGAATTAGAAACACATGTGCAAACACTAACAGTCCCAACTTCTCACATATTGTCCATATACTATGACCAACAGAAATGTGTGCAGTGAAATGTGACTTACAAGTTAATAATATCATGAACTGGTGACAATTACAATTTTATAACATAAGAATACAGTAACAAAGGTACAAAATACATCATTAAAAACATAACAATACAGATAACATTTGTAGTACAGGCTTTACAAAAGAACTGAAATAACATATACATCAGTGTTACAGGAATTATGACCTAAGTAAGTACATAAAAGATCAGAATAACTTTTGAAACATCAACTTTAAACATGAGCATTAAAACAAAACAGAACAAATAATGTTTAAACATCTTTACAAAGTAAATAACATATTATTAATGCCAATTATATTTGAGGATAACAGTATTCCTCATCATAGTGAATGTAGCTTAGTATTAGAAGAGAAAAAAATTCTATGAAACAGTAGACAGAGACAGGAAGAAAACAAATACACAAGGGTACACAAACACATAGCATAATAATACAAAAGGAAAGGACAGGGTTTGTTTTACTGCAGTATTTTGCAAACAAAACTTTCTTTACTTCTTGGAGATCTCTCTTCATTCATCATTATTCCCAAAACGTCCTATCTATACCTGCTTTCTGTATTCTATTCATATTTCTTTCAAAATAATTATTTCTGATTGTGCAATACTCATTTTGACCGAAATCTTTTTCATATAACTTCGCAATGCATTCTTTACCTATTCTCCATAGTCAGTTTCTTATATCTTCTCAATGCGTTTCTTCCAATTCATCGCAACTCATTCTCTTATATAGTCTACCCCCTCTTAAGCTAACTTAAATCTACTGAGCTCAGATGCTAAACTAAGGGACAAGGCAATGCAGCAGCACATAAAAAATTAACACAAACAGCAAGGACAAAAAAAACAAAAGGCAAAGCAAGCAGCATAAATTACAACTAATATAATGCAATGAGCAGCAAACAAGAAAAATAAATCAGTAGTAAACTGGCTTAACAGAGTAATGCAAAGTGAAATTTAGTAGCACTATGCCTGGCAAACAGCAGCAGCAAATGATATAACTAGTACCTAAACATGACAAAGCTCAAGCAGAAAAAATAGTACACTAAAGACAATAATGCAGACAAGGGAAATGTATATTCACATCTTAATGTCTATGTAATTAAAGTGGTGTACCACAAGAAGTTATTCTACCAAAAAGTTACCAAGTACTTGAAAAGAAAATTATGTGTCCAGTTACTGTTACTAGTCCCTTCTTATTGTTCTTTCCTTTCCAAGTGCTCCTTTTTTTAACAATGTGGATTACAAAATTATTATTTAATAGATCTGTTGACAGAAAGAGTTCACATTAGCAAATGCATTTTATTTTATAAAAGCAATGCTGCAACACAGCTGGAAACCAGATATCAAGTGAAATAAGCAACTATGTACAAAGTAAAGCAAAAGAACATCATTCAGTAGTTATGAGGCATTTCATAAGTTAGTAGAAAAATCTCTCAACTAGAGAGACAGTAGTCATAATCAGGTGTATAGACATAAAAATATTTCTCGTCATTTCATTAGGCATTTCAGTAAATCATAAATTAAGAGCTCCACAGTGTAATCATATGTTATCAAGTTCGACCGTGTCGTTTTTCCGATGCTTTCTACAAAGAAACGTCAATAGCGAGGATAATGGCCTCCCCTTTTTTTTCTCCACCTGTACCTCTGAAAGGCACACGCTAATGGCTTTTTTTTTTTTTTTTTTTTCAGGCCACTGTCGCCCAGCTGGGTGCCCACGACGCATTATGTGCAGGTGGTCACTTAACTTTCTTACCGAAATATTTACGACACCAGTTTCCGCTACAGTGACAGTCTCATATGAAAATTCACAGGTCGAATATTTACGTTACAAATGTGTAGAAACAAAATCCTGTAAATATAACAGCGTCCAAAAAATTCTCGCCAGCATTGTGATACATTCACGCATTTACGCACATTTCATAACTCTTAAAGTACGAGGGGCGTTCAGAAAGTAACCTCCGGTTGATTTAAAAAAATACACCAAGTTAAATAAAAATGTTTTAATATATACATCTTACAACTACATCTTTGCACTATTTTTCTACATAGTCTCCATAGCGATTGAGGCACTTATCGTATCTCTTCACAAGCTTTGAAATTCCTTCTGCATAAAAATCACCCGCTTGTGCCTGGAACCAGCCTGTGACCGCATCTTTGAGCTCTTCGTTGTCATCAAACCGCTGTGACCCGAGCCATTTCTTCAAATGCATGAAGAGGTGATAATCACTTGGCGCCAGGTCTGGGCTGTAAGGTGGATGGTTGATAACGTCCCACTTGAAGGACTCAAGAAGGGCCGTTGTTCTGCGAGCAGAGTGAGGACGGGCGTTATCGTGCAAGAAAAACGATACCGGAATTCAGCATACCACGGCGTTTGTTCTGTATAGCCCGTCGTAACTTTTTTATTGTTTCACAGTACACGTCTTGATTAATGGTCGTACCACGTTCCATGAATTCAACCAACAACACCCCTTTGGCATCCCAAAACACCGTTGC
Organism: Schistocerca piceifrons; assembly: GCF_021461385.2. NCBI lineage: Eukaryota > Metazoa > Arthropoda > Insecta > Orthoptera > Acrididae > Schistocerca > Schistocerca piceifrons. The sequence goes on from NC_060141.1 coordinate 575,237,278, forward strand.
CATCAGTTTTCTGGCAGAAAAATCTTGCGAGGCTTTTCTTGGTTTGGTAGGCGAATTTGAATGTGCCCACATCTTTGATTGTTCTTTTGTCTCAGGGTTCACGTACTTAATCCAGGTTTCGTCACCGGTCACGATTCTGTTTAACAATGGTTCTCCTTCGTCCTCATAACGTGACAGAAAGTCTAATGCAGAGGCCATTCTTTGAGTTTTGTGGTGGTCGGTAAGAATTTTGGGCACCCATCGTGCACAGAACTTACGGTAACCCAATCTTGCTGTCACTATCTCGTACAAGAGAGTCTTAGAAATCTGTGGAAAACCAGTAGACAACTCCGACATTGAGAAACGTCGATTTTCACGAACTTTTGCATCAACTGTCTGAACGAGTTCGTCAGTCACCAATGATGGTCTACCACTCCTCTCTTCATCATGAACGTTTTCTCGTCCACTTTTAAATAAACGTACCCATTCACGGACAACTCCTTCACTCATAACTCTTGGTCCGTACACGGCACAAAGCTCACGATGAATAGCTGCTGCAGAATATCCTTTGGCTGTAAAAAAACCTTATGACAGCACGCACTTCACATTTGGCGGGGTTTTCTATTGCAGCACACATTTCAGACTGCCACAAAAACTAAACTAGCGCAGGTACGACGTTCACTCGACCACGGCTTGATGCCGACTGACCTGTTGAGTGCGTGAACGCACAGATGGCGTCGCTACTCCCCCCACAACCCGCACTGTGACCAATCGGAGGTTACTTTCTGAACCGCCCTCGTACAATGCTTGGTTTCCAACATCCTTTTTCACAAATCAGCGTCCCTAACCACTACTCATTATTCCTTACCTTATTCGTCGACACTTCTTCAATATTTCATCATAACAGATGCGTAGCATATTCAAATAACTCATATAGCATCAGCTTATTGATCATAACCATACCGCAACAGCATAATACACATAGTCATCGTAATAATAACATCATAACACCTCAGTCAACTCTCAAAATCGTCGTAACTTCCTCCAATAATGTCTAAGCCTAAAAAAAATTCTCTGCTCATGTCAAAAGTGTCAGCTGCCTCAAACGTACTTTAAAAATCATGATCTCATACCAAATACATCATTCAAAGCTCTCATAGTATCACAATGGTTCCGAAAAAATATGAACAGTTCACAGAGTACAGACAAAATACAATTTCGTAAGTGTGAAGTTACCCAATTGTGTAATTACGTAAATATCTGTCACTGACGTAGTAAAAAAATGTTTATCGCTCAGTTAAATGATCAGATAGCTGTGTAATTTGTGTGTTAGAGAAATATGGTACCGATGTGTAAAGTTGTATAAGCAAATACCATATTAGCTAGGGCTCCTTGTGCTTGCCAAACACATGGTACACAAAGTAGGCGTGTACCCCCCCTGAGGATTAATGTAATTATACCCTCAGGTGTTACAGATTACAGCAATGAAATGAAATGTATCACTGAAAACTTCCTTTGTAATTCAAAAACCTTTAAAAATAAATGTTTTAAGTATAAAATTAATCACTCAAATACATGTACTGTAGCGCTGAACTGTGCGTCTTGTTATAAGATAATCTCTGTGGAAGTGTCGTAGTTGTCATCCTCCAAAGGCTAAGTTCTGCAGAAGCCAATGTACTTACCTCATGATAAACAAAAGTGAAATGCTTTGCGTATAGATATCTTAGTTATTACGCTTATTGCCATGATGAAGAAAGTACTGTGCTGTAACGTATTGTTGTGCTACGGAAAACCCTGTCTCATTGTAGCTATACTACAAAAGTTACTACTAAAACCTGTTTTACTTTCCAGAAGAATTCAGAAAAACTGTGCAGATATAAAACAGATACACCGCAAAAGCAACATTGTAAATTGTCACTCATTAGTAGCGTCGTGATAAAATCGTGTATCTGTCACATAAACTAATCACTCTGTCGTCTGGTATCTCACAGAAAGTACTTTAAACCCAGAATGTATTTTCAAGTAAACCAAAATGTTGCATTAAAATCTCATTAGCACTACTGGTAAATGTTCTAAGTATGTGAGTCTTATAGTTGTTATGTAATCGTGCAACTAACAAGCAAGAATGTACACACACAATAACACTGTGTCGTCTGTTCACAATAACAATGCATTCGTAATTTCTGTTTAAATAAGTTCTCTTGGTTCTGACTGGATATTTAACTTCAAACATTGTTGCATGTTAACAGATTCTAAGTCTGACAAAGCATACTAGCAATGTAAAGTGAAAAGTTATATGGCAAAGACAAAGTTAAAAAGCAGATTATTTTTCAATAAACGGTTTTACATGTGAAATGTGGTGTAAACCTTTACTCTTCCTAGTACGCAGAGTTTCAACTTCAACGCAATTATCATGTGGTATACGTCGGATTTTGTAAGGTCCATTGTAAACTAGAAAGAATTTGTGACTCAAGTGTTTCTTCTTATGTGACAATGAATGAGCTTTAATGAGAACTTTCTGACCAATATATAATTTCTTTGCATTTGCTTTACCGTGTAGTTCTCTCCTTTTGTCTGCTGCGGATTTTATATTTTTAAGAGCCAAATCAATTATGTCTTTGTGTCGAAGTTTACGTGTATTCGGGAAAGGTACAAGCTCTCTGATTCTGTTCGGTGGTTCTTCACTCTTCAGCACAAGAGTAGGTGGTAAAGCAGTGGAGTCGTGAGGCATTTCATTCAGCACGTTTTGAAATAACTGTAAATATCTGTCCCAATGCTGATGCTTCCTGTGACAATAAAGTCTGCAAAGCTTATTGATTTCTTTCATAATCCGTTCAGATGGGTAACAATGTGGTGAGTACAATGAAATAAAAACAGGTTTGGTTTTATGATTCCAAAGCATGCGTGACCAAACAGCAGATCTGAATTGCGGTCCGTTATCTGAAATGACTTTACTAACGTGTCCAACTTCACGTAAGAAATTTTTAACAAAGGCGTTGGATACAGACCGTCCAGTGGCTTTACGTAACGGTGTGAAAGAAACAAATTTTGAAGTAAGTTCAACAGCGACTAGAACGTACGAAAATCCATTAGATGTTCTGACAAGCGGTCCCAAGAGATCAACAGCAGCAAATTCTTTTAATTTAGAAGGAATGATAGGAAACAGCGGAACACGATGGGAGACAGTAGATGGTTTCGCCTTTTGACAAAGCTTACAAATAGACAAGACTCTTCGAATTCTCTTTTCCATATTGTTAAAATAACAAGTCGTTCGAAGAATATGATAACATTTTCGTGGGCCAAAATGTGCATAGCTGAAATGAATGTACCAAATGAGCTTATTAACAAAATCGTCTGGAATGCAAAGTACCCATAGCTTGTCATCAACAGTGGAGCGTTTGAAGAGTATGTTGTTTCTAACCAGGTAATAATGCCGAATCTGAGTGTGTGTCTTTTCATGCCATTTACTTTTGATGTCTTTCCAAATCGGATCTTTATCTTGTTCATGAGCAATGTCCTTTACAGATGTGGTGATGAAGTTTTCAAAGGCGACTTTCTGAATGTAAAGAATACTGAAATTTTTCTCGAGGTTGCCTTCTGTGTTACTTTTCTCAAGCCCAGACGGTGCGCGTGACAGTGCGTCCGCAACAATGTTCTCCTTGCCGGGAATGTATACTATTGTGAAGCGGAATTCTTGCAGAAATGATGCCCAACGTTTTAACCTGTCATGATTTAATTTTGAAGACATAAGAAATTGTAATGCACGATGATCACTGTATACTTTTACGTGCTTACCAGAAAGAAAGAAACGGAATTTGTTAAATGCCCAAACGATAGCTAAAGCTTCTAATTCAGTAACGGAATAATTTTTTTCAGATTTTGTTAGCACTCGGCTAGCAAAAGCAATGGTTTTCTGAACGGTAGTGTCATTTTCTATGGCTTCTTGAAATAAATGGGCACCAAGACCGACTTTAGAAGAATCCGTGCTAAGGCAGAAATCTTGTGACAGATCTGGATGAGCTAGTATTGGCGCGTTAAGTAGCGATTCTTTCAAAGAATTGAATTCCAACTGTGCTTGTTCGTCCCAGTTCCGAATAGTATTTTTTCCAGTGAGAGAACAAAGTTTTGGTGTAACAAGAATTTGCATATTCAGAAAACGACGGTAAAAATTTACGAGACCTAGAAAACTGCGGACTTGTTTTTTTGTGGATGGAACTGGAATGGCTCTGATTGCTTCTAACTTTTCAGGATCCGGCTGAATGCCTTCAGAAGAAATAATATGTCCCAAAAACCTCACCTTTGACCTACCGAATTCAGACTTTTCCAAGTTAACTGTAATTCCAGATTCTGCAAAAATACGTAACAAACTGTTGAGGATGCGATTATGTTGTTCCCATGAAGCTTCCGCTATTAGAATATCGTCCACATATAAGGTGATGTGACGTTTTAAGAACTCAGGTAAAATGGAATTTAGCCCGCGAATGAATGCTGCGGAAGAAATGTTCAAACCAAAAGGAAGTTGCCGAAACTGATAACAAACGCCGAAACAAAGGAAAGCTGTGTATTTTCTACATTCTGGATGAAGTTCGATCTGATAAAAGCTGGATCTGAGATCAATGGAAGACAACACTTTTACACCATTAAAATTTTGAAGAAGTTCTTCCAACGTTTGCGGCCTGTCTGTTTCAGGAATGATGATAGTATTGATTTGTCTCGAATCTAAGACAAGCCTGATCGATCCATTTTTCTTCTCGACAACACGTAATGGATTGTTGTATGAGCTTAATGCAGGCTCAATAATGCCCTCATTAAGCATAGATTGTATTTCTGTTCTAACACGGTCCCTATAATGTGCTGGAATTACATATGGTCTAACACAAAATTTAGTATGCTCACGAACACGAAATTGGTATTTAAATCCCTTGATTGTTCCTGTTTTATGAGTAAAAACTGTGGAATGTTCTTGTAAAATCTCAAACAGGTCCGCCGGCCGAAGTGGCCGTGCGGTTAAAGGCGCTGCAGTCTGGAACCGCAAGACCGCTACGGTCGCAGGTTCGAATCCTGCCTCGGGCATGGATGTTTGTGATGTCCTTAGGTTAGTTAGGTTTAACTAGTTCTAAGTTCTAGGGGACTAATGACCTCAGCAGTTGAGTCCCATAGTGCTCAGAGCCATTTGAACCATTTCAAACAGGTCCTGCCTATCAGTGTCATTACAATTCTCAATTGTTTGAATTTTATTCTGAATTAACTCATTAATTTCAAATATGCCGTCGATATCATCCCTGTCAGTTCTTGCAGAGTGATTGTTAGTGTCTAGTTCCGTAGAAAATTCCGAACTGTTGTCCAACAGAAGGTAAAGCCGATTTATTTCTTCGTCATGGTTTGAGAGCCAATCTTCAAATTTCAAAGCTATTGACTTACCTTCCTTCTCTAAACTTATTTCAGCATTGTGAAAGTTTAAGATTGCTTTGAATTCATTCAAAAAGTCTACTCCCAATATAATTTCCGTCGACAATAATGGAACAATAAGAAAGTTCGTAGAGAAGCTGTGGCTTTGACAAAAGAATTCTAAGTTGGTTTGTTGGCGTACATCTACACTTTTTCCAAAGATTGCACCTTGTAATTTAATCTTACGTAACGGAAGTGTGGGGCAATCGTTCGATTTGTTGCATTTGCTAAAGGCTGTTTCACTAATTACTGAGATGGGACTGCCAGAGTCAAGTACTGCCGTAAATTTTACGTCATTTACAGTAATGTGAATCACAGGATATGCAATGTTGTTAAGTTTTACGTCGTGTTCCTGGAGTAAGATGTCCCTAATGTCTTCCATTTTTACGTAATTACTAGCTACGGCAGCTGCGTCATCAGTTTCATAAGTACGTTTCGTTGCTGCCAGCGGTGTGAGTCATTGCCTATTGTCTCTTTGTTGGCGCGCGTCGTTATTGGGATTTGGAGACCTAACTTCTACAAATTCACCGTGACGAGAGGGCCCTGCTCTGTTTGAATCCCACCAGTTCTGATGCAATTCAGGTCTGTCGTTACGATCATATCGTCTGTCGTCATGTCGGTAGATTCCATAGTTTCTTTCTTGTCGGTCACATGGTGGAGAATTTCTCCCTGAATCGTAACTGCGCGCTGGTCCGTTGCGTCTAAAGTTATTCTGTCTCCCTTGATAATATTTATTTTGGTTCCCATATTGTCTGTTTCTCTTATTGTCTCTGTGATAGTCATTACCACGGAGAGGTGATCTTTCCCTGTAGTTATTACTACTCTGCCAACGGTTGTCATACGGGTGGTGTCTGTTTTGGTCACGATTTGTGTTGTGAGAATAGCCTTGTCGTGTCAAGTTATTACTTCTTTCATCGCGGAATTGCGACGGATGTGACCTGTAATTGTTGTGTTCCTGGTTTCGCGTTCCGCGATTGTCAGTGTCAATTTCTACTTCTTGTAAGAGTCCCTGAAATGCTTCAATGTCGTCTTTGCACCGTCCTGCCAAAATAATATGTCGTAAATGTTCAGGCAGTTTGATTAAGCAAATGCGGATGAGTTCTGAGGGGCTGTATGGGTTTGAAAGATACTGATTCTTATGCAACATGTCTTCAAAATATTTCACAAGACTGGAGAATTCTGATTGTTCGAAATGTTTCATCATTATGATGCCATGTTTTACTCGGTCTTGTGTGGGTTGAGACCAATATACTGAGAGGAAGGCATGGTAAAATTCTCCTTCACTGTGGCAATCGTGAATGACCGATCGCATTCTTACAGCTGGTTCATTCTCTAAGTAGGCACACATAAATTCTAATCTGTGTCCTAACGACCAGTTGGGAGGAAAACAATGAGAGAATTGATGGAGCCACGCTTGTGGATGAATGTCGTTGCCAGAATTCTTAAATGTTTTGAATTTTCGTGTAGTAATGAACAGCTTATAGTCAAAGTCATCATGTCGGCGAGTCGCATATCGGTCATTGTTACGTCGTGTCGTCGGTTCCATCAGCTTATAGTCAAAGTCATCATGTCGGCGAGTCGCATATCGGTCATTGTTACGTCGTTTCGGCGGTTCCATTTCAAAATTCGGTGCACCTTGCCAATTTCTTTCATAATTTCCGAAATGCCCTGTGTTATTATTTTGTGGCTTTTCCGTATTTCTAAGTTCCTCTTCCCGTGTTGGAGCGCGAGTGTCCTCTGAAATATGAAATTTTTGTATTACTTGTGCCAACTGATCTTGTACTTCCCGGATTTCTCTTTTGTATTGCGTATTAATTTGATTCTGATTTTGTTTGAATTTCCTAATTTGTTCGCACTCTTCTGTGTCATTAAAGGCTACCGGTTTTGTGTCATTCAGATTATCATCTACCTTCGTAGATAAATTAGTGAACTGATCCGAAAGTTCGGCTACCTTCTCCGATAATGTACTAATTTCGTCCATGTGTCTTTCTACTGTGTCCTTTAAGTTTTCCTGAGTTCTTGCAAGTTGCGTAACCGAATCGGTAGATGCAACTGAGTCAAATTTAGCTTGCAAGGTCTCATGATTTTCATGAACAATAATTTGCAGTTCTTTTATGGCTGCTTCGTGATTCTGTAATGCATTTTCATGCCGCGAAAAAATAGGTTGGAAATGCTCACAAATTTGTGTTTTTACGTCATTACAAACTTTTTGACATTTCGATTCGATGTTATGTAGCTCAGTAGTTAAATCTTCACGCGTTTGTTCAAGAGTTTGTTCCAATGAGTCTAACTTTTGAAGCTGTTGCTGTGTTTGTCTCTGGTGTTGTTCCATTGTGTCTAACTTTTGAAGCTTTTGTCCCATTTGTCTCTGATTTTGTTCCATTTGTTGCATTAATTGCAATAATAATGTATTAGTGTCTGGAATCTGTTTCTCTATGCTTTTTGGCAGTGCATTTTCACCGGCAACATTCACATTTTGACAAGCAGAAAATGTGTCGTGACTCATTTGAGAAAACGGTGAGGACCCAAAACCTTAGTCTACAGTATTTGCAATATTGTGTTCTGTCATTTCGGATTCCTGAGGCGAGCTGTTGCCGACCGATCGATCGATAATGCTTCCCTGTTCACTAATTGTTTCACTGTCTACACCATAGTTTGCAGCCCGCTCCATTTCCCTATGCACAATTACCAAATTACTACTTTGAACATCAGTTAATTCATTACTCGGTAGCGCTAACACACTGCTTTCGTTTTCACTGTCATTTCTCAGTTTACTTTGGAGCCTAGTATTAAGTTTTTCACACGCCATTATTGTCACAATATTTCACACGATAACACAGAAAAGCACAATTTGAAGAGCAAAAATAAGAGAACACATTAACATAGCACTGAAAATAATATCTCGTTAATTGCAAGCGTAGCAGCGAAATACTTGGTGCAAATTAACATGCATGCCACAACAACAATGAAAGACTGCAACTACAAAGGAGATTCTCTCTACAATTACGCGCTAGCAATAAACAATAGCTACACTAATTACACAAACTACAAGAAAAAAATCAGAAGATTCCAGTGAGGTATCCTCGGCTAAGGGTCGACATATGAGACGTCCCCTTTGAACAATTATACAAGACTGTGCTTAAACTGACATACAATATTTTTAGCGCAACGCAATCTGACTTTCAAAAATCCCTGCAAAGGAATGACCCTGAGTAACATTAAACTATACCTTTCAGAAATCACTTACCTCACAAAAATCTTCATTGCTCGAACTACTGCAGTACAGCGAGCGCCACTACTGCCAGCTAAATAAAAGATTCAAACTAGGGAAGGCACTAACTACTGATAGGGATAGTTAGCAAATGAAAGATATTAATAGAGAACAAACAATGTATTTACCTTAATAGTCATAATATATGTAGCAGTTCATGACAAATTACAAAACTCCTCCATCTCTCTCCCCACATCCACCACTGCTGGCGGCTCACCTCCAACTGCGCAACGCTACGCGCTGTTCACATCCAGCTGCCGCTGCCCAACACTACAATGGCAGACAACAATGCAAACTAGCCACAGACTGCACACAACACAGCCAGTGATTTTCATATTGAGCGCTACGTAATGTTGCCAATAAGAAAACAGAAACAGCCTACTTACATAGAGAAAACATAAACAGCCTACTTACAACATACTTGTTAATGCCTAAATGTATAGAGAGAGACTGTCCTAAATAAAATGTCTTCGGCTGTACAAAAAGATTAATCACCTGTACCTTTTGAATTTTATTCAGTTCTCTAGTTGTCGTTTAGTTAACTATGCCTCTAGTTTTGCCAAGCATTTCGTTCTATTTGCTGCGACAATTTTGAGAGGGCATTTATAAACGTTACTCCCAGTAATTTATGGTTATCCGTAGTGACAGCCCATTCTAATCTCTTGTTTTGAAAAACATTCATATTAAGAAATGAGCTTTTTGTTTTTTTTCAGCTTAGGACCCATAGTACTACCATAAATCTGGATTCTAGGCTTTAATTTTACAAGGTCGTCATCATTTCTGATTGTAGCTCCTAGTTATATGCATATAAAATCGTCATCTTTTTTTGACATCATCTTAATCCCTTCCAATTCACTGTTGTCATTCCCGTCTTTTCCAAAGTTTTCAAACGGTGACAATCACTGACCCGATCGAATGCTTTTGTAAAATCAATATACACTAGTGATCCTTTACCTCCAGCAGCCAAAAAAATTGCTACGTTGGCTCTTTACTCGTTGACACTTATAATAATACTGCACCCAGACGAGGCAGTTTGGTCACTTTTTTATCACCGTTTACATCGCCTTAGCTGTACACTCACTAACGCCTCGTGCAGATATTTTGTAATCAGACTTCAGTAAACTTATGGGTCTCATTTTGTTTCTGTCCTTTGCTCCTTTTCCTGTAGGTGCTGACACCATGACACCTTTAAAATCTGATGGTCCAGAAGAATCATTGATTGCTTCGTTGATCACATCGATCGTCTTCCCGACGATTAGGTTCCAGAACTTTACACAAATTTCCTTTGGTATTCCATGTGGTCAATGTGTTTTTTTGAAAGCGGACATTTTTATAAAATCAGCTCTTCAATGGACTATTCCGCTTCGTTTTTTAAGAATTTCTCCATTCGCTATACGCAGTTCATTAACAAATATTTTTCTTTCATTCTTTATTTGTCTGAATACGTGATATAAACAGGACTTTTTTTCTTTTATAGCTGATTTCAGTCTGGCTTTGACTATTAATCGTTCACGATTTTATTCTTAAGCTTTGTCAACAGAGCTTTTACATTCTTCACAGTTTTGAAATGATAATAAGACAAAACTAGGCTATTATACAGCCCTCGCAAACATGATTAATTGATTAGTAAAATTCTACTGAATTGTTTATTAGTTTCGTATTTCCTTTCATATATTCAATCGACTTCTACCTGATGTTCCTCTTGGCACATTTGGTCCACCATTCAATGCTAGTCGTGTACATTCTTCTTGATCTTACGCAGGCATTCTCAGATCTATTTTATGTTTTGATCTAATGTTTCATCTTTGAGTGCACTAACTTTTGAACGAACGAGGCGCGCTGCGGAAGTCTAAACCCGTTCTAACGACCTTCTATTGTGCCACGTAGGGTATTTTCACATAACACGAAATGTAAACAAACACAATGTCTGATAATGCTCTCTAATAAGTTTTTTGATGTTCAGTACAGTCTGCCTGAAACATGAGGGAGCAGGCGGGTCCCTGGTTTGTAGATTTAGGTATGTCACATGTCACTACGGGCTGTTTCACTCGAGTATGTTGAACCTCCCGCAGTGCGCCTTTTGATTCAGTGGTGGTTGAATGTACACACACACACCCGGCGAATGTGTATTTCCCGCTAAATGCCAACACTGAGGAATTCATACAATAGTAACTAACATAAGAAACACGCAGGAACAGAATCTGCATAAATCACTGCACTCTGTACTGCTAGAGGTGTCATATTTTTTTCTATTTTTATCATACTATCACGAGAGGGTGAATCTTTTTGAAGGTGCCAAAAGATAAATCTGAAATACTATTACTTGCGTGCAATATGTCAAGGACCTGTAACATTCTACGAGGGGCATCCAATAAGTAACGCTTTTTTCCTGGAAACAGGCTGGTTTTATTCACATATTATTCCCCACTATTTTGGCTAGAAGAACCTGTTTTTCAACATATTTCCGTTCAATACGACGGTCTTACGCCACCTTACTGAGAGATTTCGTGTACGGTACGCACTGGGATATTGGTGATCTGTGGAGAAAGTAATCTGTCCACTAACTAGAACACAGATTATTTTACAAGAATGTGTGACCCAAATGGTCACAGACTTGTCTGACTGGCAGGGGGTGTAGTGGTGGGAATGCCGAAAAATTTCAATTGGTAGAACCTCACAGAAAGATACCCTGCATCTCGTGAACGCTTTATTACAACGTGGGAAGGAAGTTCATTCTTGAGGAATTGGCTCCTATACATCATTGTCATATGTTTCCTTGCGTCCGAAGTCTTTCTGTAGTTTAGAAACAACACCGTGATAAACCAGGACTGTTATTAAATTTATTTGTTCACTACCACTATTTCCACTACTCTGGGATTTTCCGATTTCAGATCGTTAACGAAGTACATCAATGCGTATTCGCTACTGTTCACACAACTTCGTCTTCGTGCCAGCAATATTTATATATTTCACGTCACAATTATTGTCATATGTATGTAAGGGTGTAGTGTTTCATCTGTTAGTTGAGAATGGCCCAATGGCCGAAATCACAGTCATAAAAAAATAAATTTAACACGAATCCTGGCGGGACATGTTACAGGTCCTAGGTCATACTTCAGTTCCTTTCGTATCGCTGCCATAGAATCCGTGAAGACGCAATTACAGTGACGGCAACTCGCACGCTCTCATACAAGCGGTTCATTCTTTCTAAACTCCTTCTGTGGATGGGACGGAAGAAATCTCTTCCACGCACTTTACAGTGATTTGCTGTAAATGTGGACAGAACCATGGCCGTTCGCCGATATTCACCTCGACCTAAGTCATCATTTCCACGATGCGACAGTTCAGTATTTTCTACTCTATGCCGATATCTTTAGAGAAAATGTATGGAAGATTAATCACGAGGACTGCTAAAGTCGATAATTACGATACAATACACACAAAGCTTAATATTCTATACTAATAATAAAACCGTAAAATCACCGTGTCTATCTGTTTGCCTGCTTGGACACGTGAATCTCCAAAACAACTAGACGAATTTTCATGGGGTTCTCACAGGTAACTTGAGCGCAGATTGGGGCAGTATGTAGGCTTTATTTCATCAAAATCTGAAGATGAAGAAAACGACATCGTAATTTAAAGTCTTGTCTAAAATCGTCTGCTAAGTATGGTAGTTAGGATGTTAAAACACCAAAGAACCAGTAGACAGTATTGTTAGTTTTTTTTAACTCAGTGACAGATGGAATAAATATGCCACTGAGTTAAAGAAAAGTTTACGTTAGTGACAGATACACGTGCAGCAATCTTATCTTTACGAATACAAAATAACATTGAATTAGTTGGCTAGGATATCTGGATTTACTGATTTCGACTTGTGTATAAAAATCTTAACGTAATTGCTTTGCTTCTTTCGATAGGTTTTGTTTATATGTGATTTCCTGGCTGAAAAAATTATCTTCCTTTGTTTTCTTTATGAATTCTGTGCCTGCTTATTGGATTTTGATTTGTTTTATTTACAAATAAAAGTGCATAGAAAACGTTCGAGTCTTTCTGAATAAAACAGAATGGTTAGAATGAGGACCATGCGGTGTCAAGAATCCAATGAAGATCATGTCACAAGCTGTGCTACACATCGGTACAACAGGCTTCAACTCACTCCGTGGGAACACGTTCCAAAAACGAAGCATGACGTAACTCTGATCGAGAGCTTCATGCTTTATCTCGCTCCGCAGAACACTTCACTCACAGAGGATTAAAGTTGCCTCATTCCAATGCAACATCATATAAGTGGAAATTTTGATGAGAAGTGGCACAGGAGAGCGAGTTTTTATACAATGATCTCACTTATTCCAAAAAATTTACCATTTCGCTTTAAACTTCTTCAATTCCCAGTGAGATTATGTTATGCCATGACCATAAACAAAACACAAGGCCAAACACTGCATCAAGTTGTAGGTGTGGAACTTAGTGTCAATTGCTTTTAGTATGGCCACTTCTAGGTGGCTCTCTCTCGTCTTAGTGAAGCAAACAAGACCTTTGTTCATGTCCCCACTTATACTATTTCAAACTTTGTATGCAAGCAAGCTTGATAAGTCAAAAATAAATTCTCCACATACGAAGTCTCGAGCATAGCTACAAATAAATGCCTGGGTGACACCGGGTTTGTCAATTATTAAATATGAATAGTTCGAACCTTTTTTCTGTTTGCTAATTATCCGATCTAAATTCCATTGATAAGCCAAAAAATTTTGACCACTGCCCAACGCGAGATGAATGCTGCTTGTGGCGCTGTGGTCACGTGACGCTGTAATCAATATATATTATAAAAGTGTTGAATATGCGTGCCGCTAAAACTTAGAAACAATTCCCGGTACATCAGCGGAGTTATATGGTGTGGTAACTATCCTCCCACCTTTTAAGAAGGTTCCCGTTTGTATCCGAAGGGCGTCGTTTTGAAGATAAAAGGGCTGGGAAGTTACACCCTCTAGAAATTTCTAGAACATTCTAGAGAATTCGAGAATATTCGAGAACATTCAAGAATATTCTAGAGCAATCCACAATTCCAGAATGTTCCGGAATATTGCACAATGATCCGGGATGTTCTGGTATGTTCCGGAATAGTCTGGAACACTCAGGAAGATTCAAGAATATTCAGCAACATCCCGGAGCATCCCAGATCATCGTAGAACATTCCAAAACATTCTCGAATTTTGTGGAATGTTGTGGAACATTGTGGACCACTCGAGGCATTTTTGGTATGTTCTATAAGTCGCCACTGGTGGCCCTACCTATTGGTAAAGGTATATAAAGCAAGACTCGTCGTGGGTTCGGAGTCAATTTCCTATCAGTGACGAACCGAAAAAGTAGTGCAGTGAATGAGTAGAAACAAACAGTGAAGTAATACAGCGCCTGAATATAAATCGAAAATAAAGTGCGGAAAGTGTGTAATTGCACTAAGTACTTTCCGAAGCAAAAGGGCGAAAACAAAAAGAACAGCGAAAAAATGAAACAGATGAAGAACGTGACGCACATTTAAGTTCCCAATAAACGACAATGAGCACCGTGAGAAGCAGAGACACCGAAGAGCAACGGAATGAACGGATTGAAGAATCAAGAATTGCGACACTTTCTTATAATAAAAGACAGTGTACTGAAGCCAGCCATGAAAATATCACCCAACGAGAAGCGATGACTAGGACAAGTAAACAGTACAACCTAACAAATGAAGCATCCCACCATGACGCTAGGAAAGAATATAACAAACACAAACACATCTTAATCGGAAAAATGGATAACATCTGCCAATTTTGCAACGCGAAAAAAATTCTGTAGAGAAACACCAGGATTCTGCTGCATGAATGGAGAAAATCGAGTACTGCCACTGGAAGCATCTCCGCAGGAATTTTTACATTACATGACCGGAGAAGCTCCAGAATCAAAACACTTTCTTCAGAACATAAAGGCGTACAACGCCTGCTTCCAGATGGCTTCTTTCGGTGTCTCTTCGATGAACAGTGACAGAGATGAAATGGATAATGCTCTTTTTTTCCATCGAAGAACAAATCTATTACAACCTGGGTTTATCACTACCACTACCCGGAAAGACCGTATATTAATGCAACTATATTTCATAGGAAATGAAGAAACAGAAATTGATCAACGATGCACAGATATCAGTGCACTGAGACGAGAAGTAGTCCAAAATGTACAGAGGGTCTTACACAAATACAGTCAACTGATTCACATATTCAAAACTTCACTAGACAGAATGATTTCTGATGGCTAAAAAGGTATATTTCGAACCGACAGAAAACACCAGAAGAACACGAACGTTGATTTAATGCATCTCAGATAGAAGAAGTTGGCATTGTAATTGTAGACAATGAATATACAAGTCATGACATAATTGTACATCGAAGAAGAGAAGGACTATGACCCATTGCAGAGACACACCGTTCACATGATGTCCTTCAAATCCATTAACATTTCTGCACCGAGAGGACGGATATCATTTTAAAGTGAAACAAATCCAACCTGAAACAGGCATAGAAACAAACAAAAAAGTTACTTCCAAGAAGTTCTATGCTTACTGCATAATGATTCGAGACATTCGCAACACTCGGCGTTTATTCCAACAATTCCTGGTAGGTATGCATGGAAAAACAGGAGCGGAACGGATGCTTTACATAGGACTGATCAGAAGAAACTACAGACGGAAGAATATATCGACCTTCGATATATGGGCGACCTGACCTCTTCCTAACATTCACATGCAACACGTCGTGGTCAGAAATCAAAGAACAACTAAGATAATAAGCACGAGTTTTCCGACATAAACAAATGAGATTTATTGAAGTCATCACAAAATACCACATCTTTGGAACCGTTAGATGCTGGATGTACAAATCGAATGGCAAAAACGAGGACTGCCTCACTTACACAATCTCAGATGACTGCACGACAGAATTCATCCCACGGGTATCGACAGACGGACCATGAGGGCCATTAAACCTCAATTCGCCATGTATAAGTGATGGAAAATATACAGAAAAATATGAAAAACCATACTTGGACGATACACAAACTAAAGTTGATGGCTATCCCAAATACAGAATACAATAACCCAAAAGCGATGACTTCACAGGAAAAAAAAAAAAAAAGAATACGAGGTAGAAACGAACTGGAAATAGATAATTAATGGGTAGTACCACATGACACACTACTTTCCAAAGCGTTCCAAGTACACATGAAACGTAGAATACTGCAGTTCAGTGAAATCCATCAAATATGTCTGTAAGTATGTGAACAAAGGCAGTGACAGGGAAGTATTTCAAATAGCCAAAGACGGCGAGCAACAAACCAGAAGCGACGAGATCCTCATATACCAAATGGAAAGATATATCAACAGTAACGAAACAGCGTGGCAGATTTTCCGTTTTGCCATATATGAAGGCGAATCAATTCCCGAAAATAATACTATATGTCGACGTCCCTACTTATTATACGTGGAACATAACAATAAAAATCTTTCAATGACCAGAACAAGGAATTCCAGTATAAGATCATCCAGGAATCATAAAACTGGCATTCTAGGTCGAGTATACACAGTACATGCGAACAACGCCAAACGTTTCTATCTCCGGATGTTGCTACACGAAACACGGGACCAACAAGTTTTACAGATCTTAAGACTGTTGATGGCTACCTATGCCAGACGTACAGAGAAGCATGCCAACACTTAGGACTACTGGAAAACGTCAACCACTGAGAATTAACACTACAATAAGCCTCACTGACAGCCTCAGCTGAACGAATGAGAGACTTATTGGGATAATCCTAACAACACGTAACCCATCGAATCCAAAACAGCTATGGCACTCCTTCAAAGAGAGGAGTGTTTACATACTGTGCCAAATCCGAAAAGCTCATCCTGAACTGACCATCGAATTCAACGACGACATCTTCAATAAACACTTATTCGCCTAAAAGGTAAATGATTAGCAATAAACAACCAGATCTTTGTACGACCTGGGAGCCAAGAACGACGAAAAGATACTATCAGTTCGCTAAACTTCGAAATTACAAGGGAAACAAGCTACAACATCAACGAACTACTTCAATACACTGCTCATAACAAACCGTTCCTCAATGACAATCAAAAGGAAATTAACAACATTATCATGGACCGGACCGACAACAACACTGGCGGAATTATTCACTTGGACGCATCAGGCAGCACCGGGAAAACGTTTCTAATAAATCTATTGCTGGCGGAAATACGTAATAAAGAACACATCGCATTTGCACTGGCATCATCTGGCATTGCAGCCACACTTATGGAAGCGGACGAACTGCCCATTCCGCCTTACAACTACCGCTGGATATAGCCGAAGAAAAATTCTCGGTATGTAAAATCTCGAGAGCATCTGACGCGGTGAACTTCTAAAGCAAGCTAAAATTATCTTCTGGAACGAATGCTCAATGGCACATAAAAAGTCACTCCAAGCCACGGGCAGAACATTACAAGACTGGCGAGGAATTTCTGAAATAATAGGAGGAGCTCTACTCGTACCCTCAGTAGATTTTCCACAAACACTTCCAGTTATCCCCAAGTCAAGACTGCAAACGAAATCAATGTACGCTTGAAAAAAAAATCGCATTCTGCCCACACATATGTTTACTGCACCTAACAAGAAATATGAGAGTTGAATTACCGAAAGACGAAACAACAGCACATTTTGCTGAATAACTTTTACAAATAGGTGAAGGCACATGTCCTACTGACCAGACCTCCGGAATCATTAAACTCAACAGTGATTTCTGCAACATAACGACTGCTGAAAACGAAATCATCGATCAAATTTATCCAAACATTCTTCACAATTATACCATCCGACTGGCTATTTGAAAGGACAATTTGGGCCACAAAACATAATTCTGTTAACTTTAATGTTCAAAAGAAAATTCCCGGTGAAGAGAGAATATACAAATCGATCGACGCGGTGGTAAACGTTGAAGAAAGTGTGAACTTCCCTACAGGATTTCTAAGCTCGTCGCAGATACCAGGAATGCCATTACATTGCCTCCGACTTAAAATTGGATGGCCGATCATACTACACAACAATCTCAGCTCACCAAAATTATCTAACGGAACAAGGGTGATCGCCAAACAGCTATCGAATCACATCATCGAAGCCGAACTTATGACTGGAAAGTGCGAAGGACACACACTATTTATACCCAGAATACCATTGATCTCTACTGAATTGCCATTCCAATTTAGAAGACTGTAATTTTCAATCAAATTAACCTACAATTTTACAATTAACAAAGCGCAAGCACTAACTTCAAAATATTACGGCATCAGCCTCAAAGACTCCCGTTTCCTCACGGACAACTACACGTAGCTTGCTCTCGAGTAGGAAATTCGAAAAATTTATACATACATACCCTGGAAAACAAAATGAAAAATGTTGTTTATAAACAAGTATTGTAAATATCTTCAACTTTTTGTAGTCCTGTCTTCCTCAGTTGCATGTAATATTACGGTATATTGATAATTTTTACTTATGGAATTTTGAAACAAGATACAAAGAACATATCAGATGTTGGAAGTATGAAACAAACCATTCCACATTTGCAGAGCATTTAAAACACTATAACCATCATCCCACAAACATGGAACAAGAAATGAAAATAATGAGAATAAGCAACCATGACAAACATCTTATACAAATGCAAGAAAACTTCCACATCCAGAAAGCCATAGCAGAAAACAAACATGTGATAAACGAACAAACTCACATCAGCACAGGCTCCCTACTACACTTAGTAAAGGAAATGATAACATAAAAGCAAAAGACTCTTCCCCACACCATCTGGACACACATACACACACACACACACACACACACAGCCAACAAAAAAAAATTATACCGCACAATTATACAGACACAAACACACGCAGACAAGACACACACACACACACACACACACAGCACAATATATATATATCACAACAAAACACACACACACAGCACAAAAAACAAAAAAACCATTAATATCACACCAAAACACACACACACACACAGACACACACACACACACACACATACACACAGACACACACACACACACACACACACACACACACACACACACACACAGAAACGCACACACATATGCATACACGAACAGATCACAGATACTTCAATATTTACACTCATAGGTTTGGCAATAACATTCGATCTTTGGCAAAAACATTTGACAGTCGGCAACAGAAACCAAAACATTGCATTAAAACAAGCGTTCAGTTCACAGTGCTGTCGAATGTGGAGAAAACCGCAAATTGGCGTTCATAAGGAGAAGAACAACACATAAAATGCAACAGGAGCGTAATATGTAAGAAATTGTCCACGCAACCTGTAAGTACAGTTCAAAACATTGCTACTTAATAGGAAATACCAACCACCAGAACTGTTTATAACCTATAGGCAAAGTGACAAAAATGAAAATTAAATAGCTAACATATGTACATATTCCAGTCCACTGATGATGCCTTGCAGAAAATAAAGGCGAAACGCGTATGGCACTAAAATTGTGTTTTATTCAGTTGCTGTCAGACGGTCCATAAGTAAAAATTATCAATATACCGTAAAAGTATTGTAAATAGTTATAAAATATTTCCAATAATTTTTTTTACCTCTTATACTTTAAAGTTTATCCTTTTATTCCAACTACTACACAATCTCGTATCAACTCCCAGAGCGAAGCCTGGAGCCCCAGCCAGTGAAAACATTATAAGACGAGCAGAGATAAACGGGGAGTCAGTCTACGACGATACGGGGTGCAGACGGAGAAACCCACTCAGATAAGGGAGTTTGACAAAGGGCAGACTGTTATGGATCGACATTTGGAACGTGTGTTATGTAAACGGCGAAGTTGGTCATCTGTGCGAGTGCTACTTTCGTGAGCAGCAATAGAAAGAAGCTGAAGACGGTAAAACCACGAGTAGGTGACAAAGTGCTGGACGTCCATGTCTCTTCGCAGAACGTGAAAATCGGATGTTTAACCGGCTGTAATAGTGGATAGGTGGCAATCTGTGGCCGATCTGACGACAGAGTACAGTAGTGGTTCACGCACTTGTTTCTCAGAGCACATCGTTCAGCGGACACGGCTCAAAATGGTGTTCCACAGCAGTCGACCCCTACGTTTCCTCATGTTGACCGAATGATGCCGTCAATTACGATTTCGATGAGCACGGGATTATGAAAACTGGATCACATATCACTGGAAATGTCTCGCCTGGTCAGATGTATCATGTTTATTGTTACACCAGATCGACGATAGTGTCAGGTTACGCTGTCACGCAGGGGATTGGTTGCTCGAAACCTGCACCATACCGCACCACGTATGCAGGCCGATGGAGCCAGTATTATAAAATAGGGAGCATTAACCTGGGCTTCTATGAGTCCTGTGCTAATAATCAAAGCTGTGGATTACGTGAACATTATTGTGGACCACCTGAATCCCTTCACGACTGATACCATCCCTGAGAGGAATGGCATCTTGCACCAGGATAATTGACCGTGTCATAAGATCAGAATAGTGCTACATTGGTTTGGGGAACATTATAATGATCTCACGTTGTTGTCTTGACCACAAAATTCGGCAGATATGAACCCAATGGAATACATCTGGGACCGTAGTTTTGGTAACTGCATGATCTGTTCGTAGTCAGCTAGTGTCTCACGCCTCTGGAAACGTGCCAAGGTCTTCTCGAATCCATGTCACGTCGAGACGCTGCTGTATTAAGTTCAAAATGTGGACCGGAGTTCTGTTAAGCAGGTTGTTGTAATGGTTCATCATTGTATCCAAATTATATTCTGATCCGTCAATATAGATCACAGTGCAGCAGAGCCGTGTCTCGAGACGGGCTGTTTCAGTCAACGGTGCACAGTTCTGACTGTCTTTGACTCAGATTGAAAAGCTATCGACAAAGACTTTTGTACGGGGCCCGGGATTATTAAAACTTAGAAACAACCATTTATTTGTTGTTCCGCTGGAATAACAGAGACGAGAAATACATTTGTAGGGAATGAAGGAAGTTCACTAGTTTTTCTTTGTTTCTCTTCTTCGAGTCGTTGGATATTCTTTATTTCACTTCTACTTTACGTATGACGTTGCAATAAGCTTTTACAATGCGCCAGAAGACATCTGAAGAAGACTTGAGGGACAGTGAAATGTTCTGATGCTCTCTGGTACGAAGAAACAGCAGAAACATTATTTGTATTTGGTTTTTGATGTAATTGTTATGGTTCAGTATCACAAATGCTTATTCTGATGTTATCACCTTTATGAACATTCACCCGTGTGTAGTCAACATATCGTTTTTGGAAAATCAATTTAGCTATGGTTTATTAATGGTATTTAATTCACAGGTAAAGACAGAAACTTGAAATTTGGAGAAGATGTTGGTATTATATTGTAGGCGTCTTTAAGAATTGATTTTTCGTAGTTCCACCCATAAGGGGATGCAAAATTTTTCGAAAACACGTCGCTATTAACGCAGTTTTGATGCTAGATTCACGAGAAATAATGTCTGATTTCTCGATGAGAAATAAAGGAATGGGATGAAAGGTTTTATGATACCACGTCGCTATTAACGCAATTTTGATGCTAGATTCACGAAAAAAGTGTCTCATTTCTCGATCAGAAATAAAGTGATAAATGTTACAGAATTCTTGGAAATTTAACCCCTATGGGGAAGAAAACAAATCATTATTAAAGAAATAGTAAAACATTTTAAAGCTACATCTATGAAAACTGGTATTTGACTTCTTTGATACTAATTTTTTTTAAAAAATGTGTTTCAGTGTGTTTGGAAATTCAACCTCTAAAGTTGTGAATGAGGGGACAAAAGCTTTTACGGAAATATTTCATTATGCAAGCATGTTTGAAGCTAAATCTATGAAAATTTGTATTTGGCTTCTCTGTTAGGAATCAAAACTACTTATTTCTCTGTTTTTGGAAATTTAGCTCCTAAGAGGTTGACATAGGGACTGAAATGTTTTATGAATGTATATCGTTGTGAAAACATTTTTAAAGCAAAAATCTTTGAAAACTGATATTAAGCATCTCGGTTAGAAATGACAAAAAAAGTACTTGTTTCACTGTACTTGAGAGATCAACCGTAATGGGGTGAAATAGGCTGATACTGATTCACTGACTCATCATCGTTCAGCCCAGACTTCTAAGAATGCAAACTTGAAATTTGGAGACAGTGTGGATCTTATACCGAAGGCGTTGTTTAAGAGCGAACTGTTCGAAATCCCGCTCTTAGAGAGGTGAAATAGGGGATAAAAGACGTTCTGAAAACCTGTCACTATTAAGGCAATTTTGAAACTAAGACAACGAAAACTGGTATTTGATATCTCAGCCAGAAGTGGAAAATAAGTGTTTCAGCGTTTTTCGAAATTCAGCTGCCAAGGGGGTAAATAGTGGGAAAATTTTGTTTTGAAAATATATCATTATTAAACAACTATTAAAGCGTTATTAAAGCTAAATCTATGAAAACTAGTATTTGGATTCTCTGATACAAGTAAAGATATATGTGTTCCACTTATTTTGGAAGTTCAATCCCTAAAGGGGTGAAATAGGGAATGAAAAATCTTAAGAAAGTATTTCGTTAAATGAAAAAAGATTTTAAAGCTATATCTAGGAAAACTTTTAATCAATTCTCTGTTAGATATGAAGAAATATGTGTTACGGGGTGAAAGTTTCTATGAAAATATCACCAAAAGAATGCAAAAGGCGTGATTAAACAAAAACTTTGAACTCCAGCTACCAGCTTCGTAGCCTACATTAGCGTGAAAAGTTTAGAAGGTGTTGCAGTGTGTAAACAACGTAAAAATTTGATTGAAAAAAAAAATAAACTGTGGAGACCATAAGGTCTATGCAAGCGAAGCAACGAGCACTTAGTTAGCAGAAAATAAAAGGGAAGTACAGACAGATGTTACTGGCCTCAGTTATAAAAGCGTAGATTAAGAAGGCTCTTAGTGATGGAGACGTCCCGAGATTAAGATTACTCGACAAACGAAAGGAGCCGAACAGAGCTATCGACCAGGGGCTGAGATTCTGAGAAACGGCTGGCGTGACTCGCGCGCTCCCCTTGAGAGGAGGACGCAGCTGCGTGTCTCCAGAGCGTCACAGACGGACGTCCGTCGTCGCTGGGGCACTTGTTTTTTACCTTAGAAGTTCAGGCTATCATTATTATTATTATTATTATATTATCATTATTATAATCAGTATTATTTGTTAGCCTTGTATGTAACCTCTCCTTCTATGCACAGCCTTACAAAACAAGTGAGCACCCAGAAGACATGGTCGGCTGTCGATGTAACTTCCTATACGTAGACATCATCGACAGGAATGTAAATAATAATTAGAGCCTCAGTTCTCTGTAACGGGTAGAACGGCCACCAAAGTGCATTCGTGTTGTTCATGTTTAGTGCTGTTACCAGGCCTGGTAGGGTACATAAAGAAATCATATGTCTTTTCCACAGTGGAGGCTATCTCTAGGTCATCTACATCTACATCTACATTTATACTCCGCAAGCCATCCAACGGTGTATGGCGGAGGTCACTTTTCGTGCCACTGTCATTACCTCCCTTTCCTGTTCCAGTCGCGTATGGTTCGCGGGAAGAACGACTTCCGGAAAGCCTCCGTGCGCGCTCGAATCTCTCTAATTTTACATTCGTGATCTCCTCGGCAGGTATAAATAGGGAGAAGCAATATATTCAATACCTCGTCCAGAAACACACCCTACCGCGATGCAGAGCGCCTCTCTTGCAGAGTCTGCCACTTGAGTTTCTATACATATCCGTAACGCTATCACGTTTACCAAATAACCCTGTGACGAAACGCGCCGCTCCTCTTTGGATCTTCTCTATTTCCTCTGTCAACCTGACCTGGTACGGATCCCACACTAATGAGCAATACTCAAGCATAGGTCGAACGAGTGTTTTGTAAGCCTCCTCCTTTGTTGATGGACTACATTTTCAGGTTCGAATCCTGCCTCGGGCATGGGTGTGTGTGATGTCCTTAGGTTAGTTAGGTGTAAGTAGTTCTCAGTTCTAGGGGACTGATGACCTAAGATGTTGAGTCCCATAGTGCTCAGAGCCATTTGAACCATTTTTTGAAAAGCAATGGTCCCATGACACTCCCCTGTGGCACGTCAGAGCTTACGTTGACGTCTGTAGACGTCTCTCCATTGAAAACAACATGCTCTGTTCTGTTTGCTAAAAACTCTTCAATCCAGCCACACAGCTGGTCTGACATTCCGTAGGTTCTTACTTTGTTTATCAGGCGACAGTGCGGAACTGTATCGAACGCCTTCCGGAAGTCAAGGAAAATGGCATCTACCTGGGAGCCTGTATCTAATATTTTCTGGGTCTCATGAACAAATAAACCGAGTTGAGTCTCACACGATCGCTGTTTTGGGAATCCATGTTGATTCCTACAGAGTAGATTCTGGGTTTCCAAAAATGACATGATACGCGAGCAAAAAACATGTTCTAAACTTCTGCAACAGATCGATGTCATTGGTATAGGCCTATAGTTTTGCGCATCTGCTCGACGACCCTTCTTGAAAACTGGGATTACCTGTGCTCTTTTCCAATCATTTGGAACCTTCCGTTCCTCTAGAGACTTGCGGTACACGGCTGTTAGAAGGGGGGCAAGTTCTTTCGCGTTCTTTCATCATTGCGAGGTGGGTGGATATGCGTTCGCGCCGCGCCAGCGCCGGATCCTTGGGGGCTATCGCTTTTGAGTCCACGTTTATGGGCGGGCGGGGGGGCGTGGGTGGCGTTAGTTTGGCGGGCGCTTGCTCCAGGGTGATTTTTGCGTCTGTATCAAGGTGCTTGGGGTGAGCGTCAGATGCTGTGTGAAGACAGTGAAGCACACGGAGAAACTGCGGACT
Organism: Schistocerca piceifrons; assembly: GCF_021461385.2. Lineage (NCBI taxonomy): Eukaryota > Metazoa > Arthropoda > Insecta > Orthoptera > Acrididae > Schistocerca > Schistocerca piceifrons. The sequence continues at coordinate 575,261,956 of NC_060141.1, forward strand.
AGCGTGAAACAGCGTTATCAACACCAGACAGTGTGAGGAACAGGATTCCATTTGACCAATTGGTCTAGTAGTGGAGTATTGTGGGGCATTCGCCTGTTACAGTGGCCCGATATTGGACTGTACGTAAACGTGAGGGCTGGCACGCTCGCCGTCAAGGTTGCAGTCAAAAATGGTTCAAATGGCTCTGAGCACTATGGGACTTAACATCTGAGGCCATCAGTCCCCTAGAACTTAGAACTACTTTAACCTAAGGACATCACACACATCCATGCCCAAGGCAGGATTCGAACCTGCGACCGTAGCGGTCGCGCGGTAGGTTGCAGTAGATCACATCTGATCACCACAAGGGAGAGTCGGGGTACTGTGCACCAAGAACATTGTGACCCCTTCTCATCTGCGGCTGTCACCAGAGAAAAAGTAGTGGAGTCTGTGTCATCTTGCACTATTGGGCATAGACTACCAGCAGTCGGTCTACCCAATTACTGCCCCATACGTTGGCTACCATTGACACCTCGACAGGACGGTTGCGTTTGGAGTGGTGCGGTGAGTGGGAAACGTAGACTGCTGATGAATAGAGTCGCGTTATGTTCACTGTTGGCTCGTGGATTTGCACGATCCCGGATGACCATGTTCGGGCGATGACCTGGTGTGACATTACATTCTTCCAGCGTTTCGGAGAGGCACAGTGGTATTACTTCTGGTACTTAATCGAATATCGGTGCGATATCATAGGCCCATACTGCCATGTTCATTGCAGGCAGTATATTTTAGAACAAACCGACGGAAAAAATTACAACACCAAAAAATAATTAATGTAGAGTAATGAAATTTCGGGAATAGTTTTCCCTAGATAACATATTAAAGTAATTAACGTTGCAAGATCATAGGTTAATTTAAGCGCGAGATTAATAACTGATGTAAGCGTCAGAACGCTGAATGCGAGCATGCAAACGAGCAATGCAAGGCCCCCGATCCTGATTGTATATCAGTAAGGTTCCTCTCAGAGTATGCTGACACAATAGCTCCATATTTAGCAATTATATACAACCACTCGCTCTCTGAAAGATCCGTACCTTAAGAGTGGAAAATTGCTCAAGTCACACCAATACCCAAAAAGGGAAGTAGGAGTAATTACAGGCCTATATCACTAACGTCGATTTGCAGTAGTGTTTTGGAACGTATACTGTATTCGAACACTATGAAGTACCTCGAAGAAAACGATTTACTGACACATAGTAAGCACGGTTTCAGAAAATATCGTTCTTGTGAAACACAACTAGTTCTTTATACTCATCAAGTAATAAGTGCTATCGACAAGGGATGTCAAATTGATTCCATATTTTTAGATTTCCAGAAGGCTTTCGACACCTTTTCTCACAAGCGTTTTCTAACCTAACTGCGTGCCTACGGAGTATCGCCTTAGTTGTGCGACTGGATTCGTGATTTCCTGTCACAAAGTTCTCAGTTCGTAGTAATAGACGGAAAGTCATCGAGTAAAACAGAAGTAATATCCGGCGATCCCCGAGGAAATGTTATAGGCACTCTATTGTTCCTGATCTCTACTAACGACATAGGAGACAATTTCAGTAGCCGTCTTAGATTGTTTGCAGATGATGTTGTCATTTACCGCCTTGTAATGTCATCAGATGATCAAAACTAATTGCAAAATGATTTAGATAAGATATCTGTATGGTGCGAAAAGTGGCAATTGACCCTGAATAAAGAAAAGTGTGAAGTTATTCACATGAGTACTTAAAGAAATCAGCTAAATTTCCATTACGCGATAAGTCACACAAATCTTAAGGCTGTAAATTCAACTAAATACCTAGGGATGACAATCGCGAATAACCTAAATTGGAACGATCACGTAGAGAATGTTGTGGTTAGAGCAAACTAAAGACTGCGACTCATTGGCAGAACACTTAGAACGTGCAACAGGTCTACTAAAGAAACTGGTTACACCACGCTTGTCCGCCCTATTCTAGAGTGTTGCTGTGCGGTGTGGGATCCGCATCAGGTGGGACTGACGGATGACATCGAAAAAGTACAAAGAAGGGCAGCTCGTTTTGTGTTATCGCGAAATAGGGGAGATAGTGCCACTGACATGATATGTGAATTGGAGTGGCAATCATTAAAACAAAGGTGTTTTCGTTGCGACTGGATCTTCTCATGAAATTTCAATCACCAGTTTCTCCTCCGATTGCGAAAACATTCTATTGGCACCCACCAACAAAGGGAGAAACGATCATCACGATAAAATAAAAGAAATCAGGGCTCGCACGGAAAATTTTAAGTGCTCGTTTTTCCCGCTTGCCGTTCGAGAGTGGAACGGTAGAGAGACAACTTGAAGGTGGTTCATTGAACCCTCTGTCAGGCACTTTGTTGTGAATAGCAGAGTAATCACGTAGATGTAGATGTAGATTGTGTTGTACAGGTACCGGAGGTCGGTTTGTTGCATGGAGTTCGATGCCTGTTGCACTTGTTCGGTTAATACAGGGGCAGTTAATGCTGTTTGTGGATGACGCTGGAGTTGTCGTCAAATGATGTCCCATATGTGCTCGACTGGAGACAGATCTTGTGATACGGCAGGCCAAGGCAACATGTCGAACTCTGTAGAGCATTTGAGTTACAACTGCGGTATGTGGGCGAGCGATGGTCTGTTGGAAAACGCTACTGGAAAGCTGTTCGTCAATGGCAGCACAACAGATCAGATCACTAGACGTAAGCACAAATTTTCAGTGTGCTTGCAATAACCACGAGAGTGCTCTTGTTGTCATACGAAATGGCACACCAGACCATAGCTCCAAGTGGTTCTGCCTCGGTGCCAGTAATGGCCGTATGTTGATTAGAAGGGAGGCCAATTGAGGATCTGAAACCAGCCTGCCTGCGTGCTAGACACACTGGACCTACACTTGGATGTCCAGTGTGGCTGGCTCTGAGCACTATGGGACTTAACTGCTGTGGTCATCAGTCCCCTAGAACTTAGAACTACTTAAACCTAACTAACCTAAGGACATCACACACATCCATGCCCGAGGCAGGATTTGAACCTGCGACCGTAGCGGTCGCGCGGTTCAAGACTGTAGCGCCTAGAACCGCTCGGCCACTCCGGCCGGCCGATGTCCAGTGTGTCTAGCACGCAGACAGGCTGGTTGCACGCCCTCAGCTGGCCTCCTTCTAGTCAACCCACGACCATCACTGGCACCGAGGCAGAACCAGATTTCACCAGAAAACACAAGAGACGACCCTGCCCTCCAATGAGCTCTTTCTGGCGTTGGTTTGGGGTCAATGACGTCTGGCTCGGAACTGTCCTTGAAGTAACCGATTTGTAACAGTTCGTTGTGTCACTGTGGTGCCAACCATTGGTCAGATTAAATGATAATTAACTGAAACCTTCAGCTGCGACAGGTGTTGTTGATATACCTCGATGGGAACAGCTGAAAATGTGTGCCCCAACCGGGAATCGAACATGGGATCTCCCGCTTACATGGCAGATGCTCTGTCCATCTGGACCACCGAGGACACGCATGAATAGCGCGACTGCAGGAACTTATACCTTGCAGGCCTCCCGTGAGATCCACATTCCCAACTGTCCACAAACTACATACGTAATGTTCCTAATAGATTTTTGCCAATATACTCATTACTCGCGCCAACTAAGGTGACGATTCCCGTAAGAGACTGTACGAATGCGCACTGGTTGTCCGAACTCTTGTGGGAATCGTCACCTTAGACTGTGCGAATGCGCACTGGTTGTCCGAACTCTTGCGGGAATCGTCACCTTAGTTGGCGCGAGTAATGAGTTCAAATGGTTCAAATGGCTCTGAGCACTATGGGACTTAACATCTGTGGTCATCAGTCCCCTACAACTTTGAACTACTTAAACCTAACTAACCTAAGGACATCACACACATCCATGCCTGAGGCAGGATTCGAACCTGCGACTGTAGCAGTCGCGCGGTTCCGGACTGAGCGCCTAGAACCGCTAGACTACCGCGGCCGGCGAAAAGTAATGAGTGGATGGCCAAATATCTATTAGGAACATTACGTATGTAGTTTGTGGAAAGTTGGGAATGTGGATCTCACGGAAGGCGTGAAAAGGATAAGTCCCTGCAGAAGCACTATTTGTCTGTGTCCTCGGTGGCTCAGACGGATAGAGCGTCTTCCCTCTATGCAGGATCTCCCGGGTTCGAGTCCCGGTGGCGGCACACATTTTCAGCTGTCCCCATCGAGGTATATCAACAACCCCTGTCGGCAGCTGAGGGTTTCAGTTAATTATCATTTATTCTAGAGAAGCTGCACTGTCATCAATGGTATCTGTTCTTTCGAGAACAGTTACTATATTCATATATTGCTCAGATTGCTGCTGTTCGATGCGCCAGAGCAATACGTCGGAAACTCATGGTCTTCCCTCTCGCGAGCCCGGTTTTCTTCCGACCGTACATTCTCGCGGCCATCGCCGCTAACAATCATGCACAGTGGCTGCATTCCTGCCAGATCTTTCTGCAATATCGCAGAAGGAACAACCAGCTTCTCGTAGTCTTGCTACACGACCGCTTTCAAAGTCAGTGAGGTGCTGATAATGGTGTCTTTGTCGCGTTCAAGGGATTCTTGACTAACATCAACTCACCACGTCAAATCTCAAAGGTAAATAACGCCCACGACAGGTGTTTAAAGCAAACCTAATCCACATCCTCATAGTGGTGTTTGTAGCGTCACTCTCATGCAACTGGCGCGAAATTTGATTAAACATCATCTTTCAGATGTTGAAAAACTTTAGTTTGTCACACAATTCCTTCGGACGACATTAAGAGCTTCGTTATAGCAGGTACCCAGATACTGAACCGAACCGTGTGCCTAAACCAACGTGTGCACTGCACTGCATCCTACGACAGAAGTCACTCAACTGAAACACATTTTTATTTCATATATAGGGAAAATCCCAGAGCCCTGATCAGTCTCTCTGGTTGCCATACCTTTGTCTTTCTGTGCTCTTCACACTGCTCATAGCTGAACAGTACACCAAATTAGATTCATAAAATTATTTCCGATTAACATTCAGCTACTGTCACGACTTAAATATTTTTCTCATCACTTTCTACAAAATTAAACCTATGTCTGCGCTACTGGGCCGCAGACGGACTGTCACATTTGACCGCTATCCACCAATTTATTAGCTCCAACCTCTCGAAAGCGCAGCCAATTTAGGTGGGATTGCCCGACCGTAGGTGTGAAACTAACGTAGAGAATCTTCTTGTGTCAGCGTTAGCCCAATCTCCGGAAATGAAGTCTCGATATCGATCTATACTAAAGGTATCAATAATGTTAAGATTGGCATCCTGGCACTACAGGAAATAAGATTTAGGGACGAAAGCACGATGGAATTAGAGGGATATGTTATTATGAAAGGGAAACCCGGTGTTGGGGGGCCAAAGCAGCAGTTTATATTTGGCACAGCCTTTGTTGTAGAGCGTAGATACCTAGAGGGTATCACTGCGTGGAAGAGCATAAGCGAGAGGCTGACATATCTGACAATGAAAATAGGAAACAAAACCTATACAACAGGCAATGCACATGCACCAACAAATGATAAGAACAAAAAAGTCAAAGCAGGAACTGAACATTTTTGGTTCACTTTGGATAAGGTAGTGCCAAATGTGGAGCCGGCCGCAGTGACCGAGCGGTTCTAGGCGCTTCAGTCTTGAACCGCGAGACCGCTACGGTCGCAGGTTCGAATCCTGCCTGGGATGTCCTTAGGCCAGTTAGATTTAAGTAGTTCTAAGTTCTAGGGGACTGTCCTATAGTGCTCAGAGCCATTTAAACCATTTGAACAGATGTGGACAAAAGAAGTGTCACTATTTAGCTAGAAGATTTCAACGCACAAGTATGCATGGAAAGGAAGTTTAGAAATCCTGTTGGAGATTCTACAGACCGCAAGAGAAAAAACAAGAATGGTGAGAGATTAGTGGACCTGTGTAGGAGACACAAGATGAAAATAATGACTACCAATTGCAAAGCTAAGGCAAGCAAGAAAACAACGTGGGTCAGTCCTGGAAACAGGACTGGGGAAAAACAGTTAGACCATGTAGCAATCCGTGACAAGAATCACAGAGAGATTATGAACACGAAAGTGAGGAAAAATAGCAGGATGGAATCAGATCACTACCTTGTCGAAATAAAATGCAGATGGATACCCAACAGAGCAAGGAAATGTAGGACCTCAAACACTCACAGAATCGACCTAGATCTTCTGAAAAAACACAGAGCAGAGTATGCAAAGAGAATGGTAGTTCAGAATGATTGGAAGAGAGTGGGACATACGATGGAAGAAGAGGCAGTGCGACTGGCTACTAACAACAACAAAAGGTAGCATGAGTGGTGGAAGGATGCATGTGAGACCGCAGTCGAGACCAGGAAGAAAGCATTGATAAACTGGCAATCCTGTAAAAAGCAAGAAGACTGGTCGAATTTATAGAATGCTAGAAAAATTGCTAGCAAAACGATCAGAAATGCCAAGAGAATTAGATAGAATGAGAACCTCGAAGAAACAAATACAGCCGTCAGAAACACAAATCAGGAGTCTTTTTTCAGAAAAATGAAGAGCACAATTAAAGGCTTCGAGGCAAAAGAACCCTTCGTAATAGGACAATATGGCACAATAAAAAGAGAGTGTGCGAGGAAATGGCTATGTATTTTAGGGATTTGCTGAATACAGAAGCACTGACAGTAAAGTGGATACACTTACGCTCTAGGGACGAAAGTGAGGATAGTCTAGACAATGCACCCACCAGGGCAAAGGAGCAGAGGCAATGGAAAACCTCAAAAACATAAAGCCATCAGACAATGATGGTATCTGTGCTGAAGAGATCAAGTGGGGTGGGCCTGAAATGGGAAGAAGTGTGTACAGTATAATAATGGATATCTGGAGAAATAACAAAATTCCCATTGACTGGAAAGAAGCCATTATAATGCCACTACACAAGAAAGGGGACAAGAAAATACTAGATAACTACGGGAGCATCTCTCTCTTAAACATAGGGTACAAAGTTTTGTCGAGAATCTTGCTGAACAGAGTTGAAGAACTGGGGCCGACAATATGAGAGTATCAGTGTGGCTTTAAAAAAAGGGAGGAACTGTACAGAACAGATATTTGGAATAAAAAGGGTAATAGAACACAGACACATGAAAGGGAAAAAGGGAAAAGTGACATTTGTGGACTTCCAAAAGGCCTACGATTCAGTTGCTAGAAATACTCTGCTTGATGCGTTAGAAGATAGAGGAATGAATGCTACAACATACGCAATAATAAAGGAAACGTTAAGCGACAGTGCTGCCAGGACCAGGCATCACAGTACGCTGTCAGACAGCTTCGAAATAAAAACAGGAGTACGGCAAGGGGATGGGCTGTAACCAATTTTATTTGACCTGGTTTTGGACGACGTAGTGAGACAGTGGAGACAACTAAATAGTAACATGAAGATAAGAGGTATGCAAATAGGGTGCAAGGTCAAACATAATACAACAGTGGACTGCCATTCGCAGATGACATGGCACTCTTAAATGAGACAGAATAAGAGGCAAAGACAGTACTAAAAATCTAGGCTAAACAGCAGAAAAGGTCGGACTGAAGATTGGATATAAGAAGACCAAGACATTGAACAGCCGCTAGCCGCACGGTCTAACGCGCTGCTTCCCAATCATGAACTGGCACGAATCCTCCCGGCGGATTAATGTCGAGGTACCGTGTGCCGGCCAGTCTGTGGATGGTTTTCAAGGCGGTTTTCCATCTGTCTAGGCGAATGCGGGCTGGTTCCCCTTATTCCGCCTCAGTTACATTATGTCGGCGATTACTGCGCAAATACTGTCTCCACGTATGCGTACACCATCATTACTCTACCACGAAAACATTTGGTATTACACTCGTCTGGTATGATACGTTCCCCGTGGCGTGGCGGGGCGGGGCGGGGAGGGGGGGGCGCTGTCCACTTAGGGGCCGAACTGCACAATGTCTGGGTTCGGTGTGGGTTGGCGGTGGAGTGGGTGGACTGCTGTAGCCTGTTGGATTGTTAACCACTAAGGGCTCTGGCGGGGACGAAGGCTCCCTGTCGTTTCTAGCTCCCCGCTTCGATACACAATACACAAGGCATTGAACACTGAGTCTGACTGGAAGATGCATGGCCAAGTGGTTGAGAAAGTCAATAGTTTTCGTTATTTGGGGGAAAAGATAACTGGTGGCATACAGAGAAACAGTAGCGCAGTGGATAGGGCGCAGCTTTTGTAGAAGCTTCGGTATGCGGCGAAAACCACATGGCAAGAAAAATCTGCCACGGAATGCCAAATTTCGACATTACACAGCAACTGTAAGAAATGCTGCTCTGTATGCACCAGTAACGATCACACTCGGCAAGAGAGGTTGTATACAGTAGGAGAAGGAGAAGTGGAAAATTTTGAGAGACAGCTGTGGCACCAAAAAAATATGGGGATATATGAATACACAGGACACGACGGGAACTGTACGAAAATATTGAACCCATATCGAGCGAGATACGGAAGAGGAGGTTACGATTTGTTGGGCACATCATGAGGTTGGCGAGGAGATATGGAATGCAACATATCCTACGGGAAACAACTGGAAGGTTGTAGGTTCAAAAAATGGCTCTGAGCACTATGGGACTTAACATCTGAGGTCATCAGTCCCCTAGAACTTAGAACTACTTAAACCTAACTAACCTAAGGACATCACACACATCCATGCCCGAGGCAGGATTCGAACCTGCGACCGTAGCAGTCGCGCAGTTCCAGACTGAAGGGCCTAGAACCGCTCGGCCACCACGGCCGGCAGGCTGTAGGTATAAATGGAAGGAATCTGCAGGCAGTAGCACAGGATAGGGAGAAGTATAAAGGATTGGTGGATGGTCACCTGTGGCTGGACACCAAAATCAAAGTTGTCTTAACACAAGAAGAAAAAAAAAAAAAAGAAACGAGAGAATCAAGAGGTATGGGAAAGAAAGAAGACGTGCAAAACAAGCCACACGTGATCCTGAAGGGTCCTAACGAAGCAGAAGAAGCGTCTAAAGACATACGCCCTGTGCCTGAAGGACCAAACTCGTTCGCTTAGGTCACATATGAGAATGACTTTTAAACTTTTACTTCAGCACCCTAAATATTTACGTCTACATCAGCACTGAGACTCAGAAAGCCCCTGCATTTTTATGATTTTCTTATCGAGATCAGTTGGCAAAATTTATGAAGATAAAAGAAACATGTTGGCTGACTGTTTTATGAATTTGGTTTCTTTTACTGTCAACTTGCCCGTGATGTACAACGCCTCTCTTGTAGCGCCTGTAACTGGAGTTTTTTGAACACCTCAGAAACACTCTCGCGCCTGTGATATGAACCACTGACGATGTGTACAGCTCTTCATTCGATTTTCTCCGTCTTATCTCTTCATCCTAACCGCTATGTGTCGCAGATTGACGAGCAATCCTCAAAAATAGGTCGAACGAGTGTGTTGTAAGACACTTCTTTCGTGGGTGGATTACATTTCGTTAACATTATTCCAATGGATCTCAACCTGGCATCTGTTTTTCTACTTTTTTTTTCTCTGATCATTCCGTTTCAGGTCGATCCGAATGTCTACTCCCAAATACTTTGTTGTAGCTCTTGCACCTACTGATTTGTCGCCAAAAAAGTAATTGAATAGTAGGGGACATCTACGTCTCCATTCAGATTCAACTGTCAGTCCCTACGCCCATCATCTATCCTCTCCAACGCTTGATGCATTTCGACACTACCTTTTGGCGTCAAGCGAATATTCACACGGCTATTCGGATGTTATCCATAGGCCATATGTCAGTAATGCTAAGAACAACATATTGAATGTACAGTGCAGAAATATTAGGCCATCCTGCAGTCCATAGTTGAGAAAAGTGTTGCCGGTGCAGGATTTTGTGACGAACTGACGTTTCGATTACGTCCGATAGATGTTCGATGAGATTCATGTTGGGCGATCTGGGTGGTCAAATCATTCGCTCGAATTGTGTAGAAAGTTCTTCAGACCGATCGCGAACAATGGTGGTCCGGTGAAATGACACGTTGTCACCCATGGAGTACTTGACTGGCTGCAGATGGTCTCTAAGCAGCCGAACATAACCATTTACAGGCAATTATCGGTTCAGTTGGACCAGCGGAGCCAGTCCATTCCATGTAAACACAGTCCACACCATATGGAGCAACCAACAGCTTGCGCGCAACACTCTAACCCTACCATCACCCATTACCAACTGAAATCGGGACTGATCTGACCAAGCCACGGTTTTCGGGTCGTCTGTGTACCACTGATACGGTCAGGAGAGGCGCTGCAAGCGATGTTGTGCTGTTAGCAAAGGCATTCGTGTTGGTCGTCTGCTGCCATAGTCCATTAACGTACTGTCCTAACAGAAAAGTTAGTTGTACCTCCCTCATCGATTTCTGTAGTTATTTCACGCAGTTTGCTTGTTTGCTAGCACCGACGACCTAAGCAGACGCAACTGATCTCGGTCGTTAAGTGAAGGCCGTCGGCCACTGTGTCGTCCGTGGTGATGCGTAATGCCCGAAATTTGGCATTCTCAGCATACTGTGGCTGGCGGAATATTGAATTCCCTAACGATTTCCGAAATGGAATACCGCATGCAGTTTGCTCCAGTTCATATTCCGCGTACCAAGTCGGTTAATTCCTGTCGTGCACTTCAGAAACCTGTTAACAGGAATGACCTGAATACAAATGACAGCTCCACCAATGCCCTGTCCTTTTACACCTAGTGTATGCGATACTACCACCATCTACATATGTGCATATCGCTATCCGATGATTCTTGTCAACTCAGTGTATTATCAATAACAACATGTTTAATGATATCTACTAAGAAGTCCTGAGTCCAGTCAGAAACCTGGTGCTTGGTGATCTTTGATTTATTTGACTAAGCGACAGTACAGAACTGTACTGAGATCCTTCCGGAAGTCAAGGAAGTCGGAATCGACGTGAGTATTATTGAAATGAGAATAATATATTAATACCTTCAGCTGCTGACGGGCGTTGATATATATCAATGGGGGCAGGTGAAAATGTGTACCCGACCGGGACTCGAACCCGGGATCTCCTGCTTACAGGGCAGATGCTCTATCCATCTGAGCCACCGAGGGCACAGAGGACAGTGCGACTGCAGGGACTATCTCGCGCACGCCTCCCGCGAGACCCACATTCTCACCTTGTATGTCCACACACTACATTAGTAGTGTCCCTACCCAAAACACTCATCACTCGTGGAAAACATTCTTACCAAGTCCCGTAAGAATTCGGGTAATATGTGTGCATCCGCACAGAAGAAGAAGGTCATGGCCGGTATTGCCAGAACTATATACTTGTATAGATATGAGTATTATTGTGTGTCTTTTGCTCTGGCCGTGCGGGTAGCCGCGCGGTGCAGGGCGCCTTGCCATGGTTCGCGCGGTTCCCCCCGTCGGAGGCTTCAGTCCTCCCTCGGGAATGGGTGTGTGTTGTCCTTAGCGTAAGTTAGTACACCTAGGGCCGATGACCTCAGCAGTTTGGTCCCATAGAAACTTAATACCACTTACGCTCCGCATCACATGGAGCAACAAAGCAAGCAGAGTTTCACTCAATCTCCGGTTGCCGAATACATGTTTATTTTCTGTAGAGGCGACTTGCATCTCTAGTAAGGTAATCGGAGTTAAGTAGGTAAGTCGTTAAGTGGTCCGACTGCGATGTAGAGGACCCAGATTCAATTCCCTGCACTGCAAGCGGTTTTTCCATAGTGTCGAGAGTGGAATGGGATTCACTCTGCCTTTTGGAACTACATGAGTGAGAAGTAGCTGGTTAAACGTTTGGGGAACTGACAACGGGCGGGATAGCTGTGAGCTTACCCCATGACTATGCCGCATCCAGTGACTCCATATGGCACAGGGTGACAGGGCGGCAGGACGAAACTGAAGGGCCCGTCAGGGCCAGTGTACTTATCCGGTGTAGTAATACGTGACCATAAAACGTGTTCCGTAAATCCACAATCATTTAACGTCAATGATATTACAGCAAGTGGAAGAGAGTGAGAGAAATAATGCGAGAGGGATTTACGTGTGTATGTTTACACGGGATGCTACTGGCTTTTTATTAGCAGAATACGAGAAAGTGCACAGTTAAATGCTCCTTTATGAATCACAAATAATTTCCGTTCTTCATTCTTTCACAGGAAATAAGTAAAATACTGACGTGCATGTCTGCATAATTCGTGAACACCACATACCAGTCTTATTTATTTTCAATCCAAGCCAGTCTTCTGCGTGCTTTCGACGTCATAATCTTCAAGCATTTTGCTCTATAGCATCATATTTCTAAATTATTACTAATTTTTTTTCAGGCTTGACCGTGTTTATCTCAAGTTGACATTCAGTTTTTCTCAAGAGTTCAGGTTTATTTTTTAAAAGAAAAGTATAACATCCACGATCTGGCTCTAGACGGGTCAATCGGATCCGACCCACCGCTGTGTCATCCTCAGCCTCACCCCATGCGGGACATGTAGTCAGAACACCGCTCTCCCTGTCTTTGACAGTTGTAAGAGGTCCATGACTAAAGAATTTGTTGCTAGCGCACTCCAGCAGATGTAATTTCGATGGATTGCTCACGCGCTGCCTGCGATATGTAAGCTGTTGCTAGCGAGCAGTCTGGAGTGTGAAGTTGGCTGGGCCGGTCAGGTGGAGCGATGGCGGAGCCTGAGCGTTTTAGTATAAGGCAAAAGCAGCGTCGCGCATATGTAGTATTGTTATATCAAGTCCCATGTAAATGTTTTAAAAAAATCTGTTAATAATAATCTTTCTCATAAAAAGTAACTTTTGACATTCATCTCAATTTAAATAATTCACTAATTTCTCCAATCCATGGTCATCCCGATTATTGTAAAGAAAAATCAGTTGTTTCTTTTTATACATGACAAATCTATCGGCCAGCATTGCACTGGGCTGTGCCAGAAAAGTTTAGTTTCATATAGGAGCAGAAATATATGCGTTATCCGGCGACTAGACTCAGGTAAGAATTTTCAATTTATTCAGTATGATCTTTCAGGGCCATGACGCAGCACTGCTGACGTCCAAAATTTACCAGGTTAAATTGACAGTCAAGTATTGAAAGGCTATAAGTGAGTAACATTTTTATTTTTGAGAGATTAGTCACATTTTATTATTGATAGGTTACGCAATTTTCCTGTTGGTACGTTATACTGAATGATAACGACATAATTATATTTTTTATTGTTGAGAGGTTTAGGAATTTTTCTGTTTTGAGGTTACACTAAATGTGAATATTATTCAAATATTATTTTATTGTGGGGAGGTTACACAGTTTTCTTGACCTTGGAATTCGGTCGAGTAATTCCTCAGCTGCGAGTCTCTGTGCACCCATTTCGAGTCTTCTCACCAACGAAAAATCGCTGGCAGTAACAGGAATCGAAGCCGGGTCCACCGCATGGTAGTCAGCTGTGCTGACCATTGAGCTACGGCGGACAAGTGGTTTCCGTTGTGTTGGCGGAAGAGCCAACACCGTGTTACGAGAGGAGGCCGAAATGCAAGCGTTTTAGCTCACGCAGGCTGGCGTGAGGAGGGAAGAACTATACTGACGTGAGGTCTGGAACATGACAAGGAATGAGTATTCAGAAAGCGGACGTAATTAGTTTGATACAAACTTTAATCCATAAATGATGAACGTCGCTCTTGACGGTACATGATTCACAATATTATCTGTTCAGATTATAGTAACTGAATATGACGCCTTGCTAGGTCGTAGCAAATGATGTAGCTGAAGGCTATGCTAAACTGTCGTCTCTGCAAATGAGAGCGTATGTAGACAGTGAACCATCGCTAGCAAAGTCGGCTGTACAACTGGGCGAGTGCTAGGGAGTCTCTCTAGACTAGACCTGCCGTGTGGCGACGCTCGGTCTGCAATCACTGATGTGACGACACGCGGGTCCAACGTAGACTAACGGACCGCGGCCGATTTAAAGGCTACCACCTAGCAAGCGTGGTGTCTGGCGGTGACACCACAGTTTCCTTGCCCGTTTCAAAATCATAAACCACAGAAATTTAGCCCCACGAAATTTTATTTGAGACAGGCACTATGACTTTCTCCCAAAGATTATCAGGTTATTGTTGTTGGGTCTTGCCTACACGTATAGGGTGCCTAAGGCACGCTGCGTTCTCGAAATGCTATACAACAATTCAAGCAAATAAAATTAGGAGTTTTATTTCTATAAAGCAGATTGACAATACTTTAATGTCAAAGGTGTAGCAAACGATGGGCGACATGTAACATAAATCAGAGTCCCGGCTATACACAATGTTCAAACAAGCAAGTCTGTCACACAGTTTGAGGATCACTACTGATTGTTCTTGTAGCACTCTCTGCTAGGGCGTTGCTAATACTGTCCACTAAAGTCCGCTAATGTCCGGCCGAGACTGGCAGGAGCGCTGCTTATATTCACTTCTTGCAGGGGGCGCTCCTCTCGTGCTGCGGTCCTAATCAGCGCACCGTTGGCCGAAGTCGTTTCACCGCCTTCTCTGGTCTTCCGCTCTTCATCTTCGATCCGGCGCTTGTGGTTAGCCAGAACATTCCTCTCCCGCAAAGCGACGGACCGTTGTCCTGGAGGCAGTGCGACCACGGCGAGGGACGCAGTAGTGTGGGCGCAACATCAGGCCGGAAGCTCTGGCTGCAGGGTACGTCAAGCTTCCGGTCGTACCCCGCCATCCGGCCTGTGCTCTGGCGGAAACGTCCCCCGGAAAACGACCAGAAGGCTACGCGTCCACTTCCTGCTGCACATGAACCAGACGAAGAAGGCGGCGACTGCTGCGGAGTGGGCGAGTCCAGCTCCATCGGTAGGACGTTAGAAGGTGGAGGAGACGAAGGCTCCGCCTCCTTGGGGTTGTCCCGCGGTGTTGTGATGTCACCCTCTGGCAGCTGCTGTGGCTGCGCTGTCCTCTGGACCCGTGAATCTGGGGGAAGAGGGACTGAAGTATCATCGTGTACTTAAGAGAGGTGAAGCTGATTATGATGGGGGCGCTGCAAACCATCTGGACCTGAAAGAAGGTACATGCAAGCGCAAAGTCGACGGACGATCACACCTCGCGGCCACCATCTGCTGCCGATAAAAATCCTGTGAAGGACAAAATCATGCAGCGCGAAGCGATACTTGCGGCCTTCCTTCGACGCCGAATGCTGAAAAGGGTTGAGCAGGTGGAGCAGTGTGCGATGGCGGCGGCCGTGAGCAGTTCTACATCTACATCTACATTTATACTCCGCAAGCCACCCAACGGTGTGTGGCGGAGGACACTTTACATGCCACTGTCATTACCTTCATTTCCTGTTCAGTCGCGTATGGTTTGCGGGAAGAACGACTGCCGGAAAGACTCCGTGCGCGCTCGAATCTCTCTAATTTTACATTCGTGATCTCCTCGGGAGGTATAAGTAGGGGGAAGCAATATATTCGATACCTCATCCAGAAACGCACCCTCTCGAAACCTGGACAGCAAGCTACAACGCGATGCAGAGCGCCTCTCTTGCAGAGTCTGCCAATTGAGTTTGCTAAACATCTCCGTAACGCTATCACGCTTACCAAACAACCCTGTGACGAAACGCGCCGTCAACCCGACCTTGTACGGATCCCACATTGATGAGCAGAACTCAAGTATAGGTCGAACGAGTGTTTTGTAAGCCACCTCCTTTGTTGATGGACAACATTTTCGAAGCACTCTCCCAATGAATCTCAACCTGGCACTCGCCTTACCAACAATTAATTTTATATGATCATTCCTCTTCAAATCGTTCCGCACGCATACTCCCAGATATTTTACAGAAGCAACTGCTACCAATGTTTGTTCCGCTATCATATAATCATACAATAAAGGATCCTTCTTTCTATGTATTCGCAATTCCGCCGGCGATGGTTCATCTCGTGGGTGCGAACGATATTGAAACGTGGGACTTAGGGGAAAGCAAAGAAGGTGTGGACGGGGCCTAATCAGTTGTCGTTGGTTGCACATAACTAATAAGAATAATGCTAAATTCAAAGATGAATAGCAAATAGAGAAGGACGGCTGCAAAGTTTTACCGCCAAGAAACACTTCACTCGATGCTGCCAGGCTAAGAGGCCCTGGGAGCAACAATCCGCCGACCAAAGGCGAGATCTCAGAATAGTCGAGGTTGCATTAACAGTTAATTCTTCGTTCAACTTAAACGTCCAGGGTTCGGTGTGCCACGAAGTCGTCGCTCTCGCAGCTACCCCTCCTCGATCCTGTAGTGCCCTGGCTTGCCCTCGCACTGGACGGACCAGCTCGCTGCTGCGCCCGCGACCGACCTGTTGTCCGTTCGCAACCCTCCTCATCAAATCCAGAACGCAGACAGCATTAAAATAACTGCTCATTCAAAACCACAAGATACACATGGATCCGGGAAAACAATTCCACCAACAAGTCACCATACTAAAACCAGTCACTGTGAAACAAAACAGACGAATTATAAGTCGGCACAAACACAGAGAAGACAGAAGTGGTCGGAAGAGCAAATGCACGTCGTCCGTTGCAACGACCGGCCGAACGACCAACCAACGGTCATCCCCACTCAAGAAAGGCACGGGAAAGATCCCAGCATAAATCGTCGACCACGTGTTTAAGTTGGACAGTGCATGTGTGTTGTCAGCGGTCGGGCGCGTACTGGCTGTCCGGCCCTAACTGCTGCTCCGTCCCAACTCAACTACCTGGACACACGGCGACCCGGAAATACTAGAGGCCGCTCCAAAGATGGTACCACAGCACGCGCTATAGACAATCGCTGCTGCTGCTGCTACTCACGGACAGACAGGCGAGCAAACGTAGTAGCGCCAGTGAACACACACCAAAACGAGACGCCACTGTCGCTATAACAAGATGCCAATCTATGAACGGCATCAACGCGAGCCGTACACGGTTCAGGTATGAGGCGAGAAACAGTTGCAATGCTTGATCCCTGGCGTGTGCGGAACGAAGTTTGGCCATCTGCTTCTTGAAGGTTCTGACAAAACTTTCCACTTCGCCGTTTGACTGTGGATGGAACGATGCCCTAGTTAGATGCTGTATGCCATTGCGTTCACAGAATGTTTCAAATTCATTTGACGTGAACTGAGGTCCGATGTCTGGCACTATTACTTCAGGTAAACCTTCGAGGCAAAAAATCGATGACAACACCTGAACTGTGCTACGTGATGTTGTCGAGTTCATTGCTATACAGGTCAACCACAATCAACCAATGGGAAGACGTGAAAGCGCGTCGCACTACCACGTTGAGCTGTCAGACTAAACACAATCTCGTACTGGTATTGAGACAACAACAAAGCCTATCTTTGCAATTTTTGGGCAGTTCATACAGGAACCGGTTTTCTCGGATGAAACAAGGTTCAAATGGCTCTGAACACTATGGGACTTAACTTCGAAGGTCATCAGTCCCCTAGAACTTAGAACTACTTAAACCTAACTAACTTCAGGACAACACACACATCCATGCCCGAGGCAGGATTCGAACCTGCGACGTAGCAGTCGCGCGGTTCCAGACTGTAGCGCCTAGAACCGCTCGGCCACCCTGGTCGGCCATGAAACAAAGACTGCAAAGACTTGTGATCCGTCACCAAATAGAATTTTCTGCCATACAAATAGTGGTGCCCGCATCTCGTGGTCGTGCGGTAGCGTTCTCGCTTCCCACGCCCGGGTTCCCGGGTTCGATTCCCGGCGGGGTCAGGGATTTTCTCTGCCTCGTAATGGCTGGGTGTTGCGTGCTGTCCTTAGGTTAGTTAGGTTTAAGTAGTTCTAAGTTCTAGGGGACTGATGACCATAGATGTTAAGTCCCATAGTGCTCAGAGCCATTTGAACCAAATAGTGGTGAAATTTGGTGACAGCATACACGTTAGCCAAAGCCTCTTTTTCAATTTGTGAATAGTTGCACTGAGCTTTGGAAAACACTTTTGATGCGAAGCAATAGGTCTGTCTTTATCACCATTTCTGTGCGAGAGCACTGCACCGATACCGTAAGAGGAAGGGTCAACTTGCAATACATCTTGTTTTTCAGGTTCCAAGTGAACTAAGCATCGAACACTGAGCAACACATCTTTAAGTTTCTGAAAAGCTACTTGGCACTCATCTGTCCAAACAAAGGGGACGTTTTCTGACGCAAGCGATGAAATGGAGCTGCGATGTGTGCACCATTCTGTATGAAGCGAATATAATAGTTCATTTTCCCTAAGACTGACCGCAATTCTGTGGTATTACGAGGAACTGGCAAGTCTCGTATGGCTAACAAATGCGACTGAAGAGGATGTACACCTTGACTGTTTATGACATGACCAATAAACTGTATTTCAGGTTTAAAAAGATCACACTTGTCGAGTCTACAGCCGGTCGATGTGGCCGAGCGGTTCTAGGCGCTTCAGTCTGGAACCGCGCGACCGCTACGGTCGCAGGTTCGAATCCTGCCTCGGGCATGGATGTGTCTGATGTCCTTAGATTACTTAGGTTTAAGCAGTTCTAAGTTATAGGGGACTGATGGCCTCAGATGTTAAGTTCCATAGTGCTCAGAGCCATTTTGAATTTCGTGTCTACACTTTAGTCCTGCATCAGAGCCGGCCGGCGTGGCCGAGCGGTTCTAGGCACTGCAGTCTGGAACCACGCGACCACGACGGTCGCAGGTTGAATCCTGCCTCGGGCATGGATGTGTGTGATGTCCTTAGGTTAGTTAGGTTTAAGTAGTTCTAGGGGACTGATGACCTAAGCAGTTAAGTCCCATGGTGCTCAGAGCCATTTGAACCATTTTTGAACCTGCATCAGATAACACATGAAACAAAGCACGTAAATTTGCAATATGTTCTTAAGGTGTACGGCCTGCTACGACAATATCGTCCAAATACTGTAATTTGAACAGTTTGGCACTTGTGCAGCCAGCTGTTCCAAATACCGTTGGAAAATGGCGAGTGCGGAAGCACTGCCAAAAGGCAACTGCACATTTTTAAACAACCCCAAAAATGAGTATTTACTTCACACAATTTTTGAGATTCTTCATCGAGCGGCACTGGAAGATATGCACAGCTGAAATCAAGTTTTGAAAAATAGCGTCTAGCATGAGATCCACTGGGCGTGGCAATGAAGGATTGAGGATTGGCTGTAGACTTAAAGTCAACACAGAGACGAATGTGACCTGAAGGTTGGCTGTAGACTTAAAGTCAACACAGAGACGAATTTGACCTGAAGGTTTATCTAGCAAAACCAGTGGACTAGCCCAATAACTACCCGACATGGGCGCAATAACTCAGTTATCTTGCATTTATGTAAATTCAGCTGCGATTTTGTCCCGTAATGCAATGGGAACAGTTCTGGCCTGGCAAAAGTTCGGCTGAGCATTATATTTCAAAAAAATGTTCAAATGTGTGTGAAATCTTGTGGGACTTAACTGCTAAGGTCATCAGTCCCTAAGCTTACACACTACTTAACCTAAATTGTCCTAAGGACAACCACACACACCCATGCCCGAGGAAGGACCCGAACCTCCGCCGGGACCAGCCGCACAGTCCATGACTGGAACGCCTTACACCGCTCGGCTAATCCCCCGCGGCATTGTCTTTCAGAGTAATACGTGCAACAAAATTGTTAACCTTGCCTAAACCTTCATAAAAGAGTTCCGGGAATTCTTTGAGCAAGCTACACTGTGATTTGCATTGAATGCAGACACTGACAACACATTGTCCCTAATATTAAAGCCAAACAAGTCATAAGAATCAAGACCAAATATGTTCTCACAACCGTGTGATTGAGCACTGTAAAAGTCACTGTTCGCTTATGCGAGCGATACATGGCAGGTAAAGTACATGTTCCGTGAGCGAGAAGCTGTCGTCCATTATAAGCCGTCAGTTGTGTGCTAATTTTAGAAAGGCTTGGGAAGCCTAACAGTTCATACGTTTGACGATTTAGCAATATCACAAAGGCACCAGTGTCCTGCTGAAATTCCCCACGTTTCCCACAAAGAAGCAAATGAACAAGAAGTTTATTTGACTGACTGGTCTCTGAGAAACTGCACACTTGCTAGTTGCAGACTTGGAATATACTGCATTAATGACATGTGCCTTGTGACTATATTGTTGTCAGTGGGCCGAATTCTTATTTTTGTTCCATTGCAAACAGATGGATCGCACAAGTCCTTTCCTACCACAAGCGTAACACTGAGCTTGTCGGGAGAGGCAGTCTTGGCGTTTGTGCTGTGAATAACAACGTGGACCAGACTTAATTCTGTTCACCTGTGTAGCCGCCTGTTTAGCGAATTGCTGATGCGACGTGAAACGTTATTTACTCGGCGTGGCTAGCGCAATCCGCCGGTGCGGAATGGGGCGATCACAAGCAAGGGACTCTACCTGGCAAATAGCTAGCAGCTCAAATGTATGAGCCAACAAGATATCTGAACCGTACTGATCTACTATTTGCACTACCTGATGAAATGATGGATCGGACTGTTTCAAAATTTGTTCTCTGAGTTTAAAATCAGGCACATTGTACACATTCGCATCACGCAACATTACATCAGAATATGAAGCACCGCAAGCACATTTGAATTTGCATTTCCTTGTCATACCCTGCAAATCTGTTACCCATTCACGATAAGTTTGTTCTGACTGTTTTCTGCAATTAAAGGATTAATACCTAGCTGCTACCACAAACACAGTTTAGTTATAATAGTTAGTCACCGAGGAGATAACATTGCCATACGCAGGTTCACTCGGAGTGGCGTTAGGAAAGAATTTTTGAATTAATCTGAACACTGCACTTCCTACCGTGGTTAATAGATAGGGAAGTTTCACAGTGCCTACAAAATTATGGCCTAGTAAATGTGCCTAGAACTGGGATAGCCACTCGAGCCACTCCTCTTCTTGGTCATAAAACTGTCGAAAAGGTGGTATAGCAGCTGTAGTACGTGGTGCTTGCTCCATCGGGCGCGCAGAGTTGGCCAGTAACTCCTGCGTCTGAAACTGAAACATCTGCATTATCTGTGTGGCATCTAATGCCTTGGCTGCGGCGCCTGAGAAGGGGGCAGAACAGGTGAGGTGGGCATGTTGGAAGACACAAATGCAACGAACAGACAAGAATATCTACAAAGACGGTTTCTGGAAGCCCACCTGAAAACACTGATTAGCAAAAACGTTAAGAAACAAATGAGCGCCTATGCAAGGTGAAGGCAAGAGAGAATTAAGGCGCCAGCAACAAAATAAACGAAATTTCGTGGCCTTCTGGCACTAGGTCGGCGGAGGATACTCGTCGCTAGTTGGTGGGCCTTGCCCACTCGTCTCGTATGCAGCATTCTCAGAATGTTATACAGCAATTCGAGCAAATAACATTAGTAGTTTTCTTTCTATAAAGCAGATTGCGAATACTTAACTTTCGTGTACGAAGGTGTCGCAAACTATAGGAAACACGCAACATAAATCCGAGTCCTGGCTATATACAATGTTCAAACACCCGAGTCTGGCACACAGTTTGTGGATCACTATTAACTGTTCTCGCACTCTCTGCTAGGCCGTTGCTAATACTGTCCACTAATGTCTGCTAATATCTGGCCGAGGCCGGTAGGAGTGGCACTTCTATTCATATATATACAGGATGGTCCACTGATAGTGACCGGGCCAAATATCTCACGAAATAAGCATCAAACGAAAAAACTACAAAGAACGAAACTCGTCTAGCTTGAAGGGGGAAACTAGATGGGGCTGCCATAGGTCAAACGGATATCAATTGCGTTTTTTAAAAATAAGAACCCCATTTTTATTACATATTCGTGTAGTACGTAAAGAAATATGAATATTTTAGTTGGTGGTATCACGTAACATTCCGCTAGTGCGGACGGTATTTGCTTCGTGATACATTACCCGTATTAAAATAGACCGTTTACCAGTTACGGAAAAGGTCGATATCGTGTTGATGTATGGCTATTGTGATCAAAATGCCCTACGGGCGTGTGCTATGTATGCTGCTCGGTATCCTGGACGACATCATCCATGTGTCCGGACCGTTCGCCGGATAGTTACGTTATTTAAGGAAATAGGAAGTGTTCAGCCACATGTGAAACGTCAACCACGACCTGCAACAAATGATGATGCCCAAGCAGGGGTTTCAGCTGCTGTCGCGGCTAGTCCGCACATCAGTAGCAGACAAATTGCGCGAGAATCGGGAATCTCAAAAACATCGCTGTTGAGAATGATACATCAACATCGATTGCACCCATACCATATTTCTATGCACCAGGAATTGCATGGCGGCGACTTTGAACGTCGTGTACAGTTCTGCCACTGGGCACAAGACAAATTACGGGACGATGACAGATTTTTTGCACGCGTTCTATTTATTGACGAAGCGTCATTCACCAAGAACGGTAACGTAAACCGGCATAATATGTTCTATTGGGCAACGGAAAATCCACGATGGCTGCGACATGTGGAACATCAGCGACTTTGGCGAGTTAATGTATAGTGTGGTATTATGGGAGGAAGGACAATTGGCCCCATTTCATCGATGGCAATCTAAATGGTGCATTGAATGCTGATTTCCTACGTAATGTTCTTTTGATGTTACTACAAGATGTTTCACTGTATGACAGAATGACGAAGTACTTCCAACATGATGGATGCCCGGCACATAGCTCGCGTGCGGTTGAAGCGGTATTGAATAGCATATTTTTTGACAGGTGGATTGGTCGTCGTTCACCGAATCTGACGTCTAGGGATTTCTTTCTGTGGGGAAAGTTGAAGGATATTTGCCATCATGATCCACCGACAACGCCTGACAACATGCGTCAGCGCATTGTCAATGCATGTGCGAACATTACGGAAGGCGAGCTACTCGGTATTGAGAGGAATGTCGTTACACGTATTGCCAAATGCATTGAGATTGACAGACATCATTTTGAGCA
This sequence comes from Schistocerca piceifrons, assembly GCF_021461385.2. Classification (NCBI taxonomy): domain Eukaryota; kingdom Metazoa; phylum Arthropoda; class Insecta; order Orthoptera; family Acrididae; genus Schistocerca; species Schistocerca piceifrons. Next base: position 575,284,961 of record NC_060141.1, read on the forward strand.
TTTATTGCATTAATGTGGTATTTGCAGGTAATCACACTGTAACAGCATGCGTTCTCAGAAATTATAAGTTCACTAAGTTCACAAAGGTACATGTATCACATTGGAACAACTGAAATAAAATGTTCAAACGTACCTACGTTCTGTATTGTAATTTAAAAAACCTACCTGTTACCAACTGTTCGTCCAAAATTGTGAGCCATATGTTTGTGACTATTACAGCGGCACCTATCACAAAGCGAAAAAAGTGGTCCAACTAAAATTCATATTTCTTTAAGTACTACATGAATATGTAATGAAAATTGCGGGATCCTATTTTTAAAAAAACGCAGTTGATATCCGTTTGACCTATGACAACGCCATCTAGCGGGCCAACCATAGCGCCATCTGGTTTCCCCCTTCAAGCTAGACAAGTTTCGTTCTTTGTAGTTTTTTCGTTTGACGCTTATTTCGTGAGATATTTGGTCCGCTCACTATCAATGAACCACCCTGTATACAATGTTCAAACAGTGAAGTCTGTCACACAGTTTGTGGATCACTATTAACTGTTCTTGTAGCACTCTCTGCTAGGCCATTGCTAATACTGTCCACTAATGTCCGCTAATGCCTGGCCGAGGCTGGCAGGAGTGGAACTTCTTGCAGGGGGCACTCCTGACGTGGTGCGGTCCTAATCAGCGCACCATTGGCTGACTACATTTCACTGCCTTCTCTCGTCTTCCGCTGTCCATCTTCGTTCTGGCGCTTGTGGCTACGCCAGAACACGCCAGAACAATTGTAACCGCTCATGAGAAGCATAGTGCTTTCCGCTTTTTTTTATCGGGATGCTGTGCCGTCAAGTGTTTTCCCTTCACTGCCTCCGAAAATTGATTTCAGTACATTTGACATCCTGCTCGAGGACTGCCGCCTTACGATGGTGAGGAGGCATGAATACACTGCTATTCCAGAGAACTATGCTGGCATGAGCTTAAGCTCCTAACAGAAACACCCATGCCAGACAGGTTTCTTGGACTGGAGACAGACGAAGAGCAGTTCATAACGTAGGGAGCCTTGGGGTGTCTCTTAGGCACAGGGAAGCTGACCCTCCTAGAGGAGACAACATTGATGATAAACAGCTCAGGGAACACTACAAAATCTGGAGATATGGGTCCATAGCTGTAGTAACCACCCAATGAAGATGACCCCACAAGGGAAACGTGTGCTGGGATAGCTGAACGTGGCAGCTTCATCACCTGGCTACCATGACAAACGGTCAGTAGCCTATTACATTAATGTGACCACCGCCTCTGTTCGCCGTCACCATGTAATAAGCACTCTCAAATGGCAGATAGCAGCACTACCAGTGGAAGGTATATAAAACGTGTAATCGTTTTCGTATTGCGCAAACGGAGCTATTTATCTAACATCCAACGGAGGATGAAAAAAAGTGGTTCAAATGGCTCTGAGCACAATGGAACTTAACATCTGAGGTCATCAGTCCCCTAGAACTTAGAACTACTTAAACCTAACTAACCTAAGAACATCACACACATCCATGTCCGAGGCAGGATTCGAACCTGCGACCGTAGCAGTCGCGCGGTTCCGGACTGCAGCGCCTAAACCGCGCGGCCACAACAGAGGATGACCAGTAGCTTTTGGACGAAAGGTGGAAGAATTTCCGAAACGGCTGAATAAGTAAAATGTTCCCGTGCCGCTGTGGTTAAAGTAAATGTCGTGTGACTAGGGCCTTCCATCGGGTAGAGCGTTCGCCGGGTGCAAGTCTTTCTAGTTGACGCCACTTCGGCGACTTGCGCGTCGATGGGGATGAAATGATGGTAATTAGTACAACACAACACCCAGTTCCTGAGCGGAGAAAATCTTCGACCCAGCCGGTAATCTAACCCGGGCCCTTAGGATTGACATTCTGTAGCGCTGACCACTCAGCTAGCGGGGGCGGACGTGACTGAAGTGTACCGTGCATGGCAAAATGGAGCATCCAAAACCGGCACCGAGGCACCTATGGTGCGTCGGGGGCCATAGATAACACGAATGGGTGACAGCTGTAGAAATGTGCAGGCCGGCCGCTGTGGCCGAGCAGCTCTAGGCGCTTCAGACCGGAACCGCGTTGCTCCTACGGTCGTAGGTTCAAATCCTGTCTCAGGCATGGGTGTGTGTGATGTCCTTAGGTTTAAGCAGTTCTAAGTCTAGGGGACTGAATGCCTCGAATGTTAAGTCCCATAGTGCTCAGAGCCATTTGAACCATCTGAAATGTGCAGGCGAATAGACGTGCAACGGTTGACTACCCAAATGAAACAAGGGGCTACGAACGATGTCTCCGTAATGACCATTCAGTGAACAATGCTGTGTTTGGACCTCCACTGCAGGCCCTTATTTCATGCACCCATGCTGCAACGTTATGTTTATGTCCCGAGCTAATCAGCCGCCTAGAATTCGTAAAAGGTAAGATGAATTGGTTTGCGAAGCTGTGCAGCCCCACTACACACCTTAGTGTCATCGGTCCCATCGGATTAGGGCAGGATGGGGAAGGAAGTCGGCCATATCCTTTCACAGGAACTACCCCGGCATTTACGTGAAGCGATTTAGGAAAATCACGGAAAACCTAAATCAGGTTGACCAGGACGTGGGTTTGAACCGTCGTCCTCCCGAATGCGAGTCCAGTGTGCTAACCACTGCGCCACCTCGCTCGGTAGTGCATAAAGGGATATTCGGACGCACTTAGCGAGTGACTTGGTTGTCTGTAGAAATACTGTGAGTAAAAAAGTGATGTGGACATGTGAAAACATACAATTTGTGAATTTAAGTTGGTTTCACAGCGCATTTCTTCCTCTGCTTAAAAAAATAATGAAACAAATGGCCATTCGTAGCAGTTTTCTGCCTGTCCCCGGCGCCCCGTTCCCTGAGCCTTCATTCGGCGTTGGTGCCGTGCAGGTCGTGGTTCGCTGCCTGCTGTCCTGCCGCTGCCGATGGACCGCACTTCCGCGGGTTCCAGGCGCCGCCCACGCGTGTCGGCCGCGTGCGCGCCCGGGTGCGTGCGGCGCGTGCGTGCTCATGCAAATGACGTCACCTGCGGCCATTTCAGCCGTATCGCCCCGCGCTCTCTCGCATTTACATGCGGCAAGCGCCCGCGCAAAAATACTCCCTTGTTTTACTTGCGCTCGCCCGCTGTTAATTATCTACACAGGGCCGACACCTACGCGGACCACTTATTACCGCTGAGGGAAATGATACATCCGAGCCGGGCGAACACGGCTAAATACGGAGAAGGCGCCGTGGAAAATGGACGCGGAGACGCCGGTGGGAAACCGAGTCGAATGTAGGGCGAGCGGTTGCGGAGAGCCGTCGCGGTGCGATTAGAGAAATTACGGGCGTGTCTCGGCCGTGGCAGATGACGCATGGCTCATTCGCGAGGTGGCCGCCAGCCACTGAGCCGTGTAGCGCCAACCAGAGTGCGTGTGCGTGCGGGCGGGGGAGCGCAAGACCGCTGTCAGGCTGCAGATAAGCGGGCAGGGGGAAACCGCGGCACTACCGATACAACCGACGAGAGAAAGTCTGGGCGCCTCTTGATTCAGCGGTACGCAGTTCCGACTTCTCCAGACGCGTGACGCGATGTAGCCACAGTCGCGAAACTCCATAGAACAAAGAAAACGAGACCTTTCGATTGCTGCAGCGATACCAGCGCTCCAAGTGACAAGCGTGTCTTCTTCTTCTGTAGTGGTCAATCCAAGGACTGGTTTGCAACAGCTACAATGGCAGCTTGTCTCCATTCTGTGCGTCTTTCAGCTTTTCTCTTCATTTCTTTATTGGTGTTACATCCCACATCTTTCCCGATTTGATCCATGTACCTCAGCCGTGGTCTTCCTCTTCGTCTTTTTCCCTCGACATATCCCTCTATGATTGTGTTCAGGGGTCCTTTATGTCTTAATAGATGGCCTGTAAATTGCGCTCTTCTTTTAACAATGAAACTCCAGAAGCTTGTCGTCTCACCTGCTCTTTCCAGAACTTTGTCGATACCTCTTATTTTGAGCATGCGTCTATAGCACCACATTTCAAAAGAATTTGGCTGCTGGTCTTCCTCTGTCCCGAGAGTCCATGTTTCACACCCATAGCATGCCACACTGCACACATATGATTTCAAAAATCTTTTCCTGATTTCATGGCTGACGCTCTTAAAAGTTAACATGTTTTTCTTCTTGTTAAAAGCAGCCTTTGCTTGAGCAATTCTACTTCTTATTTCTGCCTTGCTCCTTCCATCCCTGGTAATATTACTGCCCAGATAAAAAATGTATCAACTTGTTCAAGCAGTTCATTGGCTACATGAACTTGGACTTTCACTTGATCTTTTTTGTCGCATGCCATTATCTTTGTTTTTGCTTTATTAATTCTCATATTATATTCTTCCCCCATAACTTTATCCATTTATTCAGAAGACTTACAAGATCTTTTTCACTTTCAGCTAGGACAGCTATATCATCGGCATATCTTATCATATCTATTCGTTGGCCATGAATTACTACACCTGTCTGTGAATTTTCCGTTACTTTTTTCAGCGCCTCTCTGATGTATAGGTTAAAGATAACAGGGGATAGTACGCAACCTTGTCGGACACCTTTCCGTATCTGCACCTCTGGCGTGTAGTAATAGAAAAATGGCTTGATGTAACTGAGGTGCCAAAACTCACGGTATAGCGATTTGTGTGTATACAGATGGCGTTAGTATGTCTTACACAAGGTATAAAAGGACAGTGCATTGGCGAAGCTGTCATTTATTTTCAGGTAATTCATATGAAAAGCCTTCCGGCGTGACTGTAGCTGCATGACGGAAATCAACAGCTCTGAATGAGGAATGATAGGTGGAGCTAGAGGCGTGGGACATTCTATTTCGGAAAGCGTTAAGGAATTCAATATTCCGCGATCCACAGTGCCCATTGCAGAGAATACTGCAGGCATTACCTCTCTCCACGGGCAACACAGTGGCCGACGGCGTTGACTCGACGACCGAGGGCAGCGCCGTTTGTGCAGAGTTGTCAGGGCTATAACAGAAGCAGGAGTGCGTGAAATAACCGCAGAAATCAATGTGGGACGCACGGCGTACGTATCCTCTAGGAAAGTGCGGTGAAGTTTGGCGATAATAGGCTATGGCGAGAGACGACCGACGCGAGTGGATTTGCTAAGAGCACTACATCGCCTGCAGTGCCTTTCCTGGGCTCGTGACCATATCGTTTGGACCGCAGACCACTGGAAAACCGTGGAATGGTCAGATGAGTTGGATTCGAGTGTGGCACACACCCCACTAGCCATGGACCCAAGTTGTCACAAGGTACGTACAAGCTGGTGGTGGCTCCATAACGGTGTGGGGTGTGTTTACATGGAATGGAGTGATTCCTCTGGTCCTGCTGAACCGATCATTGACTGGAAATGGTTCTTTTCGGCTACTTGCATACGATCTTCAGTCATTCATAGACTTTACGTTCTCAAACAACGATGGAATTCGTATGGATGCGCCATGTCACCGGGCCACAATTGTTCGCGGCTGGTCTGGAGAACATTCTGGGACAGTTCAAGCGAATGATATGGCCTCCCAGCACGCCCGTATTTAATCCCATCGAACATTTACGGGACATAAAATGAGAGGTCAGTTCGTGTACAACATTCTGCTCCTGCAACAGTTTCGCATTTATGGATGGCAATAGAGGCAGGATGACTCAACATTTCTGTAAAGGACCCCTAACGACTTGTAGACTCGAAGACAAGTCGATTCAAAATGGTTCAAATGGCTCTGAGCACTATGGGACTTAACATCTGAGGTCATCAGTCCCATAGACGTAGAACTATTTAAACCTAACTAACCTGAAGACATCACACACATCCATTCCCGAGGCAGGATCCGAACCTGCGACCGTAGCATCAGCGGGGTTCCAGACTGAAACGGCTAGAACCGCTCGGCCACAGAGGCCACAGTTGCCACACTAAGCCAGGCAAAAGAAGGTCCGACACGATATTAGAAGGTATCCCATGACTTTTGTCACCTCAACGCAATAATAAAATCTCATTGCAATGTAATGTACACGATTCACTGTAGCTGAGTTGTAATTGTATAATCGAAAATCGTTTAAGACGAAGATCGATATACAACCTGATGAGTTTACGTTCCATATAAACTCATTACGAGTAAATCCGCAAGCGTCGTACTTCTGATACTTTGCTCCGATTGTAGTTCATTTTACGAATTATTTGCAGATTTCAGACACGATTTGATACCTTCAAAATTTTATATTCTGGGAGATCAGCACCTATTTCTTCTTATAAAGGCCCTTTTCGCCTTGTTCCTGCTTCTATACCTGGCGTGTGTCTATCATGTTTGTCTATACCGCTTCACAGTTATCAAAATGGTCAGGAACAGTCTGTAAAGCTTGGTAGGGTGTTGCAGGGTAGGTTGTGCTGAGGAGCAATTGTTATGAAAAAGAAATTCGATACGTTGCGCCATTCCCCAGTTAATAAGCATTGAAGTTAGCCAATCAGGCCGTTGTGCGAGCAAATCCAAGAGCCCGTCAGACACAACTAGTGTCAGTTGTTCTCATAGCGTAGATATACCGCCCGATGCTGTTGAGCCTTTGGCTCGGGTTAGATCCTTAATACCGCCCCATGTCGAATCTTTGTATCGCTCTTCTATCCTGTTTTAGGAAACAAAATGAAGAATGCATTTGGCGTCATCGTCTCTGGTGGACTACTTGAATTTACGCGCGATGGCCTAAATAGTGAACTTCAATGATAATTAAATCGGAAATGGCGCAACGCATCACATTTTTTTCTGGACAATTGTTCTCAGCACAACCTACCCTACAATTTCCGTACAAGCATCCGAGACCGTTCTGACTACTTGTATATCTTCAAGAATCTCTTCCCCAGCTGTAGCATTTAGTCCTTCAGCATGTCCACCTGTGACGCTATCTTCATACCAATGCGCATATCTTAATCAACAGCTAGTTCATGCTCCGTTACATTTAGCACGATATGCAATTGCAGTTCACTTTCAGCTACCACTGCTGCATCATCAGTTAATCGTATTCTGCTACTTTTGTGTCCCTGATAAAGAAAGTCCTTTACTTCTATCAGCCCCTTTTCCAAGTACAAAAGAAACATCAGCGTTGACAATGAACGTCCTTGTCTAACGCCTTTCCTAGTTTTGACTTCTTATACACATGTCTGTACAGAGTATTCAGAGTCGCTTTGAACAAAGAGATCTTTTAGAAACTGAAAAAGTAGTATTTATGGATTATGTTTTCGGTTCCTGCTACACTTTATACGAGTAGCATCACAGTAAACTCCGAAGTACGACCTCATTTGTATTTTGAATATGATTCTCTCATCTAAATATAGGATGTTCCAGAAATGTTGCGAGAAAGTTCGAGGGGTTGAGACGATGTCTTAAGAGCAAATCGAGGGTAGGAACTCGTGTCCAGAAAACTCCTCGAACGACGCTACAGAGCAGCGAAGTTATAGGCTCCGGCCCCTGCCATTAGGCTACCCTCTTCGGCCGTAAAGGAGACTTTGTACACTGAGGACTGTAGGCGGAACGTCTGGTAATGTTGTTCATTATTCAGGGATTGCAACCGATTGCCACGGTCGCCAGTGGAGAAGATGGAGGTAGGTGCTGCGTAGACAGGCCTTGTCTTATATGAATGCGATGCTCTGTTGCCCTGGTGGATGACGATTTCGGACAAAGATTACCATCTACAGTTTATTTTTCTCTTGGAACCCTCCAAAATCTCCAATATTTTTCGGTGTTATTCGGTATTTATCGTACGATGCATGTTGCACTCCATTCGTAGTGATAGACAATAAATCATCGAGTAGAACAGAAGTGATATCTGGCGTTCCGCAACGTAGTGTCATAGGCCCTCTGCTGTTCCTGATTTACATAAACGACTAAGTGATAATCTGAGCAGCTCCCTTAGATTGTTTGCAGATAACGTTGTAATTTACCGTCTAGTAAAGTCACCGGACGATCAATTCCAATTACAAAATGATCTATAGAGAATTTTTGTATTGTGAGATAAGTGGCAATTGGCACTAAATGAAGAAAAGTGCGTGGTTATCCACATGGGTACTAAAAGAAATCCGATAAATTTTGGGTATACGATAAATCGCACAAATCTAAGGGCTGTCAATTCGACTAAATACCTAGGAATTACTATTACGAGCAACTTAAATTGGAAAGACCACATGGATAATATTGTGGGAAAGGCGAAACAAAGACTGCGCTTTGTTGCCAGAATACTTAGAAGATGCGACATACCCACTAAAGAGACAGCCTACATTAAACTTCTCCAGCCTCTGGATGGAATATTGCTGCGCGGTATGGGATTCTTACCAGGTAGGATTCACTGAGGACATCGAAAAAGTGCAAAGAAGGGCAGCTCGTTTCGTGTTATCGCGCAATAGGGGTGAGAGTGTCACTGATATGATACGCGAGTTGCGGTGGCAGTCACTGAAACAAAGGCGGTTTTCTTTGCGACGAGATCTATTTACGAAATTTCAATCACCAACTTTCTCTTCCGAATGCGAAAATATTTTGTTGACACCCACCTACGTAGGGAGAAATGATCATCATAATAAAATAAGAGAAATCAGAGCTCGAACGGAAAGATTTAGGTGTTCCTTTTCCCACGCGCCAGTCGAGAGTGGAATGGTAGAGAAGTAGTATGAAAATTGTTCGATGAACCCTCTGCAGAGTAACCATGTAGATGTTGTAGATGTAGAAACTGTTGTGTTACAGACGTACATTCTCAGAAATTTCTTCCTAAAATTAAGGTCGAGGTTTGATACTAGCAGACTTTTTTGACTGTGGGAACCTGTTTCTTTTGCCCTAGGTTTGCCCATTACTCTGCTTCCAAGGCAACAGAATTCCTTCAGTTAGTCTACTTCGTGATCCTTAATTTTGTTATCAATTTTATCGCCAATTGTATATCTGCTTCTCCTTATTACTTTCATCTTCCTTCAGTTTACTCTCAGTCCATAGTGTGCACTCAGTAGACTGTCCACTCCATTCAAAATGTCCTGAAGTTTTCCTTCATTTTCACTGAGCATAGTAATGACTATCAGTGACTCTTATAATTGATGTTGTTTCACTCTCAATATTAATCCCGCTCCTAAGCCTTTCTTTTATTATGTCATTGCCTTTCTAAACCGAGCACTTCGTTTTTGGTATCGTAAGCTTTCTGCCAGATTTGAAAAAACGAATTACCTATGAAAGTAAGTCCGAGATACGCCCGGAACTGAAAACCACCCTCTCATGCTTAGACTCATGAGTCAAACTACTAACACGATATGACTACAAAATATATTGAATATGACCTGGGCAGGAAAGTAATATTTAGCGCAGCCATTTATAATGGCCATAGCAAAGGAAAACGGATTTTACTTGAATCTGAATAGTCGTAACAAACATCTGACTTCGTATGATAAGGGTCTAAGTTTCGAGGCTTGTAGCACTGTAGCGTGGTATGGGCATGTGGACCCACATTGTTATTATAGTACAAATGCAACACGTGAAATGGTCACAAGAAATCTTAAAGATAGGAAGTGTGACGAATTTAAATGTTTTGTCATGCAGATGCATCTTGTGTGGAAATCTACTCACTTCACAAGGCACAAACAACAGATCTCAACTTGGAAGACGGGCTTCCAAATCATGAAAGTTTCAGTAATATTCTCGATTTTCAACTTCACAATAATAACCAAGAAAATAATCACCGTGATCTACACAACTGTGACTGATTAACAACATTATATTGCAAACGTGTTCATCTATCATAAACTTATTTATTAAATTATTGTTTTCTTTAGATTTGGCCTCTGTCTACATAGATCGAATTCTTAACATTTTTTAGAGTTGTTATATGTTTCTATTGATTAAAAATTTATGTCTCAGCATAGTAATGAATTAGTATTGATAATAATAATAATAATTAATTAATCTTAAAAAAAGAAATGTATATATGTTCATGAACGTATTATGTATCAATATCAGTATTAGCTGAGAGACCATATGCATGTGTATCAGCTGAAACTAGACAAAATGAAAGTCAAATAATAAGAATGAATATTGGACAGATGATATTTAATAGTAACAGCCATTGCAGCCTCTTCTAAAGCAAAAGGGCTATGGACAGAGAGAAAAAGAATGAACACTGTCCCCTTATAACAAAATAATTGTCCCTTTATATGTGCACAGAGTGTCCCAAGAGGAATGGTCAGAATACGACAGGAATGCTAGTTTGAAGCAAAAATCTTGCCCTGTTCCAAATGGTTTCTGACACATAACAGAAATAATGTACATTTGTTTTTGGACTACTGGCACGCGGGTACGTGTTATACCAACCCAACCTCTCTGACGTATTATTCTCGTTACTTTCACTCTCTTTGCATGGGATGTCTTTCTGCCATTAAATTAGCGCGCTGAACGCGCAGTTGTCCATGGTGCGTTGTGAGTGAAGTAGTGCAAGGGGTTGAGAGCGTATCAGAGAGAAGCATCAGTTAATTATGTTTGTACACGCGCTGCTTAAAATACCACGCATATACACTAATGAAGAATGTGCAGATAATGGTGTATGTTTACCGCTTCTGCTATGGAAGTGCTCCTGCTGCTGTCGAAAAATACTGTCGGCACTTCCCGAAACGTCGAATTCCTGATCGTGGAGCGTTCACCAGAGTTTTTAGCACATTGTGAAACAGGTATCCATCCAAGCTCCCATTTTTCTTCTGAAAGTTCAGTTCAACAACCTGCACAGGAACGGCGAACACGGTTCAAATGGTAGAGCACAGTTCTGCTACCCGCACACAGCGACGTTCTCCACGACCAGTGTCCTACGAACACGTATTTAGCGAACATTACATGAGGAAAACTTGTACCCATTTCTCATACAGCGTGTTCAAAATCTTCAGATTGGCGACAGATCCACACAACATGAATTTCGTCATATTTAAACGACACTCGTCATTTTCTTCCATTAATAGTATCCACTGATAGAGCCCCGTTTTCAAGGAACGGAATCAACACACGTATTAAGCATCGATGGTTGCAGTAGAATGCACATACTATAGTGGAAAAGCCATATCCAAGTTCGTTTTTCGATAAATGTTTGGTGATGCATGATATGTGAATGCTGATATGTCCAGTCATTTTAGAAGAACAAATGACGAGAAAGAATTACTTGAATTTTTGGAAAATTCGTTTGTCGAAGACCTCGAGGACGTTTCTTTGGCCAGACGATTGCAATGTACTTCCAGCATGACGGAATCCCTCCACAATCTACCACACGTGTGAGAGAACCGCTCTCATCCTTATCGCTGTGGTTGTACAGTAAACTAGTCACCATGGTCGCCGTATTTTAGGCCCTTATATTTTTGTCTGTGAGACTGGACGAAGTCTGAGATGCATAAACGAAAGGTGAATACGAGAGATGAACTGCTTGGTCACACCATGGATGCTGCAGTCCTCATTAGGGAATGTGCAGAGGCACTCACTCAAGCAACACAACGTGTTCCCCCAAGAGAGCACAAATACAATGAAGATGACGCTGGGGTGTCCGAATATTTATTGCTAACTGTACTGCAACTGTAATGCGGCATGTACGATAATCCAGAGAGGTACTTGAGTTAAATATACGTATTTTTTAATTTATACTTTGTAAAACGCATGTTGTAATGTTTACTAACTGTTGTAAGCCTACATGTGTACAGAGTTTTTAGCACATTGTGAAACAGGTATCCGTCCAAGCTCCCATTTTTCTTCTGAAATTTCAGTTCTGCAACCTGCACAGGAACGGCAAATACCATAGAAAACATTGAACTTACAACAAAGTCAGGAGACAAGAAAAATCGCATTCCAGTGAAGAGTGTTGCAGCCCACGCCCTCGTCGATGGACCTTGTGTATTTCTTGGATGTTCTCTTAATTTTAGCTTGGATATAAACGACACTTTCTCACATGGAAATGTTCTTTACTTGGCAGTACGGCGGTGCGGCGCCTCATAAGCATAACACAGTACGTGATTGCATATTCGACGTTGTGCCCGACCATTGGATTGGCCCCAAGGCATCGGATGACAGAGTTTGTTTAGTATGACCTCAACGTTCACACACTATCTGACGCACTGCGATTTTTACCTATGAGTGTGCCAGCCGCGGTGGCCGAGCGGTTCAAGGCGCTTCAGTCCGGAGCCGCGCGACTGCTACGGTCGTAGGTTCGAATCCTGCCTCGGGCATGGATGTGTGTGATGTCCTTAGGTTAGTTAGGTTTTAGTAGTTCGAAGTTCTAGGGGACTGATGACCTCAGATGTGAAGTCCCATAGTGCTGAGAGCCATTTGAACCAACCTATGGGTGTTCATAGAGTATAATGTGTACTACACGTGCAAACTAAGTTGACACTCGGTGTGGTGGCCGACGGGAGCGACCGTAAAGGATTTCCCATTTACGATCGCTGCCATCAGCCACCGTCCCGAGTGTCAACTTAGTTTGTGGGCATAATAAGTACCTCCGCCACCAGCCGATGTACCCGACTTTAGAAGCAGCATGTTTGCAAAAATTGCTCCGCATACATTTATCAAGGTTTATTATGTTACCAGTAATTGGGCTCCTGAATAATTCCCATATCTTTGATTCATCATTTAAGTTTTTGTGCGTGACTGAAAGGTGTGAATGTGAGGTTTCGTGAGAGTATTTAGTAGCTCTGTGGCTGCAGCAATTTCGTCTGCTGCTTCAGTTTCACCAATAGCGGTAGTGGAAGTAGAAAGGCACGGAGGTCTAGATATGTCATCAGAGTTGGTACAATAGCAGGTAAAAGAGTTACATTGGCAGGTAACGGCTTTTGCATCTTTGGTGATTTTCCCCACCACAGATGAGCCGAAACGGTTAAGCTTTGGTGCCGAAAGGGGCTACTGTTCTACAGGAGCTTGGTGAATACGGACTGATCTGTGAGCAGCACACGGGTGGAGGTATTTGAATGATTTAGTGTGTTAATTTCTATCATTTTTATTTCATTTCTTATGGTAGTCAGGAGTTTTCATGCCATTAATCGCGGGAATAATTTCGTGTGAAGGTTTAATATCATCCTAGAGTTTGTTTTTAGTAATAATACCTTGTGCATGAGTGAGCTATGCTCGACTTGCAGGGTAGAGCAGAGAGGCTTTGGCTTCCCAGACCGGTAATGTAGTGGATTCGTTGTCAGTGTATAGTGTAGATGTGTTAAACAAAATTACGAGAGGCGCGAGATTGAATTTTAAATCGCTCATGAATTTCTGAAACTTGAAAGTCGGTGGTTTTGTGCAGCCACATTGCCAAGTGGTCAATGGTAGAGTATAAGCCCGTTCTTATTCTACAATAAATGTGTGTATCTTAAGTGCGTGAGTGTTGTATGTAATGCATTCCAAATTTCTCGTGAATTTTTCTGTTGTAAATCGATGCTTTTTCACTGTGGGGATCTTGGTTTCTTGATACGAGAAGAATAAAGTGTATTGCGTCTTCACAATCAATCAGTGGACTGATCTCAGTCTGTATTTTGGAATATGTATTTGCTTCTTCAAATTGTGTTTGTGGCTCAAGCATTGAACAGTTTAGAGTACTTTCGCGATTTGTGGAACCTGACCACGTTTGGATCGACCTTCCATTAATAAAATCGACAAACGATCACGTTTTCGGTGTTCGTAGATCTTTTGCATGCTTCATTATATTTCTGTAAATTTTGTCGAAGTTATAACCGGGGCTTTTCTTGTATGTATTGTGCCATGTGCGACCACATGTTGATCACATCTCCAGCCAACACCCCCTCTGCTGAGTAACCACTGAGTTTTGTGATAGTTTTGGTAATAATAATGCGGTATACATTTCGTTGTGGTGTGAGCAATGGTACCAGTACTAGATTCGTGTTTCCCTTTGGCTATCCCAACTGCTCCATATTGATTCGATTTGGTGCACTGATCAATTTCGTTGAACCTTCATGTAACGCAGAGGACTGTACCAACATATTATTTGGTGATTCATAATGTTTTGTCTGTACTTGATCCACGTTCAACCAAAATGTTTAATAAACCATTAGGACCATATGTTGGAAAGTAATTCACTATTTCCATGTTGCAATCCCACCCCATCCCTAGTGTATTTGTGGAAGAGTGAGTTGAAAACCTCATTAATGAATTTAGACGTCCTATTCTATTTCCTTGATTAACATGCCAAATGTTTTTTAATGACAATAATGCAAGCAGTGTGTGGGTCTAAAGTTAAATCTTAAAGGAAGGATTTGTATAAACTGAAGTACCGGTAATTAATCTATCGATTTGCTGTATTCATTCCTTAATAGTAAACATTCAAACAAAGATTCACTTGTTTTAACATGCCGTTTCCTTCGAGGTTGTTCACAAGTTTCCTTCCTAAATAGTGTTAGGAAACACTTTCCATCTTATGAGAATCACACAGCCCTGGAAACATTATGATCACCCCAGACTACCTCCCATTTAATTGGATTAAGTAGAGACCAGCCCACTATATCCAGCCTTGAGGGTGGTCCCTGTCCCCTGGAAACTGGAGAACCGACACTGGCGTTCATAACTAGACCAGCGGTAGACGACGGACATGGCCAGGAAATAAAATATTACAGGCCATCCAAATTGACACGAAATGGAATAAAAAAATGTCGTGTGACTAGGGCCTCCGGCCGGGTAGACCGTTTGCCGGGTGCAAGTCCCTCGATTTGACTCCACTTCGGCGATCTTGCGCGTCGATGGGGATGAAATGATAATGATTAGGACAACACAACACCCAGTCCCTGAGCGGAGAAAATCTGCGACCCAGCCGGGAATCGAACCCGAGCCTTTAGGATTGACATTCTATCACGTTGACCACTTTTTTTTACCTTTGCCTTTCGCAGGCAAGTGCTCTACCAACTTTTCTTCGACAATGTTCAAATTTTGACAGAGTGAAATTAATTAAGTTGAGTGGCACCCACATGCCTTGCTCATACTGTGGCATCAAGCAGTCAGGCCTGCAAGATGAGTGGTCTGCCAAGCGAGTGGATTCATTCTTATTTATCGAGTAACATGAACTCTAGTACTCACACTTAAGTTACAAGTTATCCTCCTATATGATTAATACGCAACGGAATCACGCATCTGACCTATCAATAATTTATAGAACTCTGACTGTACACTACGCACTGGCAATACCACATTTTCTTTTTGTCTTTTATTTAACGGCTTTTGTCAACACGTGGCCACCGCACTGAATATGAATGGCGCACACATTATAAACTCGGGACATTATGACAACATACAATTCGAAGGAAAAATCCACCAGTCTTTTTCTTTTCACTATACTATTTATTCCGATAAATTCTCTGACCTAAACACACAAATTCTACAACCTACAACAATAACAGATGAGAAATTCCGCCCAGTGGGCATGGCTTTACAATGGTGAATCTCTATATTATGGTCTCGTAATTATTTTAACGCTACAGTGCACTTTCTGGATAGGATGGTGGATCTTTTATTGTACCTCACACTTCGACTCTCACAATCATCATCACGAAACTTTCCTCCAGACCGAGCGGTACCGAAGGAACAAGAATAACCCACTAATCTTTTGAAACTACCTCGCTACTCTCCCATGCAAACCACACATACCCAAATTACATGACATACACCACACTACAATATGAAATACTACACATAGAATGGTTACAACATTTTCACTTTCAGCTTTCCCACTTCAATTAATATTTATCCCAGTTTCACACGACACTGCCCCACTTTGTAATTCTACTTTCCTACTGTGAACTCTGGAGAAATATGCACGTCTTCCTGTGCAATGCAAGCCAAGTGGCGTTGCTGGATAGACGGCCGACTCACCTTGATTCTCTCTCAGAGTTTAAATCTAGCGTCACACGGAATCATATCACACAATTTAACATTAAGAACATCACACACGCGAGTCCTCAACTAATACCATGGACGAGTACTTCTCTTTATCCTTTGTCTCATACACCGATTGAGACTCACACAGTACTCACCACGTGGAAGTACTCGTCTCTAATTTCAAGTCCTGCACACGCCATTTCTTAAATATTTCAACTTATGGTACACACGCTATTACTTAAATATTTCAACTTATTGTACACACGCTAGTAATTCAGCTTAACTTAAGCACACGGAAGTATTTCAACTTAATGCTACACGTGGTTTCATTGTGACCGTTGGTCACTCCCAAAGATTCCTACAATCCCATTAATATTACCTGCCTGACATTTAATTCTCCCCACAAAAGTTCCTGAAATAGAGAAATTAATATTTCAAACTACTCTTAAATATTCCACATGCATACCATGTCTCCACTCTTTCGTCATTACGGAGCACAACTAAAACAGGTCTTACCAGCACAAGATCCAGCGGCAGAGTGCCGAAACATGGCCGTTCTCTAGGTCCTCTCGCACCTGTGTCGAGGTGGGGGAAGCACCTTGCTATCGTATTGGTCAGCCACATTTCAGACGCTCAAAGCTCTGGTAAATTTCATCTCTTTGGTCCCACCAAAGGTGGCCAAAGGATCAACTCAAAGATGATCATATATTCACATTCACTATCTGCGGTTAGCAGACGACCATACATTCATTCATTTCACAGATCTCACCAAACTGGATGTAGGGATTTACTTTGTGGGAGTGCACATGTGATCAATTAAATAAATAAATTGTCATTCTTTCCCACACTGGTATCCGGCTTCGCTGTATTAATTGAAATTGAGTTATTTTACAAAAAAATGTGTTGTTCTGACAAAAATAATCAAGTATTTCGTACGTATTTTCAATGTCGGGCGGTACTGTACCCTTTCAAAGTAAGGAAATGAATAAAACTGAAAATGTCCAAATGAAAATGACATGTCATCGCTGATAGTACCAATATAAAAGAAACATGCTCCTCTAGCAATGAAATGAAATTAAAGTCGGGGGCGACACCTGATCACCACCCGACGGTCGATAGAGCAGTAGAGCCATCTATCGACCGTTCTCCAGACGTTGGCGTAAGACTAGGTCGTCTTCTCGAAAATAACTAAGGTTCCGTTAAGTGTGAGACCAATCAGCTACCGGGGGCGGACATGAAATGGAATGACACTATAGAACAAATAGTAGGAAAATCAGATGCCAGACTGACGTTTACTGGGAGTGTCTTAAGGAAATATAGCGGGTGCTTATAATTAAAGCCCAACTACTCATGGAGGTCCAGTTGCGCAATATTCTATAGAGTGACGAGGCATATTATACACTACAGGGGGCAGTGAATACACAAAAGTGCCAAATTTGAGATACTGTTAAACGTACACGAAGAGCCATTGCACTCGCCATATTTGATTGTGTGGCGTGGATTCACAAGAACCTTTATTGTTGGCCCATTCTCCTTTGAAGAGAATGTACCTAGAAAGCCCGTGAGGTGTACGGTGACGTCTTGCACATTATCGTGACCTCCCTGGACAGCACGTGATTACCTCTTTGGAAGAGCGCAGCTGCGTGGAAACCATTCTTTTCATGCAAGTGGGCAGCACCTCATGCCGATCATCCAGTAAAGGACCTGCTTATGCAACCTCCAACGAACTTCTTGTCCCCAGAGGTTTTTCCAGATATATGGTCTGCAAAATCGCCTGATCTGAATCCATGTGACTTTTGGCTCTGAGGATACCTGACAGAATGCGTTTATCAAGGACACGTTTGATTTCTACCTGATCTGAAGGCCAGCATACGTGAACACGCTACTGAGATTCCACCGGAAATGCTGCGAGCAACTGTTGATCACGTCGTTTAACGGATACAGCATCTCGTCGATGCCTCCTATACAAATATTGAACAAATTGTGTACGTGGTGGTTAATAACATATCAACATTATGTGTTTCTCATTTGTTTGACTTTCTCTGCCTTCTTCCAGTTCCCAATCCATTACATATGGAAACATTTCTATATGTCTTTCTTGTATTCACAGCGTCAGATTTGCCTGGTGGCCAAAATTGCAACTAATTTTTATCCAGAGTAAATTAATTCCGCATTAACACATTAGAATATCTACCAAGCTTCGCTGCCGTACCATAATTATTGCAATCCACACTGGACCTCTGTGGGTAGCTGGACTTTAGTTATAACTAACCGGTATTTCATCCATGAAAGGATTGGCTTACAAAATACTTTTTCGAAGAGTTCTTGAGTTCTGTTCATGAGTCTGGGATCCTAACCAAGAAGGATTAACAGAAGCGATAGCCAAAATGCAACAAACAACGGCGCACTTAGTCACGTGTCCGTTTACTCGGAGAAAGAATAATATAGAGATGCTCAACAAACTCCCTTGGCAGCCTAAAGAAGAGAGGTTTTATGTATCATGGAGAGTTTTACTGTTAAAATTCGGAGAGCGGGTAATCTCTTACTTACTTCCACATACGTCTTGCAAAATTACAACGACGAGAAAGTGGGAGAATTTACACCTCATACTGAACTTTACCGACAACCATTCTACCCAAGTGCTATTCAGGAATTGTTCATGGAATGGGGGGAAATAGAATGGTACTAGATGTAACCACTGACACAAACCGTAAGGTGGTCTGTGAAGTATAGGCCTGCCTATATGTAATTTGTCTTAGAGAAACAATAGAGGGTTTATATTGTACGTACGAACAATGATTAATTGATTCTCCTCGATGGGCAAGGAATCCAACTTCTTCAGTGACGATGCACAAATACACCCGACCTCCTGCGGGAATCTCTGAGTGGCGAGCGTGGAGGACATAGGCAGAGACAAAAAACTGGCTTTGAGCACTATGGGACAATATCTGAGGTCATCAATCCCCTTGAACTCAGAACTACTTAAACCTAACTAACTTAAGGACAATCCACACACCCATGCCCGAGGCAGGATTCGAACCTGCGACCGTAGCGGTCGCGCGGTTCCGGACTGAAGCGCCTAGAACCGCATGGCCACACCAGCCGGCATAGGCAGAGACAGTGGATAGGTGGAGCTCGAAGGGAATTGTGGGTTGGCCGAGATGGTTGCTGAGATAGTCCGCGCAGTTGCGATGAACACTCTGGCCGGATGGTGCAGTAGAAACGCAAATGCCTAGTAAGCAGAGGATACTGGGTTCGAATCCCGGTCCAGCACACATTCCCACTGGTCGCCGCTCATTCTGCATGAAGTCCCGATGCAGCTGACATCAAAAATCCCTTCCTTTCTCTCCACCCCCCTCTTCCTCCCCCGCCTTCAATTTACATATAGAGACAATGCCGCCGAACTTGTTCTTCGTTTGGTGTCCTCAGAGCGAACAGACGTAGCTTTTGCTCACTTAGCTCAAATTTATCACTTCCTAAAAAAACACATTTTAATTGCTAAAGAGCATTTGAACTAGTGGTAATTCACTGATCCATAGATGCCTGTGCATTCCTGCATTTTAGCGCGTGCAAGAGTTTGAATTTGCCGGCCACTGTAGCCGAGCGGTTCTAGGCGCTTCAGTTCGGAACCGCGCTGCTGCTACGGTCGCAGGTTCGAATCCTGCCTCGGGCATGGATGTGTGTGGTGTGCTTAGGTTAGTTAGGTTAAAGTAGTTGTAAGTCTAGGTGACTGATGACCTCCGATGTTAAGTCCCATAGTGCTTAGAGCCATTTGAACCATGTAATTGCTTGGATAACTTAAACGCTAAATATCTCGGAAAAGGGGTAGCCCATAGATTTTTTTTGTTATTAATTATTTCTTAGCACAACCTACACTGCAACAACCTTACATGCCTTTCATACTGTTTCTAACCGCCGTGTATAGATTAAGAGAAACAGAGTGCCTATAAAACTTCCTTGGGAAACCTCAAGGTATTGTAGCAATTTAGAGATGAAAAGATTAACTGAACGAACGGTGTAAAAAGAAAAGAAAAAAAGGAACTGGCAAACATGATAGTTGCATATTTACGTTATTGTGGGACCAGTCAAGTGTCCATAATTATGCAGGCTACTGCTGGATCCACCTGTATAGCGATATCTGTGGCAGTGTTTTGTATGCTCACTGAGACCGAGGGAGGAGTTTTCTTTTGAGGTGGCCCTGGGTGTGCGAGGCGTTTGTTTGCCCTTGTGTGCTGTGGACGAGGGGAGCGGCGGTCCCGCTGAGACGTCACAGCACAGCAAGCTCCAGGGGAGGGCATCAGCCGTGCTGCACTCGCGAGGAGGCTAAGATTTCCAGTAAGGTGCGGGTCAGCTGTGCAGCAGCTGCAGAGCTCTAAGAAGGGGCGGCGGGACCCACGTCTGGGTGTGTCTGCTGTAGCACCTGCTGCCGCAGACGTCACGCAGCCAAGGAGGTGGAGGAGGGGAATCAGCTGTACGACAGCTGCGAAGACGGCGCAGTGGGGCGCGCCAGGGTTTGTCTGGCACCTGTTCAGCGGGTAGCCGCGTCGCCAAGGAGGAGGGGGCAGCAAGTGTCTGGCTGCTGGTGCGTCACCAGCCGTGAAGGCCGCAGGCGTCACGCGCCGCGCACAACTGGCATCTGGCGCTTCACGGCCACTGGCCCATGTAAAGACCCATCTTGGCCAACGTGCGCCCAACCCATCGCTATACTGAGGGAAGTGCACTGGCTACAGAACACAGGTGTACTAAGCGGGAATGTACCTCCTTGAATCCCGCTATGCTCCTTCCAGATTTTCTGTGACTTCAATGATCAACTCAAGGCAAATATCGTAACGTTTCTAACGGTATCCCATTAGCACGCTAATGAATCGATTCGAAACAGAAAACACGGTTTAAGACATTCACGTAAAATTGCTAGTGTCAATGAAATTCACCAACAGCTGTGTAACTTAAGATGTTATTTTGTTTTATTTTGAAAGCTTCCAGTTTCAGAATTTCATTATGCCATCTTCAGGTCCCATATTTATCTCTCCAAATAAACGAAAATGTCATATACAGCCATAAATCACTGAATGTAGTGAATTCAATCGTTACACTGATTCTTCATTCGAAAACTTGACGGGAACTCCGTAATGGAACAACGTAAAAGGTCAAAAAACTGCCATATTTTTCACTGAGAAGGAGTATTACAGTTCTAAAACAACTCGTTCCACGTCATAGCAAAAGATTGCATTTCTACTCCATGGAACATGCAAATAACTAATTTTAATTAATGGGGATATCCAAGACTAACATAAATGGCTTCGAAACTACATGAAAACGTTAAAATACAGAAACATTAATCAACAAGGGAAAAAAATCTTGTTATAAGTGTGAAACTAGCTTAAAATATCTTCAGCACCAGAAACTCTTCTTGCATCATGCCAACGCAAATGAAGTTTACTGCAGAATGAAATTATTTCGTTTACGAAGCATCCTGATCTCATTTGAAACAATGAAACAAATTCTTTACCAAACTGATATCAGTAAGGTTCATACTTCTGGTTACTTGGTTTCAAGACCTGGGAAACTGCAAAACTGTAAAATAACAGCATTTTAAAAAGTGATGTCTGCAGCAGATGGATCATGATCATAATCATACTAGTGCAAGTGTTTCTACTGGACGACATTTTAGCGATCTGTATGTCCTTTATCTACCCCAGCTTCCCAAACAGGGAAAGGGGACCTAGAGTTTAACGTGGAATCCGACTCATGTGGCGTTTCTTCACATTCTTCAGAATTGAAGACTTTGGTCAGTGCAAGATGAAAATATCCGTGTGCCAGCTGGGAATCGATTCCACGGCCTCTCGATCACCATGCACTCGTTTCAGCGCTAGACGATAAGGCCCATCATAAGTATTCGGTAGCTCTGTGTGGGATTTTTTATTCTCTTAGTTGGTACATAGTATTTCGTTGTTCGGAAGTAGGAAGTGAGTGATTCGATAATCAGTGGAGAAGAAATTAAAATTATTTGCAACATTAAGTTTCAGAATAATGCAAAAAATTAAATTGAGGGGAAACCAGGGAAGGCACTGTTATTACACAGAATAGGCAGGTACACTGAGATGAAGAAATTTTAGGATATAAAGTTCTGGAGAGTAACATAAAATTCTGCAAAAGACTAATGACTATGTAAAAAGAACTTACACTATGCAGTTGCTATTGAGATAGTATCCACCAGTCTACTGACAAGTGAAGAAAAAAACACGTAGCAGATCAAACGAAAGTCAACTGTGACGAGTTTTGTTGACTGTCCATGTTTACATAATTCAGTCAAATGCTTCTGTTCTCAATAAAAAGGTTTTTTTATCACAAAAGTCATTAACAGTGCTCTTTTTAGGAAATATATTTAATATGTACAAATTTAAGTTGGTATGATATTTGTGCAACTACCAGAAAATACGTGTTTATATATACATTCACGTTTGACTGTATTGATATAATCGCAGCGAATTATGTTTACAATTTAAGTTTGCTTTTTCGATATAAAAACAGATCGTTACAAGAGATACTGTGGTGGGATTTTTATTTACAGCGTCTTATGTCTGATTTTGGCTTACACCAATAAGCACCGTCCGCTTGCACATTTTTAGGCGTATCATAGTTTGAGAGTGTTTTTTTTTATTACTCTCACGTTCGTTTGCAGCACTACGCATTTTATGACATGAAACACGACACAATACAGCAGCACCGGTGTTTGTTTGCATACTTCTGGTCAAGCATGTTTCTTTGTGTTTTTGTATGTTTAATGTTGCCTACTTAATCGGTAGTACTGGCTTGAATTTTATCTAAAAATTTTGTCTTCACCTATGGTTTGCCACATGTTTATTATGTCGTTTTAATTGTGATAATATGTATGCATTTAACAATACATATGTATTTACTTAATAAAATATTTATGAGAAAAATACGGATAAAGAGAACATTTTTACAGCAAGTGAAAACCAAAACTAACGATTAAGTTGGCAACGCTACACATAACAAATCACAGGGAGATATGTTTGGTCAGAAGTATGCTACAGACACCATTGGTGCTATATCGTGTCGCCGTTCACGTTTTCCTGTAATAAATACACAGGAAAAAAATTCTATTTTCTAATATTCGTAGATTTAAAAAAAATCACAAGATTAATGTTTTTATGATTTTCCAGTTGTTGTGAAATCGCAAAAAGAACACTGCTGAGTATTAGAGGCATATCAACAAATGTACGACTATCTCAAAAAATACCGATGAAAATATCAGTAAACGAATCTAAAGCAGTCAAACTGTTGCAACGAAACGTGGTTTTATTCGACCTTTGATCATGGTTTCGACGGATGTTAATCTGTCTTCCTAAAAAACAAAAGTAACTAAAATTTCACACACTGCGACATCGTCGCGAAAAAACACAGTGACCCGTATGGCTGCAGTACATTAGGACTTTGTTTTTATGAAACAGATCTGATGATGGTCATTAAAGACTGAAACCGGTAATCTGTTAAACAAAAAAGATTGTGACAATAGACGTAAATTAAAGGAAACCTAAAATTTCACATCTGAAAAACAAATAATGAAGCAATGTGACATTTGTTCAATGAAAATATGTTGTCAGCGCACGTCATTGGATACATTATTGAATATGCTGGCCTCTGTGATCAGGGATCGTCAAGTAAGTCAGTGTGCAGCTCGTACCACGACCCATCATTTTATTTAAATGGTTTTATTTCTGGATTCTGACTATTCTTAATGGAAAAGCCCTGACCAGAGAGGCCAGCATACTTAATAATGTATACAACGATGTGCACTGACAACATATTGACATTGGACAAATGTCAGATCAGTTCATTATTTGTTTTTCCAATATGATATTTTAGTTACTTGTATTTCTGATGAAGATGGATTTACATCTGTCGAAACCTGGTAAAAAGGTTGAATTAAACTACATTTTGTTGCAAGAAGTTGGCTGCTTCAGATTCATTTATGAATCTCTAACCAAGCAGCCACGTTCAAAATATTGCACTAATAATGAGAAGGAAGTCTCAAATTGCGTTGTGCTATTCATAAAAAACATAGCTGGTGCAGTGTTTTTTTATGTAAATCATATGTGACACAGTTATAGGTTTTCCCAAAACGTAAATTATGGTGAATGAAATTAAGTAATTTGATTTTAGTTCTGCACCAGGTGAGGTACTGCCGGAAAGGAAACATTCGCAGTCAGAGTGAAATGTCGAACGTAGGGTTAGACGCGTTGTCAGGGTTGGTGCGTGTTGTTGTAAACATCTGCGCGGGCATTCCGGCAGAGACAGTAAAGCACGCCGGCCGCGACGCCCCACCGCGTCGGTGCGCAGGAGAGCGTAGCGTACGTGGCGGGACGAGCGAGCAGCTGTCTCCATTATCTGCCCCCCTCGGCCCTGGCCACGATAAGGGGCCCCTAGCCCCCCACCCAGGTAGATTTATCGCGGCCGAGCCTGGGGGCGGGCAGCACGCGCCGCGCCGCAGATGCAGCGGCCAGGTGCTGCCGTGCTGCGGTCCCCGGGCCAGCTGCAGGTAGCGGGAACCCGTCTAATTGTGCTGTACGAGCCGCGGCCGGCAGCTGCGCCCATTGAGTCGCGGGTCGCGTGCGGGCAGCGCTGCCCCCGTCCCTGCTGTTGCAAGTGGCCGCCCGTCTACGCTCGCCCTCCGCTGGTTCACAATTATATCGCCTATTGTGAATTAACGAAACACGACTAACAGAATTTATACCACTCCTGTCACAAACATAATACACAGCAAATTTTACAGAGACAATTACCCCGACGTTGACTGGATTACTCTCTTTGAAATTCTGACGTTATCAGGAATAAAACACAGGGAGTGAAATGTTACCTACAGAAACTAGACTCCGCTCTATACGGGGTGTACAGAAATTCCCGTTGCAAATTTCTAGGTCTTATAGAAAGGAGTGAGTACCGTTTCCGTTCTACGACGATTTCAATTCAGATGCGCATCGTGTCCACGTCTGCTGACAGAAAGACAAAACTCTCAGAGTTGCTTGTCCTGGTTCAAATCGTTCAAATGGCTCTGAGCACTATGGGACTTAACATCTCAGGTCATCAGTCCCCTAAAACTTAGAACTACTTAAACCTAACTAACCTAAGGACATCACACGCATCCGTGCCCGAGGCAGGATTCGAACCTGCGACCATAGCGGCCGCGTAGTTCCGAACTGAAGCGCCTAGAACCACTCGGCCGCACCGGCCGCCCGCTTGTCCTGGTATATCGCCAAGTTTAATTTATTAGACTATAGTAGAGACAGAGAAATATATGCTGCGAAGAGTTCTGGCTGCTGCACTAGAATCTGAAGACACACCAGGTGGTTCAAATAGTTCAAATGGCTCTGAGCATTATGGGACTTAACAGCTGTGGTCATCAGTCCCCTAGAACTTTGACCTACTTAAACCTAACTAATCTAAGGACATCAAACACATCCATGCCCGAGGCAGCATTCGAACCTGCGACCGTAGCAGTTGCGCGGTTCCCGACTGCGCGCCTAGAACCGCTAGACCACCGCGGCCGGCCACACCAGGTGGGATGGAGGGTGTGTACCAGAACATGCTTCGTATGTACAATGTCTGTAACAACGTTGGTGGTCGCCACATCGAGCCGCTGTTGCAATACCTCAGTACTGTTCTCTACGTACAGTGTCCGGCCCTGGTAGCTGAGTGGTGCCGGCACGGTAGCTCAGCGTGTTCGATTGGAGAACTGGTTGGCCTCTGTAATAAAAAAACTGACTGGAAGGATCAACAAACGAACTTTAACGGATGTCATGTGACGTCTGCAACAACCAAACACAACGAAAAAAACTGGGTGTTGTGTTGTCCTTATCATCATCATTTCATCCCCATCGACACGCAAGTCGCCGAAGTGGCGTCAACTCTAAAGACTTGCACCAGGCGAACGGTGTACCCGACGGGAGGCCCTAGCCAAACGACATTTCCATTTTTGTACGTACAGTATGTCGGGTTGTTTCTTTATTCTGGAATAATTCAAACACGTAATGTTTAAGTCTTGATATAAACAAATGTGCTTACCGAGCGACGTGGCTCAGTTGTTAGCAAACTGGTCTCCTACTTGAGAGGACGTCGGTTCAAATCCGCGTCCAGCCATCCTGATTTAGGTTTTCCGTGGTTTTCCTAAATAGCTTCAGGCAAATTCCGGAATGGTTTCTTTGAAAGGGCCAGGCCAACTTCCTCACCCTTCCTTCCCTAACCCGATAGGACTGATGACGTCGCTGTTTGGTCCCCTACTGCAAATTAACCAACCAAACAACTGTGCTTAAGTGATAAATGGATGTTTCGATCTGTTTCCTTTAGAATTATCATGTAATAATTGTACTGCATCAAGCAGAAGTGGATGAGTTAAGCATACGAATCGAAACCGTCGTAGATCGGAAACGGTACGTTTCCGGACATGGTTCCCATACCAAATATTAAGTACCCACTCCCCTCTACAAGTCCTAGAAATTTATAATTGGAATTACATCCATATTGAATGGAATAGTCTCTTTGAATTCTGCAATAACCAGTGATAAAACACAGGAATCGAAATGTTGTCTACAACTTGCTCCATATACTGACTGACTAACATTGAAGGTGATAACGAAGTCTTTCGCGACGGCACTGTTCTATAAAACATTCTAGGACTCCTTACAGCATCGATTCAGGTTAAAACTTCGACGATTACCCCCATCGTCTTTGTCAGGAGCAACTGACTGTCTAAACTGCTGCTGTGGTGTCCTTATTTAGTCCATACAGGGATTGTGATTGGTCGGTAATCACATACTGCCGTCGCAGATGTTGTCAACGTCTGCGCTGGTAGCGGCACCGCTCCCGTAGTAGTCTAAATTAAACAAACTACAGTTGTCGCAAACGATATTTTAATCTCTCTGGATGTGGTCTTATTGTTTACAAAAGTTCCTATGGCGGAACTGAAACTGTTGGCAGAGTATTTTCCTCCTGAAAGGATAAAGTTATTCCGACATTTTATGACGACCACGTACTTCTCGTATAGCGGTAAAGTTTCATAAATGACGGGGTTATCCGTTGTCTCCAGCAGTGAGCAACTGTTTTATTTCTTCAGAATTGGTTGGGCCGGCAATTTCACAGACAGACAGCAGATCAAAGCAGGCCGAAGGGCATCATTAACTTAACACAGATTGCAAAAGAAATATTTTGGCTAGCGTTCATTAAATTTAGGCTCTCCTTCGTCCATCTTCATTTCGTCGCTATGTTGACGACACGCTTGTGGTCTTGCCACTCGGCGTAGAAGCTCTTCAGTACTTCCTTGAACATAAGAACAGCAGGCGTCCAGACATTTAGGCACCCCATATCATCACGCCGGGTGATACGCCAGTGTGGCGATGACGAATACACGCTTCCAGTGTGCGTTCACCGCGATGTCGCCAAACACGGATGCGACCATCATGATGCTACAGACAGGACCTGGATTCATCCGAAAAAATGACGTTTTACCATTCGTGCACCCAGGTTCGTCGTTGCGTACACCATCGCAGGCGCTCCTGTCTGTGATGCAGCGTCAAGAGTAACCGCAGCCATGGTCTCCGAGCTGATAGTCTATGCTGCTGCAAACGTCTGTTCGTGCAGATGGTTGTTGTCTTGCAAACGTCCCCATATGTTGACTCAGGGATCGAGACGTGTCTGCACGATCCGTTACAGCCATGCGGATAAGATGCTTGTCATATCGACTGCAAGTGATACTAGGCCGTTTGGTTCCAGCGCGGCGTTCCGAATTACCCTCCTGAAGCCACCGATATCATATTCTGCTAACAGTCAGTGGTTCTCGACCAACGCGAGCAGCAATGTCGCGATACGATAAACTACAATCGCGATAGGCTACAATCCGACCTTTATCAAAGTCGGAAACGTGATGGTAAGCATTTCTCCTTCTTACACGAGGCATCACAACAACGTTTCAGCAGGCAACGCCGGTCAACTGCTGTTTGTGTATGAGAAATCGGTTGGAAGCTTTCCTCATGTCAGCACGTGGTAGGTGTCGCCAGCGGCGCCAACCTTGTGTGAATGCTCTGAAAAGCTAATCATTTGCATATCACAGCATCTTCTTCCTGTAGGTTAAATTTCGCGTCTGTAGCACGTCATCTTCGTGGTGTAGCAATTTTAACGGCCAGTAGTGTGGAAGTTACGAGTTTGCAATTTCGACGAACTGAACCACTCGGATAGCAGCACGCGTTACCACGCCCCTAGAGGGATCGGGGAGACGCGATGGCCTCTTAGCGAATCTGTTCAGGAGGTTAATGACGAGAGCCGCTGTGCTGACCTGTCTGATGGTTTCCCACATTCGACCAGGTGAAAACCGAGCCGGTTCTCACAGTTCGTTTCCGTTTCCCGATTTGCAAACATTTCGAACAGGTGCTCATACTTCCACATGGGGTAACTCTACAAGCAGGCGGATGAGGTATACAGATTCCGTCGCGCTGAGAAGGGGTGGCAACAGGAAGGGCATTGCCAAATCCAGAATAACATGCCAACTCCAGGGAAAGGGAAAAGAAGACTATTTCGATAAACATGGATCTTTCTAAAAATTCTCGAATCTCTACAAATACGAGTAACTGTATTGCCTATTGGAAAACTTAGATGCCCTAGAGGACCAAAAATAGTTAACTAATTGGATAGAAGTACTGCCGAGAATGACACGGGAGACTGATGTATACCGGGCAGAAAATAAAGCAACGTCATTCTCTCTTGACTGCTCTGTGATAAGTAACTTCGGCCCTTGGATAAGTGTCAGACTGGAAACTGGAAGTTCCGTGCGTGTATGAAACTTCAGTTAGTCCTAGGGTTCCTTGTACCATGAATTTGTTCTTCCAGATCTGGCAACATTTTGCTTGCGTGAGAAAGGTCAGTTTGCCCCTTGGTTGGGAGTCCATGTTAAACTATTTGTCCTTCTGTATCTGGTCTCGTGAGTCAGTTCAGGTTCGCAGTTTGCTGTTTCGTAAAGCAGAGGTCACGGGTTCGATTCATGTCTCGCACACAGGTAGAAGTTTTAAATTTGCCCTTACTGTTCGTAGTGTGTGCCCATAACGAAATAAAATCAATATACTGATGTTGGTATTTTTAGCGCCAGAAAAAGAATTTGAACAACTATATCTACATTTATACTCCTCCACACACCTTACGGTGTGTAGTGGAGTGTGCCTATCACTCCACCTTCCTCCACCCTCACCATTTCCTATTCCACTCACGAATGGTCTGAGGGAAGATGTTTGTTTGTCCTAGGTTCCCTCTCAACTGGTCATAGGATGGGTGTCGCACTGTAATTTCACTGCTTATGAAACAAGGATACATTCTCACGGCCAGAGCTTTTTTTATTTTAATTTCCTTCTTCTCTCGTTCTCTTATCTTTCTTTTTTCCGTTAGCTAACTGCTGTGCAATACCACTACTCACTTCCTTACGAGAACTGTGAGCGATTTCAGTTGGTCGGATTTCATCTTTCTGTATCTAACAACAGTTACTTCCTGTCTCTCTTTTTCTCTCTGTGCGCGCGCGTTTGTTTGTTTGTTTGTTTGTGTGTGTGTGTGTGTGTGTGTGTGTGTGTGTGTGTGTGTGTGTGTCTGTGTCTGTGCGTGTGTGTTTATGCATGCATTTAGATGTGCACTTTGGATTTTCTTTTCGTTCTAGAAGTTATTTGAAGATGGTAGTGGATTGAGAGATATAAGGGGAGAGTGACGCGTCACTCTACTATTTTATGCACTCATGTGCATAGCGAGTTGCTTTTCGCGTACGCCTTACATTCAGAAGTTCTCATGTATACATCACATTGGATGTTGAACGTCCAGTGTTGAGACTCACACAAAACTGCTTTCAAAGGAATCGAAGAAGTGCACAGAAACATGATAGTTGCAACTCAAATCACAATCACAACACAGTAACCCTAAATACCTCACAGATACTCAAATATCCTGTTGGCGAAAGGATTGAGATAAACTTTAAATTCTGGAATATATAATAAATACATAGAGGAGGTGGACAGAAGAAAAAACAGTGATGTCAATACTGGACGAACTAGAGAGCTGGTAAAAAACAGAAATCTGCTATGCAACAGAAGATAATTCTGAATGAATGTAAATAATTTTTAAAGTTTATTCCTCGGCAAATGCAGAGCTGAGCGAAGGCAGGCTTGAGCACAGTGTCTCCATCAGAATGAAATCAGGAAGTAAAGACAATGCAGCAAATGGTGAGGAACACGACTGGGGCATTTCCAGACTACTCTCGAGCAGAGAGAACGGAGTCTGGCCGCTGCAGAATGAGCACATTGTAATGTCATTCTGACAGCACCGCAAGACGCTGTAATAACATATAAATCATACACAGGAACAACATTCAGCTAACTGAATGGCAGAAAGCGCCAAGCCGAAGAACTAAAAACTACAATTGGGACAATGCAGTACAGTGTAAAGTGCTGAAAAACTTAGAAAACAGCGCTAAATTCGCTCTCTGCCACTGTTCAATAAAGTCATTAGCGTGAGGCCACCAGCATAAATTCTGGGACTTCTGAAATCACATCCTGTTCTACTCTATTACATTCTATTCAGTTGCCAGCAATCAGTTGATATGGCAATCTGGCCAGGCTGATGTACTCCACGGCCATGGAATACCAGTGCCACCTACAGGGTGGTCCATTGATAGTGACCGGGCCAAATATCTCACGAAATAAGTATCAAACGAAAAACTACAAAGAACGAAACTCGTTTAGTTTGAGAGGGGGGGGGGGGGGGGGGAACAGATGGCGCTATGGTTGGCCCGCTAGATGGCGCTGCCATAGGTCAAACGGATATCAATTGCGTTATTTTTAAATTGGAACCCCATTTTATTACATATTCGTGTAGTACGTAAAGAAATATGAGTGTTTTAGTTGGACCACTTTTTTCGCTTTGTGACAGATGGCGCTGTAATAGTCACAAACGTATAAGTACGTGGTATCACGTAACATTCCGCCAGTGCGGACGGTATTTGCTTCGTGATACATTACCCGTGTTAAAATGGACCGTTTACCAATCTCGGAAAAGGTCGATATCGTGTTAATGTATGGCTATTGTGATCAAAATACCCAACGGGCGTGTGCTATGTATGCTGTTCGGTATCCTGGACGACATCATCCAAGTGTCCGGACCGTTCGCCGGATAGTTACGTCATTTAAGGAAACAGGAAGTGTTCAGCCACATGCGAAACGTCAACCACGACCTGCAACAAATGATGATGCCCAAGTAGGTGTTTTAGCTGCTGTTGCAGCTAATCCGCACATCAGTAGCAGACAAATTTGGCGAGAATCGGGGATCTCAATGACGTCGGTGTTGAGAATGCTACAACATTGATTGCACCCTTACCATATTTCTATACACCAGGAATTGCATGGCGAAGAGTTTGACGTCGTGTACAGTTCTGCCACTGGGCACAAGAGAAATTACCGGTCGATGACAGATTTTTTTTTGCACGCGTTCTATTTAGCGACGAAGCGTCATTCACCAACAGCAGTAACGTAAATCGGCATAATATGCAGTATTGGGCAACGGAAAATCCACGATGGCTGCGACAAGTGGAACATCAGCGACCCTGGTGGGTTAATGTTTAGTGCTGCATTATGGGAGGAAGGATAATTGGCCCTCATTTTATCGATGGCAATCTAAATAGTGCAATGTATGCTGATTTCCTACGTAATGTTCTACCGATGTTACTACAAGATGTTTCACTGCATGACAGAATGGCGATGTATTTCCAAAAGATGGATGTCCGGCACATAGCTCGCGTGCGGTGGAAGCGGTATTGAATAGCATATTTCGTGACAGGTGGATTGGTCGTCGAAGCACCATACCATGGCCCGCGCGTTCACCGGATCTGACGTCCCCGGATTTCTTTCTGTGGGGACAGTTGAAGTATATTTGCTATCATGATCCACCGACAACGCCTGACAACATGCGTCAGCGCATTGTCAATGCATGTGGGAACATTATGGAAGGCGAACTACTCGCTGCTGAGAGGGATGTCGTTACACGTATTGCCAAATGTATGGAGGTTAACGGACATCATTTTTAGCATTTATTGCTTTAATGTGGTATTTACAGGTAATCACGCTGTAACAGCATGCGTTCTCAGAAATGATAAGTTTACAAATGTATATGTATCAGATTGGAACAACCGAAATAAAATGTTCAAACTTACCTACGTTCTGTATTTTAATTTAAAAAACCTACCTGTTACCAACAGTTCGTCTAAAATTGTGAGCCATATGTTTGTGACTATTACAGCGCCATCTATCAGAAAGCGAAAAAACTGGTCCAACTAAAACATTCATATTTCTTTACGTACTACACGAATATGTAATAAAAAATGGGGGTACCTATTATAAAAAAACGCAGTTGATATCCGTTTGACCTATGGCAGCGCCATCTAGCGGGCCAACCATAGCTCCATCTGGTTTCCCACTTCAAGCTAGAAAAGTTTCGTTCTTTGTAGTTTTTTCGTTTGACGCTTATTTCATGAGATATTTGGCACAGTCACGATCAATGGACCACGCTGTATATTGCTGGCACTGTTGTGAAGACAAGAGCGCCTTCGACCAGTGTCCCGCTGAGGGTGAATCAAGAGTGACCTGCTAGCTGCCAGACACACACTCTGCCCAGGAGAGTCGCAGCCATGCTGTTCCTCTGGCTGCCCTGTGATCAGCTCGTGTTGGGAGTCCAGACCAACTTCTGTATAGTTATTGTCATCCTGTGCAGAGCTGTTGGACACTAAACAGGGCATGAGTTCCGATATTTCCGAGAGCACCTTGGTAAATCAACGTGATACATCACTGGCGCCGATTGGGCGGGCTACGCCTGCAGACCTCCGGGTTGGCATCCTGCATGACGCCAGCCTCCGACATGCAATGTGGATGCCGCTGAATTGGACGAATCAGCAACTCCCACTCCTGTACGCTAATCCACCTTCTTCGATCAACGCCACAGAGATGCTATTTCCAATGTACTAATCCTGAAAATAAATGTATTTACAGCCAACACTGTATCGCCCATTTCCTCGGGTGTTTCATTGGACCACAATTCCACAATATGAGCTTGGTATCTTGTGCACCACAGTTTTCTGTGTCCCCACAAATTATAATATAATGAAAGACATAAAACGCTCAGAAAACTAAGAAGAAAATTTCAAAATGAGAATGTCATTATTTGAGAAGACAAGGAATAGGGACACAGTAGAAGCGGCGAGCGAGGGAATACTGATACTTCAAGAGATTTTTCGTTTGTTTTGGATTCTGTTACCTCCATGAAAAAATCCATGGAACCCAGTGTGACACAGTAATTTTAGACAGATAGCTGAACAGAAAAATCGAAAAATGTTGAATACCTTCAGAGCATAAAAAGATTTTCACAAGTCTGCAATCTGTCGGTGTTGCCCTTACTACCTGGCTAATATCGACTCCCTTACGGATTATACAGATAATTTGAAATATAGACAGAATAAAATCCCTGTTCTAGGAAAATAACATTTTTTATTATCTTAACATATATGAAAATACATACAGAGGATGTTTTTCGAAAATGGTGTTCCAGGTGGTTAAAAATAAATCAGCTTTAGCTTGAGCTCTGTTGATCGGGTGTGTGTTGCTGACAGTTTTCTTAAACTTAATTTGGGATTTCTCTTTTTAAAGCCACAATCCCAATCTTTTGCTGTCATTTTGATAATTTTGTTCTGCGGCAAATCGCCGCAACTTAACCAGGAAAATGCCGCAGAATGATCGTGCAAATGTAGTCACTTGGCCGGGAGACGACGTACTGGCGGAATTAAAGCTGTGAAGACGGGTCGTGAGTCGTGCTTGGGTAGCTCAGTTGGTAGAGAACTTGCCCGCGAAAGGCAAAGGTCCCGAGTTCGAGTCTCGGTCCGGCACAGTTTTAATGTCAGGAAGTTTCTCCATCTCGGCTTGTTCCCGACGTGAATAACGGGTCATTCTGCTGGTTACAGTAACACAGCCTGCAACACACAAGGAACACAGGGCACGTGGTTAGAGGAAATTTTATTGGTCAGCGCCATGTACCGTGGCAACGATGCATTGCCGTCCTGACACGTGTTCATAAGACTTTTCTCCTTCATTTCCAGACAGTAATTCGTCCCTACAGTTGACAGTTTTATTATTGTTCACCCTGTACGTAAGACCTTATCTAATTGTAAACGATTATTTTTCGGAAGTTTAGAGCATTGGGAAATATCGACAGCTTGTCGACGTTGCCCAATATTCATATGTCAATATTATCCCACTCAGACATCGTGGTGGAGCCTGACTTAAATGATTTTGCCAACACTTGAGAAGTTTCAAAAGCTATGTTAAAAGACGTACTAGAAAAGCTACTACCTACGAAGCAAAAATAATATCACATTTCAATAAAAATTAAAAAATTGATTTTTAGCACCACAGTAACAGTGTCGTTTACAAGAACTCTTCGCTCCTGCACCTTACGTCTGACATTATGCGCTATGCTGCAGCACTGACCCCATCTGACTACAACCCGGACTGAAAACACGATGATGTCGGCATTGCCTGACTTGTCGGTATTCCTCCGTTCTCCCCCACTTATGAACAAAGGAGGATACATGTTAAAGTACGGGATTTCATTCCACAAATTAAAATTACAAAAAAAAAGTACAGACAAAGGAACATACATACAAGAAAGGAAACTCTTGAATCACTAAATATACATGATAAATTACTAACAGTTCATATTAACAGATAAAACAGTAGAGTAACACCCAAACAGAATGGCATCGGAATAATGCCACACAACCCCTTCTCCTCACTCTTGACTGATCTACGTCCACACAGAAAAACATATATACAAGAAAGGAGACTCTTTTCAATCACCAAATACGCATGATAAATTACTCACAGTTCATATTAACAGATAAAATAGTAAACATCCAAACAGGTTGTCATCTGAATAATGCCACAGAACCCCTTTCTCCTCACTCTTGCCTGATCCACTCGAAATAACCGCTAAACCAAAAGTACAACTGCTAGACTATCGGAACACCTGACCCTCTTAACCCACTCTCTGCAGCCATCAGATCCACATTCCTGAGTCCGCCTCCCCGATTAGCCATAATCCTACCCTTCCTACTGTCTCTCTCACTCTTTTCTTTTAAGAGAAAGAAAAGGAAGAAGCCACGCTGAAGTGAGCATATGTATAAAGACACACACACACACACACGCACACACACGAGCGTGCGCGCGCGCGCGCAGAGGCAGAGAGAGAGAGAGAGAGAGAGAGAGAGAGAGAGAGAGAGAGGGAGAGAGAAAGTGAGTGAGAGAGAGAGAGAGAGAGAGAGAGAGAGAGAGAGAGAGAAAGAGGGCGGGAGAGGGGGGAAACAGAGAAGGTGAGGGAGAAAAGGGGGAGAGAGGGAGAAAGAGTGGAGAGGGTTATGACAGAAATCGCGAATAGTTCTCGTAAGAAAAATCTGCGGCCCTTGCCGGTTCAGTAGTGGTGCTCCATAGCAGGTAGCGTAGGAAACATGAAAACGGTAAAACAGAAAGACCGTGACATGTCGATGTTTTGTAAGTGAAGTGACAGTGGACCTCTAAGCAATGACTAGTTGAGAGAAAAATCCAGATTTCGTCTGGATAAGTGAATAATTCTTCAGTAATAATTTATTATTGTAAAGATTATAGCGTAAACTGTTTTCTGCGTTTAAAATGGAAACAGTATTATATGAATGCGCGCAGTCCGTTACTTCGGACATGTCTGAAAGAACGGACACCAAGCCTCGATAGGCAATTAATCCTCAACTTTAACTTTAGATGAACATTTACGTCTGACGTCCAACGGGAATCCAATTTTAGCGAACATGGAAGACATGGACGTGGCCTATGGAAGTGTGGTGCTAGGTGGAGTGTGGATCGGCTAGGGAGCGAGCAGAAATAGTCAGTGCATTTGGCCTGATTCAGATGGTTCAAATGGCTCTAAGTACTATGGGACTTCACATCTGAGGTCATCAGTCCCCTAGACTTAGAACTATTTAAACCAAACCAACCTAAGGACATCACACACATCCATGCCCGAGGCAGGACTCGAACCTGCGACCGTAGCAGCAGCGCGGTTCCGGACTGACGCGCTTAGAACCGCTTTGTCACGGCGGCCGGCATTTGGTCTGAACACTGCGACTGGGTGGTGTAGTGGTTAACAGAACCAAGAGATCCCGGGCTCAAGTTCCAGTCCACCACACATTTTTACTTGTCACCGTCGACTCCGTATAAAGCTCCAATACAGCTGACATTATTAGTTCCTTCCCTTTCCTTTCCTTTGTCCTACTTCCACCTTCAGTTACATAAATATTTATTATTCCAAACCAAATACACTAAGGATAACATATGGGCAGAACGCTTGTGAGACGGGAGTAAACGCAGATTACAGTAAGAAAAGTACATTACTGCTTACAAAACGGAAAGCCATACACTTTACAATACAAAGAGAGAGGAGAGAAAAAAGAGATGCCGTTATAATGAGTTACAGATAAATCGACTAGGTAATGAAACGGGATGTCTGTGTCAGGGAGTTCATATTGTTTCGTGCAGCAGCGTGTACCAACGTCTCTGACCACTTTGAGTACGATTGTTGAGGGATACTTAAGATAGGTAAATAAATTAGTGAAATCAATGTGAAGTGAAGTAGAAATTAGAAAATAAATGAAAAACTTAGTTTAGTTTAGAAGAATTACACACTGGCAAACAGCGGACGAAGCAGCAGTGGCAACGGCCGGCGCTTGAAGTCAGCACGTTTAGGAGAGGAGCGGAAACTGTCGATTCAGCCGTCAGGGCATCGCCCGACCGGCTCACGTGTTTCTCAATTGTCACATGTGATCACAGGCCCTCGCCTACATTCCAAGAGCCAATGAGCGACGTTAAGAAGATTCTTCGAGAAGCTTTTCAACGTGACAGACGAGGCAATGACCGTGAAGTCTTTCACCTCCAGTGAACTGAAGTGAATAAATACGCGAAACGCAGTGGGCCCGACGAGGAGAGTAACAGTAGTTTTCAGTCAGTTTCGGTGCTGAAGACCGTCATGCAAGAAGAGACTACATCATACACAGACGCACCAATTCCGCCCCTGTAATGGAATAGCAAGCGGCAGCCTCGGCGCCAGAAGGCAGAAGTTAAAAGGTATTTGAAGTCTGATTTTTACGTACCCGGGTGACTCGTGAGGACGGGAAGGAGACGGCCTCACATCAGCAGTCACCTGTGAGCTGGGATGAAGATCTAACAGCCGAAGACTGGCAAGCGGGAGTCCGTTGTTCGAGTCCGGGACACTGACCTTCCCCTGCCGCGCCGCTCCGCTGGCCGACGCACAACACACGCGGTCGCTTAGAGAAGAGAAACACTGGGACGCCACATCCAAGGTATCGCCATCCGTTTCACGACTTCGATCTCAATAATTAAACGGGCCACCTCGCGCTGCGCGTCTCCAGTCAACTGGGCGAGACGGCGACACGAGAAACACACCGCCAGGCGTAATCAGACGCCGCCGCTGCCGCAGCAGAAGCTTCGCAAACGACACAGCTGCCGCTCTCTCAGCCAGAACAATCGAGTAAGGGAACAGTTGTACAAATTTTCAATAAAAGTTATCTTATGTAAAAATGCTGTTTCATTCGACCTCATACCCGAGCCAAGGAAGAACCCACCCTGCCCACATGTTGTTAAGAAAGAAAAAGTATTTTGTGTTTTTCACCCTGACATAAAGCTTTAGAATCAAATTCCCTTTGCAGTAATGCTCATCCTGACAATTGACTAGCATCAAAAGAGAAACCACAGTTGCATTTAGTGTCAGAAGTGTTACACGGTCACCACCGACCAGGGAACATGTTTAACGTCTTCCCTTAGAAACTAGATCGGAAAAGTTATGGTGCAAGGGACATAAGGAGAAGCGGCCAGGGCTGGCCGCCGCCGGCCCGGGATCCGCGTCGGCGTCGGCGTCGGCGCCGGCACAAAGGCGGGCCAGCCTATCTGCCGCCGACTCTGCCTCTGCTAATCCCGGATCTCCCTGCCACGCCCAGGAGTGAATGGCGCGTCCCGCGGCCCGGGCGCCGAGGTTGGGGGCCGGGGGCCGGGATTTGACCAAATTATGTTCCTTTTATCCGAGCCCCTCCATGTATAAATTGATTACTTTCGCGAGGTGAATGGCGGCACATAATGGAGCGGGATGAAAGCGCGCCGCAGCCGCGTCTAGGGCACGGGGTCGCCGCCGCCGCCGCCGCTGCGTCGCCTCTTTACGGCCACCGGGGAGCGCCGGGATCACCGTCGGCGACGTGTATTGCGAGCGACTCATTCAAACCCCCAAGTCCGGCGGCTTTCAAAACTTTTGTCCGAGAAGCGCTACCAGAGTTTCGCGACGTCTGTAATATTAAATTCATCAGACCCTTATCTCGACATCCCACTGAGATCACCACCACCAGTGGTCAGACGCCTTCTTGTGGATAATGAAATGTCGTGTCATCCATTGCAGTACCCGACGAGGAGACTCGTCAATATCGCCACGAATGTTCTCTTTCGAGACGCCCATAAACTTTCCGTGTTGGAATCCTGGTCTGCGGCACATTGATAATCTTCCGCGAAAATTCACCTAAAACCTAGCTTGCCGAATAGAAATTGTACAGTCTCATTAAGAGGCGCTACGTCTTAACTACACTCGCTCTTTAGACAGACATTAGCATCTTCGTGTTGCAGTTTCCGAACCCAAAAACAGAAACTTATTTACTTCTATGTTTCTCCAAACTGTTGTTAAGGGACCACTGAAACGAAAGTCTTCTATTTATCAAAAAGTCAATCTTTATTAAAAAAGAAAACATGATGTTACCAGCAATTAGATTCTTATATTAACATCGGCCTCCTAAACAAGTTTTTGGAATTAACTTAAAAGAAAGAACAACGTTCAGGAACATGTTTTGAAACAGAATAATGATCAGTTAACTAAAATATAAAGAAGAAAGTGAATAATGGCTTTCAATTAAAAAAAAGACTATAGATATGTGAACAAATCAACTAAACTCTTAGCCGGCCGTTGTGACCGAGCGGTTCTAGGCGCTTCAGTCTGGAACCGCGCAACCCCTACGGTCGCAGGTTCGAATCCTGCCTCGGAGTGTGATGTCCTTAGTTAGGTTTAAGTAGTTCTTAGGGGACTGGTGACCTCAGATGTTAAGTCCCATAGTGCTCAGAGCCATTTGAACCATTTTTTGAACTAAACTCTTACTCATATATTCGTTCATCACCGTCGACATAAATTTTTGTCAATGGAAGGGATTTTGCACACATATTTTTAACCTGTAGAACATGTTTGGTAGTTTTTGATCTCTTAGGTGTGGATATACGCCACCACAGTGACAACTTTGAGTGTTTCGGCTGACTCGGTGCCGCTTGGACTTGCACTGCAAATTCGTCGATCCTACCGCAATTTTCAAAATTTTTGCAGAGAACGTTGTCCATTGTAGTCTACAAATCCCTAGAAAAATTTGTGGAACTCGTTTTCCTCTCTTTGGTAATCGTTCGATCAATGTCATCCCGACTTAGTTCATAAAATCTACTATTTTTACTATTTTTATTTATAACGATTTTTCCATAAAACAGCCAGACTGTCTCACTGTTTGTTGGATTTCTTCGCTAACATTCTCTTCTTCGCGCGCCTTTGTCGTCTAGCTGACATGATGATGGGGTCCCATACTCCGAGGAGCGTAGGGGACGATGCGGGAGACCCGCACCGCCGTACTAGGCAAGGTCCTACTGGAGCTGATTTTCCATTGCCTTCCTCTGACCGTAATGAGAATGAGTGACGATGATGGAGAGGACACAACAACACCCAGTCATCTCGAGGCAGGGAAAATCCCTGACCCCGTGCGCGGCAAGTAAAAACGCTACCGCAAGACCACAAGCTGCGGACTCTAACTGACATACAATGACGGAAAAAAAGCTACAATACCAAACAATGATTAATATAGACAATGAAATTTCCGGAATATATTTGCCTAGGTAACATATTTAAGTGATTAACACTGCGACGTCACAGGTTAATGTAAGCGCGAGATACGTCATTGAAAACTTAAAATGCTGCTACATTAATAACAGATGTAACAGCCAGAATGTGAATGGAAGCATGGAAACGTGCATGCATTGTGTTGCACAGGTGCCGGATGTCAGCTTGTGTGTTGAAGTTCCATGCCTGTTGCACTTAGTCGGTCAATACAGGGACGGTAAACACTGTTTCTGGGTGAACTCTGTTCATGAATGGCAGCACGATAGGTTGAATCACCAGGCTGACGTACACGTTTGCAGTTAGTGTGCGTGGGATAGCCGCTAGAGTGCTCCTGCTGTCATAAGAAGCCGCAGCCCAAACGATTCCAGTGTGCCTAGCACGCAGACAGGCTGGTTGCAGGCGCTTACCTGGCCTCCTCCTAACCAACACTCGGCCATCACTGGCACCGAGGCTGAACCAGTTTTCATCAGAAAACACAATAGTCCTCCACCCTGCCATACAATCAATGAACTCTTGCTTGACACCACTGAATTCGCAAAATGGCGGTAGTTTGGAGTCAGTGGAATGCACGCCACAGGGCGTCTACTTCAGATCTGTCCTTGAATTACACGATTTGTAACATTCGCCTGTGTCACTGTGTGCCAACTGCTGCTCAAATTGCTGCTGGATATGCAGTACGATGCGCCAGCGCCATACGCCGAACACGATGGTCTTCCGTCTCTATACTGCCACGTGGCGGTCCAGAGCCTGCTCTTCTACCGTACGTTCTCGTGACTACCGTTGCCGGGATGTACAGCGGCTACGTTCCTGCTAAGTCTTTCTGCAATATCGCAGAAGAAATACACATCTTCTCGAAGCCCTGTTACACGACCGCGTTCAAAATCATTAAGGTGGTGGTAATAACGTCTTTGTCGCCTTAAAGGCATTCTTGGCTAACATCAACTCACCACGTCCAGTCTCGAAGAGATCTAATGCTCACGACCGTTGCAGTATGTATTTAAAGAAAACTTCATCTGCATCTTCTTAATGGCGCTACTAGCGCCAGTCTTATCCGAGAGGTGTGAAATCTCAATAAATATCTTCTATCAGATGTAGAAACACGCCTAGCAACTTTCGTTTACGTCGCGCAACTCCTTCTTCGCGTTGCAATTTTTCCGTCCGCATCGATAGATGATCTTACCTGTTCTACGTGAGATAGTATGTGTTTTATTACATACTCATTTTATAAAAATCCTTACATACATGTCTGCATGATCGGTATTTAAATTCCATACCTTATGGAAGGTCGATCCATTCGTTACTTCCCAATATTGCATACCCTTGACAGACCTGCACCTAAATACCTATTTGGGTCGTGTAGTTTGGCTCCGATAACAAACTTATCCTAAAAATTACAGTGGTCGTAACCGTTACTCACAAAAACAAGTGTATACCTACTCAGTAACAGCAACTAGCCACCAATTTATTCTTATTACTTACAAAATAGTGTTAAGATTCATTTAGCAGATGATAGGTAAAGCATCTCAGAGACAACCTAGGACGTTATTCACTTCATAAGGGTAGGACAATGGCTGTTCACTTTTACTTTGCTTACTTCAGCCGTAATTTGAAAGCATTCAACGGTGGCTAACTGACCAACTAATAAATGAATTATGACCTCATATAAAGAATTCCAGTTTCGGAGCCCGTTGCTCTATTTCTACATCTGTACTGGGTGAAGGTATCAGATAGATTATATAATGGCAAGACAGAGATTTATGAACCAGGTTTTAAATTATAAGACATTTCCAGGGGCAGATGTGGACTCTGACCACAATCAATTGGTTATGAACTGTAGATTAAAACTGAAGAAACTGCAAAAAGGTGGGAATTTAAGGAGATTGGACCTGGATAAACTGACTAAACCAGAGGTTGTACGGGGTTTCAGGGAGAGCATAAGGGAACAATTGACAGGAATGGGGGAAAGAAATACAGTAGAAGAAGAATGGGTAGCTCTGAGGGATGAAGTAGTGAAGGCAGCAGAGGATCAAGTAGGTAAAAAGACGAGGGCTATTAGAAATCCTTGGGTAACAGAAGAAATATTGAATTTAATTGATGAGAGGAGAAAATATAAAAACGCAGTAAATGAATCAGGCAATAGGGAATACAAACGTCTCAAAAATGAGATCGACAGGAAGGGGAAAATGGCTAAGCAGGGATGGCTAGAGGACAAATGGAAGGATGTAGAGGCTTATCTCGCTAGGGGTAAGATAGATACTGCCTACAGGAAAATTAAAGAGACCTTTGGAGAAAAGAGAACCACTTGTATGAATATCAAGAGCTCAGATGGAAACCCAGTTCTAAGCAAGGAAGAGAAAGCAGAAAGGTGGAAGGAGTATATAGAGGATCTATACAAGGGCGACGTACTTGAGGACAATATTATGGAAATGGAAGAGGAGGTAGATGAAGATGAAATGGGAGATACGATACTGCGTGAAGAGTTTGACAGAGCACTGAAAGACCTGAGTCGAAACAAGGCCCCGGGAGTAGACAACATTCCATTAGAACTACTGACGGCCTTGGGAGAGCCAGTCCTGACAAAACTCTACCATCTGGTGAGCAAGATGTATGAGACAGGCGAAATACCCTCAGACTTCAAGAAGAATAGAAGAATGGAAGCCACAGAGTCATACACAGCTGCAGAATATGAGACAACGAAAACCTGCACGCAACCCTTACGTTCGTGACAGGCCCAAAGTTGAAGTGTTTTGTGCCCTTGGATAACTGAAAGTGCACGGTACTTATCTTATAAGAAAGATTAAGGAAAGGCAAGCCTACGTTTCTAGCATTTGTAGACTTAGAGAAAGCTTTTGACAATGTTGACTGGAATACTCTCTTTCAAATTCTGAAGGTGGCAAGGGTAAAATACAGGGAGCGAAAGGCTATTTACAATTTGTACAGAAAGCAGATGGCAGTTATAAGAGTCGAAGGACATGAAACATCGGTTGGGAAGGGAGTGATACAGGGATGTATCCTGTCCCCGATGTTATTCAATCTGTATATTGAGTAAGCAGTAAAGGAAACAAAAGAAAAATTCGGAGTAGGTATTAAAGTCCATGGATAAGAAATAAAAACGTTGAGGTTCGCCGATGACATTGTAACTCTGTCAGAGACAGCAAAGGACTTGGAAGAGCAGTTGAACGGAATGGACAGTGTCTTGAAAGGAGGATATAAGATGAACATCAACAAAAGCAAAACGAGGATAATGGAATGTAGTCGAATTAAGTCGGGTGATGCTGAGGGAATTAGATTAGGAAATGAGACACTTGAAGTAGTAAAGGAGTTTTGCTATTTGGGGAGCAAAATAACTGATGATGGTCGAAGTAGAGAGGATATAAAATGTAGACTGGCAATGGGAAGGAAAGCGTATCTGAAGAAAACAAATTTGTTAACATCGAGTATAGATTTAAGTGTCAGGAAGTCGTTTCTGAAAGTATTGGTATGGAGTGTAGCCATGTATGGAAATGAAACATGGACGATAAACAGTTTGGACAAGAAGAGAATAGAAGCTTTCGAAATGTGGTGCTACACAAGAATGCTGAAGATTAGATGGGTAGATCACATAACTAATGAGGAGGTATTGTATAGAATTGGGGAGAAGAGGAGTTTGTGGCACAACTTGACAAGAATAAGGGACCGGTTGGTAGGACATGTTCTGAGGCATCAAGGGATCACAAATTTAGCATTGGAGGGCAGCGTGGAGGGTAAAAATCGTAGAGGGAGACCAAGAGATGAATACACTACGCAGATTCAGAAGGATGTAGGTTGCAGTAAGTATTGGGAGATGAAGAAGCTTGCACAGGATAGAGTAGCATGGAGAGCTGCATCAAACCAGTCTCAGGACTGAAGACAACAACAACAACAACAACAACAACTGGGTAAAAGTATTTCTTAAGGCGTCTGTCCGACTAATGTCCTTTAATCTTGTTGTAGTAGGATATGACAACAAATAACTGCCGTGCGGGGTAGCCGGGCGCCTTGTCACGGTTCTCGCGGCTGCCCCTGTCGGAAGTTCGAGTCCTCCCTCAGGCTTGGGCGTGTGTGTGTTGTCTTTAGCGTAAGTTAGTTTAAGTTAGATTAAGTAGTGTGGAAGCTTAGGGAGCGATGACCTCAGCAGTTTGGTCCCATAGGACATACCACAAATTTCCAATTTCCAACAAATAACAGTTTTAGATTTAAATTGCCCCTAGCCATTCTGGTGGTTCGTTGTTTGTGTAATGCATCAAAATATGTCATGTATCATGAACCTGTCATAATAGGGAGGACGGTAACTTTGGGCTTATGTCAGCAATATTTTGTTGATACAAGCGGGCGACGCTCTGTGTGGCGTGTGTAACTCGGCAACCGCTACATTGTTTGCTTAACTGAAATGACGCCAACGTGTTGTAATGTAGCTCTCCAACATAACTTTACATGCAATTCCGGGAAATAACTCCCATGAGAACTGTTATCGTATTATTCGTCATTGACATTATTGCTGATTGTCATGAAGGGGAAATTTCGAAACTGTTTCTGTCTAAGTAGGCTTCAGTCGAGCAGAATAACAGAAAAATATGGCTCTACCCTCATACTCCCACATGTATGTTTCTGTGGCAACAGATTACTACAGTGTATACTGAACTATGGTAAACATCAT
This sequence comes from Schistocerca piceifrons, assembly GCF_021461385.2. Taxonomy (NCBI): domain Eukaryota; kingdom Metazoa; phylum Arthropoda; class Insecta; order Orthoptera; family Acrididae; genus Schistocerca; species Schistocerca piceifrons. The sequence goes on from NC_060141.1 coordinate 575,329,629, forward strand.
AAGTCCCAGATACCTGGGATGTGTCATTCCTAATTTTTCTGTTTACTGCGTTCGAATCTTATTCTATGTTACCTATCTCATCATTAATCTGAGTTTAGACCTTTCCTTGCAATTCAGGAATATCTTGTGTCAAGGCTTTGTGTCCCAACTCCCTTGTGCTGGAGTGCTCTGTTCGTAATACAGTTTCGTAATAGTTTGCTGAACGGTTTTCTGTAATTTGTTCGTCCTTTTGCTTTAAAAACAATCCTCTAATCTCTTTTCGTGACCAGTGGAGAGATCTTCTACTTGAGTTACTACCTGGAAACCTTAGTGCTTTGCAACAAGAGCGAGAATCTTTAAGTCGACCCTTCGGTCGACTTAAAGATTCTCGCTCTTGTTGCAAAGCACTAAGGTTTCCAGTCAGTTTCTCTACAGATTCAGGCCTACCTCAAATGGTGTTTTTCAAACTGGTAATTTGTATGAGATCGCAGCTCGTTTGGGGCCGTGACCAGCAACCTCGGTTTTAATTTGTGCGACCTGACTAGACAACACTTGTCTTGTTGTTGCTTCGTACTTTCCTGTCTCTGATTCATAGCAGCTCCAGGAGTAGTTGCGTAATAGGATCTGTTACTATGCTAACAGGGTCAACAATATTCTCGTCTGTACATGTCATGTAAATTTCACTAGCGAATTCGCCTTCTGGTGTCTGATTAAACTCAAATTCTATATCTGCAGAAGCCATCATTCTAAATCGCTGACAGGTTATCACTGTACTACGTAGAATACTGTTTGATGAATGTGTTACTTATCGTACTGCAGCTAAATTGTAAATAGTTCACAGATGGTATTTGCGCGCAGCTCGACACCATACAATACTTCTGTGTAAAACAAATGCAAGACACTATTGCAAACTCCACGCACTGAGCTTCGTGTAACTTCTATTTTGCGGTTCTTTTGCAAAAGCATGTTAACTACGTACTAATTACAAATTCTATACACAGTTATTTTTTCAAGACATAAGTTTCAAATAAGTAGAGTAATACTGAAGCCGGGACTAGTACTACGAATGAATGAGCTACGTATATTGCCTTACATTATATTGTAGCCGTTAACAATGATGTCTTCACAAAAATTTATCGTTTATAATTTCTCCTTGTTTCACGCCTTTTTTCTTGATTTAACTGGTTTTAAATGAATTTCGTTCTCTTTCGAAAATGGATTTTTCACCCTTTCAAAACTCACAGATCAGATTAACTTTACCCTCACATGTCACTTCCATGCATAAAAAAAGAAACAGACAACCATGAAATACGCGTGTTTTGAAATAAAATTAGATATATGTTACATTAATATCCCCTTTTACTGTCCTACGAGTGGTCGCCAGGTACAATGACGGTGAATATAAAATCTTCAATTTGTACGAAATATCGTATATACTGGTTTTTTCCTTATTTTCGCGACCGCTTCAGCTTAGAAATTCTTAAGTGTGCTAATATTGATCGCACTAGTAAATCGGACATGTAAAATTAAATAATAAGCGGATCCTAAATAATTACTACAATTCGTAGCGATTTCATTGAGACAGCTGTAATGTGACTAAATAGACATCGCCCAAGATGGTTTTCCGCCTTCATACAGTCAGTCATCCACACTTCCACTATAAAACGTTGGGTATCACTGGTAAAAATTAAAAAAAAATATTAATGTAAAAAAATAAACGAATATGACACAATGTTTGAACAAAAATGAATGATTATTCCCACTTAAATAAATTTACGTTGATGCATGTGTCTTAACACATCGCGACTAGGAGGAGAAAGAACAATAATGAATGGTTATTCTAACTTAAGGAAATTTAGTGCAAAGGGCCAAAAGGTGGGGGCAGTCCAGCAAAGTATGGATCATTGTGAGCGGTACACCTCAACTACAAAAGGGGGCGGCTCATTCTGGAGTAAAATCTTTTGGGTCAGCCTACTATGGCCAATATCAAGACAACAGAGGATGGTAGATTCCTGCCAGGAGAGGCAAAGGGAAGAACACCACATGGTGGTGATGTGAATGTATTAGACAGGGGGACAGGGGGTAGCCTTCCTAGCCTCCCAAGAGTTACCCACGATTGGGCAAAGAGGGATTTGATGTAAAATCGAAAATCCACCCCTGGAGGTATCCCAGAGAATGGGGGATGGATGGCTCCCACCCAGCCAGATGATCAGCGATTTCATTAACCAGGATACCTACATAGCCAGGAGCTCAAAGAAAGTCAACCGAACAAGCACCATCATCAAGATCAGCGAGAATGTCATGGATGGCAGAGACCAAGGCGTGAAGGGAAAAGCACAGATTGATAGCCTTAAGGCCACCCATTGATTCTGGACGCAACACAACTTGGATGAAGGAGGACTGCTCAGTAAAACAGAGGGCCTGATAGATGGTCATCAGTTTCAGTGTTTACACCTCACACATGACAGGCAAGAGATGGTGTTCCGTGCCAACAGAAGATGTGAAGGCACATCCCACATGATCAGTGGATTTAGAGCTATTAGTGTAAAAACCGAAGGCATTCTGAAACCATCATAAGAGTGTTAAGAACAAACAACATAAGACCACTGGAGCAATGGAGACTTTCAGATCCCACAAGAGATGCTTCCAAATCTGTGGCCAAGGAACTAACCAAGTGGGGGTGGTTGTGAAAGAACGTGGGGAGGAGGCCAAGAAGTCGCAATAGAGGGAAGGGAGGTGGAGCCCAACTGGTAAAACCACCCAAAGGTGGGCAGCGAGTGGGCGATGGCCTGAAAAGAATAGGAGGGGTGAAGACCAGATAGTGATGGCATAGGAAAGCAGGAGTTGAGGATTGCCGAATCTAAGGTGGAAGGATCCCACTGCCAAACGGAAGACTATCAACAAGGCTAGTGAAAAAGACAATGGTGGCTAAATGGATATCACAATTTTGAACCAGCTCCAAGAGGAGCAGCATGAAAGGCGCACCTGATACATGAACTTGACAACCATAGTCCAGACGAGACAACACTAATGCCCACTAAAGACAAAGAAGGGTCGAACGATCCACATCCGAAGAGGTGTGGACAAGAAAGTGAAGAACATTGAGTTTACGAAAACAGCCAACCTTCAGATTACAGGGCTATCACATAAGCTTGTTGTCAAAAAGAAGACCCAAGAAATGTAACTGGAGGACCCAGATCAGGCGTTGGCATTGAGGTAGAGCTCTGGATCCGCATAGACCGAAGTAAGGTGATAGCAATGCACCACCCTCGACTTAAGGGGAGAGAATTGAAAACTGTGTGTGAGTGTCCCCATGGAAATGCAACGGATGAGACCCTAGAGGAGTCGCTCTGCAGAGGCCACCAAGTGGGAGCTAGTCCAAATAAAGAAATCATCCACATGTAGAGCAGGAATGACCAACAGTCCAACAGGCCACAGTCTATCGGTAGCTATTAAAAAAAGGACACTTAATACGTAGCCCTGTGGAACACCATTCTCCTGGGTCCTTGTAGACCTGAAGCAGTGCCAACTCTGACTCTGAAAAAGTGATGGGACAGACACTGGCAAAGTAAAGTCGGGAGGGGGCCCCAAAGACCCCATTAATGGAGTATGAGTATGTGATGGCGCCAAGCTGTGTCATAGGCATTACAAAGATCGAGAAAAACTGCTACAAGATGGCGGCGTTGAGAAAAGGCCTGCTGAACTGCGGTTTCCAATCGAAGTAGATGATCGATCGGAGACCATCTCTCCCAAAAGCCGCACTGGTAGGAGATGAAAGGACCCAAGATTCAAGGACCCAATTGAGACAATGAGCCACCATCTGTTCTAGTAACTTGCAGGGGACATTTGTTCGACTGATAGGCTGATAACTATCAAGGGAGGACAGATTCTTGCCAGGCTTAAGGACAGGAACCACAATTCTGTCGCTCTACTGAGAGAGGAAAATGCCTTAGAGCCAAATACACTTAAACATCTGGAGGAGATATTGGCGTTGTACAGGATTGAAGTGTTGAAGCAGTTGGTTATGAATGGAATCAGGACCAGGAGCTGAATCGTGGGAAGAAGAGAGGGCCAGATGAAGTTCCCATTCAGTGAAAGGTTCATTGTAGAATTCTTCCTGACAAGGCCGAAATATAAGCGGGGAGCTTCAGCCTGCTGTTTCTAGAGGAGAAAGGCTGATGGTGGTGCCATGTCGAAACAGGTAGCGAGGTGTTACATGAGAATTGATGAATCAGTAGAAAGGCCATTTGGATGGGTATGGCCCAGAATGGAACACTGCCACTGACAACCATGCAGGGTGCAGTGTGTAGCCCACAGCCATGGCGAAGGGATAGAAGAACCTAGAGAGGAGACAAGGCATTGCCAGCACATCTATTTGCTCTGGTCAAATAATGGGCTTTGGTGCAAAGACATTTAAAGGTAATAATATCAGCGGAGGATGGGTGTCACTTAAGATGTTGCAAAGTGTAACAATGATCAGAGGTGGAGGTGGTAGTGGCCATGCTCCACCAAGGAACGGGCGAATGGGGCCCATCAAATGGGGAGCGGCAATGCCAGCAGCACAGGTTATCTTATCGGGCAGATCATAGACAACTTCATTAATACAATCTGACAAAGAAGGTGGAAACACGACCTGAGAGGTATGTAGAGGCCAATTAGCACGATGGAGAGCCCAGGGGGGTAACCAGGTTATCAAGAGACGGAAAGGGAACGAGAGAATCAAAGTAGTCACCATCACAGAGGTCATCGTTTGGTGACCAGAGTTAGGAAGGAAGAAAGGGAAGGGAAGAAAGCGAAATATCAGTGGCAGAGAAAGTGCCATATGTGGCTCTAAAATGAGTATGAGTACCGTCATTAAGAAGGCAAAGGTCGTGGTTTGCATGGAACTGGTCAATGAGGAGTCACTGACTAGATGAAAAAGCACTGCCCTAGAAAGGGTGATGAGCATTAAAATCTCCAAGGAGGAGGAAATAAGAGGGTAGGTGCTAAAAGGAGGGCAATCAGGGCAGCAGATGTAAGAGGTTTGTTAGGAGGAAGATACAGATTGCAATCCGTGACAGCAGAATCCAAGTTCGACCTGAATGGCAACTGCTTCCAATGAGGTATGAAGTGGGAGCCATATATTAACAATATCGATATGGACCAACGTGAAGACGCCACCAGTAGCCCTCCAACAGCCGACCCAGCTCCGAAAGAAAGCACAGAACCCATGAAGGTTCAGTGAGTGAGCATCAGGAAAATGAGATTCATGGAGAACAACACAAGCAGCCGAGGAAAAAGCAATAAGGGTTTGCAACTCTGGAGGTGATGGTAGTATCCACCACACTTCCACTGAATAATCACAGAACAGGTATCCAAATGGAAGGCAAATTGGCTGGAGCCAATAATGCAGCCAAGTCTGATGACAGGGTAACATCCGCAAATAAGATTCCAGACTCAGGTTGCGAGAGGGGAGATGGTACCTCTGGGAGAGCTGGTGGGGAGGGGGAGGGGCTTCTCCTGTGACTTATGTTTCTTCTTCTTCTTCTTCTTCTTCTTCTTCTTCTTCTATTTCACATGTTGAGGAGGGCAGGACACACAGGGAGAGCAGGCTTCTGCAAGAACCAAAACCGAAAGAGAGCAGGTGACCTTGGGGTGCACAGACTGTGTGTCCCATGGCTGAGTTGTGGTAACAGGCCTCTGGCCTGAGAGACACCAGAGAGGAGGGGTCTCAGGAGGGAGCCCCATCACCAACAGGTGTCGAAGAAGGCGGGCATTTCTTCAGCTGGTGTATGGTAACAGCACCCAGAAGGTAGTGCGTGTGAACGAAGGCGTGGGTACTGCAGGGGAGGAAGAGATGAGAGGGGTACAGTATTAGGGTAAGGAAGAGAGAGGAAGGGGAAAAGATGTATTAGATGCATAAGTAGAAGTCATTGACACAGGATGAAGTGGATCAAATTTCTGCCGAGTCTCAGTGTAAGATAAACAATCCTTTGTATCTTCTTTCCTTTCTTATACGCAGGGCAAACTGGTGACATGGAGAGTTACAGTCTTGACAATTTACATACATGGATGGCGGAACGTGGGGGCTACCATCATGGAGTTACCATGCAGTTACCACATAAAGGGCCATTGTACATCGAGAAGACACGTGCCTGAAACGCAACCACTGAAAGCACGTCGTCGGTGGCACAATGTATATCTTCATGTCACACTGATAACCTATAACCTTGTCCTTCCCTGGGAGGGTGTCTCCATAGAAAGACAGAGTAAAGGCGCAGGTGTCAGTGTGTTTTTCTTTACGACTTTTCTGCAGATGGCAAACGAAATGAATGCCCTGTCCTTCCAGATTGGCCCAGAGTTCCTCATTAGTTCGAAAGATGAGGTCCCTGTGAAAAATGACTCCCTGGACCACATTCAAAGGCTAATGAGGTTTAATTGGCAGTGGGACATCTACAAGATAATCAGAAGAGCAGATTGGGTGGCAGAAGAAGTTTTCGTCAACAGGAAACCTGACCGCATCTTACTGAGAGACCCACTTCATCAAACGTTTCATCGATATTTTCTACAAAAAATAACGGCTTCTTGACCCTGTTCGTTTTATTACAGATCAGATAGCGGGGGAAGGACTTCACCCCAAGCTAGCGATCGTGGCCCTCCTCCAGGGAATAGCCAGGGAAGGGAAGGCCGCAGGGTCATAAGAAGCAGCATTCAGTGATCCATTACCAATCAAAAGGCAGCTGATACACTTCGTGTGCAAAGCATCCACACTGATTCCTAATGAAGGATCGTCTTGCACGGTGGCCACTGCCAGGAGTTCCGATGCTCCAGAATGACAAGCAACCACTCTTGGACATACATGGGGAGGCAACAGCTCAGGTATCAGAAGTGTGATCCATGTGTTGTCAGGGAGCTCAGCCAGTTGGGTACATAACAACCCCACCACATGAACTGGCTGTCTGTGCTGGTGACCTACCATTCTGGAGGGGGCTACGGCAGAGAAGGAACAGGGAAAGGAAGTGGAGTAGACGAATCCACGCTGTAGTCTCGAGGTAGGGTGTTCTTCCCCAAATGGCTCTTACTACGGAGTGAAATTCAGAAAAGCCCAAAAGAAAGGATGAAAGAGACAAGAAACCTGATTAATATTCACATCAAATAAGAGCACCGAGGGAGGGGAAGGAGGGGGCAGAGGGGGAGGAATGAGAATGGGGAGGGAGAGGCACGGGAAAGAAAAAAACAGCCCAGGAAGAAAGAATGCGCTACAATAACTCGGGGCTCGATGTGCACCACACACGAACTCACGAAAGAACTGTGAGCCCCGGGAGGGACTTGTGATGATGTTTGAAGGTGTGGACTCACACCTCGGCCTCCAAATGATGGTCCAAAGTCGTGGAGTGCAATCGTGGGGTTGGCGTGAGCAGGTGCAGATGCAGGAGAGTGTGCTGTTGTCGAACCTTTTGAACTTTGCACTGATACCTTTTTTTTTCTCAACAGCCGAAACTGGATCGCTGTGGAGCAGGCTATCCGAGGAGTACCAAGAGATGCTGCATAGGAAATGTCGGGAACCTACCGAATTCTCACCATCTCAGCTCCATCACGAAACAAAATCTGAGCAGAAAGAACAGAAAAGAAATAGTTGTCCTTGCAGCCGGTTAGGGCAATGGCACGGTTCTCCTCCAACGTACGGACTGCAAGCGAAAAATGCTAGAGGTTCTGGACGATACAGCACACTGCAAAAGAGCAGCAGATCTAACCAGCAAAGCACCTCCGCTCTGTTAAAGAACAGGGCGATAGATGACGACGTTGCCAAATCACTCGGCCAACGCACTGCTGACCACCTAGATTGTATGGCCCGCCGAAGGCCCACAAGGACCTCATTTGACCGATAGTGAGCAACAATGGTGCACCAAAATATTCCTTGGTGAAGCATTTGCGTTACCGTCACGTCGGCTACTGTACACATCACATACGAAATGCTGGTGATTTCACCGGTTGGCTGAAGGAGCTAAGGCTGCAAGAGTCTGACAGCTTTGATTTCATCTCACATTTCACTCAAGTCCCCTTGGAAGACTTCATAAAACCAACTAACGAGAAGTCAGCTCTGAGCTTACACAGTTTTTTTGACATAGCACTATTTTGTTCTAAGAGGACAAGACTACGAGGACACTGATGCCGTAGCGAGCGAGGTGGCGCAGTGGTAGCACACTGGACTCGCATTCGGGAGGACGACGGTTCAATCTCGCGTCCGGCAATCCTGATTTAGGTTTTCCGTGATTTCCCTAAATCGCTCCAGGCAAATGCTGGGATGGTTCCTTTCAAAGGGCACGGCCGACTTCCTTCCCTAATCCGATGAGACCGATGAGCTCGCTGTCTGATCTCTTCCCCCAAAAATAACCCAACCCAGACTGATGCCGTAAGCAAGGGCAGCTCAGTCTCGCCAGTTTTACCAAATTTGTTCATGGAATACTTCGAGGACAGAGAACTGGAAACAGGCGAACTAAAACCTGTTTGTTTCGGTCGGTATCTCCATTACACCTTTGTCATTTTGCCACATGAATCCGAAAAACCACATAATTCTTAGAATGTCTGAATTAAATCCATGAAAATATCCAGTTTACCATGGAAATAGATAAAGATGCCGAACTACCTTTTCTCGACGTCCCTATTTCAGTGTAGGCTCGACGGCCTACTGGCCAACAGTGTATACCGTAATACAATGCGTATGGATTTATATCTCCATGGTTCCAGCTGCTATCAGTCCTCACAGAAGAACAACGTGCTCAACACTCTAGTACACTCCATTTCAGACGAACAAAGTCTAACGGCAGAACTGTGGCACCTGGAATCTGACTACCACGAGAATGGGTACAGCAACCAACAAATTCGAACGGTCCTGTAATGCAAAATCCCCAAGAACGACACGGAGGCCGAAAACACGGAAGTATGCGATAAGAAGGTCACTTTCACATTGTTTGCTGGCAATGTATCGTCAGAAATTGGCAGGTTATTGCGAAAACACCGCAAACGGCAGCCGCGCGGTCCGCGCGGTCTGGGGCGCATTGTCATGGTCCGCGCGGCCCCCCCCCCCCCCCCTCCCCGTCGGAGGTTCGAGTCCTCCCTCGGGCATGGGTGTATGTGTTGTCTTTAGCGTAAGTTAGTTTAACCTCGATTAAATAGTGCGTAAGCTTAGGGACCGACGACCTCAGCAGTTTGGTCCCATAAGAACTTACCACAAATTTCCAATATTATCACAAACTCCAGTTTACCGTCCGCCAGCCAAAACAGAGCTTTATTAGGAACAGTGAAACACGATCTGGGTCTCAAAAACAGCGGGGCTGTACCGAGGTCCGTGTGAATGCGGAAAAGCTAATGTTAGACAAACGATCCGCACAATCGAAGGTCGAAGTATAGAACATGAGCGCCAAATCCGCTTACTGCATCACAATAAGTCTACGGTAGCAGAACACGGCATTGAAAATGGACATAAAATTAATTACCAGCGAAGCGAAAGTCCCGGCTACACAGATAAATTTCGGGTCTCCATTTTTAAAGAAGAGACTGAAATGCGTGTGACTGGTAATTTACTCACTAGGGACATGGGCTTCCAACTGAGAAAGTCATGGCAGCCAATACTAACTCCCATCAATGACCTTCCCCCAAACCATAACAGCCGCAGCAGCAGCCTCCGTCCTCCCCTCTGTAGATCACGACGCGAACCGGCGAGGCTCGAACTCTGGACCGGCAAGTATAAATACCGCCAGCACGCAGTAGAAACATCACTCCATCAACACGACCTGACGATGGCGGAACCATTATTCGCCGAAATATCGTGGACCTTCGACGAATGGATCCGGTAGTACACCTGAGAACCTTGGAAGTCACACAAGGCAGCACAAACTATTTCAGATGAGAATAGCTCTAGGTTGTACCGAGACCTTGAAAGTTTACCGTCTAACCTCCTTGCCTAGGGACGCCAGATGAAAGTTGATGTCGTCAAGCCCTGAATGAAAATTGCGCAACGGATAACTGGGGAGGGGAGCTTGAGAGCGCTACCTAGAGAGCGTGCCCTTTCTGTACGATACTAGGCAAGGGGCTGGAGGGCTCACACGCTGATGTGTGGGTCCCTGCCTTCTATAGCTTTTATTTTAAATAAATTCCTTTAACTTGACTTCTCTGTGATTTTTAAGGTATGTTAAAGATTGATGACAGTTGATTACCTATTTATTTTAAACATTACCACTCGACTTTACAGCGATTGCAGCAATTTTTTCGGTTTACAGATATTACAATTTTACAACTTATAGCTCTGGTATATTATATACTAATCTGCACGCACATTTCTACGGGTAAGACGGAATTGCGTTGGCAAAATGTATACCACCAAAGTCTCCCAATATTTTACATAGGACATCCACTATGTGAGGAGGATGACGGGCAAACTGGGGACCAGATACATTAACACAGGGGGTCAAATTTCTTAAATTAACGAGAGCATTCATTTCCTTACACAATCCGAAGCTGGAAATAAAAGAATTAGTACAAATACTCAGATACCTCTCTTCCATAGGTGAACATCGAGACAGACGCACTGAGGGCACGCCTGCTCACTTACCCGTCTTCTGTAACACCCCTAGAATATGGCGGGCACCCGGAGGTCTTCCTGGGGCCCGGTGGAGGGGGTGGTCGAACCACTTGGCCGTGACCAACCTCTCCACCCCAACTCTTGTGACACTGGAAAGTCTTTGACTTTTACCTGCCTGTGCTGTCTCTCTGATCCCCTACCCAGGAGTAAGGTTGGCACTACTGTACTACAGAACTACTTCCCAACAAAGATTTGGCCACGCTTTACGGAAAGGTGCGAGGAGGATTAGGAAAATTCATGTGCAGATTCACATTCACGTACAAGAAATGCATAATACACGACACGTATAAATACGTATTATGAAGCCTGACACATTTCTTTCCACCCATCCACAAGGGTTGTGTTGCACCCGCGGCCGGCCGCGTCGTGTAATAAAATTGGCTGCGGAGCCGCCTCTGTTTCTGTTACCCGGTGCGAGCGAGCAGCGAAACCTGCTGCTTATAGAGCGGAAACTACTGTACCGTTTCAACCTTCTCAGCTGAAATAGGTAGAAATAGGCCATTACCAAACAAAATGCTACTTAGACTATGTGACACATCCAATTACAGCATATCACTTCCCTCTCTACATACTGCAAATTATTTTCACCACACTCATTGTATTACATTTTCTTTTTTTAAATTTTTCTTTGACATTTGCATTATATAAATTATGTTCTCATCAACTAGGTGGTAACAAACTATATGGAATCATTTTAACAATTGTTAAGCATTCAATTCGCTATAACCTCAGATAAATCTTTATATATTATGTTCTTTATATTATTAAAAAATAGCATTAACAACTGTTCACCAATAAGATTGTAACAATGAGAAGTCCTTGCTGTTAGATTCAGAAGTATCCGACCCACCTAACATTTCAAGGTGGTGGGTTACTCGGTGCTGTTAATGAAATAAATAAACAAATAAATAAATAGTTCGACAAGGCGCCCACCGCTATGAGTGACATTGAATTTAGGAAAGGCTCTGCAAAGTCGAAGCGTATCCTTTCCATGGGTGTCGCAGTCCTGGTCATGGTGCCAAATGTGGCGGGGCGGCTTGATGTTCAACGCAGCTGTTACGTGCATGGGCCAGATATTAGATGTCTCTCGATCTGTGGCCAATACATTATTGTGAGTTACATCCTTCACGCAGTTCATTCGCGGTGGCCCCGGCGCAGAGGATGGAGCCTACATGACAGGGGAATGACCATGCATAGTCGTTGCGATCTGTAAACCGAAAGGCGATGCTTCAAGTGAAAGATGGCCTGTAGTGGGGAAGTTGTGGCGGTTGGTAATATGGGAAGCAAGCCTTGCCGTAGCCAGGGAAGGATGTTCGGATGCACTGAGTCCTGCCATTTGACATGTGTTATCTTGGTGGCTGTTACAGGAAAGTTTTACAGTGCACTGCGGGCTGTCGAGTCAGTCTGGAAGCAGACCTCTGCCCCACTATAAAATCCTGAATTGGGACGTCTGAATTAGTGCGTTTAGTTGACGAATTGACCGTTGAAGAGGGAGGGGGGGGGGGGGGGATCAGAAAACGTCTTTCAGCAAAACCGTTAAGCACCGATTTTGTGGGAAGCTATGTTAGGCAGTGAGAGCTACAGCGGCCTGACATAAGTATAGAAGCAGCGCGAGAAATCCATAAATCCATGATTGAACATAAATGGAGATGTTAGCAAAGCCTGCACGAAGAATAAGAGGACGAGAGATGTAAAAGTCAATGCAAGACCGAATTTCGCGCCCGTGAACCCTGCCAACATCGAAACAATACGAAGGGAGGTCCTTCAGCAGGGAATTGGAAGGCGAGCTGGAATTCCAAAACCACTCATCAGTAATGCAGATGATCGTAACAGGAAAACGAGGTGCCGAAGCCATGAAACTTGAAGCGATGGAAGAAGATCATCTGGTCGGATGAGCCTTATTTCACACTGGCCTAGTTCAAGTCCTAAGAACGAAACATGGCGGGAATTCGGTAATGATCTGTGGCGCCATATTCTGGTATTTCACAGGTCCTGTGCCAATAATTAAGTGAGCATTTTGGCTTAGGGGCAATCCCATGGTACAGTATTTGTTACCCAATAGTGATGCTGTGTTTCAAGAGGACATGGCCCCTGTTCACATAACTCGCATCATCCAGAATTGGATTTGTAAACACGAGAATGAATTGTCGCACCTCCCTTGGCCAACACAGTATCCATATCTTAATATTATTAAGCCTCTGTGGTGTCCTTTGGAGAGAAGATGCGTGGTGGGTATCCACCTCCTCCATCGTTACTTGAACTTCCCACTATTTTGCAGGAGTATAAGATTCCATTGAAAAACACACTGGACCTGTACTTATCCATCCCTAGACGACTGGAAGGTATTTTGAATGCCAACGGGTTACCTGCACCGTACTAGGCATGGTAGATGCATAAGTGCTTTTTTGTGGTTCTGTGTTTTTATCTGTCTCCTGCATGTTGTCCTACAAAACAGTTCATTATTATTAAAAATCATAAATGTTCAACCAGTTTTATACGCCCGCATTTTGAAGCAGCTTTGTTATTTTAATCGTGAAATTGTTAGGAAGATATTACTTCTACTTTGTATCCACTTATGAACAGGAGTTCAACTTTACTGAAGACTGCAATATCAATTAACCAGAGAGAAAGCTTTTATTATTATTGGTGTTTTACAATCACTGTGCATTGCATCTTAATGGAAAGGCGAAAAACAAAATTTCTTTTAAAAAAGAAGAAGGTATTTATTTTGTTCCTTTTTATAGTCTAAAAACTATACATACAGGTTAAGAAGGTGTTTCTTCTTGCGACAGTTTTGGAAACATACTTTTATGACTTCTGTAAGTCATGTGATGATCATGAGAGAGGACTATATGGGCTAGTGTAGATGTGACATTGTTGATTTGATCAGGTACTGAAGTCTGCTGTGTGTACTTGAAGTAGCACTTTCAAACGTTTTGTAAACAGTGGATGTGTTTGGGAGGACGTAATATGTTGAAAATGGGATAGTTGCTTTAGATTCTCTAGGTTGAAACCACCATCAGTCTCATTTTGAAGGTCAAGGTTATCAAACACATCTTTCTTAAACATTCGCCCACGAAACAATTCTTTGGAAATAGATGAATTTTCTCTGTGTTTGAATCTTGCTCGTATTTTTCTTGGCCGTGAGATATGCGGATCTTTCGGTTTTATAGATTCAGAATAAGCTCTGGTTTTCTGTAACAGCATATCATGTACTTCCACAGACGTAAAAGTGGTAAGAGCAGCTTTTAGAACTCTACACGATGTTTCACTCCGGCTACATTTGAATTTGTATTCTCCAGAAATTTGGCTAGCTTTTCTCATAGTTAAAGCATTTAAATAGCAAGTGTCATAGAAAAAACAGTCTGAAACTTTTGTCACTCTTTGATGGAAATAAACATGTTGTAATCTCTATCCTGTGCTGACTGCGATTTACCAAGTTTTAAGAACAGGGACTTTATGCTTCTTGGTTCGGATGGTTCAAATGGCTCTAAGCACTATGGGACTGGACATGTGAGGTCATCAGTCCCCTAGACTTAGAACTACTTAAACCTAACTAACCTAAGAACCTCACACACTTCCATGCCCGAGGCAGGATTCAAACCTGCGATCGTAGCAGCTGCGTGGTTCCGGACTGAAGCCCCTAGAACCTCTCGACCACAGAGTGTGCTTCTTGAACGCTGAGAAAAGGACCTCCGTCCGAACAGGCCTCAGGAACCTCAACCGTCAGCTGTATCATTCCCAAACTATAGGCATCACAGGAGGCGGATATGGAGGGTTATGTGGTCAGCACACCGCTCTGTCTGTCGTTGTCAGTTTACGAGACCGGAACCGCTACTTCTCAACTAATCTGTCGGCTCTCCCATTTGCGTTAAATAATGGAATTCCCATTGCACTCTTAATGTTACCGCCCTTACTTTTGATTTCAGCGCAAGTTGTTTTGACTTTTCTAAATGCTGAGCCATTCCTTCCGACAATCATTTCTTTCTCGAATTATTCAAATTTTTCATGCAGCCATTTCGCCTTAGCTTCCCTGCACTCCCTGTTTATTTCATTTCTAAGTGACTTGTATTCTCTATATTCCTGAATTTCCTGGAAGATACTACTGTATCCTATTTTTCAATGAATTGTGGTCATTATGAAGGCTAGAGGGCCTACGGCACAGTATTGGAGTAATTTTTTGTCTTAATTGCTAATCTACCGCTATAAGTTCTTCCAGTGGCTCATACACATTCCATAGGCGTCAATTTTCGATCTTCCAGATGCGGAAGTTTTCATACGTAGGCGATACGACGCTCTGGACAGCAACGGTCGCACGACAGAAGGTGCACGAGTGGCCCTCTGCTGCGATGAGCCCTCATAGCGGCACACGGGTCGCTTCTTCTCACGACCACCGGTCGCAGATTCCTCTTGTGTTCCCACAGCTTCCGGCGGAGCCATTGTCTGCAGCGACGCGCTCAAGACTCCGCCTGAGGGGGCTCTCACTCTCAGGCGCGCACAACGGGAAGGCGGCTGTCTCGCAATTAGAGGGATCGCCCCTCGCGGCTCGATGCGGGCGCCGCCGCCAGCCGCTTACTTAGGCCAGCCCGCCGCCTATTTAGCGCCGGACCACCTGCTCCGCCGCCACTCTCTCCAGACAGCCAGCGTCTCCACAGGCGGCCACTTCAGCTGAGAGGTCCGCCGCCAGATGGCACGCCTGTAGCACTACCGAGCTTCAGAAGCCACAAGCAGTTCCTCGTGCTAGGCCCGCATCGTGCGCTTCCTTACTGAGCCTTTGTAGCACAACAACAATGATGTATAGTTGTCTGTAAATGTGCGTAGCTAATACAGATGCTGAGCTAAGATAACAATAGCTCCCAGGGGTGCCAGTCCGTACTGTTTGTAGCAACATTTAATTAGTCATTATGTAGCTGTTTCAAAACAAGCCAGAAACTTTTTTCTCATATATTTTTAACGCTCCTTAGCAAATTCCACGTAATTAGCTACAGTTCTAAAAGCCGTAAAAAAGACGCGAGAAGAAAGTTTACTTGTCAAATGATGCACACAGGACATTTGTCAGACCTACTTACAAAATACGTAAAACAATATATTATTTAAGGATGTTCAAATACGAAAGGTTAAATTTCGCCATTCTGTAACTAACATCGCTGATGCCGTACATTGGAAGTACAACAATAAGGCGCCATTATGTTCACGACCCTTTTCCACAAAATAAGGGACCGAATCCGTACTCCCTGTTAATAGTAACAAATAATTTAGATTTAAATTGATAATTTAGAAATTTTTAATAAAAGATAACTTAAGATTTCCCTTTCGAGTACGGCTATCTCAATAACTTTGGAATAGGCTGCTCCGTAAGTTCAAATGGCTCTGAGCTCTATGGGACTTAACGTCTGAGTCATCAGTCCCCTAGAACTTAGAACTACTTACACCTAACACATCTAAGGACATCACACACATCCATGCCCGAGTCAGGATTCGAACCTGCGAACGTAGCGCTCGCGCGCTTTCAGACTGAAGCGCCTAGAACCGCTCGGCCACACCGGCCGGCGCTCCGTAAGTAATTAAATAGCAACGTATTAGAGATTATATTCAAATAAGACTTGCAGTAGGCTTATAGCTCTCTTGTTACTCAAAATTAAAATATATTCGTAGAAAGATAAGTGAACAGATATGTCACCTAGTTGGTTTCAGTATAATTGGAATATAAAATAAAATACAGCTGCACACACACACACACACATACACACACACACACACACACACACACACACACAAATAGCCAATAACATACGAGACATTAGATGTAACTGATGAAAGGAAAAAAAAACCATAAGAATCCAAGAAATGAAGCAGACCAAAAAAAAAATACAGATGACTAAAAAATAAGATTGACGGAAACTAGAAAAGCAAAGTTCGAATGGCTGCAGTAAAGATAGATTTCAACTACAGGAAAATTAATGAGACATTTCGAGACTATTATGAACTCAGATGGTAAACTAGTACTAAGCAAAGAAGGGACGATGGAAGGAATGTTTAGAGGGACTATAAAAAGGAAACGAATTTTTAACACAATATTATAGGAAGAATAGAGGACCTAGATGAAGACGGGATGGGTGATATAATACTGCAAGACGAACTGACAGGGCACTGGAAGGCCAAAGACAGAAACAAGGCCTCTGGAGTAGAAGACATTGTATTAGAATTATTGAGGTCCTTGGAAGAGCCTTCCATGGAAAAAGTATTCCGGCTGGTGGGCAAATTATATGAGACAGACGAAATAAGTTATTGTTGCAAAATACTGACAGGAATTATTTACAGAAGAATGAAAAGCTGGTAGTCGCTGACCTCGGGGACGATCGGTTCGGGTTTCAGAGACAGTAGGAACACGCAGGGCAGTACTGACCCCACATCTTACCTTAGAAGAGAGACTAAAGAAAGGCAGACCTACATTTGTAGCACTTGCAGATGTAGACAGAACTTATGAGAATGTTGAGTGGACTAAACTCTTTGAAGTTTTGAAAGCAGCGGGAATAAAGTACAGGGGCTGAAAAGATATCAACAAGTTGTACAGAAACGAGATTGCAGTTATAAGAGTCAAAACACATGAAAGGGAAGAAGTAATTGACAAAGGAGTGAGAGAGTATTGTAGTTTGTCCTCGACGTCATTCGATATGA
This sequence comes from Schistocerca piceifrons, assembly GCF_021461385.2. NCBI lineage: Eukaryota > Metazoa > Arthropoda > Insecta > Orthoptera > Acrididae > Schistocerca > Schistocerca piceifrons. The sequence goes on from NC_060141.1 coordinate 575,346,907, forward strand.
AGAGTAGGAAAGCAGTAAGAGAAACTAGAGAGAAATCCTGAAAGAAGATTAAATTCAGAGAGAATAAATTAAAACTTAGCGGTTTGTCGATAACATTGAGGCGCAAAAGACTTGGAAGATCAGTTGAATGGAATAAACAGCATCTTGAAAACAAGCTATAATAAAAACACCAAACAAAATTGTTATGTCCTAGCCAGTAATGCCACCCGAGCCCGCTGCCAAAAGGTTGGCAGCATCAAAGTCCGGACGCCGTCCGCATAAGCAGCGCCAGCGAGACAGCAAATCGCCGCAAGTCTGCGCGCGCCACCGCTGGCTTCTGGCTTCTTAAGCGCTGGAGTCGCGAGCGCTAGGACAGTTCTGTATTCGCCGCTCAGTTGTATACTCGCCACCGAATTGTGTACTTGCTAGTCAGTGTGTGTTCATCACAGCAGAGTTGTTGTTTGTCGTCAGCCGACGCTGACCTAGCCGCTCCGACTCGAACTAGACAGATTTCTGTAGACACCGAGTTCACTACTGTGTTTCTGTATCTTCAGTAATAAAGATAAGTACGGACTTTTATTTAATCAGACTGTTTGGGGTTTCATCTTTCTGTTTACTGTTCCAGCGGACCGGTCGGCCCGCTATTAAAAGTGTGGCGGTGACTTCGTAAGCCATTTCTACAGCCAAGTGTTTGTCGCTACGAACACCGCCACAAAAAAAATAAAATAACGTAATGGAATATAGTCGAATTAAAACAGGCGGTGCTGAGGGAATTGTATCAGGAATGAGAGATTAAGGTAGTAAGTGGGTTTTGCTATTTGAGCAGCAAAATAACTGACTAGAGAGAATATAAAATGCAGAATGGAAATAGCAAGAAAAAAAGCTGTGAAAAATAGAAATTCCGTAACATCTGATATAAATTCGTTTCGTATTTTTTTCTGGGGGAATTTGTCTGTAGGATAGCCCAGTATGGACGTGAGAAGTATACGATAAATACTTCGGACAAAAAGAAAATAGAAGGTTCTGAAGTGTGGTTCTGAAGAATGCTGCTTATTTGAGGGATAGATCGGATGACTTATGTAGAGGTGCTGCGTCGAATCGGGGAGAAAAGAAATTTCTGTCTGACTTTATTAAAAGTAGGCATCGAAAGTATTGTGAATATGCCTGTATGTTTCTAATCCTTCCAATAAACTGATTTGTACTGATTTCTCAACAAAATATAATATATCTATGTTTCCTTCAATGCTGCTCTCTATGCCAGCATGTTGGGGAATGCGTCAAGCAAAAGATCATTTATTTAAATTGCTCAGCCTCAGTGCATCCATCCGTTTAACCTCATTTTATTGTAGATATAACTGTATCAGATTCTGAGGGTGTGTAGCAAACAAAGACGTTACTCCTTGCAGAAGAAAGGAGAGATTATCATTGCATTATCTCTGGCTTTTATTATCTCTGTTGTTCAATGTATAGTTAACAACTCCGAATTTGTTCTTGTTCTGATAAAGGCGCCGGCCGTTGTGTCCGAGCTGTTCTAGGCGCTTCAGCTTGGAACCGCGCGATCGCTACGGTCGCAGGTTCGAATCCTGCCTCGGGTATGGATGTAAGTGATGTCCTTAGATTAATTAGGTTTAAGTAGTTTTAAGTTATAGGATACTGATGACCTCAGATGTTAAGTCCCATAGTGCTCAGAGCCATTTGAGCCATTTTTTTTCTGATGAAGGCGAAGGAAACTTACATTTGTGAATATTACGTATTACAACCCGATAGTAAGAGTAAAAGTTGTATTCAAGATAGAAACAAACGAGTGCTGATCTCTGATAAATAACTAGGTGAGATTCGAACGTAAATGTTACTTTTCCTAGTTATTCTAATTACTATAGACAGTTTCAGCTACACTACCTCGACGTGGAATTGGAGAGACGCTGGGGAGACTGGCGAGCGAACCTGCAAATAAACACGGCGACTTTCAACAGACTCAAGAGACGCAACAAGAAAGCTGCCACAACTCTTTATCAACATATTCCACTCTAAAAAACACACATCACAATGCGAGTTTAGTTTCAATGGACATTTCAACACACCATTTGAAAACCAAGAATACATCCTAATCTCGTCTATAGAACCGTAAAATCCAACAAATATCCCAATATACCTGCTCTATATACTACTTAAGCCAGAACAAGATTTGGGGAAAACAGAAAAATTTATAAGTCGGCTTTGTAGTGTGCTTAATTATTGAAATTTAAGTCATGATGTAGTTGCCATACATAGTTACCATTCGTTTTATTGTTTGTAGAACTAATTTGGATAGTTTTAGCGCGGAACATGTCTGCAATCTGATATGACACTTTACCAGTGAATGGTTGTTGTAGACATGGAGCTATTTATTACTGTGGTGCTTTTAATGCTGTTGTGGAGTTTACTGACGGTGGCGGAGCTGTAATCACTATAATGAGCTCTAAGTGTAACTATATTTACTTGCGTACCAGAAGGAACAGACCTTGTTGACGAGCCACAGTGTACGAAATAATTCGAAACTCTGTAAGGTCAGTTGTATTGGGTATAGGTGTAATACCTGCTCGCGAAAATTTGTGTCGGACTGGGACTCGAACCCAGATTTTCTGATTATCGCGAGCGGTCGCCTTAACTAGTTCAGCTAGCCGTGCATGCTCTGTCGACCGATCCAAACCTCCACATGTCACGTAATCTAAATCCTTATGCCACGCTGCCTAATGCAGTTTAGCTATGTTTCATTCTTGTAGCTAATCTTCAGTATTAAATGAAGTTCCAATTGAAAGAAAACAGCCCTAGGTCACTATCTTTAACGAATTAACCGGGTTTCAACACTACTAGGAGTGTCTTCCTCAGAATTTAAATCAAAGAATGGTCTATAACATGGTCACAGAATTATGACTAAAAACGTATGATACAAAGTACAGAATTTACAGTAGTCACAAAGATTTCTTCGTCTACATGTGAGGAAAGTGTCCTGCAATTTGTACCGTACATTTTTATTACACTCTGTATATTAAAAATATGAAATATATAGGAAACTTGCTAAGCTGATGTTACAATCAGAAGCACATCACGTCATACATACAATGCATATTCTAGGGCAGTGATCAACAGAATGGAAAGAACTTAATTCAAAAATTTTGGCCGGCCGGAGTGGCCGTGCGGTTCTAGGTGCTGCAGTCTGGAACCGAGCGACCCCTACGGTCGCAGGTTCAAATCGTGCGTCGGGCATGGATGTGTGTGATGTCCTTAGGTTAGTTAGGTTTAATTAGTTCTAAGTTCTAGGCGACTGCTGGTCTCAGAAGTTAAGTCGCATAGTGCTCAGAGCCATTTGAACCAAAATTTTGTACATGGCTGCACGTTCAGAGACCGTGAATAGTTACAACTGAAAGAAAACAGCCCTCGGTCACTATTTTTAACGAATTAACCGGCTTTCAACACTGCTAGGAGTGTCTTCCTCAGAATTTAAATCAAAGAATGGTCTATAACACGGTCACATAACTATGACTAAAAACGTGTGATACAGTATATAAGTACAGAATCATCGTGAAAGACTGGCAGTACTTACATGTCACTTATAAAATAATAAATATGCCAAAAGGGCATTAGTCACAAAGATATTTAAGACAAAAATTGTGACGGCGAGCCACTATGGGCTGCCCGTTACATGCGCGGTTACAGGTTGCAACGGACTGAGGTGCCCGCGTTAACAAATGTGGCCAGGTGAACATGGCACTGCAACGAGCTCGCCATCTAGTAGCCGTAGATACAATTTGGCTACTTCACATTGAAATATAGGTAGAAATGATTATAAATGAACAGTATTTGGTACATAATGGAAAGCAATGTTTGTTTGATAGTGGCATAGAACGTAACATTTTGTCTTCATCGAAGCTTATAACAGAAAAGTAAAACATTAAAACATTATTATGAATCAGATAGATTATATAATGGTAAGACAGAGATTTAGGAACCAGGTTTTAAATTGTAAGACATTTCCAGGGGCAGATGTGGATTCTGACCACAATCTATTGGTTATGAACTGCAGATTGAAACTGAAGAAACTGCAAAAAGGTGGGAATTTAAGGAATTGGGAACTGGATAAATTGAAAGATCCAGAGGTTGTAGAGAGTTTCAGGGAGAGCATAAGGGAACAATTGACAGGAATGGGGGAAAGAAATACAGTAGAAAAGAATGGGTAGCTCTGAGGGCTGAAGTAGTGAAGGCAGCAGAAGATCAAGTAGGTAAAAAGACGAGGGCTAATAGAAATCCTTGGGTAACAGAAGAAATATTGAATTTAATTGATGAAAGGAGAAAATATAAAAATGCAGTAAATGAAGCAGGCAAAAAGGAATACAAACGTCTCAAAAATGAGATCGACAGGAAGTGCAAAATGGCTAAGCAGGGATGGCTAGAGGACAAATGTAAGGATGTAGAGGCTTGTCTCGCTAGGGGTAAGATAGATACTGCCTACAGGAAAATTAATGAGACCTTTGGAGAGAAGAGAACCACTTGTATGAATATCAAGAACTCAGATGGAAACCCAGTTCTAAGCAAAGAAGGGAAGGCAGAAAGGTGGAAGGAGTATATAGAGGGTTTATACAAGGGCGATGTGCTTGAGGACAATATTATGGAAATGGAAGAGGATGTAGATGAAGACGAAATGGGAGATAAGATACTGCGTGAAGAGTTTGACAGAGCACTACAAGACCTGAGTCGAAACAAGGCCCCGGGAGTAGACAACATTCCATTAGAACTACTGATGGCCTTGGGAGAGCCAGTCATGACAAAACTCTGCCATCTGGTGAGCAAGATATATGAGACAGGCGAAATACCCTCAGACTTCAAGAAGAATATAATAATTCCAATCCTAAAGAAAGCAGGTGTTGACAGATGTGAAAATTACCGAACTATCAGTTTAATAAGTCACAGCTGCAAAATACTAACGCGAATTCTTTACAGACGAATGGAAAAACTGGTAGAAGCGGACCTCGGGGAAGATCAGTTTGGATTCCGCAGAAATGTTGGAACACGTGAGGCAATACTAACCTTACGACTTATTTTAGAAGAAAGATTAAGGAAAGGCAAACCTACGTTTCTAGCATTTGTAGACTTAGAGAAAGCTTTTGACAATGTTAACTGGAATACTCTCTTTCAAATTCTGAAGGTGGTAGGGGTAAAATACAGGGAGCGAAAGGCTATTTACAATTTGTACAGAAACCAGATGGCAGTTATAAGAGTCGAGGGGCATGAAAGGGAAGCAGTGGTTGGGAAAGGAGTGAGACAGGGTTGTAGCCTCTCACCGATGTTATTCAATCTGTATATTGAGCAAGCAATAAAGGAAACAAAAGAAAAGTTTGGAGTAGGTATTAAAATCCATGGAGAAGAAATAAAAACTTTGAGGTTCGCCGATGACATTGTAATTCTGTCAGAGACAGCAAAGGACTTGGAAAGGCAGTTGAATGGAATGGACAGTGTCTTGAAAGGAGGGTATAAGATGAACATCAACAAAAAGCAAAACGAGGATAATGGAATGTAGTCAAATTAAATCGGGTGATGCTGAGGGAATTAGATTAGGAAATGAGACACTTAAAGTAGTAAAGGAGTTTTGCTATTTAGGGAGTAAAGTAATTGATGATGGTCGAAGTAGAGAGGATATAAAATGTAGACTGGCAATGGCAAGGAAATCGTTTCTGAAGAAGAGAAATTTGTTAACGTCGAGTATAGACTTAAGTGTCAGGAAGTCGTTTCTGAAAGTATTTGTATGGAGTGTAGCCATGTATGGAAGTGAAACATGGACGATAACTAGTTTGGACAAGAAGAGAATAGAAGCTTTCGAAATGTGGTGCTACAGAAGAATGCTGAAGATTAGATGGGTAGATCACATAACTAATGAGGAGGTGTTGAATAGGATTGGGGAGAAGAGAAATTTGTGGCACAACTTGACTAGAAGAAGGGATCGGTTGGTAGGACATGTTTTGAGGCATCAAGGGATCACAAATTTAGCATTGGAGGGCAGCGTGGAGGGTAAAAATCGTAGAGGGAGACCAAGAGATGAATACACTAAGCAGATTCAGAAGGATGTAGGTTGCAGTAGGTACTGGGAGATGAAGAAGCTTGCACAGGATAGAGTAGCATGGAGAGCTGCATCAAACCAGTCTCAGGACTGAAGACCACAACAACGACATGAAATTGTAGATAGGACTGAATGATAACTTATAGAAAGCAATATTGACGTGAAATACAGCCAAGAAACATTTGATAATTAGACAACATAGATCTACCTTAGAAGGAAATGAACATTTCTGCAACCTGCACAAGGAGACCCAAAGTCAGATATCAAATAACGGCTTTATACCGTTGAAAACATTTTTGTTACGTAGCTGTTCGTTAATGATGAGGATACCCTTTCGAGCAAGATGTTTGAAAATCTCTAATTTTTTGTCTTAAATATCTTTGTGACTAATGCCCTTTCGACATATTTATTATTTTATAAATGACATATAAGTACTGCCAGTCTTTGTGACTAATGCCCTTTTGGCATATTTATTATTTTATAAGTGACATGTAAGTACTGCCAGTCTTTCACGATGATTCTGTACTTATATACTGTATCACACGTTTTTAGTCATAGTTATGTGACCGTGTTATAGACCATTCTTTGATTTAAATTCTGAGGAAGACACTCCTAGCAGTGTTGAAAGCCGGTTAATTCGTTAAAAATAGTGACCGAGGGCTGTTTTCTTTCAGTTGTAACTATTCACGGTCTCTGAACGTGCAGCCATGTACAAAATTTTGGTTCAAATGGCTCTGAGCACTATGCGACTTAACTTCTGAGACCAGCAGTCGCCTAGAACTTAGAACTAATTAAACCTAACTAACCTAAGGACATCACACACATCCATGCCCGACGCACGATTTGAACCTGCGACCGTAGGGGTCGCTCGGTTCCAGACTGCAGCACCTAGAACCGCACGGCCACTCCGGCCGGCCAAAATTTTTGAATTAAGTTCTTTCCATTCTGTTGATCACTGCCCTAGAATATGCATTGTATGTATGACGTGATGTGCTTCTGATTGTAACATCAGCTTAGCAAGTTTCCTATATATTTCATATTTTTAATATACAGAGTGTAATAAAAATGTACGGTACAAATTGCAGGACACTTTCCTCACATGTAGACGAAGAAATTATGTTATACGGACATTGGTCTGGAAGGGCTTTGTTTCCATCTTGCAACTCACTTTCTCCATCGAGTTTTAATAAGGTCTCATTATAAATTTTCACAATAGGCATGTGTGGGCAGACGTCAATGCTCAGGCAACTGTTGAAGCAAATCATCAACAAAGATTTTCTGTCAATGTTTGGACCGGAGTTGTTGGTGACTGTTCAGTAGGGCCTCGCTTTCTTCCACCAAGGCTCAACGGACAAACTTATCATAATTTCGTAGAAAATGGTCTATCTGATCTGTTAGCAGATGTGCGTTCAGCTTTGCCACAAAACATGTATATCTTGCACGCTGGAGCACCTCTTCATTTTACTGTTAAAGTTCGTCGGCTTCTGAATAACAGATTGAGTGATAGATTGCTATGTAGAGATGAACCAAGTGCCTGCTCTCTGGACCTAATCTCACAGTGCTTTTATTGGTGGGGGCATTCGAAAGACCTTGTCTATGGAACCCCAGTACAAGATGTTCAGAGTCTCCGTGACCGTATTATAAAAGGCTGTGAAACCATACGCAAAACTCCAGTGATACGTCAGCGCATCGGAGAATCACTACAACGGCGGGTTGATACTTGTACCTGTCTCCAGGGAGAGCAAATTGAACATCTCGTGTGAGAAAGAGTTGCATGTGGTATGGATGGTGCGTCCTGTTCGTGTGTTTCCCATGATTAATGATTTGGAGTAAATGAGTTGTAACGGGGAAACGAAGCGCTTCCAGACACATGTTAATATAACATAACTTGTGAGGAATGTGTCCTGCAATTTGTGCAGTACATTTTTATTATACCCTGTATTGATCATCTTACGACAGGTATACAGATACCCGTATGTTATGCAGAACTGACCACTAGATGTCACGAGAGGCGGACCCGGTAGTATCAAAGGAGGCGAGGACTATTCTGTTGTCAGCAGAGAAGCAGTAACAGCGAAATGCGTCGGCCAGCAGATGTCAGTGACTTCGAACGTGAACTAGTCATTTGGTGTCAGAGGTCACCTGAGTTACAAATCCACCAGCGACATTTCAATCTCTCTAAACCTCCCCAAGTCGTCTACTGCAGTGAGATTGTGAAGAGAGAACACGAATAAAGCAAGACCAGGCAGATCTCCTGTACTGGCAGACAGTCAGACACTGTCGAGCACTGCGGAGAGTAATTGTAAAAAATAGCTGGAAATCAGTGGTAGGAATCACTCGTGAGTTCCAAAGTGCTGTGAGGATTGCAGCTGGCATAATAACTGTGAGTGGGGAGTTAAGAAGAACGAGGTATAATGGTCGAGCAGCTCCTCATAAGCCACTCTCTTCTGCAGCCAGTGTTAAAACGACGCTTGGAAAGGATGGCAGTGGACAGTGGACGACTGGAAACTACTGATTTGGAGTGATGAAACTCGCAATACCCCGAGCTATGCAAGTGTTTTATGAATGTCTGGAGAACGTTGCTATGATGTGAGAACGTTGTTATGATGTGTAGTATCAAAATTGAAGTACGGAGGAGGTGGTATCGCAGTGTGGGGTGTTTTTCGTGATGAAAACGTGGTGCCACTATTGCCTCAACTTCGTTCAAGACCCAAGCGCCGTGTCCGACATCACTGACTTCACTAGATTCGGCTGCTGAGGAAGAGTCGGCTGTCATTCCTCCACGGATATTCAGACACCTCCACGAAAGTGCCCCCAGCAGTATTCTAGCTGTCATAATGGCGAAGGATAGACACACTCCTTGTTAACGTTAACTAATAGGTGTCCGGATACTTTCGATCAGACAGTGTATTCTGTAACGCGTCCTCTTGTGTTATTATGGTTTGCTATTGTTGTTGTTAGCAAAATCTTTATTCAGTCGGTCGTCGAAATTTTGTAATAAAAGTTATTGTGGATGTCGCGTAATAAATATTTCGCGTGAAGCGCTGTTGCGACACAGGCAAAGATCAATTGTGGAAGCTAAGCCGCTGAATATTACAAATAATGTTATTAAAGAACACGGCCGACTGACTACATCAAATAAGACTGCACCTACATTCGCGAATGGGTCAAAAAAAAAAAAAAAAATAAAATAAAAAAAGGCGGTAATACTGTGTAGGAAATGAGTCTTACATATACACTCCTGGAAATGGAAAAATGAACACATTGACACCGGTGTGTCAGACCCACCATACTTGCTCCGGACACTGCGAGAGGGCTGTACAAGCAATGATCACACGCACGGCACAGCGGACACACCAGGAACCGCGGTGTTGGCCGTCGAATGGCGCTAGCTGCGCAGCATTTGTGCACCGCCGCCGTCAGTGTCAGCCAGTTTGTCGTGGCATACGGAGCTCCATCGCAGTCTTTAACACTGGTAGCATGCCGCGATAGCGTGGACGTGAACCGTATGTGCAGTTGACGGACTTTGAGCGAGGGCGTATAGTGGGCATGCGGGAGGCCGGGTGGACGTACCGCCGAATTGCTCAACACGTGGGGCGTGAGGTCTCCACAGTACATCGAAGTTGTCGCCAGTGGTCGGCGGAAGGTGCACGTGCCCGTCGACCTGGGACCGGACCGCAGCGACGCACGGATGCACGCCAAGACCGTAGGATCCTACGCAGTGCCGTAGGGGACCGCACCGCCACTTCCCAGCAAATTAGGGACACTGTTGCTCCTGGGGTATCGGCGAGGACCATTCGCAACCGTCTCCATGAAGCTGGGCTACGGTCCCGCACACCGTTAGGCCGTCTTCCGCTCACGCCCCAACATCGTGCAGCCCGCCTCCAGTGGTGTCGCGACAGGCGTGAATGGAGGGACGAATGGAGACGTGTCGTCTTCAGCGATGAGAGTCGCTTCTGCCTTGGTGCCAATGATGGTCGTATGCGTGTTTGGCGCCGTGCAGGTGAGCGCCACAATCAGGACTGCATACGACCGAGGCACACAGGGCCAACACCCGGCATCATGGTGTGGGGAGCGATCTCCTACACTGGCCGTACACCACTGGTGATCGTCGAGGGGACACTGAATAGTGCACGGTACATCCAAACCGTCATCGAACCCATCGTTCTACCATTCCTAGACCGGCAAGGGAACTTGCTGTTCCAACAGGACAATGCACGTCCGCATGTATCCCGTGCCACCCAACGTGCTCTAGAAGGTGTAAGTCAACTACCCTGGCCAGCAAGATCTCCGGATCTGTCCCCCATTGAGCATGTTTGGGACTGGATGAAGCGTCGTCTCACGCGGTCTGCACGTCCAGCACGAACGCTGGTCCAACTGAGGCGCCAGGTGGAAATGGCATGGCAAGCCGTTCCACAGGACTACATCCAGCATCTCTACGATCGTCTCCATGGGAGAATAGCAGCCCGCATTGCTGCGAAAGGTGGATATACACTGTACTAGTGCCGACATTGTGCATGCTCTGTTGCCTGTGTCTATGTGCCTGTGGTTCTGTCAGTGTGATCGTGTGATGTATCTGACCCCAGGAATGTGTCAATAGACTTTCCCCTTCCTGGGACAATGAATTCACGGTGTTCTTATTTCAATTTCCAGGAGTGTAGTTACGCCTGTACACACTCAAATGTATGCGAACATACGAACGGGATAGAGGCGAGTACATTCTGAGTACAATCATCCCCCGTGGCCTGGATAAAAGGAATTACAGTTAAACGCATTTATTCATCTTAGAACGTAAATGCGTGGACTTCGATATTAAATGAAAAGAAAGACTGCAGGTTCTGAAACTCGCGGTAAATATATTGAAATTGACGGTAGCGGCCATAAAAGGAAGAAGATGATCACATTCTCGTACCTCTATTGTTGAGTAGCGTCGCCGTGAAGATCGTCGCCTCCATTTGAATTCTCTGCATAAAATTAAAACAATAATAATAATTTTCCAGAATTTCAGGAGCCGGGACCCATGGTATCACAATAGACGAAATTGCTCTGCTTCAAAATCATTTTCATTATTTAATACAATTTTATCAGTAAGAAATGGCACAACACGTCTTAACACTAGGGCAGGATAACAGCGAAAGGTAACTTATTCTAATATTAATAAACGAATAGCGTAAAGCTTCTTTTGTTCAGCAAATGCTTTACGCATTAATCTCTGGTAGTTGAACTAGTGTCTATACATTCATAAAAAAATTTATATAATTCCTTTACAATTCCAACACATTTCATTCCTTCATTAGTGACGCATTCTTATCAAAGGAGGGAAGCAAGGATGGAAGACTAGGAACAGGATACTTATAAATGATGCTAAGTCACATGTTAGACTTGGGTTGGGGAAAAAATCGACTGTGTTCTTTTAAAAGTATTCATATTATCGCAGTATTCATATTAAACGGCTTAGGGGAACTACAGAAAATTTGACTCTGTCTGGCCCAGCGGGTATCAGCTACTGATGCTCCGGAATGTGCGCCCACTTCTTCGTAAAGTATCAGTAACGAATGTCAAGCAGTTTACAAGAACGGACAGTATCTGAACTGTCAGTATAAGATATTATTAAAACATGTGCAGCATACAAGGGAAGTTACAAGAAAATAAGAGAAGGATCCTGAATGATTTCCAGTAAAAATAAAGAAATATAATCCTAAAAGGGAAACGAGATCCTGGTAGACCGAGGAAAACATGAGAAATATGACAGCCACTAAATAACCTAAAACGGAAAATGAAGAGGAAGTAACACAAATTCAATATCAATGGTATTCATTACTCCACCAAATGTCTCCTTAGCGCTAATGATATGAATTACGCATCTGTATGACTTCGTAGCACCCCTGATTAATAACAAAAAATATCCGAGAGAATACGGAAATATTTTTAGAAATGAATTACATTTTTTCTAACTTTGAGTCTGCAGATAATTAGAATGATTTAAGTAATAAATGTAATCTCCGCGCAATATCTGTGAAAACGACGACGTGCTCCAAGGTTATGACGAACGTTACTTAGAAAACAAAACTAAGTCATGTAGGTTCATAAAATAATTCGTCACCAGACAAAGCAGATTGTAATATTTTTCTACGTTGCTGCGTTAACAAACAAACGGATTCTCCATCATCGTGACAGTGTGGCGGGGTCACTAGTCTGCCCTCCTCGGTTCTCAACGCACAGACGCGCTTACCAAGAAATGGCTCTTTTGCATGAGAAGAAGAAACAAAAACGCCGGGCGGGGGAGCAACTTCTTGTCCCTGCGAGCTGTCCATAAAATCGCGACTTATTTTGTCGTTAACTGTGTTTGCGGCGTAGGAGATGACGCAGAAGCGCACGCGACCGCCGTCCCCTGCCATCTCTGTTCACGCCAGCCCCCGAAGAATCACACACAGACGCGGCGTAACCCGCAGCTTTGGCGTCCATGCATAAAAGCACGACAGTCATAGATTAGCACACTTCGCTACCTGCGCGCAGAAGAGTGGCACTTGAATTGCACTTGGCCGAGAATGATCTCCTAATCCTAGGTCCAGTGTTCGGGATTCTCATCAAGTGTGTCTGTGGAAGGAAGTTGAAGGACCTCACAGACGTTTTCCACAATTATATCATATCTGTTTAATATTATTAAAACTGCTACGGAAGTAACAAGGCACTGAAATTAGTGTTACGTGAAGGGAATTGCGTCATTTTACTCACGAAACGCTACGGAGGAACTCTAATGAACCAGAATTATTTTATAAACAACCAGCTAGCTGTACCAGACAACGCTTTGCCGTGGCTCAGTCTGCTTAAACGGAAAAGAAAGAAAATAGAAAGTACAAGTTTATAATATCCATCGGAAGTGGATATACGGTCAAATGTCCTTCTCTCCCCTGTCTCTGACCACTCTCCCTCCCCCTCATTCTGTCCATCTTCTCCTCCCCCATTTCTCTCCATCTCCTCTCGCCCCCTCACTCTGTCCATTTAGTCCTTCTCGTTTTCTATATCCATTTCCTACCACTTCTCTGTCCATCTCTTTTTCCCTCCCCCCCCCTCCCTCTCTTAATATTGAGCCTTGTTTGTTGTTACCTGTTATTGCAAATTAAGATTCTGTAGTATTGAAAGGGTACAGTACAGCCCGGCATTGAAAATAGGTACAACATACTTCATTATTCTTGTCAGTACAACGTATTTTTTCTAATAATAACTCAATTTCAATTAATACAGCGAAGCCGGATACCAGTGTGGGAAAGAATGACAATTTATTTATTTAACGGATCACATGTGCACTCCCACAAAATAAATCCCTACATCCAGTTTGGTGAGATCTGTGAAATGAATGAATGTATGGTCGTCTGCTAACTGCAGATAGTGAATGTGAATATATGATCATCTTTGAGACGATCCTTTGGCCACCTTTGGTGGGACCAAAGAGATGAAATTTACCTGAGCTTTGAGCGCCTGAAATGTGGCTGACCAATACGGTAGCAAGGTGCTCCCACACATCGGCAGAGGTGCGAGAGGACCTGAAGAACGGCCATGTTTCAGCACTCTGCCGCTGGATCTTGTGCTGTTAAGACCTGTCTTAGGTGTTCTCCGTAAAGACAAAAGAGTGGAGACATGGTATGCATGTGGAATACTTAAGAGTAGTTTGAAATAATAATTTCTCTATTTCAGGAACTTTTGTGGGGAGAATTAAATGTGAGGCAGGTAATATTAATGGGATCGTAGTAATCTTCGGAAGTGACCAATGGTCACAATGAAACCACGTGTAGCAATAAGTTGAAATACTTCTGTGTGCTTAAGTTAAGCTGAATTACTAGCGTGTGTACTATAAGTTGAAATATTTAAGGAATGGCGTGTGCAGGACTTGAAATTAGAGACGAGTACTTCCACGTGGTGAGTACTGTGTGAGTCTCAATCTGTGTATGAGACAAAGGATAAAGAGAAGTACTCGTCCATGGTATCAGTTGAGGACTCGCATGTGTGATGAATATGCTCTTAATATTACTTTGCATGTTATGTTTCCGTATGACGCTTGATTCAAACTATAATACTCTGAGAGAGAAGCAAGGTGAGTCAGCCGTCTATCCAGCAACGCCACTTGGCTTGCATTGCACAGGAAGACGTGCATATATCTCCAGAGTTCATACTAGGAAAGAAGAATTACGAAGTGGGGCAGTGTCGTGTGAAACTGGGATAAATACCAATTGAAGTGGGAAAGCTGAAAGTGATAGTGTTGTGACTATTTATTGTGTTGTATTTCATGTTGTAGTGTGGTGTATGTCATATAATTTGAGTATGTGTGGTTTGCATGGGAGAGTAGCAAGGTAGTTTCAGAGGTAGTGGGTCATGCGTGTTCCTTTTGTATCGCTCGGTCTGGAGGAAAGTTTCGTGATGATGGTTGTGAGAGTCGAAGTGTGAGATATAGAAAAAGATCCACCATCCTATCCAGAAAGTGCACTGTAGCGTTAAATAATTACGAGACCATAAGGTAGAGAATCACCAATGTAAAGCCATGCCCACTGGGCGGAATTTCTCATGTGTTATTATTGTAGGTTGTAGAATTTGTGTGTTTAGGTTATAGAATTTATCGGAATAAATAAGATAGTGAAAAGAAAAAGATTGGTGGCCTTTTCCTTTGAATTGTATGTTGTCATGATATCCAGAATTTATAATGTGTGCGCCACTCATATTCAGTGCGATGGCCACGTGTTGATAAAAGCCGTTAAATAAAAAAAAAAAAAAGAAAATTTGGTATTGCCAGTGCGTAGTGAACAGTCAGAGTTCTGTAAACTACTGATAGTCAGATGTGCGTTTCCGTTGCGTATTATTCATATAGGAGGATAATTTGTAACTTAATTGTGAGTACGAGAGTTCATGTTACTCGATAAATATAAATGAATCCACTTGCTTGACAGACCACTCATCTTGCAGGCCTGACTGCTTGATGCCACAGTATGAGCAAGGTATGTGGGTGTCTCTCAGTATTATTCTTATCATAAACCAATAAGCCATAAATACTACTTTCCTGTTTGTTAACAACGCTTCACTATTCTATATTTTACAACGTTGCCTATTATTAAATTTATATAAACTGATGTATTACATATATTTAAAAATAGGTAAATAAAAACACGCGCGTATACCAATGGAACGCTGTGTCAAAATTTCGGAGATTTGAGATTTTGAGGAAACGAAAATCTACGTATGTACTTATATAGCACATGTAAATGTTTCTTATCGCAAATCTCCGAACGTTTAACACAACGTTACGCCGAAATACGCGTGAGATTCAATACATCTTTTTTTTAATTTATGTAATATACACTTTTTTACAAATTTAATAATAGCTTAGTGATGTTACAAAAAAAGCTCTCTTCTCCCCCCCCCCTCTCATTAACGAAATAGGTACCTAATGGACGCCTAAATTAGAATGCAACGTTGTGTCAAAATTGCAAATCAATCAATGACTTTCGGGGACACACGATACTGAAAACGAAAATTTACATTTTTATTTATATAGATATACAAAACTCTGACATTTGTTTCTTTCGCCTACATCAATATACCGCAAATCAACTTACAGTATACGGCAGTGGGTACTTCCTACGTTGCTAATATTTTCACTCTTCCCATTTAGATTCACGAATGTGCGAATGTGTGTGTGTGTGTGTGTGTGTGTGTGTGTAAATTCCTAAGGGACCAAGCTGCTGAGGTCATCGGTTCCTAGACTTACACACTACTTAAACTTATGCTAAGAACAAAACACACACACACACGCCCGAGGGAGGACTCGAACCTCCGGCGGGAGGGGCCGCGCAATCCGTGACATGGCGCCTCAAACCACGCGGCCACTTCGCGCGGTTTCCATTCACGAATGATGAGTGTCGATTAGACTCCGTTTGGGTTCTAATTTCTCTGATTTTCCCATCAGAGTCGTTTCGCAAAACGTATGTTGTCTGACTGTTATTGAAACGTATGCCCTCTATCACCTCGTTCAATCTTACCCGATAAGAGTCCCAAACTGGCGAGTAATGCTCAAGAATTGGTCGAACAACGGTTTGGAAGCTACCACTTTTGTGTATAAATTACATTTCCTTAGAATTTAGCCGGTGAATCTTAGCCTAACAACTACTCTTCCAACAAGTTTTATGTGGTCACTCCACTTTAGGTCGTTCTGGACAGATACTCGTCGATATAACTGTGCTCCTGCAGTTCGGAGAGTCCATTGCCTCCTGTGATCGCTGACATGGAACATACAATAACCCACCCGCCATTAGTTGACAACTTTTACTTTTATTCTGAACATTTTATGTTCTGTATCTCCATTCTATTTGTGTTACGCAGTGTTTGTATTAACACTCGCAACTCACACCAGAGTCCTAGGAATGCCAGTGTAGTTTTTGTTGTGTACTACAAGTTATTGAAACGTGTATATTACGTTGGAAGTAGTGGCTACATGAATACGATGTTCATTCAAACATTTGCATTATTGTTGCGGTAGTGTAATGTAAAGATGGTTGAACGTCCATGAGGTCTTGATATCCCCAGTGTGAGTTCGGCGTTGCTCATTTATGCAGACTGAAAATGTATGATTCAGTAAGTAATACAACACTGAAATCCTTACACAGTTTGTGTATTAGATAAGGAATTACACTATATGCTATTTCTTCACAATTTATGCCTAAAATTGTATAGTAAACTACACCTTTTCAGCTAAAATCTGATATAGTATGGTAACACAGTGTCAAGTCCATACTGCTGATTTGTGCAGATTGGTAAATTTATAATTTGATAAATATCCAATATTGAAATACACTGAAGCGCCAGGAAAACTGGTATAGGCACATGTATTCAAATACAGAGTTATGCAAACAAGCAGAATACAGCGCTCCGCTCGGCAACGCCTATATAAGACAAGTGTCTGCCGCAGTTGTTAGATCGGTTACTGCTGCTACAATGGCAGGTTATCAAGATTTCAGTGAATTTGGACGTGGTGTTATAGTCGGCGCACGAGAGATGGGACACAGCACCTCTGAGGTATCGATGAAGTAGGGATTTTCCCGTGTGATCATTTCACAGCTGTATCATGAATATCAGGAATCCGGTAAAACATCAGACCTCTGACATCGCTGCGGCTGGAAAAAGATCCTGCAAGAACGGGACCAACGACGACTCAAGAGAATTGTTCAATGTGACAGAAGTGCAATCCTGCAGTATAGTGCTGCAGATTTCAGTGCTGGGCCATCAAAAAGTGTCAGCGTGCGAACCATTCAACGAAGCATCATCGATATGAGGTTTCGGAGCCGAAGGCCCATTCGCGTACCCTTGATGACTGCACGACACAAAGCTCGTCTGGGCCCGTCAGTACCGATATTGAACTGTTGATGACTGGAAATATATTGCCTTGTCGGACGAGTCTCATTTCAGATTGTATTGAGCGGATGGACGTGTACGGGAATGGAGACACCTCATGAACCCATAGACCCTGCATGTGAGTAGGGGACTGTTCAAGCTGGTGGAGGCTCTGTAACTGCGTGGGGCGTGTGCAGTTGGAGTGATATGGGACCCCTGATACGTCTAGACACGACTCTGACAGGTGACACGTACGTAAGCATCCTGTCTGATCGCCTGCAGCCATTCATGTCCATTGATCATTCCGAAGGACTTGGGCAGTTCCGCGACACCCCACACGTCCAGAATTGCTACAGAGTGGGTCCAGGAACACTCTACCGAGTTTAAACACTTCCTCTGGCCACCAGACATCCCAGACACTAACATTATTGAGCATATCTGGGATGCCTTGCAACGTGTTGTTCAGAAGAGATCTCCACCTCCTCGTACTCTTACGAATTTATGGACAGCTGCAGGTGGTGAACATGTCGGCACTAATGACGTGTGTCGCTTTGGATCTGAGGAAATTCTCTCTGGATTCCAGCGGCTATCTGATTTGGTGAAGGCTGCCGGTCTTGCTTACGAGATGAAGGCAGAGCTCACCATCTGCAGCATCGTTGACAGAACCGATTGCGGACCTTTGATGCAGAGCCGGGTGGAGGGTCTGAATCAGAGGCTCAGACGGTTTTGCGACCGTGTTGGCTGCAGATTCCTTGACTTGCGCCATAGGGTGGTGGGGTTCCGGGTTCCGTTGAATAGGTCAGGAGTTCACTACACTCAGCTGGCGACTACACGTGTAGCGGAGGCTGTGTGGCGTGGACTGGGCGGTTTTTTTAGGTTAGAAGGCCTCGGGAAAGTACGGGCTGCAATCTCAAAGGGTGCATGGCAAATACAGGGCGTGCTTGGATCAAGAAACAGCCGGAATTGTAGTTGTAAAGTGTTGTAGTTGTGCTTGGAAGTCCCTGAGCTTCAAGCGCTAATAGAAAGCACAGAAGCGAAATCGTTATAGGTACAGAAAGCTAGCTAAAGCCTGAAATAAGTTCTGCAGAAATTTTTACAAATCTCAGACGGTGTTCAGGAAAGATAGATTAGGCAGAATTGGAGGTGGAATGTTTCTGTCTGTCAGTAGTGGTTTATCTTGTAGTGAAGTCGAAGTAGATACTCCGTGCGAATTGGTATGGGTGGATGTTATACTTAACAGCTAAACTAAGTTAATAATTGTCTCCTTCTACCGACCCCCAGACTCCGATGATATAGTTGCTGAACAGTTCAGAGAAAATTTGACTCTCTTAACAAATAAATACCCCACTCATACGGTTATAGTTGGTGGGGACTTCAACCTTCCCTCGATATGTTGGCAAAAATACTTGTTCAAAACCGGTGGTAAGCAGAAAAAATCTTCCGAGATTGTCCTAAATGCTTTCTCCGAAAATTATTTCGAGCAGTTAGTCCACGAACCCACGCGAATTTAAATGGTTGCGAAAACACACTTGACCTCTTAGCCACAAACAATCCAGAGCTAATAGAGAGCATCATGACTGATACAGGGATTAGTGATCACAAGGTCGTTGTAGCTAGGCTCAATACCGTTTCTTCCAAATCCACCAGAAAGAAACGCAAAATAATTTTATTCAATAAAGCGGATAAAGTGTCACTAGAAGCCTTCCTAAGAGACAATCTCCATTCCTTCCGAACTGACTATGCAAATGTAGACGAAATGTGGCTCAAATTCAAAGATATAGTAGCAACAGCAATTGAGTGATTCATACCTCAAATTGGTAAGAGATGGCACCGATCCGCCATGGTACACAAAACAGGTCTGAACGCTGTTGCAGAGGCAACGGAAAAAGCATGCGAAGTTTAGAAGAACGCGAAATCCCGAAGATTGGCTAAAATTTACAGACGCGCGAAATTTGGCACGGACTTCAATGCGAGATGCATTTAATAGGTTCCACAACGAAACATTGTCTCGAAATTTGGTAGAAAATCCGAAGAAATTCTGGTCGTATGTAAAGTACACAAGCGGAAGACGCAGTCAATACCTTCGATGCGTAATGCCGATGATACTGTTACCGACGACTGTGCCGCTAAAGCGGAGTTATTGAACGCAGTTTTCCGAAATTCCTTCACCAGGGAAGACGAATGGAATATTCCAGAATTTGAAACACGAACAGCTGCTAGCATGAGTTTCTTAGAAGTGGATAATTTAGGGGTTGAGAAGCAACTCAAATCGCTTGATAGGGGCAAGTCTTCAGGTCCAGATTGTACACCGATTAGGTTCCTTTCAGATTACGCTGATACAATAGCTCCCCACTTAGCAATCATATACAACCGCTCACTCACAGATAGATCTGTACCTACAGATTGGAAAATTGCGCAGGTCGCACCAGTGTTTAAGAATGGTAGTAGGAGTAATCCATCGAACTACAGACCTATATCATTGACGTCGGTTTGCAGTAGGGTTTTGGAGCATATACTGTATTCAAACGTTATGAATCATCTCGAAGGGAACGATCTATTGATACGTAATCAGCATGGTTTCAGAAACATCGTTCTTGTGCAACGCAGTTAGCTCTTTATTCGCACGAAGTAATGGCCGCTATCGACAGGGGATCTCAAGTTGATTCCGTATTTCTAGATTTCCGGAAAGCTTTTGACACGGTTCCTCACAAGCGACTTCTAATCAAGCTGCGGGCTTATGGGGTATCGTCTCAGTTGTGCGACTGGATTCTTGATTTCCTGTCAGGAAGGTCGCAGTTCTTAGTAATAGACGGCAAATCATCGAGTAAAAGTGAAGTGATATCAGATGTTCCCCAGGGAAGCGTCCTGGGACCTCTGGTGTTCCTGATCTATATAAATGACCTGGGTGACAATCTGAGCAGTTCTGTTAGGTTGTTCGCAGATGATGCTGTAATTTACCGTCTAGTAAGGTCATCCGAAGACCAGTATCATTTGCAAGCCGATTTAAAAAAGATTGCTGTATGGTGTGACAGGTGGCAGTTGACGCTAAATAACGAAAAGTGTGAGGTGATCCACATGAGCTCCAAAAGAAATCCGTTGGAATTCGATTACTCGATAAATAGTACAATTCTCAAGGCTGTCAATTGAACTAAGTACCTGGGTGTTAAAATTACGAACAACTTCAGTTGGGAAGACCACATAGATAATGTTGTGGGGAAGGCGAGCCAAAGATCGCGTTTCATTGGCAGGACACTTAGAAGATGCAACAAGTCCACTAAAGAGACAGCTTACACTACACTCTTTCGTCCTCTGTTAGAATGTTGCTGCGCGGTGTGGGATCCTTCCCAGGTGGGATTGACGGAGGACATCGAAAGGGTGCAAAAAAGTGCAGCTCGTTTTGTATTATCACGTAATAGGGGAGAGAGTGTGGCAGATATGATACGCGAGTTGGGATGGAAGTCAGTAAAGCAAAGACGTTTTTCGTCGCGGCGATATCTATTTACGAAATTTCAGTCACAAACTTTCTCTTCCGAATGCGAAAATATTTTGTTGAGCCCAACCTACATAGTTAGGAATGATTATCAAAATAAAATAAGAGAAATCAGAGCTCGAACAGAAAGATTAAGGTGTTCATTTTTTCCGCGCGTTGTTCGGGAGTGGAATGGTAGAGAGAAAGTATGATTGTGGTTCGATGAACCCTCTGCCATGCACTTAAATATGAATTGCAGAGTAATCATGTAGATGTAGATGACAGTCCTGCAGTATTCATGGTGACAGTTCCCTTCAGCAGTATTTTAGACATTAGTTGAGTTCATTCCACGTCGTGTTGCGCCACTTCCGCTTGCTCTCGGGGGCCCTACACGATATTAGGCAGGTGCACCAGTTTCTTTGGCTCTTCGGTGTATAAATTGTATTTAAATGATGACTCTTGCAATGTATCACTACACATTTTATTTTATTTTTTAGCTACGATGAGTAAAAGAGTCAGAACAGATGAATATATGCACTTACGGACGAGTTGGAAAATTAAGGCGATTATTTGGAGGTCCAGATTCTGACGAAGATCCTGAGGAGACGATGTTGACAGTCATGGTAGTTCTTTCAACTCAAATATCCCTCTAGGTAAGAACGCCTACAAATAGTCTTCAACTATAACATCTGAGAGGGGAAGAACAAAATAGAGATATTTACTTGATGACATCCCAGGAACAAAAGAACGAGTAAGTTTTATTTCTAGTCCAACAGAAGCTCGGCAATTATTATTGCTAGATGAAGTGCTAGACATGATTGTCACTTAATCGAACGAAGAAACTACAAATGTTCTTCAATCTGAAACCCACCGTGTTACCATAGTACTACAAATATTGTTGTACTAAGAGCTGTCATTGGTCTTCTTGTATCTCTGCGGAGTAGACAAGGCTACTCATACAAATTTAGAAAAACTCTGATCTCGTAAATTTGACACTGTCCTGTTTCGCGCTACAATGTCACAAAGGCGATTTGAGTTTTTGACTAGTTGTCTAAGATTTTATTACAAAGCAACTCACAGGAAGACAATTTTGCACCTATTCAGGGCATCTGAACTTAATTTATTAATTACAGATCCCTATACACCCCTTTCGAATACCCTAAAGTAGACGAGCAGCTAGTGGGTTTCCGCGGCAGCTGGCCTTTCAGAAGAAATTTGTCTTCAAATCTGGGCAAATATGAGACTAAGATTTTGATGGTGAATGATTCCCATTTTTCTTATATGCCAAACGCTATTCCATGTATTGCCCAGGTAGCTACAGAAAAATATGAAGCTGTCCGATCATGATATGTGAGAACGTTATCAGGACCCATTCATGGCACTAATAGAAACCTGAGTATTGACAACTGATTTCCGTCAATTCCTCTGTACCATACCATGACTGAAAACTTCGCTTTGACAATGTTGAAAACTGTAAGAAAAAATAAGCCTGAAATATCCCAATCATTTTTACGTTCTCAAAATGTCAGGAAAAGAAAATTTCCTTTTGATGTCAATAAGACGCTACTGCCATATGTCCCGATAACAAATAAAGCTGTATTCTTGCTGTCTACCATGCTCTACTCAAACGACATCGACGAAACAACAGGAAAGCCTGAAGTGATAATTTCATACAAAAAACGAAAGGTGGTACTGACACTTCTGATCAGCTGTGCAGAGCTTACACCACTGCACGTGCAACAAGGTTTTCTGTGGAATTTTGGATGGAAGTGGGATAAACGCCATGGTTCTGTTTACCCTTTCCAGTACTGAAGTAAAGAAGCAACGAAGAAAATTCCTTCTGAACTGGCATGGAACTTCGTTGAGCCACACAAAAGGGCTAGATTGAATACACCTACACTACGAAGGAATTTGAAGAGAACAATGAAAGAAGTATTGAAAATAGATAATGTGATTCCAAACAGATCACAACTTCTAATCAGCAAAGTGATATGTTCACTATGTTCAAGAAAAAGAAACAGAAAAACAAAAATGTGTTGCCAGAACTGTAAAAGGGCGATCTGTGGTGGACATAGAGCATCAGTTTGTGCTCACTGACAACACAAATAGTGACCAGTATTACATACAGTTTTTCACTCCATTCTAATGTACATCAGTTTCATCTTTTTCGTGCGTTCATGCACAAATGTACTATAATAGTAACTAATTTTGTAAAGACCCTATGCTGACCCATCCTGTAAAAATAAAATAATCCATCTTATTATATTACGTTATATTACTGTATAATTCTAGTTCAGGCTCTTTTTCAATATATAGTTCTAATAGTATTTCTCCGAAGTTTGGCACTTTTTAATAACTAACCATCACACTTTGCAAATATAAAAATTTTTCCAGGGAACATGCTTTCAAAACGAAAGAATCCGTCAACAACGCAGTGTCTGGTAAACCTAGTCTCTATTGTGACTGTGTATTTCGCACAATAAACTGGGTTGTGCAATAAATTTCAGCTACTAATCGAGAATACTCTGTTCAACAATCACTACAGGACGAGCTATACTTACCAAATGTCGGGAGATGTGGGAAGACTCTAGTTAGATTACATCATGGTCAGGCAGCGATTCCGAAATCAGATATTGGATTGTAAGGTGTACCTCACTCTTAAATGCTGAGGAGAGCGCGGATATGTGGAAAGAGTGCACTGAAGGTCGCTGTGAGAGGTAAGACTTGTCTGATGGTATGATAGAAAAAGAAACAGGAGACGTTATAGAGGGGGTAGGGGACCCAGTATTAGAATCAGAATTTAAAAAGAGCTTTATACAACTTAAGATCAAATAAGGCAGAATGGATAAATAACATTCAATCGGAATTTCTAAAATCATTGAGGGAAATGGCAGCAAAACGACTCTTCACGTTGGTGTGCAGAATATATGAGTCTGGCGATATACCATCTGATTTCCCGAAAAGCATTATCCGCACAATTTCGAACATTGCAAGAGCTGACAAGAGCGAGAATTATCGTACAATCTGCTTAACAGTTCGTGCATCCAAGTTGTTGACAAGAACAATAAACAGAAGAATGGAAAAGAAAACTGAGGATGTATTAGGTGACGATCAGTTTAGCTTTAGGAAAGATAAAGTCAACAGAGAGGCAGTTCTGACGTTGTGGTTAATAATGGAAACAAGACTAAAGAAAAATCAAGAAACGATTATATGATTTGTGGACTTGCAAAAAGCGTTCGACAATTTCAAATGATGCAAGATGGCCGAAATTCTGAGAAAAATAGAGTAAGCTATAAGTGGAGATAGCTAATATACAGAATGTACAAGAGCCAAGAGAGAACAATAAGACTGGAAGACCAAAAACGAAGGGTTCGGATTAACAAGAGTGTAAGACAGGGATATAGTCTTTCGTTTACTCTATACATCAAACAAGCAATTACGGAAATAAAAGCAAGGATCAAGAGTGGAATTAAAATTCAAGGTGAAAGGATATAAATGATAAGATCGTTGATGACATTGTTATGCTCAGTGAATGTGGAGAAGATTTACAGTGTCTGTTGAATGTAATAAACATCCTAATGAGTATAGAAAATGGATTTAAAGTAAACAAAAAATACCAAAGTAATGAGAAGCAGCAGAAATGAGAGTAGCGAAAAAATTAACACCAAATTAGTGACCACGAAGTAGATTATGTTGAGGAATTCTGCTACCTGGACAGCAAATTAAACCATGATGGACGGAGCAAGGAGGACATAAAAACAGACTAACGCAGGCAGGAAGGGCATCCAGTAATATCAAACATAGGCCTTAATTTGAGAACAGCATTGTATGGTAGTGAAACATGGACTACAGGAACTAGAGAGAGCTGTAGGGAGTAAAAATTTTAGGAAAGTTGAGATTAGAAATATCTTACAAATAAGTCAGAATGTTGTGTGAAAGTGCTGTTATGAAATGAGGAGGTTGGCTCAAGAGAGGAAATATGGGCGGGCCGTACTAAACCAGCCAGAAAACCGCTGACCCGGGAAAAGAGTGGGGGCTACATTCTCTACTTATAACGAATCCAAGCCCTCTCACATTTATATCCTATGCTCTTAATCTAAAAATACTGTAAACTGTTAAACATTTCTGTGCTTCGTTTTTGGTGTTGTAATTAAATGGAACAGTAGCGTAGGATTTATGACTTGTACTGTAGTCTTGGGCTAACAGTGTATCTTCGGTGATAGGCCTCTAAAAAGGATCCCTGTCAGTGCTGAATTAATGGCCAAGAGACATAAGCGGCTATTGGGGATGCCATGGTGACGCGTTTGCCAGGGCAAGTGTGAAGTTTGCATATTGGGTCTATCATAATTAGTATCGAAAACTCATACGAGTGTGAAGGTAGACGTATTCGGTGGAGAGAGGAGACACAGGGGTCCTAAATGATATCTCGCTTGCGTGAAAAATGTTACTCAGCCCAGCACGTCGTTTGATATGTAACTGCTGCCTGCGGAATTCGCCTGACGCTGTGTCTACAAGGCAGTGGATTGTTTCACGTGTCGAACATGTTGTAAGCACGAACGCGACACGTGAGGAAGGTGAGAGGTGGGCGCCGCTTTTATTAGCTGTCCGGAGCGCGCGCAGTTGCCGTGGACAGAAAATATTGCTACTTTAATTGCAATAAGCCGGCACTGTCGCTCCTGAAACAAACTTGTGAATCAGTTGCGTCGTGTGGCACCAGTTTCACTTCATTGACACAGAGACTTCAAAGCGCATTCCGTCATGGATGAACAATAGCTTTAATTCCACATTATGAGTAAGGGACTAGACGGAGTGAAACTGCTACCAACGAAGAGCAATATCAAAGAACAGTCAACACTGAAGTAATGGAGGCGATCGGTAACAGAAAAAGTATTCGAGTGATCTACGGTTCCAATATCCGAGACAAATTAACATCACACATCTAGCCGAAGACTTCTGTTTAGTAGGGAGTGGTATATACAGCTGTCACAATTTTTGTAATCCTTCTACACGTTTTTTTTTAATTTGGCTGACAATTTCAAATAAAACTGGACACATAACATAGTTATCACACGTATTAGCGAAACAAAAATTGTACGTAAAAAACAAAACAACTCAGTAAATTCTGTAGGATTTATGGGGCTCATGAAAACAAAGAGTTATTTTTCAAACCAATTAAATGTTTATTTAGCTGAAATACACACATATGAGAATTGTAGCCTCATATGGACTGCAGTTCCAATTAAATAAACAACTAACCAATAATTAACATTAACAGAATTTGCCAGTGATACTTGGCAGAACATTAGGAAGAGTTTCGTATTTAATAATTAAATATCTAGTTATGTAATATTTGTGTGAAATATGTGCTGGGAGCAGAACACTGAATACAGAAACACGTACAAGGAAAATTGACTTAATTCCTCAGCAATTTACAAAACTAAATAAATAAATAAAAATAAAAATAACAGAAATATTTAGAGGCCGAAACACGCAGTCATTGCCCCCCACCCACGAATCACTCTGTAAAAGTTCGTTATTCTTCTATTCTATAACCACTGTGGTATACACGCAATAATTTCGTTACCCACGAACATAAATATCAATTGCAACAAATAATCATAGTTCACAGCTGCCTCGAACCCGTAAACGAAAACAGAAGTTCGGGTAGCCACTCAAAATCAGACACAAAAATACGAAAAGAGTCTGAATCTTGCGCTCACAAAATTATGCTAAGTCCACTCACGACTGTTCGGCCACAAAGCCTCGTCGACAAACTCACCGGCCAATTATGGAAGACACTAATCAAAGAAACACCGACCAGCAAGCGAACTTTTGCGCCTTTCTGCCCATACGTAAATGCTCTTTGTTGCATCTCACACTACTCAATCCAATTTATTTAGTTAAATAACGATCACCACTCAAATTATATCTAGGTGCACATATACATAAAGTCCTATATAGTAGAGAAGATTATTGTGCTCACTGTACGATCTGTTATTAAAATATCAAAACAGTTCAAGCAATTTATTAACGATGTTCACGAATCCTTGCCTATACCTGGTCTTGCGACGTGACAAAACTTAACTTAATGTTGTAAATACTTATCAACCAGTAGGTTATGGTTACTCAACCACTAGGAATATTTGGTGAGGATCTGAGAAGCTTACGACGCATTCACATTACATGTAACTGTGTAGGAGTAATAATATCGGCATATTTGCGTTTCGGTTTTCCGTCCGTAATTATTTAAAAATTCGCCTGATTGGAGATGCAGTTTGTTGTGGTGATTAGTAATGTCGTCAGCTTTCGTATGATACATCACATGCATAAATTACTCATGTAGTTTAATTGTTACTAATTTTATAATCTGCCACAACTAAAATAACTATTGTAATTATCACCTTAATCGGCCGGATAGCCGCGCGTGTTAAAGCGTCACTTCTGGGATAGGGATGTGCACGGGTCCCAGATGGAATCCGTGCAGAGGGTTAACGAAGAGAGTCGGTGTGCCAGCCAGCGTAGGTGTGGTTTTTAGGCGGTTTACCACATCCCACTAGGTGAATACCAGGCTAGTACCCAAGTCACGACTCAGTTATACGATTCACGAACATTTAGAAAAATTTCGCTCACTTTCACACGAATTACACTATGTGTAGACGGTTGGGGTACACATATTTCGTCCCAGGGGGTAACGTAGTGGTGACATGAAGGATATGTGGCTATCCCTTAAAACTAACCATGCCAACCCTGCACCACTCAGGGAAAGAGCCACCACCAAACTAAAAAGAAAATAATTCTCACTCCAGAGTCACCCTTGAAGCTGCAATGGGCTCATCTCATGGTCGCGATTTCTGCGGTGTAGCCGGCCGTGGTGGCCGAGCGGTTCTAGGCTCTTCAGTCCGGAACCGCGCGACTGCAACGGTCGCTGGTTCGAATCCTGCCTCGGGCATGGATGTCTGTGATGTCCTTAGGTTAGTTAGGTTTAAGTAGTTCTAAGTCTAGGGGACTGATGACCTCAGATGTTAAGTCCCATAGTGCTCAGAGCCATTTGAACCATTTTTGCGGTGTACTTGATATCCTGCACCATTTCTGTAGGGTCTATAAGGTATTTTCTATGAAATGATTCTAGAGACCCAACCTAGCTTCTCATAAATAGTACATTGTATCTACAGTTGGACAAATTGTCTAGCACAGTGGTAATAAATGCTACACACAAAACTTCCTGCGAATCTATCAGTGAAAGCTGTATCAAAACCATTAAACTAATTCATGAGACTGGCCTTGACATACAGACAAAAATGCAGCAGCAGACTTTGTGTATAGATTCCACCTATCGTTTCATCCATCTTGGCTACCACTGTCTCGTTCCCAATGTTCTCAGGCAACGTCCACGTTACAGTTCTCGGGAAAAACCCGCTTCTGGCTGTCAGCCATCAGTGCTACTTGATTTTCCTTGCATTACTGGTTCTGCTCGCTCACCTCCGCCGGCTGGCAACAACGCCAAATACACGACCGTCCCTTGCAACGCAAGCAGGCTCCACCTAACGTCACAATACTTGTCTTTCACTCTTCTGAAGTAGCTCACAAAACTGAAAATTATTAGGATATGTCGAATCAAACAAACAATACGCGAATGAAAACTGTGGTGTGCATTTATCATTCTCCAAATAGCATATCACTTATCTGCTCCAAAATGCAATGATGAGCCAAAACATTATGACCACCACGAGATTCATTGCCGGCTGGTAGTCTTAGAGGCATGTGGTACGTTAAGGAAAGTACACAGGGTGTAATAAAAATGTACGTCACAAATTACATGACACTTTCCTCACACGTAGATGTATATGAAACATGAACACGGGTCTGGAAACGCTTTGTTTCCATGTTGCAACTGATTTTCTCCAACGCATTAATCATAGGAAACACACGAGAAGAGAACGTTAAAATCATTGGGAACATGCACCCTTGGTTACGTCTGGTTGTATTGTACATCGCCAGTGTTTTGTTTTACGTGTCCCTGTTGCCATTCGACGTACTTCATTGCTTGTTTACAGGTAAAATCAACTGTTCCAGTACGACCACTTTAAGCACGCGAGTTACTACTTAGACTTTATGACAAACTTAGCTCGTGCAACGGCAGTGTACACAAATGCAGAGATGGCAGATGCCCATTTGACGCATGGATTAGCTGACGCCAATGGCTCTCGCGCTCAGCGTTTATAGCGGCAGAGACTTCCAGGACGAAGGTGCCCCATAGGAAAAGTTTGAAGTCATTGGTCGTCGTCTTAGGGGACATGGGACATTTAAGACTGATACTCGCGACCGGGGGAGACCTAGAAGGACGAGGACACCACAATGGGAGGCGGCAATTCTTCAAGCATTTGACGACGACCTCAGTGTCAGTACAAGACCTGTAGCTGCAACACTGAATGTTGACCACATGACTGTCTGGCAAGTATTACACGAAGACCAGCTGTATCCACACTATTTACAGCGTGTGCAGGCACTATCAGCAGCTGATTTTCCTGCACAGGTGCTCTTCTGCGAAAATTTTATTCAACAGTCAATCTAATTTTTGTGCAGCAGTGCTGTTCACAGATGAGGCGTCGTTTCAACGAGATCCATTGTAAATCTTCACAGTCGACATTTATGGGCAGACGTCAATCCTCGCACAACTGGATGGTTCCTTTGAAAGGGCACGGCCGATTTCCTTCCCAATCCTTCCCTAACCCGAGCTTGCGCTCCGTCTCTAATGACCTCGTTGTCGACGGGACGTTAAACACTAGCCACCACCATCACCTCGCACAACTGTTGCAGCAAGTCAGTGCTTGGGCCGGCATTGTTGGTGACTGGTAGGGCCTCCCTGTCTTCCACCCAGGCTCAACGGACGAAGCTATCATAATTTCGTTACCATAATTGTTAACATCTGTTAGCAGATGTGCTTTTAGCTCTGCAACAAAACATGTACGTCATCCATGGCGGAGCATCTGCACATTTTGTTATTAATGCCCGCCGGCTTCTATATAACAGATTCGGTGACAGATGGGTAGGTAGAGAATTGCCTGGCCTCTACGCCCTCGGACCTAAACCCACTGGACTTATATATGTGGGGATATTTATAAGATCTTGTATATGTAAATACAGTACAAGATGTTCGGAGTCTCTGTGCTCGTGTTATGGAAGGCTGCGAAACCTTACGCAGTACTTCAGGCATAAATCAGCGCGTCCGAGATTCACTACCACTGCCTGTTGATGCATGTAGGAATGCCCACGAAGGGCATATTGAACATCTGCTCTGAGAAAGAGTTGTATGTGTATGCTGGTGCGTTCTTTTCGTGTTTGTGTCCCACGGTTAAGGAGTTGGAAAAAATACCCATGTTCATGCAACATAATTTTTTCGTCTACGTGTGAGGAATGTGTCCTGCTATTTGTGCCGTATATTTTTGTCACGCCCTGTATAGTGGAGAAGAGTGGGGAATCATTCTAGCGACGATACCGGCCGCAAATAGGGAAATTCACTGACATAAGCGACTTTGACGAAAGGCAAATTGTTGTGGTCCGGCGGCATGGAACGAGCATCCTGTAATCGGCGAAGCTGGTCAGATGTTCGTGATCTACCGTCACGAGCATCTAAGCAATGAGATTGAAAGACCGTGAAGCCACGAGCAGGCAACAAGGTGCTGGAATTATTGGAAAGTGGAGTTTGAACAGCCGGCCGTTGTGGCCGAGCGGTTCTAGGCGCTTCAGTCTGGAACCGCGCGACCGCTACGGTCGCAGTTTCGAATCCTGCCTCGGGCATGGATGTGTGTGATGGCCTTAGGTTAGTTAGGTTTAAGTAGTTCTAAGTTCTAGGGGACTGATGACCACAGATGTTAAGTCCCATAGTGCTCAGAGCCATTTGAATCCGTTTCAATGTGCTTCCAACAGGACGGAGCAGCTCCCCATTATGCTAAAAATGTGCAGAACGTTTTAAATTTACGGAACCCTGGTCGGTGGATAGGACGCGGCGGACCAATTCAGTGGCCTCCACGTTCACCAGACCTAACATCTCCTAATTTTTTCTTATGGGGTTATTTAAAAATTATTGTTTGTAAAAGACAGACCACAACCCGAAACGATGTGGAGCAACGCATTCGAAGAGCGTGTGCAGCCATACCACGGGATGTGCTGCTCATAACTGTGGGCAACTTTCGCAGATGATTGACTTTATGAATTGAAGCAAGTGAGCATCTTTTGGAACATTTCTTCGTGGCTAATTTCATTAATTAAGCACCCCAAATTGTGAGAGGTAAGGGGACTCACACTACTACGTCCATGTCGTTGTTCCTAGGTACCGCTAAAAGTAGGATACAGTACATTTTGTACAAAAATAGCTTAATTTTGGGTAACGAAAGAACTGGTGCACATTTTTTATCGATTTGATGCGCCTTTCTCGGATAATTTTAAGTAAATCATAGTTCTTTCCCAATTTTACTTTTTTCTTGATTTCAGCGCCATCTGTCAATGGTTTAAAAAATATTTCAGACAAAACTTGATTACTTTTTTATGGGGAATCCGAATCCGGAAAAAAATGGGTGTTCCGATTTGAGATTTAAAAGTTGCCCCATGGGGGCGAGGGTTGGAGGTCACGTGTAGTATCATTTGATGTCCCCCTTTGAGTTTACGAACTTTTCTTACCCACTATTTTTACCATATGAATAGTTTTCGAGGTAATCTCATCCGAAACTTCAGATGGACCACTCCGCATACACTCTAAGACTAAAGAAACGACACACCACGAAGGAATTACCCGAATGGTATGGAAATCGGTAGATGTGATGTACATGTACAGACCGACAGAAACTGGGTGATTTATTCGATGGAAGTAGCTTCAAAAACTGATCAAGACAAAAATGTGTTGGTCCACCTCTGGCCTTAAGCAGCCAGCCATTCGGATTGGTATTGATTGACAGAGTGGACCCGTGGTCTAGGGGTAGCGACTTTGATTCATAATCAAAACGTCTTCGGTCCCGGGTTCGATCCCCACCACTGCCTAAATTTTGATAAATAATCAGCATTGGCAGCCGAAGACTTCCGGCATAAGAAGTCAGCCTCATTCTGCCAACGGCCTTGTCAAAGAGGGCGGAGGAGCGGATAGAGGTTCAGGGCACTCTCTTGTCCTAGGGGTGGGAAACTGCCCCTAAAGGCGGAAGAATCAGCAATGATCAACGACATGAGGATGAAGAAGGCAATGGAAACCACTGCATTAAAGACACGTAACGTGTATCCACAGGACATGTGGCCTGTAATTGAAGAAGTGTCATGATCATTGGCAAAAGATTCCGGAATAGTCCCCCATTCGGATCTCCGGGAGGGGACTGCAAAGGGGGTGGTTACCACGAGAAGAAGATTGACTAATCAACGAAAGGATAACGTTCTACGAGTCGGGGCGTGGAATATCAGAAGCTTGAACGTGGTAGGGAAACTAGAAAATCTGAAAAGGGAAATGCAAAGGCTCAATTTAGATATAGTAGGGGTCAGTGAAGTGAAGTGGAAGGAAGACAAGGATTTCTGGTCAGATGAGTATCAGGTAATAGCAACAGCAGCAGAAAATGGTATAACAGATGTAGGATTCGTTATGAATAGGAAGGTAGGGCAGAGGGTGTGTTACAGTGAACAGTTCAGTGACCGGGTTGTTCTAATCAGAATCGACAGCAGACCAACACCGACAACGATAGTTCAGGTATACATGCCGACGTCGCAAGCTGAAGATGAACAGATAGAGAAAGTGTATGAAGATATTGGAAGGGTAATGCAGTGTGTAAAGGGGGACGAAAATCTAATAGTCATGGGCGACTGGAATGCAGTTGTAGGGGAAAGAGTAGGAGAAAAGGTTACAGGAGAATATGGGCTTGGGACAAGGAATGAAAGAGGGGAAAGACTAATTGAATTGTGTAACATGTTTCAGCTAGTAATAGCGAATACCCTGTTCAAGAATCACAAGAGGAGGAGGTATACTTGGAAAAGGCCGGGAGATACGGAAAGATTTCAATTAGATTACATCATGGTCAGACAGAGATTCCGAAATCAGATACTGGATTGTAAGGCGTACCCAGGAGCAGATATAGACTCAGATCACAATATAGTAGTGATGAAGAGTAGGCTGAAGTTGAAGACATTAGTCAGGAAGAATCAATACGCAAAGACGTGGGATACGGAAGTACTAAGGAATGACGAGATACGTTTGAAGTTCTCTAACGCTATAGATACAGCAATAAGGAATAGTGCAGTAGGCAGTACAGTTGAAGAGGAATGGGCATCTCTAAAAAGGGCCATCACAGAAGTCGGGAAGGAAAACATAGGTACAAAGAAGGTAGCTGCGAAGAAACCATGGGTAACAAAAGAAATGCTTCAGTTGATTGATGAAAGGAGGAAGTACAAACATGTTCCGGGAAAATCAGGAATACAGAAATACAAGTCGCTGAGGAACGAAATAAATAGGAAGTGCAGGGAAGCTAAGACGAAATGGCTGCAGGAAAAATGTGAAGACATCGAAAAAGATATGATTGTCGGAAGGACAGACTCAGCATACAGGAAAGTCAAAACAACCTTTGGTGACATTAAAAGCAACGGTGGTAACATTAAGAGTGCAACGGGAATTCCACTGTTAAATGCAGAGGAGAGAGCAGATAGGTGGAAAGAATACATTGAAAGCCTCTATGAGGGTGAAGATTTGTCTGATGTGATAGAAGAAGATACAGGAGTCGATTTAGAAGAGATAGGGGATCCAGTATTAGAATCGGAATTTAAAAGAGCTTTGGAGGGCTTACGGTCAAATAAGGCAGAAGGGATAGATAACATTCCATCAGAATTTCTAAAATCATTGGGGGAAGTGGCAACTAAACGACTATTCACGTTGGTGTGTAGAATATATGAGTCTGGCACATACCATCTGACTATCGGGAAAGCATCATCCACACAATTCCGAAGACGGCAAGAGCTGACATGTGCGAGAATTATCGCACAATCAGCTTAACAGCTCATGCATCGAAGCTGCTTACAAGAATAATATACAGAAGAATGGAAAAGAAAATTGAGAATGCGCTAGGTGACGATCAGTTGGGCTTTAGGAAAAGTAAAGGGACGAGAGAGGCAATTCTGACGTTACGGCTAATAATGGAAGCAAGGCTAAAGAAGAATCAAGACACTTTCATAGGATTTGTCGACCTGGAAAAAGCATTCGACAATATAAAATGGTGCAAGCTGTTCGAGATTCTGAAAAAAGTAAGCTATAGGGAGAGACGGGTCATATACAATATGTACAACAACCAAGAGGGAATAATAAGAGTGGACGACCAAGAACGAAGTGCTCGTATTAAGAAGGGTGTATGACAAGGCTGTAGCCTTTCTCCCCTACTCTTAAATCTGTACATCGAGGAAGCAATGATGGAAATAAAAGAAAGGTTCAGGAGTGGAATTAAAATACGAGGTGAAAGGATATCAATGATACGATTCGCTGATGACATTGCTATCCTGAGTGAAAGTGAAGAAGAATTAAATGATCTGCTGAACGGTATGAACAGTCTAATGAGTACACAGTATGGTTTGAGAGTAAATCGGAGAAAGACAAAGGTAATGAGAAGTAGTAGAAATGAGAACAGCGAGAAACAGTCTAATGAGTACACAGTATGGTTTGAGAGTAAATCGGAGAAAGACAAAGGTAATGAGAAGTAGTAGAAATGAGAACAGCGAGAAACTTAACATCAGGACTGATGGTCACGAAGTCAATGAAGTTAAGGAATTCTGCTACCTAGGCAGTAAAATAACCAATGACGGACGGAGCAAGGAGGACATCAAAAGCAGACTCGCTATGGCAAAAAAGGCATTTCTGGCCAAGAGAAGTCTACTAATACCAAATACCGGCCTTAATTTGAGGAAGAAATTTCTGAGGACTTACGTCTGGAGTACAGCATTGTATGGTTGTGAAACATGGACTGTGGAAAAACCGGAACAGAAGAGAATCGAAGCATTTGAGATGTGGTGCTATAGACGAATGTTGAAAATTAGGTGGACTGATAAGGTAAGGAATGAGGAGGTTCTACGCAGAATCGGAGAGGAAAGGAATATGTGGAAAACACTGATAAGGAGAAGGGACAGGATGATAGGACATCTGCTAAGACATGAGAGAATGACTTCCATGGTACTAGAGGGAGCTGTAGAGGGCAAAAACTGTAGAGGAAGACAGATTGGAATATGTCAAGCAAATAATTGAGGACGTAGGTTAGCACAGGAAAGGAATTCGTGGCGGGCCGCATCAAACCAGTCAGTAGACTGATGACAAAAAAAGAAAAAAAAAATGATTGACAGGGTTGTTGGACGTCCTCCTGAGGAATATAGAGCCAAATTCTGTCCAACTAGGGAATTAGATCGTCAAAATCCAGAGCTGGTTGGATGCCCATAGTGCTCCAAACTTTTTTCAATTGGGTTGAGATTCGGCGACCTTGTTGGACCCGGTAGGTCTGGCAAGCATGAAGGCAAGGAGTAAACCTTCGGCCTGGAATTTCGTTGAATGGCGTATAATTGTCTTTCGTGAAGAGTCCAGCTTCGGACTGAGCTCCTACGACCAGTGAAGATGTGCCTGGATAAGCCGCAGACATGGGTGGAATACCAACCTCGCTGCCGCCCGCCATTCTGACCGACAACCAGGTCCGATCATTTTCATAGCAGGACCCCTTTGGTTGCCATCCGCCGGACCGTTAAAGCACAGCGATACGTCAACGATATTCTACGTTCCGTTTTGTTGCCGTTCATGGGAAGCCATCCGGGGCTCACATTTCAGTAAGATAATGCCCGCCTGTACATGGCGAGAGTTTCTGCTGCATCTCTTCGTGATTGCCAAACTCTACTTTGGCAAACAAGGTCACCGGGTTTCTCCACGGTAGCATTATGGCCTCAAAATACTCTTTCAATCATTGCCAAGCCGAATAACCAATTGCATAAGGGCCAGAGGTGGGCCAATGCGTTACGGACTCGCTCAATTTGAGAAGCTCTTTTTCTTGAATGTATCATCTAATTTTTTCTTAAATCGTAATCGTTTGTTTGTCTGTGCATGTACATCATATTACCAACTTCTGTCCCATTCGGATAATACATTTTTAATATTTTTTTTAAATTTAGTCTATGGCTAATACAGACATATCATAAAATTAAATTACATATACATATTTACATATCTACACACAAGAAACTTAAGTTTGGATTTAGAACTGAATATCCAGTCCTTCCATCCAGCGCACTGCATCTGGAGTTGCTAGCAGAAAGTCCTCTTCCAACACCGTGATAGGCTCGAATCCTGCATTCACTGACAATGTGGCGAACAGTCTGGTATGGAGCCCCGCAGTCACAGGCTGGATTACGCACCTTCTTCCACTTAAGGAGAGCATCTCTGCATCGGCCATGGCCGGTACGGATTCTGTTGAGAGTAGTTCAGGTCTTGCGTGGTAGATCGAATCCACTTTGAAGTTTAGTACCTGAGAACAAGTTACGCAGGCGCACATCTGTCAATGCTTCCCACCGACCTTTCCATTCTTCAAGGGGTTTGAAATCCTTAGCAACCATGTCAGCAGCATCACACAGAGTTGGATGGCGTGATTTCAATCTCTAACAATTTGAAAGTGGCAGGTCGCTATGCACGGGTAGGTTATAATTCCTTGAGATCTTGTGGAAACTCCCTCATAAGGGCAGTACATCTGCGTAGATCAGGATGCATTATACCGGTTAAAAGAGGAAGCCAATTAACTGTAGTAGATCTGATTGTGTCAGATATTATGCGCTTTGTCGTATTCGGCTGGGTGTCAACAAGCCTTGTACGATGACTGTTAATCCAAACAGGTGCACAATATTCAGCGCTTGAGTACACAAAGCCCAGAGTTGAAGATGGCAGGATGGTTCCTGAAGATCCCCAGGTAGTTCTGCATAGCTTATGGAGGATGTTATTTCGAGACTTCAACTTCTGAGATAAGGTGTTGTTTGAAGCATAGTGTACGGTCCAGGATGACACCAAGATATTTTGGGTTCCAATTATGCCTCTGAAACTTACTTCCAGTTTTACGTTCACCAACCGATTATTTAAATGGAAGCAACACACTTCTGTTTTATTCACACCGGGTTGGAGTCTCCAGATTTTGAAGTAATTATCTAATACAGACAGGTCATTGGTTAGAATCTCTTCTGTTGTCTTCATTTCCTTGTGTTGTACAGCTAGAGCCGGGTCATCGGCATAGCAGAATTTTCTGGACATAGTGCCAGGTAGATCAGATACATATGGATTGAACAGTAATGGTGTGAGAACTGATCCTTGCGGTAATCCATTGTTTAGATTCCTATTCTTACTTATGTTGCTTCCAGTGATTACTTGGAACTTCCGATCGCTTAGCATGCTCTTAATCAGTTGAGCCATTGTTCTCCAGGGTATGATGCGGAGAAATTCGTAGATAAGGCCTTCCCTCCACACAGTGTCGAAGGCGGCAATTAGATCATCAAACTCCACAGCTGTTTTCCGCTTCATTTGGTATGGGAGAGGCAATACTTATTCGCAGCAGCTACGCTCTGATCTGAAGCCTGCCTGATCAACTGGAACATTCTCTAGGTTAGCGCTACTTATTCTGTTATATACTAGCCCTTTCAAAAAGCTTATAGCAGCAGCTAAGTAAGGCAATGGGGCGATAGCTTTCTACCATGTTGCTGGGTTTGCCATGTTTCAGAACAGATATTGTCTTCGCCTTTTTAAATTCCAATGGAAGTTGACCAGTCAGCAGGATGTCAGTGAAGAATTCTGCCAGCCATTTCTTAGCTTTTCCTCCCACATGGATCAGGAATACTGGATGGATACCATCGAATCCAGGCGCCTTAAGAGGTCTGAGGTCCTTCCGTCCAGAGTCAATGTCTGAAACTGTGAAGGGACGGGCATACTTAGAAGAAGAACGTGAAATCTTTTTCAGGTCATGAAGCTGTCGTCTGATATGCCTTGTATGTTTCTTGTTGGGAGGCTATCTTGAGATAGCAATGATGTGGGAAGCAATTTGGTCTGGTGTTACTTCAAAATTTTTTCTGCGTACTGGTGCACTTCCTCCCAGTCTTCTCAGAAGACTCCATGCTTTCCTGCTCGAGTGGGTAAAGTCCATATTTTCGACTGTTTCTGCCCATTACTGCCTCAGAGACATGTCCAAGCTGGACTATAGTTCCATAGCTATCTCTGGGTCAGCACTTTGCTGGAAGTGTTGGTACAGTGTTTCACTTTCATTATTCCATTCTGGAACATATTCTTTTCGGTATCCTCTTGGCGTACAATTTTTAGCTGTTGCTGTTATAATGAGCCCAGTGTTTTTAAAACGTTACGAACCTAGAGTGGAAAGTATGCATAGGTGCCTGATAAATTTTTACTATTGTTATGAATTTTAAATCTGTGGAATAGTCACCCATACTATCGCCTCATTTTTTTTATGATTTTATTATTTTAAGTTATTAGATGATGGGGAAAATTAAAGAAAAATAAAGTAAGTTTAAACTTTGATATTTATTTTGAAATTCATCAATGCTCAATAAAACATATAACACACGCTAAGGCTGCCTCAAAGCTGGTGCCTTATTTACTGTTGTGAATTAATTAAAAATGGTTCAAATGGCTCTAAGCACTATGGGACTTAACATCTGAGGTCATCAGTCACTTAGACTTAGAACTACTTAAACCTAACTAACCTAAGGACATCACATACATCCATGCCTGAGGCAGGATTACAACCTGCGACCGTAGCAGCCAATTCTAACTACTGAAGGCACTAACTACTGATAGGCATAGTTAGCAAATGAAATATTTTGATAGAGAACAAACAATGTATTTACCTTAATAGTGTTCAACAGTCCATGACATCCAGTTTTACAAATTTCCTTTTTCTGACGGACACACGTCCAGATCGTCCGCTCTCAAAACTCTGCCATCTCTCTCCCCACATCCACCACTGCTGGCGGCTCACCTCCAACTGCGCAACACTACACGCTGTTCACATCCAACTGCCCAACACTAAACAAGCGAATATTCCAACAATGAGTCCAACCAACCACAGTCAGTGATTTTCGTACAGAGTGCTACGTGGCGTTACCAACATAAAAACCTAAATCGCCTACTTACACTGCTACTACAAAGCACACACTACATGGGTTGAACACAAAGAGAAATTATTAATTTCAAGAATTTCAACGAGAAAAAACACTTGTACGCACATTCACACTTAAGAGTGATGATTTTAATCAGAATTACGCCTCAGGACAAGGTGCTTCCACTTTCCTTTATTGGAGTAGAACAAAAAGCAACTGCCGCAATACACTGAAATTGCACTGCATCCCAATTGAAGATAATATAAAAAACATTTTCGATGTAGAT
The DNA here is from genome assembly GCF_021461385.2 of Schistocerca piceifrons. Lineage (NCBI taxonomy): Eukaryota > Metazoa > Arthropoda > Insecta > Orthoptera > Acrididae > Schistocerca > Schistocerca piceifrons. The sequence continues at coordinate 575,386,240 of NC_060141.1, forward strand.
CCGTAAGAAAAGTAATTAATATTTCAGTTAGGCTGAAAACTTAAGAATTTCATTGTCCTTCGGACTCACCAAACACGCGCTTAACGGAGATGTTACCACTTAAGAAACTGCCTGCAGACTGGCTAGCGTGGGCCCCGTCCGAGGGTGTCCCACAGATACAATAGGAAATGATCAGAGAGATAGCTTCCTTTACCAACCTGACAAGGGATGGACAGAACCACACCAAGGAGAAAAACCTCCTTGCCTTACAAATTGTATCTACTGACTCAGACGTTGGCCCTGCTGTTCTCTAGCAGACAAAACTTCTCTGCTACCACCAAGCATGCAAATACAAATACTCACACTCATTCATCCTTTCACACCAGAAGGGAGGGAGATGACAATATCTTAAAACATCATATACACTACCTAAAGGAGGCGGATGTGGGTTTCATAGAAAACTGTATGATAAGAATTACATATAAAATTGGGTTTGAAAATGTTGTATGACAAGTTGTTCGTGTTTGTATGTCAATATAACATATTCCACTGCTCAGTCTCCTCCCAGATAAATTTAGAAATACCACAGCAAATTTAGAGGTGCAAATGTATGACGTAAACAACAATAAATCGAGGAAAATAGCATGAAAGGAATCTAACAGAGACCTTTCACTGTTACTGCACCAATGAAGCGTTGATAGTTATTATGTGATAGAGGTATCCAAAGAATCGTCATATCCAGTTCCGTTGAAAACTTCGTCCAGTCAGCTTTCTGGAAATTCCATCGAGTATGCGAGGTTGATCGTGCACCCAATTTGTATTATTACAGGCCTGTGTTGGCTGTGAGGAAAGGCATCTATCACTTTTCTTGTGGTGTTGATGGAAAAGCTCTTTTCGTTACAGCTAACAAAGCATAAGTCAGGATTTGAATCCTTGTCCCAAACAGCTAATCTGAAAGTGTCTTGATCTTTGGCATCAAACACTAGATGGATATTATTCGCTTCAACCCACTCTTCAAGCATGCTCCCATATTCATCATTTTGAAAGTACTTCCCAAGTTCATGGTGACTATTGAAGTCTCCTATGTAAATTGCAGGATGTTCTGCTGTGTTTAGGACAAAATCGGGCCATGTTGTTTTGGGTAGTTTGTAAACATTTGTAATAGTAATACCGTGCAATTGTATGACAACTGTATGTGTATCTGCCTCCACAGTTACAGAAATCAGTGAAGCTTCGTTTATGTTGTTACGGACATACGTAGCAATTCCATACACCTCGTGGTTACACCAAGTGCAGAATATCCAGGAATTCGACCTCGGCTTCGGAAGATTTCTTCGCTGGAAACGCGAGTTTCCTGAATGGCGCCGACATCGATATTGTTGTCCAGAAAAAATGTTGACAGGTAGTCACGCTTTGCCCTGCCAATGCTTTCGATATTCAGTTGAATTGGTCCAATGTTTCTTGTTAGTGGGTTCTGAAAAGAACTGTTTCTGCTATTTAGTTGGTATGTCATTGCCAGGAGATCCTATGGATAGTCTGGTTGCCTGTAATCACTGTTTGTCAATTAGTACCACCCAGGAGGCATGTGTAGGGTATTTTATGGTTGAACCTACGGACGTGAGCAACGCTACCTCTCATTTTTTAGTGTATCTGGCCGAACACGACTGCAAAAAGCCAGACGCTTGGCAACCCAACACAGATCTGTTAATCAGAAATTATCGTCAGCGAATTGCGTCGTCTGGATGTGGTATGGAGGTGCGTGAGGTCAGCACACCGCTGTCACAGCCTTCCTTTACTTTGCAGAGCTTGGAGCCGCTAGAACTTCATTTTCCAGCCTTCCACCGAGGAAGAATATCTGGGAGTAGTGGGAATGCAACCCGGGTCCTCCACATGGTCATCTCTACGATGATCACTCAGCTACGGATGTGGGCATGTCATTAACCAAGTAATCATAATTTTTTGCGACATCAGTGTGTGTATATATGCTCTTCTACGTGGTGGGTAAGTTGCATAATTTGGATAGAGTGGTTACTGGATCCTTCCTCAGCCTATTCTTAACTATGAAGTTCATTTCCTCCAGTCATAAGTGTAGCAGGGCTTCTGTGTCATCGCTTCCGCTTTTTCAGGTGTTCTGAGGTTAAATGCCGGTGCTCTCGAGAGACCAACTGGAAAAGTACCAAACAGAAATAGCAGCGTTACAGGATATTAGGTGGAAGATTTTGGTGGCTACACAATGATTTGCAGCAGCAGTGGTACGGCTAGTACTGGTACCGGTTTCCTAGTACACGGGATAGACAAGTCGACGATGTCAAATTTTGAGGCCACAAAAAGTAGGATGTGTATACTGAGACACTGATTTTGCGCCCAGGCATCCAGCAGAGGAAGCACATAAAGGTATGATACGATAGCGGGAAATGATATGAAAACGGTTCAAGTAGATATGAATGCCGAAGTTGGAAGAGAAACAGTGTTTAGACCAAATATGGGAAAGTACAGTCTGCATGAGCAGTGTAATCACAAAGTATGGCGGCCGGTTGATTTTGCTTTAAGCAAAATCCTCACCGTAAGTGACATCATATTGTCACAAATGAATAACCACCAAGGGAGGTGGAAATCTCGAGATGGAGACATAGTAATGTACGGGTGAAATAATGAACATTGTAGGGAAAAGTATGCAGTTCTAGAACGGGAAGCGACTGCACTTGCCATTGTCATAAGTAAAATATATATGATCAACACGAGAAACAAAACGAGGTCTCAACCTTGTTGAACAGTTTGAAGGATTTGAAAGGTTTGAAAAGGTGTACCAGTTTAAGTATTTGAGAGTACTGGTTACGGAAGATAATACGGTACCAACAGAGATAAAGGCAAAAGTAGCTACTGGTGAGAGCTGCTATTACAGCTTCCTTAACATGTTGCAATCCTCCAACATTTCAAAACAACTGAAGACGACTGTTTAAAGAACGATTATAGAACGAGTTGTTATATATGGACCCGAGACGCGGACAATAACGCAATAGGTCATAAATGCCCTGGATGCATGGGAATGCAAAGTACTGCGCAAGATATATGTGGCAGTGTATGGAAATGGTGCTTGGAGAATAGGACTAATGCAGAACTGTATAAACTCTATAAAAAATCACCAACCATTGTAGATGTAAAGACGCGAAGGTCACAGTGGTTGGTGTGGTGTCACCGCCAGACACCACACTTGCTAGGTGGTAGCTTAAATCGGCCGCGATCCATTTAGTACATGTCGGACCCGCGTGTCGCCACTGTGTGATCGCAGACCGAGCGCCACCACAAGGCAGGTCTCGAGATACGGACTAGCACTCGCCCAGTTGTACGACGACTTTGCTAGCGACTACACTGACGAAGCCTTTCTCTCATTTGCCGAGAGACAGTTAGAATAGCCTTCAGCTAAGTCCATGGCTACGACCTAGCAAGGCGCCATTAGCCTTACATAGTTTGATAGTTATCGTATGAAATGTCTCATAAAGAACGTTGTAAACCAACAAGGATAGATAAAAGTTAAGTATTCGAGGAGCTGCATACTTTTCTTATTAGAATTCACTACTTATCCTGTTCCAGAATTCACACCCGTCTGCGTTAGATAGCGTGCATTTCGGCCTCCTCTCTCTACAAGGTTTTGGCACATTTACCAACACATCAGTTGGGGCATGTGCAGAGAATGGAGGAACAGCGAGTGCCAAAGAAGGTGCCAACTGGAAAGCCAGAGGTTAGCTGCTCAGTGGGGAGACCAGGCTGGCGACGTCAAGGGAAGGTTTAAGAGACAGGCGGTCGACAGGGCCCGGCCCCTATATGGACTATAGATCCGGAAAAGAAGGCGAAGGTTAAATAGAAAAGGAACTTAGTACTGGTACTGAACCTTATGGTAGCCCATTTTTATACAGCGTGATTTCTGTTTTTTTGTGCTACGGTGACTCTAAAGCACAGTAAATTTTGTGTAGGGAGGATAATAACGACGTCCCAGATTTCGGTGTACCACTGACACATTTGGCGCCAGAGTGGACGGGTTGTGCAGCAAGGTGTGAGTTTTTGGCGGGAAGTGAGAGTGTTTTCACGAGACGGTAATGCACGGCACGGCAGCTGTGTGGGCAGGCATCTGCCGCGGGCAGGTGGCGCCGTGCCGAGGGGCGGACACCCTTTGTGTCCGGTGGGGCGCTCAGCCCCACCCCACAGCACCCCACGGCACAGTACTGCACACCGCAGCACACTGCTACGGCTGCCGAGCACCGCACGGCGCGTGCGCACTGACAGACATCTGCGACCGCGTCACACCACAGCCAGCAGGCGCCGTGCACTGCAGCTGCCGGCGCACTCGTGCGCGCCGATTCTCAATCACTGCCACCGTGCTCGCTGGAATCCACTAGGACTGTTGATACTTTTAAAAATATCATGACTCCGATGTATCGATATTTAATAAAATATAGTTATCTTCCCTTGATGTGACCGGAGCAAATATCGATATATCGATGGAGAAAATATCGACGTACCGGACTGTAAAAATATCGTCTGCACATTGTAAACTTACTGCCAGTTTTGGAGCTGTATATTTGGGATTGATTTATTATTTTATATTCAGTACATCAAAACGCTAGCAGCCTGTTTATCACCCTTAGAGCATGAATTGAAAGGAAAACGATTCACGTTCACGCCTGGCGGTAACCAGTTTACTAAGTAAGGTAACTGCATGCAAGTGGCTCGATGAAAGGTGCCCGGTGGCGCCGTCCTTCGGTTTCGTCACATATCGGATTTGACCGGAACTCTTCATGTCGACTTATCTGTTTTGCCATTTCCGCAGACGCCAGTGACGTAGCAGTTGTAATGTCAAAATTGCGTGGTGAAGTTAAGCGTTGCAATTTCTGTTGGTAGCAATCATACGGCTCTGCCCACCGCAAAGACCAATCCCGTCATTTATATTTTTGTTCATCATTTTCCGCAACTGTTTTTGATGAATGTCGATGTGAAGAAATAACACACTAGCGGCGTTAAAAACAGTTTTTAATGCAACTGGTGTGCTATTTCTTCGCATCGGAAATCTTATTCCATTCACGCCGCTACCCCCCAGTGCAATCGGACTTCCTCTTTGTTTCACACAGTCAAAGAGAAAGACTGCACGTGATGATACTCAATAAGTAGTAAAAGTCCTTCGCACAGTGAAAGTAAAATTATGTTCTACTACAATTTCAAAAGAACAATTTCAAATATTTACCGAAAATTGTGAAGAAAATGCAACATAAAATAAAAATTCGGCGCTCAACATTGCCAATTCGTGAAAACATTACTGTCGATATATATAAATACGTATACCTCGATACTTTATCGAAAAAACAACAGCTCTAGTGTCCACCCAGCCAGAAGGAAAACTGTGAAATTTTAAAAAAAGTTTATCGGATTAAATGATACTTTGAACCGTCCAAAATATGAGGCAAAATGTCGAATCTCAAAAAAAAAAAAAAAAAAAAAAGTTCTACGGAATTCCGAGCTCCTCCTCTAGCACCTCAGGCATTTGTATGAAAAAGACAATTCTTGCGCTTCGAATCTTGATTTTTTCGTGCAATATTGACTTTTAATACTATATTTGTGCTCTTACAGTAGACAGTTTTGTATTTCAAGTAAAAATGAGTGGTGAGAAAGTGTACTCGGGCAGAAAAGTTACGGGAGCACCATATTAACCGCGACGTCGAAGCCGTCCAAAGTATATGAGGCTGAGCGCAGTTCGAAACAGTGAGTGCCTCTGCTACGAAATTGAAAGGCAGTGACCGGGATTTTAATTGGAATTACGGAATGAGCTGTAGGACTAAAAATTTTCTTGCCGTTTTCTGTGCTATTTCTCAACACGTGGATGTAAATTGTGCAATGCAGACGTCACTTTGCAAGAACGAAGCCCTCGAGGCTTACGCTTCACAGTAACTATTGCTTTTCCAGATTGCCCAGAAGTTCATTGGAACACGTTGTTAACATGCATTGTGTCAAAGGGGGTCGGTTTCTGACCTGTAGCTGGTGCCACAAGTCTCTTTGCCTTTAACATTTTTATGTTGCATTCACAAAAACAGTATAAATGAATCAATGAAACGAGTTAGTGTGTCATTAAAGAAGTAGCGTATCGCTATCCGGGTATTAACATCGATATTGTGCGTAATATTCTCTGGACTTTAAAGCTATCATGGTTAATGTGAAGTACATTTGCTGGAGATGCACTATCCGTCATAGTGACTGGAATGATTTTAAATCAAAACTCAGTAACTTTATTTTATGTATTAGTGAAGTTACCGAATTTGCGAAATTGGCGCACTCGGGCTTCGCAGCGCGACTCCTGACATGTCAGTGATAAAAAAATGTCTGCTACAAAATTTCGCCCGGCGAGTGCATCCGGCAGAAAAAGGACGTTAAAGAGTTGCAATCTGGCAACACTCTGTCCACATGTAGGGTAAGTATTTCTGTAAGCATACGTAAGCTGTGTTGCAGAGTTGGTGGAGTGGGTAGAGTTTTTGGGCTAGCATGCAGGAGGTCAAGGGTTCGATCCTAGATTGGGACGCATTTTTTTATTTGCTAATTTCATTCTGTCATTTCATACTGTAATATACACAGTTTCTTAGGTCACATGTATCCTAAATTTACAACATTTTGTAACGCTGAACATAATAAATAAGTGGTTAGGCAAATAAAAATTATACAGTTGAAACAAATGACCTGTCATAGGACAGAATAACTACAAAAACAATATCAATTTCGAGATGCTGAAGATAACAGCACAGTACAGCAACACACATCTACTTGTCATTTATTCTACACGTAATATAAGCGCTCAGATATTGCGCATTAGCAACCAGTAACAACAATAATGTCCATATTAATGTCCGCATGACCTTCACAACAGAATACCTTGTCCTCAGAACAACAGATTCTCAATGCGACCTCCTTGCATGTCCAAAGCTGCGTCGATAGTAACAAGAGCAACATGGACACGCGCCACCAATTCTTCCACATTCGTCGGCGGAGTAGAGTACACATGCTCCTTCAGGTGTTCCCACAGGAAGAAATACAGGAGATTTAGGTCAGGTGGACGCGGTGGCCATACAACTGGACCTCCATGTCTGAGTCATTTCCCTGGAAATGTTCTGTCCAAATACTGTCGCACATTAATTCCAGAGTGTCGAAGTGCACCATCATGTTGGAACCATATCCTCTGCCGAACAGGTAGTGGGACATCTTCCAGCGCATCAGGCAGATGTTTTGAGAGGAATGCATGATACCTACGTGCAGTCAACCGGTCGGGCAACATGCAGGGACCCAAACACCTGTCGCCCAGTATTCCGGCCCAGACGTTCATACCAATGCGAACATGATATCTACGGTCGCGGGTGACGTGCGGGTTAACCTCACACCAATGGTGGGCATTGTGCATATTGAAGACACCCTCACGAGTGAATGCTGCTACATCCGACCATATTACGGTGTTCACGAAGTCATCGTTGGCTTCCTGTTGTTGTTGGAATCATTCACAGAACTGCATCTGCTGATGGCAGTCTGCAGGATGCAGATGTTGCATGGAAGCATAATGGTGGGGGTGCAGTCCATGCTCGTGCAGCGCGTTAACGACTGTGCGTTGCAAGACACGCAGCTACCTTGCTACGTTGCGTGTACTTCGCTGAGGTTCTTGGTGTGTGACATCCAGAATAGCTTCGTCAGTAGCTGGAGTACATCGAGTCCGTGGACGGCGTGTGTCACGCGATGGATGCAGGAGAGAACCTGACTCCAGAAGGCGCAGCTCCAGACAACAAAACACATTTCTATCTGGCGTCGACGAGGATATCTAGTAGCGGCAACACCAGCCCGATTATCAGATGCACCAAGGACCAGAAGCATATCCACACACTCAGCGTTTGTGTATGCCATACATCTGCCACACTGGTTTAGAGGTTTACAACGAGAAAATTCGACACATGGACGCATGTACATTGGAGGATGTCACTGGTGCGTTACTCCACTCACAACTAGTCCCTGTCTGGCGGACAGCGCATACAGTATAAACACGCCGTCAGTCCTGTGCTCTTTTCAACCTACCGAGCATTTTCCCTCTGACAGATATTATTCTGCATGATTTATCCTGACACCGCTAATTGTGAAATGTTCGGTTTCGAATTACACTGTTTCCCTAACGGTAATAGACGTGATGTTTCCACAAGCTCGTCGATAGAATAATAATAATAAAGCATTGAGATACGTACTAAACAGCATGTGGTTACCAGACTCAATGTTGAAAGGCATACTTAGTGGGACCATGTTGATAACACATACAAATAGTAACTGAGTTTGGACATGATTCGCAAAGCACGTTGCTATTCCTACTGGTAACGTAAAACCCTAACAAAATATAACTGACCTGAACGAGGCAAGACTAATAGTTGGTACTAATCTTTGGACCACTGGAGGAGGGTACAAAGAAAACAGGTTTCGCGTCTAGCAGATGAAGTGGTGCTAATAAATTCATGCCAACGACGGGGAAAGGGATCTTCCAAATCTGACCAATCTTCCATTTCTACGATTGTAGCATGTAAGTGTAAATGTTTTCTAGCGGACCCGCTGCAATCGCTGTTGACGATTAAGGTGCCAGATGACGTATCACCTTGACTACATTTACCAAATAAAAAACACGTGTCTCAAACCAGGATCGAACCATTGACTCCTGCATGTTAACCCAAAACTCAACCGTCTGTACCAACTTTTTTACCACGTTTTTTGCTAACCATTTTTTTCTTGAAAACAAAAATGAAAAAAGGAAAAAGGATTTTGAAAGGCTTTTTTATTTTTTTTAAATTTTATTTTATTGATTTTATTTTTTATTGTTTTATTTTTTATTTTTTGATACAAATGGATAAAGGAAAGTCGTTCCTCTTCGGCGACATAAACAGAATAATAGAAAGTCGTTCCGTTACAACATAAGGATGCTCCATACTATAGCCCGCTGCGAATTTTTCGATGACTGTCGCCTCTTTGCTGTGTTGTTTCCGTTGTTTGTTCAATCTCATTAAAAAAAAGAAACTGGAAAGAGGTGCGATGGTTATCTTCTCATGCCATCCATAATCCATCTGCGAGGCGGATTGTGGAATGTGCTCGAAAGAAAATTAGAAAAATATTGCCTGTACTTAGTGTTCTTGACGATAGCACAATGTTGTTCGTTGAGGTAATACCAAAAATTGGGTACTGGCTTTTCGCCATTACAGAACAGGTAGTGAACAGCGAGGCCGCTAATCCACGTAACAGAGTTCGTTTTTGCTCTTGGGAAACGATGTTCATCCGTGTCAGTCACTTGGCATGTGGCACACAAGGGTGAGTCGGCGAGGTGGATGTGATGTAGGCGGGGCTGGCACAACTGTCTCCCATTAACAGTTACGTGCCATGCAGAATGCACGTCAGTATCAAGGGTGGTGGCATTCACTGCTTGCCACACAGCACGCCACTTTATAGTGGGTTGTTTGCTTTCTATCACATTCGGTGTCCTGTTCATTTGCATGGCAGCATATATCGCCCTCATCATCATCAAACGTGTGGGTAGTAGTGCGGTATGGATGTAGCTTAATTCAAGAAAGAATTGGCTAATGTATAAGAAAGGTGCTGGGCTGTCCGATATCATCACAGGGGGTGCGAGTGAGATTGGTCGTAAGGCCTCCAGTGAGAGACTTGTGAGGCACGTCGGGCTTCGTCGCCACAGTTGCAGGTGACAGCTGACGAACAGGGCCTTCGCTCTGTTCTGAACGTGACAAAGGCCTAAACCTCCTCTGCTCCTAGGGAGGGTTAGTGACTCGTAACGAATCTTAAATAACATGCCCGTATTAAGGAAGGATCCCAAAACCGCCAACATGCGGTGAGCCAGGGTAGGTGGTATCGGGAGTATCTGTGCAAAATGGGGGATACGTGACGCCAAATAGACGTTAGCATATCGCATCCGTTGCAGGAGGTCTAGATGTCTAAGACGGTGGTCACTTATTCCTGCTCTCATCTGATTCAATAAACTCCTGTAGTTAAGGGCTGTTGAACGCTTCATGTCAGATGTGAAATCAATGCCAAGACAGTGGATCGTGTCACTGATACGTAGTGGTGCGACGCTCTCGTCGGGTAGACCTCTGCCTATAGACAGGGCGTGCGATTTGTGGAGATTGAGATTGCTCCCCGATGCCGCGCCGTAGGTCGCCACCTCGCCACCCCCGCCAGTGCTGCACGAACATCGTCATTACTGCGAAGAAGGAGTACCAGATCATTCGCGTAGGCAGTGCAGCAAAAAGTTTGTCCACCAAGGGACATCCCAGTCAGGCGTTGTCGGAGGCCGCAGAGGAGTGGTTCCAGGACGAGGGCGTACAATATCGCCGAAAGAGGGCAGCCTTGTCGCACCGATCTCTGGGTCTGTATTGGCGTCGTGAGACGGCCATTATATAACACCTTTGACGTCGCGCCACGTAGGAGACGCATGTGTACCTTAACTATGATGTCCGGATACCCTATGTGTCGCAGTACCTTTAACAAAAATGTGTGGTCGACTCTGTTAAAGGCCTGGATAAAGTCGAGTGAGGCCAAAACTCCTGGCAATTGGCGAGCTTTGGCTACCGCGATCATATCTCGATATCGGCACAGTGCAGTGCGAATATTATGGTCTCCACCTAACGATGCCTGGTCCTGCGACACAACACATTGTACCGATCGCTTTAGGCGTGCCGCCAGAAGCCGGGTGAAAATCTTCAGTCACTATTGAGTAAGGTCAAGGGGTGATAATCACTGATCCTGGATCCGCCTCGTGGTTTGTATATGGGCACAATCAGTCCTTCTAGGAACGCCCCAGGGATCTGCGTCGTGGGAGACATAAGATCGCGGCAAATATCGGTCCATGCTGGTTGGTTCAAATGGCTATGAGCACTATGAGACTTAACATCTGTGGTCATCAGTCCACTAGAACTTAGAACTACCTAAACCTAACTAACCTAAGGACATCACACACATCCATGCCCGAGGCAGGATTCGAACCTGCGACCGTAGCGGTCACGCGGTTCCAGACTGAAGCGCCTAGAACCGCACGGCCACACCGGCCGGCGGTCCATGCTGGTGCCAGAAATTGTTGATATGTCCGGTAAAATTCCAGAGGAAGGCCATCAGGTTCCGGGGACTTAGGAGCAGCCCCCGCCAGTATTGCTTCAATGATTTCCTCTTCTCTTCCGTTTCCGTTATATCAGCAGCCAAATCCGCTGCCGCTGTCGGAGAGATCGTGCCATAAGTGAGTTCAAAGACTTCGGCGATCACCTCTGGGTGATGTCGGTGTTCCGAGTACAGCCTAGTGTAGTGAGCATGAAGGGCGTTTCCTATATCGCGCTGGGTATAAAGGCGTCGTGATAGCTTGGGTCAGTGTCCTGCGTCGGTGCCGTCTTTCTGCAGTGACCTAGTACTTGGAAGGTTCGCCGGCCGGAGTGGCCGAGTGGTTAAGGCGCTACAGTCTGGAACCGCACGACCGCTACGGTCGCAGGTTCGAATCCTGCCTCGGGCATGGATGTGTGTGATGTCATTAGGTTAGTTAGGTTTAAGTAGTTCTAAGTTCTAGGGGACTTATGACCACAGCAGTTGAGTCCCATAGTGCTCAGAGCCATTTGAACCATTTTGAACTTGGAAGGTTCCTCCTGGGCCGCTCTGACGATCGCACCCTCAAGGTGGCAACGTGTTAATCTGATGATCTGTGCCTTGGCACGGTTCACCGTCACCTGCCTTACAGGTGAGTACGGCAATGTTGTACATTCCCTTAAGATGCTGTAGTAAAAGTCCATGGTATGTGTCTTCTATGCTGCTATATCTCGTCTGTAGCCTATCAAGCCTATCGGTAGGTGCCAGGCCGGCGGCTACAGGAATCCCACGTGTTCTGTAAAAGGTGGCGACATTTCTGAGAGGCTAGGTGGGCGACGTTCAACTTCCAAGGACCACGGCTGTGCCATACCTTATGGCGGCAGAGGGTAATGGCCGCTGATGTAGGCCTCGTGGTCAGAAAACGCTGTGGGCCAAACTTCGGCAGCTCTCGTCCCCACAGCTATGGAGCGCGAGATGTAAATCCGGTCGATGCGGCTGGAGGAATGGCTGGTGTGGTGAGTAAATCCGGGCCGGTCGCCACAAACATGTTCCCACGAGTCTAGCAATTGAAGATTATTTATAATTGTCGCAACGTACAAAGAAGGTAGCTGCGAAGAAATCATGGGTACCAGAAGAAATACTTCAGTTGATTGATGAAAGGAGGAAGTACAAACATGTTCCGGGAAAATCAGGAATACAGAAATGCAAGTCGCTGAGGAATGAAATAAATAGGAAGTGCAGGAAAGCTAAGACGACATGGCTGCAGGAAAAATGTGAAGACATCGAAAAAGATATGATTGTCGGAAGGACAGACTCAGCATACAGGAAAGTCAAAACAACCTTTGGTGACATTAAAAGCAACGGTGGTAACATTAAGAGTGCAACGGGAATTCCACTGTTAAATGCAGAGGAGAGAGCAGATAGGTGGAAAGAATACATTGAAAGCCTCTATGAGGGTGAAAATTTGTCTGATGTGATAGAAGAAGAAACAGAAGTCGATTTAGAAGAGATAGGGGATCCAGTATTAGAATCGGAATTTAAAAGAGCTTTGGAGGACTTACGGTCAAATAAGGCAGAAGGGATAGATAACTTTCCATCAGAATTTCTAAAATCATTGGGGGAAGTGGCAACAAAACGACTATTCACGTTGGTGTGTAGAATATATGAGTCTGGCGACATACCATCTGACTTTCGGAAAAGCATCATCCACACAATTCCGAAGACGGCAAGAGCTGACAAGTGCGAGAATTATCGCACAATCAGCTTAACAGCTCATGCATCGAAGCTGCTTACAAGAATAATATACAGAAGAATGGAAAAGAAAATTGAGAATGCGCTAGGTGACGATCAGTTTGGCTTTAGGAAAAGTAAAGGGACGAGAGAGGCAATTCTGACGTTACGGCTAATAATGGAAGCAAGGCTAAAGAAGAATCAAGACACTTTCATAGGATTTGCCGACCTGGAAAAAGCGTTCGACAATATAAAATGGTGCAAGCTGTTCGAGATTCTGAAAAAGTAGGGGTAAGCTATAGGGAGAGACGGGTCATATACAATATGTACAACAACCAGGAGGGAATAATAAGAGTGGACGACCAAGAACGAAGTGCTCGTATTAAGAAGGGTGTAAGACAAGGCTGTAGCCTTTCGCCCCTACTCTTCAATCTGTACATCGAGGAAGCAATGATGGAAATAAAAGAAAGGTTCAGGAGTGGAATTAAAATACGAGGTGAAAGGATATCAATGATACGATTCGCTGATGACATTGCTATCCTGAGTGAAAGTGAAGAAGAATTAAATGATCTGCTGAACGGAATGAACAGTCTAATGATTACACAGTATGGTTTGAGAGTAAATCGTAGAAAGACGAAGGTAATGAGAAGTCGTGAAATGAGAAGAACGAGAAACTTAACATCAGGATTGATGGTCACGAAGTCAATAAAGTTAAGGAATACTGCTACCTAGGCAGTAAAATAACCAATGACGGACGGAGCAAGGAGGACATCAAAAGCAGACTCGCTATTGTAAAAAAGGCATTTCTGGCCAAGAGAAGTCTACCAATATCAAGTACCGGCCTTAAATTGAGGAAGAAATTTCTGAGGATGTACGTCTGGAGTACAGCATTGTATGGTTGTGAAACATGGACTGTGGGAAAACTGGAACAGGAGAGAATCGAAGCATTTGAGATGTGGTGCTATAGACGAATGTTGAAAATTAGGTGGACTGATAAGGTAAGGAATGAGGAGGTTCTACGCAGAATCGGAGAGGAAAGGAATATGTGGAAAACATTGATAAGGAGAAGGGACAGGATGATAGGACGTCTGCTAAGACATGAGGGAATGACTTCCATGGTACCAGAGGGAGCTGTAGAGGGCAAAAACTGCAGAGGAAGACAGAGATTGGAATTAAGTCAAGCAAATAATTGAGGACGTAGGTTGCAAGTGCTACTCTAAGATGAAGAGGTTAGCGCAGGAAAGGAATTCGTGGCGGGCCGCATCAACCAGTCAGTAGACTGATGACAAAAAAAAAAAAAAGTTCTGTGCAGGGAGTATGATGTGGTAACTGATCCTTAGGTGCTTGGCTAAGTTGAAGTCGCCTCCGAATATCAAGGCGTCCTGACGGCCCATAAAGAGGGGCGTGATTGTATGAGCGAAAAAGGTGGATCGTTCGCGACGCCCACCAGATCCTGACGGCGCATAGATAGTGAGAGTCATGCCTCTGGCGTCAGGGAGATACTCGACGTCTTCTGAGGGTATTCGTTCGCGGAGGAGGATCGCCACACCACTTCCATTGGCCGACGCATGTGAGACCCAAGTCTCGTAGCTATAGGGCTCCTTGAAGTCTGCGACATACTCTTCTTGAAGAAGCGCGATGTCGATGTGTGCTGCATTGAGTACATCCTATAGCATCGCTAGTTTATGCCGTGCACGTATGTTGTTGATGTTAATCGTTGCTAGAAGGTATGTTTGGTCATCCAGCTGGGTAGTTTAGTAGGCCAGGTGTGGGCGGCAGGGGCGGCCCCACAGAGGCTGACGACACAGCCGTAGTCACTGTGGCTGGTCGGTGCTGGGTACAGCCGAGGGAGCATCTCTGCCCTCGGCATCCTCCAGGTGCTGTGGCTCATCCTCGATATCATCCGCCCAAGAATCAGATGCAGCAATTGCTAAATGTTGATTAGTGCTGTCAATAGAGCTCTCGCGCGCTGTTCAGTAGCAGAAGTGATGTTGTCAGACCGAGGCTCAGAAATTGTATCCGCCGTAGCATCGTGACGGGAAGGGTGAGTTGTGGTGGTAGAGTCCTGAGTGTCGTCCGACGCCGGATGTTCGTCCGGGTCACACATCCGAAGCAGGCAATCATCGGATGGCGTATGGCGCCGTTTCTTGCGTTTTCGAGGGGACCGTTGTTTTCGGACATGTTGTGTGTCAGAGTGCGGGCGGGAATCATCTGATGCGGTCTCCATTGGTAGGAAGGCAGAAGTCGGGACAATTTCTGTTTCTACTTCCATCTTCTCTTTAGGCTTGTCTCGGTGGCACAATTGATCACCGTCTTGAGGTATTTCTGCCGATTACGTCGTCCGCCACACTGTCATCGACCATTGACTGCAATATGGTGTTTCGATCCTGCGCAGGAACAGCTGTTGTGGTTGCAGCCGCTGCATACGTGATGGGGAGTGAATTAGGAGTCGCCGTGGATGGAACTTCACCGACCGGTGTCTGAGTCAGTCGGCGTTGTATGTAGACCGATCGGATTGTCCTTCCTGGCCACAGCCGGCGCAAGTACGCGGTTGTCCGTCGTACACGACAATGGCTTTGCAGCCGCCAATTACTAAATAGGATGGGATATGCTTCGTCAGTGCAATCTTAATTTGTCGCACTCCGTTTAAGACGGGGTATGCCAGGTGGCTTAGCACGTTGCCGTACGGTTTGAAAGGCCGGCCGGTGTGGCCGAGCGGTTCTAGGCGCTACAGTCTGGAACCGCGCGACCGCTACGGTCGCAGGTTCGAATCCTGCCTCGGGCATGGATGTTTGTGATGTCCTTAGGTTAGTTAGGTTTAAGTAGTTCTAAGTTCTAGGGGACTTATGACCTCAGCAGTTGAGTCCCATAGTGCTCAGAACCATTTGAACCATTTGAACGGTTTGAAAGCTGTCATCACAACATCTGGCGGGACTTCGAATGGCAGCTCGAAGACCCTCAGAGGTCTAATCCAGCGTGGTCGATCGTTACAAATCCTATGTGGCCATCAGGATGCTTAAATTTAAGACCATAAGTGTGTCGGCACACAACATCAGTGCACGCCTCTTCGTTGATCAGTTTTATGTATACGACGCTTTGTTATAGAAAAGTGGATCCCAATGATGTCTTGAGGTGTAATATGAAGCTCTTCTCGGATGAATTGTTCAATGTCAAGCGCTCGAGGTCCAGCGTAGTCCGCCTGAAATGTGATCTTAATTGTGGACTTGCGGTACGAGTGCGCCATGGCACTCGCCGCAGCGGAAGGTAAACAGTAAACACTCGCGCGCGCGGTACGCAAACAGGCGGGACACAGGCACGACGACCTTGCCCCATCGCTGCTAACAGCGGACTGAACTGAACAGGACGACTAACATGTGCTGGCAAAGATTGTCACTATATATGTCATTACAGTGTTGCCAGATTGCCACTCTTTAACGTCCATTTTCTGCCGGATGTACGCGCGGACGAAATTTTGTAGGAGACTTTTTTAATCGCTGGCATGTGAGGAGTCGTGCTGCTAAGCCCGAGTGAGCGAATTTCGCCTCACCCAGTGTAGTGGCTGTGTCTAGTGGTTCCTAGCTGGATGAGGAGCGGGTGGTATGGTAGGTAGGTGGCCAGCTTCCTCTCACTACAACACGAAATGCACACGTGGCTAAAATCCACTTTATTACAGAAACCAATTGAGTACTTCAGTGAGGTCCAATATAAAGTTCTGTGGGTAACATCAAGCAATACTATTTACTGATTCTTGAGTATTGTCCATGTCCATATCAAATACGAGGGTGAGCCAAATGAAAACCTTAAATTTGTAATAACAAATCGATATTTCACGCCGTTATCCTGTAAGTTGGTAAGCGTGCTACAAACAGCCTGCAGAATGGCCTGTAGGTGGCAACATAGTGCAGATGCACACATACCGTTGCATTATCAGTATAAAGATGGCCGCCCCGGTTGCGACTTTCACCAGGGAAGAACAGCGTTCTGTTATTCGGTTTTTGCGTAGTGAAGGTGTGAAACTTATTGAAATTCATCGAAGAATGAAGGTTCAGTATGGTGATGCATGTCTGTCACAGTAGCAAGTTTACAAATGAAGTAGGAAGTTCGCAAATGGTGTGACTTCAGTGGAAGATGCCCCTCGTCCAGGTCAGGCACAACGAGTTGTGGCTCCACAGAACATTGCAGCAGTTGAAGCCATAGCGAAGGAAAACCGCCGAGTGACGCTGAATGACATTGCAGCATGTTTACAGATTAGTCATGGGTGCATGATGTGCTGCAGTTTCACAAAGTGTCTGCAAGATGGGTGCCACGGTAGCTGACTCCTGAAATGAGAGAATGACGTGTTGATGCTTGTGAAGAACTTCTTCGGCGCTTTGAACTAGAAGGCGATGGCTTCCTTGTAAGAATCGTTACTGCCCCAAGTGATTTCCATATGTTTGGACCGCTAAAAGACGCAATGGGAGGAAAGAAGTTCCGTTCTGATGAAGAGGTACGCCACGCCGTGCGTGAGTGGTTGCGCAGACTACCAAAGAATTTTTTTCTAAAGGAATTAATCACTTTGTAAGCGCTGGAGGACTTGCATTGAGCGTGGGGGAGATTATGTTTAAAAGTGATACAGCTTTGTACCACTTCTGCACAATAAATAATATTAAAAAAAATTTAAGGTTTTCATTTGACTCACCCTCGTATATATAGTGACTAAAGTTCCCTCACACCTAGCTAAGATGCGAGGCGACGGCTGTCACTGTGGAAGACTAGAGCACAGTGCGACGAATTGAGGTGCAATGCGAACTGAGTCCGGATGTGACCTACTGAGGTAGAGAGATGAGAGAATGAGGCAGCCCGGTCAGCGGCGGCGGCTTATGTGCACATTGCCATGGGGCGTTATCGGCTCGCAGCCTGGGGGCGTGCCTTGGTCTTCTCTTGTCATAGACGCGCCTAGTTCAGCTCCTGCCATACAATGTTTCCTAGTGTCGACCGGTGTGCTGGTGAAGGCGTACAGCAGCACACTCCTCCCCCCCCCCTCCTCCTCCTCAAACGCCGCACCGTTTTCGTATACTGGAGATGCGGACGACAAGGGGGAGGGGCAGGCTGGAAGCTGGACAGAGATGAGCCTGGAGCCGTAGCTGTGGCGGATGGTGTATTCCCGGCCGTATCCCGCCGTCTGGCTTGCGAGGGCAGAGGAACGTCCTTCCGAAAAAGCTGCTCAGGATCCACGTCCAGTCCTGAGGACGTCCCCCAGAGCGACGATGGGGACGGCGTGCCTAGGTCCATGGGGTCGGAGAGCGGCGACGTCCTTCCGCTCCTCCTGGGGTGCCGTGGCGACACCAGAAGGCGGCTGCGAAGGCCGCGTGGTCCCGTGAGGCCGTGAATCTGTGGGAAGAAAAACAGCAGAATCCCGTGGCAAACGACAAATGTGAATTTTGATTCTGGAGTAGGTATTAAAATTCATGGAGAAGAAGTAAAAACTTTGAGGTTCGCCGATGACATTGTAATTCTGTCAGAGACAGCAAAGGACTTGGAAGATCAGTTGAACGGAATGGACAGTGTCTTGAAAGGAGGATGTAAGATGAACATCAACAAAAGCAAAACGAGGATAATGGAATGTAGTCAAATTAAATCGGGTGATGCTGAGGGGATTAGATTAGGAAATGAGACACTTAAAGTAGTAAAGGAGTTTTGCTATTTAGGGAGTAAAATAACTGATGATGGTCGAAGCAGAGAGGATATAAAATGTAGACTGGCAATGGGAAGGAAATCGTTTCTGAAGAAGAGAACTTTGTTAACATCGAGTATAGATTTAAGTGTCAGGAAGTCGTTTCTGAAAGTATTTGTATAGAGTGTAGCCATGTATGGAAGTGAAACATGGACGATAACCAGTTTGGACAAGAAGAGAGTAGAAGCTTTCGAAATGTGGTGCTACAGAAGAATGCTGAGGATAAGGTGGGTAGATCACGTAACTAATGAGGAGGTATTGAATAGGATTGGGGAGAAGAGAAGTTTGTGGCACAACTTGACTAGAAGGAGGGATCGGTTGGTAGGACATGTTTTGAGGCATCAAGGGATCACAAATTTAGCATTGGAGGGCAGCGTGGAGGGTAAAAATCGTAGGGGGAGACCAAGAGATCAATACACTAAGCAGATTCAGAAGGATGTAGGTTGCAGTAGGTACTGGGAGATGAAGAAGCTTGCACAGGTTAGAGTAGCATGGAGAGTAGCATCAAACCAGTCTCAGTACTGAAGACCACAACAACAACGACGACGCTGCAAACCATCGGGGACCTGTAATTAGATACATATACGTGCCAATGCGTTTCTGGATTTCGCCTCGCTCCCAGCGCTGACGTCGTACAAAAACCCTGTAAAGAACAAGATTACGCGGTGCGAAGCGATACTTGCGGACCATCTCTTCTTCTGCGGTGGGTGGAGCAAGTGAAGCAGCGTCCTATGGCGGTGGCCATGCAGAAGTTCCGTCGGTGATTGTCCTTCGAGTGGGTGGGAGCGATAGGAGGCGAGAAAGAGTTGCAGCGCCTGTTTCCATGTACGGGAGGTGCGAAGCTTGGCCACCTGTTGTTTAAAAGTGCGTACGAAGCGTTCTGCTTCTCTGTTGGACTAGGGGAGAAACGGAGTACTTGTTAGATGACCAATGCCATTTCCTTCACAAAACTGTTCAAATCATGTGACGTGAACTGAGCTCCGTTGTCCGTAAAAATGACTTCAGGCAATCCTTCAGTGGAAAAGATTTAGGACAACACCTTGAATGGTGCTACGTGACGTGGTAGAGTTCATAGACACGGCAAATGGAAACTTGCTAAAAGAGTCTACCACAATAAGCCAACGAGTGTTCCAGAACGGTCCTGCAAGTCCATGTGCACACGCTGCTACGACGATTGAGTCTTCGGTCAACCTACTAAGTCTGTGGGCGGAGATGGTTGTCCGCGCATGTACGACACTGACATTTGTTCAATGTGGGCGTCCATGCCCCGCCAAGTACAATGCCGGCGCGCTAACTGTTTAGTGCGAACAATTCCCCAATGTCCTTGGTGAAGCAGTTGCAACACAACCTTTTGCAGCACTGTGGTAATGAGCAAAAGCGATTGTTCACTGTCAAGTTGTAATGAGATCACACCTTGTTGTACTGAAGTATATGCAGACTAGCAAAGTATCTGCACACTACTGAGTTCGGAATACTGTTCAATGAGTGAGGCCATGATGTGGGAATGTAATGCAATAAAATCTTCAGATCAGGGTCTGCTTCCGTGGCCTGTGCGATTTTTCTGTAATTCAATGGAAAATATTTCAGCAATTGAGAGTCCTGCGCATCGATCTGGCAACAAGATGCGTCAGAGGAATCAAAATCATAGTCTGGGCCGATCGGAAGGCGACAGTGGGGAGTCACCTTTGCCATGCTGTGCCATAGGTCTATACACAGTTTCGTACAGATACTGGTATAGAAGCAAAGCCCAACGTTGCAATTTCAGAACAGTTCGTGTGAGAACCGGCTTTGACGGATGAAACAAGGTTGGTTAAAATGGCTCTGAGCACTATGGGACTTAACATCTGAGGTCGACAGTCCCCTAGAACTTAGAACTACTCAAACCTAACTAACCTAAGAACATCACACACATCCATGTCCGAGGCAGGATTCGAACCTGCGACCGTAGCGATCGCGCGGTTCCGGACTGAAACGCCTAGAACCGCTCAGCCACAGCGGCCGGCTCCAGGGAAGAGTGAATGATAATTTAATGGCAGGCCATTGTTGGAAATACAAGAGAGACAGTAGAAATGTTAGTTACTACCCACCTTCCACACGGAGCACGTTCTTATCTCACCACTGACTTCTAGTATCAGCCGCACGCAGTTGACGTCCACAAGTGTATGGGCCTGAAGATGACGTTGTTACAACGTTGAATCTAGTTGCCAAAATAAAATCGACACCTTAAATACAGGTGGAGGAATTTCTTCATTTTTAATATAAGTAGAAATCAAGGTTCTGCGAGGAAAAAGGAACAAATTTCGAAAATTAAGTATTACTAAGAGAACTGTTTATAGTATTTTTAGTATTCCCTAAAATATATATCACTAATTATAAAATATAGACCCAGTGTGAAATTTTATATTAATATTTGTGCTTCAATTACTTAACTCTTTGAAGCATATGATTTTATATTATGAAATATTCTGATGTGATAAAATAATCAGCATCACAAATTAATATTACAACATTTATTTTAGAGAAATCATTTTACAATAATTTTAAAAATGCCGATTTGTGTTATCGAACGTTCTCGTATTTGTTTACTTTCGAGGAAACTTATTGTCCTGTTCCTTTTTAGTGAAAAGACATGTAGAAGATCTTAATAACCTGGCTTTGTAAACTTTCCAGGAATAGTAATTGATGACTTTCATATCGTGTCTCCAGCTGAAACATAACGTCATCTTGACACAATATTTCGGCTATCCACATGGCCACCATCATCAGGTGAGTAAGCCGTCGCATTAACTCGCTCTGGTGATGACGTTATGTCCCGCTTGGAGACCCGATATGAATATCAACTTAATAACCTACTACTCAGCTGTCCCCACTACGCCGGTCAGACGGCCAAACTTTTTAAGGCAATAGTCAAGCTGGAAATCCCACAGGCTATAGAGAACTGCCACAAACCTTCCAGGACGGCGAATAATCTACGCCCTCATCACCCGATACTTTTAAGAAATGGACATCAATTTCTGAATTCTAAGATATGAAGACACCAAGCCACAACAGCAACACTTGAATACCTCCACAGGTGCACATCAGCGACTGTTAGCAGAAGAAGAAGTCGTATGTAGTCAGTTAGCCATTTTATAACTGATTATTTGTGTACAGTGATAATCTCTTGCCCGATTAGTTATTTAATTCTAATGATAAACGCTGTAAAACAGACTCCAGCGATAAATTACTGCCACTTGCTAACATCCCCAACACAGAATAAGAAATTTCGTATGTTCATCTTATTGGTAATAACAACAAGTAATTAATAAATAGTGAGATGTATCGAAAATCCTCTATTTACACAGCAAAACTTTATCTATCTGTGATATATAAGGGCATTTATGTGTATCCTGCTTTCTATTCTAGTAAAATAAACTTTATTCCATTACGAAAAATCTATACGTGATAGAAGATAACTAAGCACAGCTTTGAAATCGACATAAAAAAGTTAGTTTAGAACACATGTTTATTTTCAATTATCTGGTATCAGGCAGTCTGGGGTAATGGATGACATAATGTCATTAGAGATGCGGAAACTGTATATTACTTAAAATATTTATTATATCAATCTCAGTTGCAAATTGTCACAGACCTTCAAGACGATTTATTAACTAATCGAAACCAGTAATCATTTGTGATAATTTGCAGCTGGTACTGATAAAATAAATTTATGAACAGGTATATTTCCTACACCGAAGATCCCATTACCACGTGGCTTATGTTCATGGTAGCTGAATTTGCATCAGGTATGTGTTGCTGTTATTTTGGCAGCCTTCGATGTTTTAACCGGATACACAAAAATTATGTTTGCCTCGATCACGCCGTCTCCCTTCCAACAACCTACACTGTCCAGTCACACTAATGTGACCAACGCCTCTGTCCGACGTCACGTGTACTCATCGACGGCAGGTGGCAGTTATATCGTTGTTATTGTGGTCTTCAGTCCAGAGACTGGTTTGCTGCAGCTCTCCATGCTACTCTATGCTGTGCAAGCTTCTTTATCTCCCAGAACCTAATGCAACCTACATCCTTCTGAATCTGCTTAGTGTATACATCTCTTGGTCTCCCTCTACGATTTTTACCCTCCACGCTGCCCTCCAATGCTAAATTTGTGATCCCTTGATGCCTCAGAACATGTCCTACCAACCGGTCCCTTCTTCTTGTCAAGTTGTGCCACAAACTCCTCTTCTCGCCAATTCTACTCAATACCTTCACGTTAGTTATGTGATCTACCCATATAATCTTCAGCATTCTTCTGTAGCACCACATTTCGAAAGCTTCTATTCTCTTCTTGTCCAAACTATTTATCGTCCATATTTCACTTCCATACATGGCTACACTCCATACAAATACTTTCAGAAACGACTTCCTAACACTTAAATCCATACTCGATGTTAACAAATTTCTCTTCTTCAGAAACGCTTTCCTTGCGATGTCTACATTTGCCAGTCTACATTTTATATCCTCTCTACTTCGACCATCATCAGTTATTTTGTTCCCCAAATAGCAAAACTCCTTTACTACTTTAAGTGTCTCATTTCCTAATCTAATTCCCTCAGCATCACCCGACTTAATTCGACTACATTCCATAATCCTCGTTTTGCTTTTGTTGATGTTCATCTTATATCCTCCTTTCAAGACACTGTCCATTCCATTCAACTGCTCTTCCAAGTCCTTTGCTGTCTCTGACAGAATTACGATGTCATCGGCGCACCTCAAAGTTTTTATTTCTTCTCCATGGACTTTAATACCTACCCCGAATATACCGGAGGGTATATAAAGTGTGTCGGGGGGACGCGGAAAACAATGTAGTCATTGTCGCAACGCGGAAACAGAATGATTTATTTATCTGAGTTTCAAAACGGCATGACCGTTGGCTTTCGGGCCATGGTTGGAAGCCTTTCCGAAACGGCTGAGTTTGTAAACTGTTCGCCTGCCGCCGGTAAAGTATACTGTGCATAGCAAAATGGCTGTACCCAAAATCGGCGCCGAGGCAGCTGTGGTGCAGCACGGGCCTTAGAAGACAGGCGTGAATGACGGCTGTGGAGAAGGGTGAACAGACGTGCAACCGTTGAGCAACTCACCGGCCTGCTGAACTAAGGGGCTACCAACAGTGTCTCCTCAACGACCATTCAGCGAACGTTGCTGCGTAAGGACCTCCGCAGGCATCCATGCTGACTCCTGTTCATCGGCAACGAAGGCTGATATTTGCACGTCAGAACCGAAACTGGACGTCCACTGAATGGCGACAGGTGCCGTTTACAGATCTGACATTTATTGACAAAAACTGTGTCGTCTCACAGAAGCAATCCAAGAACAGCGACCAAAGATACTGCGTGCTACTACACGATAGCGCTCGCCAGCATTCTGCTAGACTGACAAAAAACGCTACACAGGAGTTGGGTTGGGAGGTCATTTCGCACCTACCTTATTTACCTGCTCTTGCGCCCTCAGATTTTTGCCTTTTCCGCTCTCTATTGAAAAGGCGTCAAGAACTTTCCTTACGGAAGAAAACGCTCTCCGTACATGTATCGACGAGTTCTGCGCCTGAAAACCACGTGATTTCTACAGTCTGGAATCTAAAAGTTACCCCAACGTTAGCAGACTTGTAAGTTGTGAAGGAAAATATAGTGTTGATGTTTCAAGTTCCTGCTACGTGTACCTGTCGCGTTTATTAAAGTTATGGAAAAATTCTGCGAATACATACTCTGTGACACAGGCCACTAGATAAAGCCTGTTAACACACCGCATAATCACAATGATGTGACCACCTGTCTAAAGCTTGAATAACCACATTTGCTTTGCGGACCGCTGCGGAACATGCAGTTCAGTGGTGTTCTGGAAGGTATCGATTCTGGAAGGTATCGACAGATACGTGGAGTCATTCCGACTCCAGTGTCGTGACCAGCTGCGTAACGTTTCTCTGTTGAGGATTCATGGTGCGTACAGTACGGTCGAGGTGCGCCAAACATTCTCGTTTGGGTTTAAATCCGGGGAGTTTGGCGACCAGGGGTTGTGGTAAACTCACCCTAGCGCTCTTCGAACGACGCACGTACACCGCGAGTTGTGTGACACGTTGCATTGTCCTTCTGGTAGGTGCCCTGTTCCAGGGCAAAAACAAAAAGCCTGGTGCCCGAGGATAGAAGCCAACTTGTGTTGATCTATTGTTCCTTCCAGAAGAGCAACGGTCGGTGTTGTTCACGAGTCCACTGATGACGAGCAAGCATATACGGCCACCTGCCGATTTTTGCGATTTCGGCATACAACATGAGGTAACCATAAACCAGATTGCTGAACCTTCCCCATTGCATGCAAATGTAGCACAATGGTGGAATGATCATATTTCATCACATTTGTCAGTTCTCGAGTACACTGATAAGGATCATTATGGATTAATGCGTTTAAACGATCTTCGTCAACTCCCGGTCTCCCTGAACGTGGAGAATCACTAATGTCAAAACGATCGTGCTTAAAACGAGAAAACCATTTTATAGCTGTGTCTTGTCCAATGGCATTATTCCCATACACGGCTCAAATGTTTCTGACTACCTCCGCTGCTGTCAACCCTCTATTGACTCAAATAGAGGAATGTGTCCGAAATATTCCGATTTCTCCACTTGAAACTCCAGTTTCTAACGTCCACATCTCCACTCACTGTCTCCAAATGACAAAATGACAGTCAATAAATAAATCCATAGCAACCGGAATACCAGGATGCAAAATAAAGACGCTATGAACTTACGCACCAACCTAAAATATATACAGAGTGTTCCACAATACATGTTACATACTTCTAGAGGTTGTAGAGGAGACTTAGTAGATCAAGTTTACATTAGGAACCCATGGCCGGAAACTTCATCTAACGACGCTACAGAATGTCAAAGTCATAGGCGCCGGTCCCTGTAGATGTATGTATAGACAGCGTGATTCGTGATGATGTTCCAAACTTTCATTGATGACGGAGAAGGATACAAGTATCAATTTGAGGTAATGATTCCTGTGCCGGAAACGAACGAGTCGAAGTTATAAGTGAAAGCCGTTCTCATACCTCTGAGAATGGAATAAATGTACCTGTATTGTTGCAGTTAAGAATGTGGTGTATGCAACTTTACGAGATGGTAGTATGGACCAACACAAGAAAAAATGTCCAGTAAGCATGGCCTCTAAAGTCCATACCTGAGGAGCTATGAGCATTTGTTCGTTTTAGCTGGTGTGAAACACAGCTCCTCTACTGAACAAGTGCCGATTGCTCTTTAGCATTTTAGAGCCCATGTTTACCAGACATTTTGTCTCTATACTACCACCTCTGAAAGTTTTCTGTCCTATAATACCAGCAACAAGATTACCGAAACGTGTATTCCACTGTCAGAGTTATCAGAACGATTTTCTCTTATAACTTTCGACTCGTTCATTTCCAGTGCAGGGACGCTTGCCACGAATTGATACATTTATCCTTCCTGACAATCCTCGAAAGTTTGTAACATCATGGGATCACCCCATACATATATACATTTACAGTCCCCGTTGAATATAATTTTCTCGCTCTGTAGCGTTCTAGAATGTGTTCCCATGTAAAACTTGACGTACTAAGTTCCCTCTACAGTCTCTAGAAGTGTCTAACATGTATTGTGAAACACCCTGTATATATGTATATATTTATTACATTAACCGTACACTACTGTCATTGTCCTCCTCGCCTCGCATTCGTCACTGCAGACATCAGGAACAATCTGAGATGTAGTTACTAGGCTAACTGCCTCCAGTTACCAATAACCAGTACCTACGTTTTTTGCTCTTCGGTAGTGGTTCAAATAGAATTGAGCACTATGCGACTTAACTTCTGAGGTCATCAGTCGCCTAGAACGTAGAACTAATTAAACCTAACTAACCTAAGGACATCACACACATCCATGCCCGAGGCAGGATTCGAACCTGCGACCGTAGCGGTCGCTCGGTTCCAGACTGTAGCGCCTAGAACCGCACGGCCACTCCGGCCGGCCTTCGGTAGTGATCTGCTTCTAAGTGTACCCCTCAGTCGCAATGAAAAGCCCGCGAAAAGCATCAACCGCTATTCGTGGAAGATTCAGAATAATGCCAAAAAATGCTTAACTTGCTATTCAATAGTATCTGTACTCCTTGGTCGTACGGCTTTTTTCGCGTCAGTGTAATCATTATGTTATACCTGTGTTTCTTGTCCTAAGCATTATTACACCTCTATCTACAAGGCTTACCAACATATATTAACTACCGCATTAGGCAGCTTAAATTGTTGCAGTAAGTGCCGATTATAACTGACGGTCCTATGGAAATTAACTTTATTCCATTATCGATGAGAAATTTTGCGAATGCACCTTGTCAGACGGAATCTGAAACGTACGTCCCACTAATGAGTCGAAAGTCTAGCTTATATTGCGAAGTTGTATGCTGAGATGAGTGAGAGCCGCGAGGCAGTGCTTGGGTGTGGGTGTGCAGTAATCCCCTCAGTGGGTCGCGGCCCAAGTGGACGGGGCGCTCCGGCTGCGCCGCCCCCGCAGCTGATAAGCTGAGCCACAGGAGATAAGCGGGCTGCGACCTGAGGGCGCGCCGCGGCCCCTATCACCTGCCGAGGGACACACACAACCGTGTGTCGAATGGCGTGTCGCGACGTGGCCGAGAATCACCTCACGCTTCACTGCTGTCATCATCCTCTCACCGGTTCCCATTTCTTCTCTTTACCCCAGTGATTCAACAAGTAAAGTAATCTGTAGCTGTCAGTGTAACAACATTTGTCTACCTTCAAAAGATCACTGCGTATAAACTGATGCAATCTGCTATTTGTAAGGGGCAGAGTAAATGTTCTAAATGTTGATCATAGTTAAGGGGGTAGACATCGATTCTGGAACCGATGCTCACCTTTTCTTACAATAAAATTACAAACAAATTACAAAACTGACCTTAGACCTTTGGTGTAAGCCCTTAAGATCGTATCATGTATTTTTTTTTCAAAGTATAGAGCTTGCACCCACAGCATACTACACTATCGACGAAAGGCCTTCGCGGAGTGCGAGAGCGGTTGGTGAGAGCCCTGAACGCCACAATTTTCAAACTACGACAAAATTTCAAAAAGTGCTTCCAAATTCATGATATTGTCTAAAGCTCAATTCAGGGATAGTTTAAAAAAATGGCTTTTAACAAAATGTCTACACTCTGAAATGAAAGTCAATGTTTTTGACAAAAACGTCGTTATAAAAAATTGCGCCAAAAATCGAAATTAAAATATATCGCAAAAATCCTATGTGGCACAGTAGAAAAAAGGCCACTCACAAGTTGCAAATAGGTGCAATGTAAATGCATTTATATTTCATGAATTATAGTTCCCCCCAAGTTCAAAAATGTTGGTTTGAAAAAAGAAAAGCGTTTAAAGTTTCAACTTGTGTTTTTTAATGTTGAAATTGAAAAAAAAAACATTTAATCGACAATGCCAGCAGCGTACAGTTGGCCCATTTTTTCGGCGATGTGGAAACTCATTTCGACGAAATTATATCGATTAACTAGCTCTCGCTTGTTAATCGAAGCGTTTTTTGCACAATTGGGGCTACTTTACGAACTTCTTCTATCCGTATAAACACTCATGTTTGTCGTTTTCAAGCATTCCCGTATTATTTCGTACCTTTTTTTAAAGCGAAATACAAGTTAAGCAGAAGCGCGACATGCACTTGCTTTCAGACAATTTACCATAAACGAATCTTGTTACGAAAGGAAGCCTTGTTGAAAATACTCCACGATACTACTCCAGGAGAGTATGAAATGAATGTGCGCAACGGAAAATAATAAACGTTAAAATGAAGATTTGGCCTTGTCTAACTACCCCCTGAAGCAGATCTTAGGAACTTTTAATTCTATAAATCACAATCTAAACACAAATGAATGATGAAGGCAACTAATCCTACTAAATGATAAACGTTGTTCCTGCTTATATATTTATTGTAGATTAAAAAAAACTTTGTGTTACAAAGTTTACATTTACTAAGTAAAATTAATAATCAATTGCCCAACTCTGTCTCTTATTATGACTGCGCGGTCTAATATCAGTAACGCGAAATGACTGATATCATGTACGTACCAAACACTAGAAGACACTACTTTCAAAGATGATCTATGGTGTTGTGGAACCTCAGTGGAAATAAACTAACGTCATCATAGCTGTTTAGCATTTATAGCCCTAATAAGCCGAAACAATATTTGATGTCACCGTATGTACTGCATCCGGTGCGTCGAAGTGATGGTTCTCGTACTCGTTTGCGGCAATGGAAGAACTCCAGCCACAAATAAACTCTTTCAAACACTAGGACGGCAAAAGGCGGTCCTCTGACTAATACACTCTAATACTGTCTTCTCCTCTCTGTGTTCTACAGACGAGAAACGCGAACTCCCAGCAACAGGGATGGAGTTCAGATAACGTCTCAACGTAAGTATAGGCAGAGGAAGTGCTCTCAATTACTGAACGTTGCGTACTCAACGACGACTTCCAACCTGGAGGTGAAGTCCAGAATCTTATAGGTTCGCAACAGAACAGTGCCTAACTGTTCTCACTGTTAACTCTCCTGAGAGCAAAGACAGCAAGTCCGTCCGTACCAACAGTGCTGATATCGAGCTACCGTCACACACGGGCGCTCACATCGGAACACCACGTCTCTCCACTGCTGTCTTCCCAGCAAGGCTCGGCTCCCCACCTTCGTAATTCCGAAAAAAAAAAAATAATATTCCCGAAACCACGGATTATTCTCCCTCTCTACAGATTCTTCCGAATGCTGACCAACCACATTTTAGTGTTTTGTCGTCCAGTGCGGAAAGTCTGCGAGGGAAAACCTATACTCGTACAATGGTACGCTTCTGAGTAAAAATCCTTAGAAATAACCCAGCCTGCATCGTTCCCCAGGTGACGCTTTCTTGTTCCTCTCAGCTGCGCCCAAGATTTTCGTGGTTTCCGAAGAGTAATCCTTCCCGTCCGGCTACAAAACCGGCCAATCGCGACTCTGTTGTGGCCCAGCGCTCAGGTATCACAACGTCCGTCTTGCTACTTCCTGTGTTTAAGCAGGACCAACACACCTGTGTGGGCCTTCCACCCAGGGCTTCAGTTCCGCCTGCCCTTTCATTTCCACTGTCGTTCCAACCTCTACTAGTGTGGTAAGAAAGACACTTCGTCACCTTTCATGCAGCAAGCGTTAACAATTATTTACAAGGCGTACGTGACAATGTCAGTGACCTTTAAATATTCATATGTACTATGTACAATCTGTCAAATGAAATGTAATTGTGGTTGTAGTTCATGGCAAAGTATGTGGAGGAGTGCTTGTAAGCTGCGAAATTAAAGCCACCTTACAATGGTGTTTTAGTTGATACTTATGCCTTCTGTGAAACTATCCGAAAGTAACAGCACCCTATCCCATCAGTAACTGTTATACACTGATAAGCCAAAACTTATGACCAACTGCTTAATAATTTGTTTGTGCCGGCCGAAGTGGCCGCGCGGTTCTGGAGCTGCAGTCTGGAACCGCGAGACCGCTACGGTCGCAGGTTCGAATCCTGCCTCGGGCATGGATTTGTGTGATGTCCTTAGGTTAGTTAGGTTTAACTAGTTCTAAGTTATAGGGGGCTAATGACCTCAGCAGTTGAGTCCCATAGTGCTCAGAGCCATTTGAACCATAATTTGTTCGTGCGTCTTTGGAACGAAGTACATTACTGATTCTGCGTACCACGGATCAGATAGCTTGTTGGTAGGTTCGTGAAGGTATGTGGTATTAGATGTCTATGCTCAAATCATGTAAATCCCGTAAATAACGGGCTGCTCATTTGCGTACGCGGTGAGGACATCCAATAGCGTCGCAAATGAGTTCCATACGGTTTACATTAGGCGAATTGCTCGCCAAGACATCAACGTGAGTTCACTATAATGCTTCTCAAACCACTGTAGCACGGTTCTGGCTCCGAGACACGGACAGTTATACTGCTGAAAAATGGCATCGCCGTCAGGGAAGACATCGAGCATGAACGAATGCGGGTGGTTCGCAGCTGTCAGCGTGTCTTCGATTACTACCACAGGTCCCACACAAGGGCAGGAGAAGTTCTCGCATAGCTTAATACTGCCCCCAGCAGCCTGCGTCCGTGTCATGCTGCACGTTTCGAGCTGCCGTTTACCTCGATGACGGCGTCTGTGGGGAGACCGTCGACCTATTGCAGTAAAAACTGATTCATCCGAAGAGCCGACACGTTTGTAGCTGGTCGCGTGCCCACTGTAATCGTAACTGACGATGTCGTTGGGTCAACATGCCGAGCTCCGTGTTCAACAATGTACGATGGACGGTGTGCTCCGAAACATTTGTGCGTGCACCAGCATTGTACTCTTTCGGCAGACATGGAAATAGAAATGAGCGTTTGGCATCATTGGCCGGGAGGCACCTTGCGGGGCAGGTCCGGTCGCTTTGGTGCAGGTCTTATTACATTCGACGCCACATTGGGCGACCTGCGTGCCGGGTGGGGATGAAATGATGATGAAGACAGCACAACACCCAGTCCCTGAGCGGAGAAAATCCCCGACGCGGGGAATCGAACCCGGGCCCGTAGGATGGCAATCCGTCACGCTGACCACTTTTCTTTTTTTTTTTTTTCGCCTTCGTTGTTCGGATTTCTTTGCGTTTTGGTCTGGGCGGACGTCACAAGACATCCGTTCAAGTTGATCGTTGATTCCTTTACTCAGTTTTTTATTACAGAGGGCGAATAGCGCTCAGACGAAACACGCTGAGCTACCGTGCGGTGCAGCTATCGGAGCGGACTTTCGGTAGAGATGCCACAGATCATCTATCCTGTTTTACAAACAGGCCTGCGAACCCTGCGCTCTGCGAAGAGTGGTGGACGTCCAACCATTTAGAGCCTACTGGTAGTTTCTCTGTCCTTCTGCCTCTTTCCATAGATACTCACTACAGTAGCACGTGAATATTCGACCAGCTTCGCCGTTTCCGAGATACTCGTTCATAGGCTCTGCGCAACAATAATCTGCCCTTTGTCAAAGTTGCTTATCTCAATGGGCTTTCCCATATGCAGCACATATCTTCGCTACGGTGATCCCCCCTTCGTGTCTGCTCCGCTTACTTTTGCTACCGCGTCACGTGCCAGCAGCGCCACGAAGCGGCATCCAACGTCGCGGTGAGCAGTGGTCATAACGTTTTCGTTGCTCAGTTAGTATTACATCGGTTGCATTCGAGCGCTCGGATGCGCCAGATCCCCATGCAGTAAATCGCGGTTTTTACATATTTGAAGATTTATGGCTCACTTTATATGAACGAATCTTAAAAACACTCTCTAAAGATAATTTTTATTGGCTTAAAATAATTGGCTCCTGGTCCCTAGGAGTTATTTTCCCGCAAGTTATGCAGAATTTCTGGAAATTTGGATGATAACAGATGAAGTACTGGTGGAAGTGAAGCTACGAGGGTGGATCGGGAGCCCTGCTAGGACAGTGCAGTCAGAGGAGCGATTTCAGATCAGCGCAGAATGAAAATTCATTGCGGAACCCGTAGGTAATATTCCAATACTTAGGACAGTGATCGCCTGCCAGAAACGAGTAGTGCGACCTGTGGTACGGTGAGGGGGTCTGCGCAAGATTCAGACGTACAAAAGCTACTAGAGAAACCTAGTTGTTTATTACACTTACAAGGGAAGGCCACGACGTTTGGAACGCGGATTTACTGCAAACTTCGTACACTCGTAGTACTCCATTAGGACAAGAAAATGTGTAAGCAGCAGCGCGTACTTCTCAAGTGTTATTGAGAAAATCGTAAGATAATTTCGGTCGTGAAATATATACCTGTGCGTGGCCATTTTTACCATGAAGCGGCGGCAGCGGAATGGTTAACGTCCAAGCGTCGTAATCGCTGGATCGAGTTCCGTTCGTCTGTTTTTTTTTATTTTTTTTATTTTAAACACAGTCGTTTTCTTTACTACTTATATTACAATTGATATAATGGGAAAAATATATGTAATCGGATGAACTTTTATTAATTTTACAATATTATTTGGCGGTCTACCAATTTTTATTATCACAAAAAATATAATATTTATAACTATCGACCAGTAAACGACTAAACGTATAAAGTGATACCGAAAACGTATGCTCCGTGATTTGACAAATCCCTTATACCCGGAAGGAGCCCGAAACGACTTGTTACCTCCAAGTTTTGACCGGCACAGGCGACTTTCGAAAGATATACAATTAATCGTCGCTTTCGACATTACAGGTACAAGTTGCAGGATGGTATTTTTCGTAAAAACATGGAAAACATAAAGTTAAACAGCACCAGCTGCATTGAATAAATACTATGTTTCCGCATATGCAAGGTTTTTTGAGTTTTCCGTGGAAAAACAAACCTTGTTAACATTTTCAAGAACCTCTCTTTCAGACGATAATTTGGAAGCAAACCATGCATAACGCAGTACTTCCTGACAAATCGGCGCTGATAATTGGTATGCAATATCGAGTGTATTTTAATAGCGTCTTCCGAGAAGCAATTTCTCGTTATCTTTCGATAAAATGCGAACAATTTTGAAGACACGGACAAGCATACATTTTCAGTATCACTTTATGCGTTTGGTCGTTTACTACTCGATAGTTATGAATAATACATTTTTGTGACAATAAAAACTGGTAGACTGCCAAATAACATTTTAAATTTAATAAAGTTCATCCGATTACACGTATTTTTCCCATTATATCAATAGTAATATAAATTGTAAAGAATATGATTGTGTTTAAAATAAAAAAACCGACAAACGGAACGCGATCAAGCGATTACGGGGCTTGAACGCCAACCACTTTTTTTTTTTTTTTTAATTTCGTTTTGCTCTATATTGTTCGTTGAATCCGTTCAGGGCGGACGTCCAATAACACTCGTTCAGTTTGTTCGTTGATACATTCGCAAAGTTTTTTTTTTATTACAAAGGGTAACTAACGCTCTGACCAAACACGCTGAGCTACCATGACGGCACCACTACACTGTTCCCGCTTCATGGTAAAAATGGCCACGAACAGGTATATACAGTATATAATATATATATATTTGCCGACCGAAATTATCTTGTGATTTTCTCAGTAATGCTTGAGAAGTACGCGCTACTGCTTACACATTTTGTTGTCCTCATGGAGTACTACGAGTGTACGAAGTTTGAAGTAAATCCGCGTTCCAAAGGTCATGACCTCCCCTTGTTAGAAATATGCGGTACCAAATGACTCATTAGAGCGAGGCTTCATGGTTCAAATGGCTCTGAACACTATGGGACTTAACATCCGAGGTCATCAGTCCCCTAGAACTTAGAACTACTTAAACCTAACTAACCACACATCCATGCCCGAGGCAGGATTCGAACCTGCCACTGTAGCGGTCGCGCGGTTCCACACTGAAGCGCCTAGAACCGCTCGGCCACACTGGCCAGCGAGGCTTAATAAAACACCTACAAAAACTAAATATAATTTAACTTCCATTATTTTAAAAATAAAAGTATTCTTAGAAAATTATTTTTCATTTTTGTCAGCGCTAATGTTGATGGTGGTGTGGGGAGGGGGCGGCGGCGTTTACTAGCTAACCTCCGATAGCACTTAGGAGTAATGATCTAAGAAGGGTATGGAACCACTGATACCGGCCAGAGTGGCCAAGCGGTTCTACAGGCTCCAGTCTGCAACCGCGCGTTCTCTACAGTCGCAGGTTCGAATCCTGCCTCAGGCATGGATGTGTGTGATGTTCTTAGGTTAGTTAGGTTTAAGTAGTTCTAAGTTCTAGAGGACTGATGACCTCAGAAGTTAAGTCCCATAGTGCTTAGAGCCATTTGAACCATTTTGAACCACTGATCTCGGTCAACCGCCTCCTTCTTGACGCTGTGTTCGGCCATGGTTCGCCCATTCCTGCCAACATCGTCGAATAGTGGCATCGCTCCTATTGAACTGTCGAACGATCCAACCGGCTTTTTTGAGCCAAATTATAGGTCTTCTCTGAAATGATGACACCTGCGTTTATTGTTCAAGCACTTGTCTGCGAGGCACAGTACGTCCAAATGAGCATGAGGAATGGAATTCGCAAAGACTTTGTGCCCTGGTATCGACATGTCCGCCCTGCGTGGTGAAATTGCGCTGCAGCGTCACACATTGATCCATTGGCTGCTGAAGTTCACAAGCTTAACATTTTCCGTCGATACCTGTACGAATATCAATTTGTGACTAGTCTCTATAACTCCTTTGCGGTGCGTCGTTTTCTAGTCTTAGACTGTGTGTTAGTCGTGGTACGTGCATCAAGATATCGTCTACCTGGGGGCTGCACAGCGCGAGGAGCGCGCAGCGGGATCAACTTCAGCCTTGCGTGGCGGGGCGCAGGTGCGGGCCCTGGCGGGGGGCCCGCTAACTAGCGCAGGTCACCAGTCGCTGCTGCTCCTGGCTGTCTGGCTCATTAGCGGGCTGGCCAGGCATGCGGGCACTTCTCGCTACAGCTCTGCTCTGCCATTGTCCGCAATACTGAGGCTCCGAATCTGCACTCGCATCTCTCACAGCTGCCCTGAGTCCCTCCAGGCTAGTTCCCGAAGCTTTGTCAGGCCACGACAATGCGAACGCCTGAGGTAACGATCTTTTTCCGCTTGCAAATAGACACTCATGCACAAACTACTTCGCTTTCGGAATGAGATGAAGTTCGCCATTATTGTATTACGTTCTCTTAAATAATTCGACTGAGAGTGCATGCTCCATTGTAACACGATTCATTCCGGTTTCGGTCACATTACCCGCTGGCACATTATTGCAGCTTCACTTCCCTGGTTGAAGACACGTACGGAGGGGTTCATACACTAAGCGAACCGTGCTGTCTTAACAGTTAAGGCCTGCTGAAGTTCAGGAAGTCGGTACAAAGTAGAATACCAATCCACGAATATCCAGTAAATGCCGCGTAGACAGATCCACTATTCACAGATGGAGACGTGAGTTATAACGTGATTGCTTCATGATATACGAAAGAACATCCATAGATACCTAGCAATGTGCAGTATAGGCTATGTTTACGATTTCTTCAGTTTCTCTGCATCAGCTATGGTTAAAGGCCAGGAACATTAAATCAAAAACGTTGTGGCCGGGCACCGGCACGCCTTCCCGCCCGGAAAGCAGTGCTTTAGACCGCACGGCTAACTGGGAGGGCTTTTATGCCCATGGTAATATTTACCAAAAATCAAGATCCGCTGGGCACTGCAACGCAGAGCTCAATGTGCAGACAACAATAATCAGGAACAAGACACATCGTGTAGTTAGATAAAAACATGGAAACACCGCAAAAAAGGCATTCTTGAACACAAACGCAGAGGCTAGCTAAGCCGGCAGGTTACGCTGTCGTATTTGACCACAAACGGCGCCTGTGCAAAGTCCTTCTTACGTTGCCAGTGTCAGCCGTGGTTCAGGACAGTGTTCCATATAGCGTATTATGTCGGAGGTTATTGACTTCTAGCGTTGGCGTATTGTTGGTGCTCAGATGTTGCATGCATCCGTAACCAACGCAGCCGAATACTTATACCACATACAGGGAATGTGGGAAAACATCATCCGCTAAGTCATCACGCAGACGAAAGTGTGTGTCCGGTGATCGTGACGGATTAACATAGAAGAGTATTGGGACGAAAAATATGAGGATGGCAGCTGCAAAAGTCACAGCAGAACTGAATGAGCCACTCGAGAAACCTGACAGTACCAAAACAACATGAAGAGAATTCTATAAGCAGGGAACTTCAGGGCGATTTCCGTAAGAAAAAAACGTGGTGCCGAAGCGACAAAACCTGGACTATGTAGCACTGGAAAAATGTCATTTGGTCGGATGATTCTACTTTCACACTGTTTCTATTTTCGGTGATGATTTGGGTACCCATGCCGTGATATTCCATTAGTCGATGGTTACTGTGCAAGGTCGCGATACTACCGAGGACTGTGTGAACGTCTGGTGATCAGGTCCATCCCATATTACAGCCTTTCTTCCCCAGTGCTGATGCTGTATCTCGAAACGACACGGCCACTTTTCACGCGGCTCGCGTTGTCCAGGACTAATTTTGTAAACACGAGACTGAATTAACACATCTCTCCTAGCCACCACAGTCACCAGATCTCAATATTATTGAATCTGTGTGGTCCAACTTGGAGACTATGACGCGTGATATCTATCCACCTCCGTCATCATTACCTGACCTTGCCACTATTTTGCAGGTTTCCCTTGAGAACCTTACAAGACCTGAATTTATCTTTTTCGAGACGACAGGAAGCTGTCTTGAATGACAACGGTTTTCGTACACTGTATTACACTGAAGCGCCAAAGAAACTGGTATAAGCATGCGTATTCAAATAAGGAGCTATGTAAACAGGCAGAATAAGACAAGTGTCTGGCGCATTTGTTATATCGGTTACTGCTGCTACAATGGCAGGTTATAAAGATTTAAGTGAGTTTGAACGTGGTGTCATAGTCGACACACGAGCGATGTGACACAGCATCTCCGACGTAGCGATGAGGTGGAGATTTTACCGTACGACCATTTACGAGTGTACCGCGAAAATCAGGAATTCGGTAAAACATCAAATCTCTGACATCGATGCGTCCGGAAAAAAATCCTGCAAGAACGGGACCAACGACGACTGAAGAGAATCGTTGAACGTGACAGAAGCGCAACGCTTCCGCAAACTGCTGTGGATTTCACTGCTGGGCCATCGACAAGTATCAGGTCCGCAGCTCGTGGTCTTGCGGTAGCGTTCTCACTTCCCGCGCACGGGGTCCGGGGTTAGATTCCCGGCGGGGTCAGGGATTTTCTCTGTCTCGTGATGACTGGTTGTTGTGTGTTCTTCACCATCATTGACGCACGCAAGTCGCCGAAGTGGCGTCAACTTTCCCGCATGGGGCCTCCCGGCCAACAATGCTATACGATCATTTCATTTCAACAAGTGTCAGCGTGCGAACCAGGGCTTTCGGAGCCGAAGGCCCAGTCGTGTGCCCTTGATGACTGCACGACACAAAGTTTTACGTCGCGCCTGGGCCCGTCAACACCGACATTGGACTGTAGATGACTGGTAATATGTTGCCTGGTCAGACGACCCTCGTTTCAAATTGTACCGATCGGATGGACGTGTACGGGTGTAGAGGCAACCCCATGAAGCCATGAACCCTGCATGTCAGTAAGGGACTGTTCAAGCTGGTGGAGGCACTGTAATAGTGTGGGGCGTGTACAGTTGAAGTGATATGGGACCCCTGATACGTCTAGATATGACTCTGACGACACGTACGTTAACATCCTGTCTGATCATCTGCAGCCATTCATGTCCACTGTGCATTCCGAAGGACATGGGCAATTCTAGCAGCATAATGAGACACCCCACAGTCCATAATTGCTACAAAGGGGTTCCACGGATACTCTTCCGAGTCCAAACACTTCCGCTGACTACCAAACTCACCAGACATGAACATTATTGAGCATATCTGGGACGCCTTGCAACGTGCTGTTCCGAAGAGACCTCCATCCCCTCGCACTCTTACGGACTTATGGACAGCCCTGCAGCATTCATGGTGTCAGTTCCCTCCAGCACTACTTCAGACATTAGTCGACTACATGCCACGTCATGTTGCGGCACCTCTGCATGCTCGCGAGTGCCCTACACGATATTAGGCAGATGTACCAGTTTCTTTGGCTCTTCAGTGTAGTTATACTAATGTGTTGTGTTTTGTGGTGTTTCCGTATTTTATCCGCTTCCCGCCAACAGTAAATTAGACACTCATCAAGAGTTTGTAGATTTGACGGAATGCCAAATATGTCTCACCTGGCAACATCTTGCAGTTTTTAAAGAATTGCCCATACAATAATTTTTGAGAACATTTCTCCTGGAGGAAATCTGCAATCTAGCTAAAGTACTTTAAACAGATTAAAAATAGTCTTGACCAGTCGACTTAAAGGAACTATGACACCTGCTCCGTTCACCGTTATCGCCTACCACCATGGTATAAATGGTCTGAAAACGGTCACATTCTGACCGAAACCGGCTGCTATTGCAAATAAATATTTTATCGCGGTGAAGACTTTTCTAATCTATTTTAAACTCACGCTATGATTGTACAATGCAGCAGATTAAGAATCAATTATAAGTAAATACGTTATACTTTATCACTCCCTCTTGAAATAGTCAGATGTAAGCAATCATAAAAATGTGGACTTACGAAACCTTAACGTGATGATGGACAAAGTGACTGGAAAGATGAATCAGGAGAATTATATGCTCGACAAAAACAATTATGATCAAAGAAATGAGAGATGAAATTGTGCTACTCGGAAATTTACTGGAACTTTCTTTCCTATAGTTTTCTAACTGAAGTAACCTTATTTCAGTTTATAAGTCAAAACAGAACGAACACAAGAACGCAACCTGTTAGTAGAGTACTACAACAATAACTAAGAACAAAGTGTGTGTAAGCCGAAAATACATTTCTTATACTCATATAAATTCGTATCAGTACATTACCCTACGAACACAGTAAGGAAATTTAAAAATGTACCTTTATACATCTCTCATGTTACAATGAACAACAGTATTGTAGTAACGAATAGGGAAATTTATGACCTAAACAAATTTGCATTTTCGATGGATAGAAATTCAGCCTTGTCAAAGCCATCGTTTGTTAAGTTTTACTTTCTGTCTGCAGTGGAGTTTTGTTTATTATTCTGTCCGAAAATTATTATGGCATAGCATTTTGTGCAGGTCATACGAATTTCGGCTTACAGTTGTTTGTTTACATACACAAAGAAGTGATAACAAGGCGTTAAATTTAACGTTGGTTTACTTATGTTGCTAAAGACAGCAGTTACTCAGTTAGACTTTAAACATTATAGTTTATACTATGCTAAAAAATTGTCCCAAAATATTAATTTTTTGGCGGTTTTCTATTGTACTGAACGTCTGAGTTTAATTTAAAGAAGGTAAACACTCAGTTCATGAACGTAACGTAAGCAAAATAAACATATTTTCTATTCGGGTGAATCAGAACCATTTGGGGCCTAACATAAAAACTGCCTAATATTGTTACTGGGCGGGCAGATTAATATTCATGACTAGGGCCATGAAGTTATACTCTGCGGATGAAAGGTTCTGCTCACCGCCACAATCAAGTGCCGCCGCTTCGGGCTTGAGTCAGAGAAGCAAAGCATGTTCAGACACAAACCTGTAAGGGCCGATCAAAAAGTTTCCGTTCGAAGGCCGTAGAGTCCAGAAGCGGTATGTCACTCTCGCAAAATCGCCATGGGCATTGAGGCAATGGTCCCATCGACGCACAAAACTGAACATACCCGTTTGCTAAAACACCGTGTACTGCTGCGTGAAGAAGTCCGTAACTGCCTGCTGCACGTCCTCTTCCGACAGGAACCGTCGACCCTTCATTGCCTTTTTTAAGCTACCGAAGTCGTGATAATCTCGTGGGGAGAGATCATGACTGCAGGGCCGGTGCTCAAGTGTTTCCCACTTGAATTGATCTAACTTCTGTTACGACATTTGGCGATTTGGAGACGTGTTGTGCAGTATTGCGACCACCACGAACTTGGCGCACTATTCCGCAACGGTGGTTTCCAATATGCTGCTCCATACACATTCTTCATTCTGCGTTGTTTATCCTTCGGCAGCCATGAAAAGAATAACAGTACGTTGGTTCTGTGTGGATGCATCTGTTAATAACGTCGCCATAGTTCACGTTTCCGCATTTACCGTACGCACGTCTGAGAGATACGAATGCCACACTTATCAATTGCCTACATGTAAGTGTTTATCAAGGCCCCCCACAATCCCATAAATGGTC
Source organism: Schistocerca piceifrons (assembly GCF_021461385.2). NCBI lineage: Eukaryota > Metazoa > Arthropoda > Insecta > Orthoptera > Acrididae > Schistocerca > Schistocerca piceifrons. Next base: position 575,426,698 of record NC_060141.1, read on the forward strand.
TATGGTGAACAGCGGACAACTTCAATAGTGTGCATTGTGGTGGTAAACTTACGCACGAAATCTCATCTTTCTCGCACTTCAGTGTCTTCAAAGTTCTATAGTTAAAATAAAATATGATACCCCATAACGTTTACAAAAATAATTTACATTCTGCTGACTACAGTTCGAAAAATGAAAGATAGACTGAACAGCGCCATCTTTCAGCTTCTACACTGTAGACAATTCGCAGTTCCCTCGAAATGTTCCGCATGTAGAAAATGATTTTCTGTTGGTCGGAAACCTTTCCTCCTGGTAATATGGTTTTGAAACAGGAAAGCTGCAATTTACACCATTTTACTATTACGTTCTAGACACATTTATCAAGCAAGTGTATTAACATACAAAATAAGTAAAAATACTCACGAATCTATAAAAGGTAATATTGGTCCCTCTACCGTATTTATTTATGAGGTGTCAGCTCAGAGGGGTGTTCTGAACACAATTTCGACAAAAAGCAGCTCAATAGGCTGTGGAGTGGAAGGGGTAGGACAGTGATAGAACAGTACATCACCATTGACTAGACACTCATTTATTGAACACATAAGTCAGGTATTACCCAAAAGTAACAATCAGTACAAATTACAAAATAATATTCTTTTCCTTTAAGTCACTCAAACATTTAAACAGGCAAATAGCAATCATTAAACTGAAAGCCTTTTAAGAAAGCAAGACAGGAAAATTTGAATGATGAGTTAAAATCATATTTAAATAGGCTCTGACCGAGCACATATTTTAAAACGGAATACTTCCTTTAAGGAACCAGCGATCAAAATTAATTACATAATCCTCAACAACCATATTACATCCAAGCCATTTAAGATTAAACAGTAATATATAACATCAGAGAGCTGCAGTCCCAAGTTTTAAGCAGCATGTTTCAGATGGACTGCACTGCAACAGCACAATACAAGTCCCTCAGAGGATCTCCCCACACAGGAAGTTATTGCCGCAATCGACAAAATATCAACATCATTCCATGCACAGACCTAAAACAAACTAAAAGCTCTCTTATGTTTGGTACAGTTAATTCCCTTTCAACATAACATACATCACAAGTCTAGCCACCGGCCGGGGTGGCCGAGCGGTTCTAGGCGCTACAGTCTGGAACCGCGTGACCGCAACGGTCGCAGGTTCGAATCCTGCCTCGGTCATGGATGTGTGTGATGTCCTTAGGTTAGTTAGGTTTAAGTAGTTCTAAGTTCTAGGGGACTGATGACCTCAGAAGTTAAGTCCCATAGTGCTCAGAGATATTTGAACATTTTGAACAAGTCTAGCCCTAGGACGGCACCGACACCCCGCAATTTAGCGCGCGAAAAACTACGGCGATGCACTCATCACGTACCCTTACAAAATCCAAGGACAGAGAGCCGGCTCCCCAATAGCGGAACATTTAACCACGCGCAGCGTGCGGGTTTGTGGGACCTTAACCTCAACACCAGTTCAAATACTAGTCAGCCTACAATATTGAACCACCATACACATTCCTTCAGTTACTGCATAGAAAGCCAATGTGATAGGGAAACAGACCACCATATGATAAAAGCTTAAGCAATTTCCTTACTAGACAACCCTTATGAATAGTAGCCGTAACTTTTCTTTAAACACGAGAACACCCACAATCAAAGACAAACAACGCCAATCATAAGGACAGTAGTATTTAAGCAGGTAGCAATGGTAACTTCTGCTTAGATTGGCTACAAATCAGCGCTTGATTTAACACACCAGGGAACAGTCTTTACAACATAACCATCAATACAAAAGCAAGTTACTCACACGTGTACTCCCCCACGATTTCGATTCGCCAAACCATAGACAAAACGTGGAGAACGTATCACTTAGACCAACATAATGGTGCTCCCTCAGTTACCCCAAATAACTGACTCCCTTAGTTGCACAGCAAAGAACCAGACCTAATAAAACCACCACAGTTTTCGCCTCTAAATTGTTACAGTACAAGTGAGACTCAATCACAAATGTAATTTTACATTACCAGTTCCCGTATAGTCAATACAAGCGCCTGATTGTCACCCGTTTATAACGGCAGGCAGCAACATCGTACGAAAATAGCGTAACACAAGCTCTTACCAATTCTCTTCTCCGAAAGCAGCCACCGCAACTCTCGGGAAACACTGGGACATCGAATGCAAAATCGTTACTCCTTCACACAAATTACAGGACGCCCGCTTCCCGCTGCTTGCTACGGCGCCTTCCGTTCAGAGCCAACTTGTATATCTCCGTGCGCTAGGCCCGGTCCCGCACTCGCTGCGTCAACCCGACAACCGTCTTCCACCACGTCCCGGAGCACACCCCCTACAGGACCTCGCCTCGTTACTCCTCGCGTAGGCCCCAGAGGGCGCTGCTTACCGCCCTGACCGTGGCAGGAAAGATAAACCACCAGAGTGGCACTATCGATATGAGGCGCCACGGCTCAATTTATACAATTAAAGGCTGTGCAACTCTTCACCAATTTTTTTTCACGTAAACTGGAATCTGCAGACACTACAATTACGACTCACAAATACAGTTTATATGCCCTGATAAATACATAACGTTGGATTTATGTCCTTAAAACCCACAATGCACTTCTGCTTAACTCTCTCTTACCACCATAATGGCGTCCAGCCGAGGGTTCAAGATATCCCGTAACAACAGCGCCCTAGGGGAATCTAAGTTATTTTTACACGATCCTTGGTGCTCGTACAGGGTGAACTTTAAGAAAACCGACAAACGGCACGGACGGTTTCCTGACTGGAAGTGGAGGCAGAGAGGTCCTATGAACACGTGTCCGGATACGCATCGTTGCCGCGGTAGATGGCGCTGTCCTCTGACAACGTGCCCTGTGTTCCTTGTGTGTTGCAGGCTGTGCGATTGACGCAACGCACTGTAAGCAGCAGATGGTCCGATATTCATGTTGAGAACAAGCCTGAAACATGGGACTTAGCAGGAAAGGTAAGGAGAGAGCCTAATCAGTTGCAGTTGGTTGCACAGAAAACACATACACTTTATTTTAAAAAAAAATCTCTCAACAATCATTTTTAAAGATTTTACTACACTGGCGGCTGAAAGCCTTATAAGAAGAATTTCAAGATATTGTTGGCTGAAGGCCACAAGCAATGTTACACTCAATCAACGGCTGAAGGCCTGATTAAGAAGGCTCAAAATTATTCGTCGGCTGAGGGCCTGAAGCAATTTCAAAAATACACAACGGATGAAGGCCTGAATTACCAATAAGGTGGACAATTACACATTAAAAATCTCATGAACTCTTTTAACAATCTTAATAACTGTAACAAGTTATAGTGACGGCTGAAAGCCTTATCAAGACAGAACTGAAACTATTTGTTGGCTGAAAGCCACAAGCAATGTTACAAACAATTAACGGCTAAAGGCCAGCAGCAATTCCAGAATACACAGCGGCTGAAGGTTCAAATGGCTCTGAGCACTATGAGAATAAACTTCTGAGGTCATCAGTCCCCTAGAACTTAGAACTACTTAATCCTAACGAACCTAAAGACATCAAACGCACCCATGCCCGAGGCAGGATTCGAACCTGCGACCGTAGAGGTCACGCGGTTCCAGACTGTAGCGCCTAGAACCGCTCGGCCACCCCAGCAACGGCTGAAATCCTGAATTACAAGTGAGGAAGGCAGTTACACGTTAACAATACTAAAGTACCGGGTGATCAAAAAGTCAGATTAAATTTGAAAACTTAATCAACCACGGAATAATGTAGATAGAGAGGTAAAAATTGACACACATGCTTGGAATGACATGGGGTTTTATTAGAACCACCCCATATTGCTAGACGCGTGAAAGATTTCTTGCGCGCGTCATTTGCAGATGATCGTGTGCTCAGCCGCCTTTTTCGTCATTATTGGCCTGCCAGGTCCCCAGACCTCAGTCCGTGCAATTATTGGCTTTGGGGTTACCTGAAGCCGCAAGAGTATCGTGATCGAACGACATCTCTAGGGATGCTGGAAGACAACATCCGACTCCAATGCCTCGCCATAACTCCGGACATGCTTTACAGTGCTGTTCACAACATTATTCCTCGACTACAGCTATTGTTGACGAATGATGGTGGACATATTGAGCATTTCCTGTGAAGAACATCATCTTTGCTTTGTCTTACTTTGTTATGCTAATTATTGCTATTCTGATCAGATGAAGCGCCATCTGTCGGACATTTTTTGAACTTTTTTATTTTTTTGGTTCTAATAGAACCCCATGTCATTCCAAGCGTGTGTGTCAATTTGTACCTCTCTATCTACATTATTCCGTGATTTATTCAGCTTTCAAATTTATACTGACTTTTTGATCACCCGGTATTTTCTTCGTAACAGTCAAAACGGTAACATGCTATTGTAAGGGCTAAAGGCCTTATTAAGAAAATGTTGCAAATTATCGGTCAGCTGAAGGCCACAAACAATGTTACAAACAATTAGCGGCTGAAGGCCGCATTACAAGTGGGGAAGGCAATAACATGTTAAAACAGTAGGGTAAATTTTAAACAGTTATGACAACTTGTCCAAACAAGACGGAGTGATCCACAGACGGTGCTCCCTGTATTGACCTGTGGAAGGTGTCTGCAGCTGTGTAATCGGTGACACAGGCAGCCAAGAGTTGTTCTCACGTAACAGAATGGCAACTCAGACTAAGGGTCGCTTAAACGCCGACCGACCGACTAACCAATCCGCCTAACGTCCGATCACCGGTACAACGATGGAATATTTTTAGGCAAGGGCGAAGAGACAGACAGCACCACGTCTTCAGAAACACACCCAAGGCCGAAGGAAACACTAGAACCAAGGTAGACCTCCCAAAAACATATGCACAGTACAATTGAAGAGGCTGTCGAACTACTCGCCGTGTCGGACAGCGTCAACACGACGAGGAAAGGTACATTGCTAGAAAAGTACGCTAACCTCCAGGGCAGGTAACTGGGGCGTTAGCGGCCACAAGGCAGAAAATACCGCTGGCTGCACTTCACTAATAAGAATGATACTAAATCCAAACTAACATCAAGGGATAGAAGGAGGCTAACAGCTTCCGCCAACCTGACAGACTCCACTTGTTGCGGTGGGTCTCACCGACCCTGGGAGCAGCAACACGCAAACAACAGCGAGATCTCAAACAGTGGAGGTTTCACTACTGGATAAGGTTCACTCAACTTCAAGAGTCCTTGGTTCGGTCGTCGACTACAGTCCCTCGGTCTGACAGTGCCTGCACGCCGCCAGTGGTCCCGGCCTGCCCTTGCGCTGCGGACTTCCTCGTTGCTCCGTCTGAAGCCGAACTGCCTACACCAGAACGCAGGGAGCATTTAAATAACTGGATATTAAAAACCACACAAGATACACATGGATCCGCAAAGACAATTCCACAATGTCTCAAACAATACTAAAACCAGTCACTGTGAAACAACACGAACGAATTATAAGGCGGCACAAACACATAGAAGCCGCAAGCGGTGGGAAAACCAAATGCACGTCGTCCGCTGCGACGACCGATCGAACGACCAACCAATGGTCGTCCCCACTCAAGTCAGGCATGGAAAAGATCCCAGTACAAATCGTCGACTGACAACTTATTGCCATGAGGGCACAGGTGGACACACACACACACACACACACACACACACACACACACACACACAGGTGAAAGTTGCACTACTCGAATATCTCGGTCCATCCAACTAAAACTCCCTGAATCCGGTCCTTGACGTGGTCGTGCACTCTCGCGACGACATCCTTCCGTCGGACAGGGTGTGTGTCGCCGCGGTCGGGCGAGTACTGGCTGTCCGGACCTCACTGCTGCTCCGTCTCAACTCAACTTCCTGGACACACGGCGACCCGGAAATACTAGAGGCCGCTCCAAATATGGTACCACAGTACGCGCTATCGGTAAGCGCTGCTGCTGCCACTCACGGGTAGACAAGACGAGCAAACGTAGTGGCGCCGGTGAACACACTAAGAAAACGAGACGCCACTATCGCTATTACAAGATGCCAAGCTATGAACGGCATCAACGCGAGCAGCACACAGCACAAAGCCGATACGGTGTTTGTGTACCACCAAGCAGATGGAAACGATCGAGAGGCAGCACGGCTGTACCAAAACAAGTACCGTCAAAGACATTAACCACATCACGCAACATTTCAAGTCCGCATTTGTGTGATCAGGCAGCACGGCTATACCAAAACAAGTACCGTCAAAGACATTAACCACATCATGCAACATTTCAAGCCCGCATTTGTGTGATCACTGGTGCTTTCAGACAGACGAATGTGCGGGAAGGCGTCGGTCAGTGCCTGAACCAGATTTGGAGGATCGCATTCAGCCTGTCGAGCGTTTCCAACTGCTTGGCCGTACACAAACACAATTTCGGCTTGTTCCCAACATGAATACCGGACTATTACGCTACCTGCAGTACGCTGCGTGAATCACACAGCCTGCAACACAAGGAACACACGGCACGTGGTCGGAGGAACTTTCATTCCTCAGCGCCGTCTGCCATGGCAACGATGTATTTCCGGACACATGTTCATAGGATCTTTTTCCCTGCATTTCCAGTCAGGAAACCGTCCCTAGAGTTTGTCGGTTTTATTAATGTTCACTTTGTATAGCCATACCACAGTCGCGCTACATTGCTTACAAGATGCAGTAACGCTCTCAGACGGAAACTTTTTGATCGGCCCTTACAACAACAAGCACTGGCTGTAGCTTCTCGCAGCAGTTATAGATAAAAAACATCACGTCCTGTAATTAAATGGAAATAAGAGATCACAGTCATACACATTCTTTTAGTATGCAAAAGAAAACGATGTACTGCGGTGAACCGCTAAAATTACATATATTCCTCAAGAAAGGCACATTCACCACCCTTCGTAACATATTATTCTTAGTTGACTTTAAAATGAAAATAATTCAATATTGTTGTTGTGGTCTTCAGTCCAGAGACTGGTTTGAAGCAGCTCTCCATGCTACTCTATCCTGTGCAAGCTCTTCATCTCGCAGTATCTACTGCAACCTACATCCTTCTGAATCTGTTTAGTATATTCATCTCTTGGTCTCCCTCTACGATTTTTACCCTCCACGCTGCACTCCAGAACTAAATTGGTGATCCCTTGATGCCTCAGAATACGCCCTACCAGCCGATCCCTTCTTCTGGTCAAGTTCTGCCACAAATTTCTCTTCTCCCCAATCCTATTCAATACCTCCTCATTAGTTATGTGATCTACCCATCTAATCTTCAGCATTCTTCTGTAACACCACAATTCGAAAGCTTATATTCTCTTCTTGTCTAAACTATTTATCGTCCACGTTTCAGTTCCATACATGGCTACACTCCACACAAATACTTTCAGAAAGGACTTCCTGACACTTAAATCTATACTCGATGTTAACAAATTTCTCTTCTTCAGAAACGCTTTCCCTGCCATTGCCAGTCTACATTTTATATCCTCTCTACTTCGACCATCATCAGTTATTTTGCTTCAGAAATAGCAAAACTCCTTTACTACTTCAAGTGCCTCATTTCCTCATCTAATTCCGGCAGCATCACCCGATTTAATTCGACTACATTCCATTATCCTCGTTTTGCTTTTGTTGATGTTCATCTTATATCATCCTTTCAAGATACTGTCCATTCCGTTCAGTTGCTCTTCCAGGTCCTTTGCTGTCTCTGACAGAATTACAATGTCATCGGCGAACCTCAAAGTTTTTCTTTTGTTTCCTTTACTGGTTGCTCAATATACAGATTGAATAACATCGGGGATAGGCTACAACCCAGTCTCACTCCCTTCACAACCACTGCTTTCCTTCCATGACCCTCGACTCTTATAACTGCCATCTGGTTTCTGTACAAATTGTAAATAGCCTTTCGCTCCCTCTATTTTACCCCTGCCACCCTCAGAATTTGAAAGAGAGTATTCCAGTCAACATTGTCAAAAGCTTTCTCCAAGTCTACAAATGCTAGAAACGTAGGTTTGTCTTTCCTTAATCTATTTTCTAAGATAAGTCGTAGGGTCAGTATTGCCTCACGTGTTCCAATATTTCTACGGAATCCAAACTGATCTTCCTCGAGGTCGGCTTCTACCAGTTTTTCCAAACTGTAAAGAATTCGTGTTAGTATTTTGCAGCCGTGGCTTTTTCAACTGATAGCTCGGTAATTTTCACATCTGTCAACTCCTGCTTTCTTTGGGATTGGAATTATTATATTTTTCCTGAAGTCTGAGGGTATTTCACCTGTCTCATACATCTTGCTCACTACATGGTAGAGTTTTGTTAGGCCTGGCTCTCCCAAGGCTATCATTAGTTCTAATGGGATGTTGTCTACTCCCGGGGCCTTGTTTCGACTTAGGTCTTTCAGTGCTCTGTCAAACTCTTCACGCAGTATCATATCTCCTATTTCATCTTCATCTACACTCCTGGAAATGGAAAAAAAGAACCCACCATACTTGCTCCGGACACTGCGAGAGGGCTGTACAAGCAATGATCACACGCACGGCACAGCGGACACACCAGGAACCGCGGTGTTGGCCGTCGAATGGCGCTAGCTACGCAGCATTTGTGCACCGCCGCCGTCAGTGTCAGCCAGTTTGCCGTGGCATACGGAGCTCCATCGCAGTCTTTAACACTGGTAGCATGCCGCGACAGCGTGGACGTGAACCGTATGTGCAGTTGACGGACTTTGAGCGAGGGCGTATAGTGGGCATGCGGGAGGCCGGGTGGACGTACCGCCGAATTGCTCAACACGTGGGGCGTGAGGTCTCCACAGTACATCGATGTTGTCACCAGTGGTCGGCGGAAGGTGCACGTGCCCGTCGACCTGGGACCGGACAGCAGCGACGCACGGATGCACGCCAAGACCGTAGGATCCTACGCAGTGCCGTAGGGGACCGCACCGCCACTTCCCAGCAAATTAGGGACACTGTTGCTCCTGGGGTATCGGCGAGGACCATTCGCAGCCGTCTCCATGAAGCTGGGCTACGGTCCCGCACACCGTTAGGCCGTCTTCCGCTCACGCCCCAACATCGTGCAGCCCGCCTCCAGTGGTGTCGCGACAGGCGTGAATGGAGGGACGAATGGAGACGTGTCGTCTTCAGCGATGAGAGTCGCTTCTGCCTTGGTGCCAATGATGGTCGTATGCGTGTTTGGCGCCGTGCAGGTGAGCGCCACAATCAAGACTACATACGACCGAGGCACACAGGGCCAACACCCGGCATCATGGTATGGGGAGCGATCTCCTACACTGGCCGTACACCACTGGTGATCGTCGAGGGGAAACTGAACAGTGCACGGTACATCCAAACCGTCATCGAACCCATCGTTCTACCATTCCTAGACCGGCAAGGGAACGTGCTGTTCCAACAGGACAATGCACGTCCGCATGTATCCCGTGCCGCCCAACGTGCTCTAGAAGGTGTAAGTCAACTACCCTGGCAAGCAAGATCTCCGGATCTGTCTCCCATTGAGCATGTTTGGGACTGGATGAAGCGTCGTCTCACGCGGTCTGCACGTCCAGCACGAACGCTGGTCCAACTGAGGCGCCAGGTGGAAATGGCATGGCAAGCCGTTCCACAGGACTACATCCAGCATCTCTACGATCGTCTCCATGGGAGAATAGCAGCCTGCATTGCTGCGAAAGGTGGATATACACTGTACTAGTGCCGACATTGTGCATGCTCTGTTGCCTGTGTCTATGTGCCTGTGGTTCTGTCAGTGTGATCATGTGATGTATCTGACCCCAGGAATGTGTCAATAAAGTTTCCCCTTCCTGGGACAATGAATTCACGGTGTTCTTATTTCAATTTCCAGGAGTGTACATTCTCTTCCATTTCTGTAATATTGTCCTCAAGAACATCGCGCATGTATAGACCCTCTATATTGTATTATATGTTAACTGGGGGCCTAGAAACGACGGAGAGGCTCCGTCCCCGTCGCAGCCTCAGTGGTCCACAACCCCACGACGACTACCGCAGTCCACTCACCCCTCCGCCGCCCCACACCGAACCCAGGGTTATTGTGCGGTTCGGCCCCCGGTGGACGCCCCAGGGAACGTCTCACACCAGACGAGTGTAACCCCTATGTTTGGGTGGTAGAGTAATGGTGGTGAACGCGTACGTGGAGAACTTGTTTGCGCAGCATCGCCGACATAGTGTAACTGAGGCGGAATAAGGGGAACCAGCCCGCATTCGCCGAGGCAGATGGAAAACCGCCTAAAAACCACCCACAGACTGGTCGGTTCACCGGACGTCGACACAAATCCGCCGGGCGGATTCGTGCCGGGGACCAGGCGCTCCTTTCCGACCGGAAAGCCGTGCGTTAGACCGCACGGCCAACCGGGCGGGCGACCCTCTATACACTCCTTCCACCTTTCTGCTTTCCCTTCTTTGCTTAGTACTGGGTTTCCATCTGAGCTCTTGATATTCATGCAAGCCGTTCTCTTTTCCTCAAAGGTCTCTTTAATTTTCCTGTAGGCAGTATCTATCTTACCCCTAGTGATATGCGCCTCTATATCCTTACATTAGTCCTCTAGCCATCCCTGCTTAGCTATTTTGCACTTCCTGTCGATCTCATTTTTGAGACGTTTCTATTCCTTTGCCTGCTTCATTTGCTGCATTTTTGTATTTTCTCCTTTCATCAATTAAATTCAATATCTCTTCTGTTACCCAAGGATTTCTATTAGCCGTCGTCTTTTTACCTACTTGATCCTCTGCTACCTTCACTATTACGTCTCTCAAAGCTACCCATTCTTCTTCTACCATATTTCTTTCCCCCATTCTTGTCAATCGTTCCCTAATGCTCTCCCTGAAGCTCTCTACAACCTCTGGTTCTTTCAGTTGATCCAGGTCCCATCTCCTCAATTTCCCATCTTTTTGCAGTTTCTTCAGTTTTAATCTACAGTTCATTACCAACAGATTGTGGTCAGAGTCCACATCTGCCCCTGGAAATGTCTTACAATTTAAAACCTGGTTCCTGAATCTCTGTCTTACTATTATATAATCTATCTGATACTTTCCAGTATCTCCAGGGTTCTTCCATGTGTGCCACCTTGTTTCATGATGTTGAACCAAGTGTTAGCTATGATTAAGTTATGCTCTGTGCAAAATTCTACCAGGCGACTTCCTCTTTCATTCCTTACTTCCATTCCATATTCACCTACTACGTTTCCTTCTCTTCCTTTTCCTACTGTCGAGTTCCAGTCATCCATGACTATTAAATTTTCGTCTCCCTTCACTCTCTGAATAATTTCTTTTATCTCATCATACATTTCATCAATGTCTTTTTCATCTGCGGAGCTAGTTGGCATATAAACTTGTACTACAGCGGTAGGCGTAGGCTTCGTATCTATCTTGGCCACAATAATGCTTTCACGATGCTGTTTGTAGTAGCTTACCCGCATTCCTATTTTCCTATTCATTATTAAACCTACTCCTGCATTACCCCTCTTTGATCTTGTATTTATAACCCTGTATTCACCTGACCAAAAGTCTTGTTCCTCCTGCCACCGAACTTCACTAATTCCCACTATATCTAACTTTAACCTATCCATTTCCCTTTTTAAATTCTCTAACCTATCTGCCCGATTAAGGGATCTGACATTCCACGCTCCGATCTGTAGAACGCCAGTTTTCTTTCTCCTTATAACGACGTCCTCCTGAGTAGTCCCCGCCCGGAGATCCGAATGGGAGACTATTTTACCTCCGGAATATTTCACCCAAGAGGACGCCATCATCATTTATCCATACATTAAAGCTGCTTACCATCGGGAAAAATTACGGCCGTAGTTTCCCCTTGCTTTCAGCCATTCGCAGTACCAACACAGCAAGGCCGTTTTGGTTAGTGTTACAAGGCCAGATCAGGCAATCATCCCGACTGTTGCCTCTGCAACTACTGAAAAGGCTGCTGCCCCTCTTCAGGAACCACACGTTTGCCTTGCCTCTCAACAGATACCCCTCCATTGTGGTTGCACCTACGGTACGGCTATCTGTATCGCTGAGGCGCGCAAGCCTCCCCTCCAACGGAAAGGTCCATGGTTCATGGGGGGGGGGGGGGAATTCAATATTAATGATAATAATTCTATCCTGGCGCAAACAGAGAAAAATCAGTTGGAAACGAAAACAGAACAGAGATTATAGAGTACAATAGCCATAATAACAGCAGCGAGCTGTGTTCTCTATGCTGTTGCCCATCGTTCTGCATCTCCATCTTTGTCGCATCTGTCATCCAGATAATTCTTTCCCTCGAGCTCGAAGCGGGATTCCGGCTGGAAAGCTCTTAGTTTACAAGAATGTCTAACAGAGTCTTACACAACAATTAGTAAAATATGTTTTCCGACTCGTCGCTCTTCTTCATTCACTCAGAAAACTTTTGTAATAAACTGCCCTAGTTTTGCATTCTTAAGTAATATTTCGTGGGTCAATAAAATAAATTGATGTAATTGAACCGTTACAATTTGGAAAGTAAGACAGTTACACAGTTGTTCACATACTTCACGCGGCGCATTGTTTTGTGCAGGTAATTTTTTTATACCTACCTTACATTTTACTGCAGTCATTTGCAAACAGCAAGAAGTTTCCGAAAATCGGGGGAAGGCAATGGTTTACCAACTACTAAAGGACTATGGCCAGTAACATTGACGAGTTTTGCGCTAGAGGTTCTGTGATCGCGGAACTTGGGACGAACCCACGTCATATTGTCCGGCAGTTCCGAAACAGAAATTAGGTTTCTTACGGGATCTGTTTCAGATCAGTCACTAGAGGCGAGGCACCCCAAGAGTGCGCTAGTCCTGATGTATCAAGAGATCAGTTAATAACTTTGCCATTAGTTTGTATACCTCTATTGGGGCCACTGTTTACCTTACTCTTCCTGTATGTTAAAATTCCCTTTGTGAGAGCTGTATTGGCGATCTTATTATACTATTAATTAATGGCAATGTAATATTCATGTACTGCTGAGTCTTTGTGTAACGGAAATTATTCCGCCTTGCTGCTTATGCTATCGTAAGTTTAGACCTTTCTTTGTTCTGTTGAAGCCTTAAGGTCTGTTTTTTTTCTATAAAACTCTGTTCCAGGTTCTTACCGATGATTAAAGTAATACTATGCCTATAGTTAACTAAGTGGGTTTCTTTCCTCTGGGATGTAAGTGCCTTCCACGTTAACTGATGGTTTCTTAACTTACGGCAAGCAAAATCTCTGCTCATATTTATCAACGTTGCAAAATTGTTTGGTGACCATTTTGCCAAAGATATCTAATCACTGAGTGAACAGTTAAATTGAACGGTCAATAAAACAGTGTAATAAAAAAGGTGAATGAATGTTTGCAAAACCCTGGTCCAATCCTTCCCGAAATTCCCGGTAGTCACGTTCAGTGGTTGTTTCAGAGCGTGGCTGTGTTCTGGGGAAGTAGAGGGAAGTTTGTTCCCTTATTAGAAACCCTCATTCGCCGTTTAGCTTATTGGATTGTATAGATTTTGTATTTTGACAAATTGGTTCAGATGGTTCGAATGGCTCTGAGCACTATGGGACTTAACTTCTGAGGTCATGAGTCCCTAGAACTCAGAACTACTTAAACCTAGCTAACCTACGGACATCACACACATCCATGCGCGAGGCAGGATTCGAACCTGCGACCGTAGCGGTCGCGCGGTTCCAGACTGAAGCGCCTAGAATCGCTCGGCCACTCCGGCCCGCTGACAAATTGGTGATTACTTTGTTTTGGCAGGTACACTTTTCTGTTTCTATGGAGACGAGAGCCTACCCCGGTATTACTTTTCTCCGAAGGAGTCAGCACCGATATTAACTCAAACTGCACCAACAGCCGTGTGAGGCAACTATTGCCGACTGGGTGGCTCGTTTACGTTTGGTTGTTGATCAACCCTTATGCCTAACGACGGATACCATTGATCAGATAGTGGCAGCTATTGATTTATATTCTTCTGCTATCATGGAATTGCACAGGAATGTAGTCAACCCACCCGTAAATAAATCTCTCGTGTGCAGGCTCAACTCGTGCACTGGAGGGGGGGGGGGGGGGGGGTAACCGCCTTATCGATTTGAGACAACTACAGTTAAATGTTGAGCAGAATAATTTAGTGTAACGATTTCTTAAGCGGGTTAAAGAAATGCAAATCAATGTGAGAGTTCTTGGGTTAGAAGAAGGTTTAGGTGTGTTAGATGGTCAGTCCTGCTGATGCCACAAGCCAGTGCTAAGGTAGGAGAAGAGGTCGGGAATACACCGGTTATTGGAGGATTCGCTAGGTTACCTAACCCCACCATGCATTCTTCGCAAAGTATTACTGAGCTTTCTGTTGAGCATCTCAGTCATGTTGAATTTTTATTATGGCTAATTGTTCGTCTTGGATGCCATGAAAACGCATTAGGTATGGTATCCCGCAGCGCGTTATTATCTATCTGTTGTATCCTTCGGGCCTTCTTGAGTAGGTTGTTTGCCGAGAGGTTACAGAATCAGAATTCCCTACGGAAGTTAAGGACATGTCTCATCCAGCTTAAATTGACTCCTGAATTAAGAGTGAGCTAGGGCAGAAGCATTTTTGGCGGGTACAGTTGCCCCGATCAGATTTCTCTGATTATATCGAACGCCTTCGTACTTCAGTGGCCGCGCTAAAACTTCATTTCGCGGAAGGAGGAAATAGTTCAGAATGTGTTGGAAGGAATGAAGCCAGAAGACCGTTCGCGCGTAATGTTCGTCAGTAAATTTACTTCCTTGCAAGAATTGGACAAGCCAGTTGGCACTATCCGCGGGCTAAGACTTGCAGATGAAAACCGTGACACACGTAATGATTTAGATTCTCGTGCTGTGGGAACATAAGGGATCGGACAAGACTTCGCCCGTTCAGTATAAAACCCGATTTTGCTACCGCTGCGGTGACTGTCCCGTAAAGCGGAGTCCCCGTCAGAACAGCAGACGTCATAAGATGCGAAGGAGAGATGGCGCTCTCAAGCCACGTAATCACTGAGGTCGTATTAAAGCAGTTGCAGTCCAAACGCTACCTTATATCTGTGCGTATCTTAACCAGGAGCCCGTCTGTGCCTTGCTGGATTCTCCCAGTAGTTTTTCCTTCTTAGACTACGACAGATATTTGGAATATCGACTATTTGCAAGATGCCGCCCTTGTGCCCCACGTCCAAGCTTCGTTCTGATGTTCGTATAGTGCTGTGTTCTTGCCAGAAACTTACTGGGGTCGGTATGATTAAGACGATGGGTCGTGAGTTTGATCACTTTGCATCAGTCGAGAAGGGAAAACTGCTGCAGCTGTTTAGAGGTTTCCGCGTTGTATTAATAAATTAGGCGTCACGAATAAAATCAAGTATAAGCTCCACTTGGCCGATGACGTTATTGTTAGGCAGAGCCCCGACAGACTAGCTCCGCCCAAAATGGACATCTTAAGAGCGTTCATCAGTGGTATGATCCGTCATGGTGTAACGTTCTTTTATAAAAACAAACTTTTTAAGATCACATTGACTGAATGTCTGATCTGTGGAATAGATACAAAATTCGAATTATCGCGTAGCTTGTTCTAACTGCAAGTGGTGTACTTACACTGTGTTATTGTTAGCAAAAATTAATGCGAATCGATTGGGAAATGCAACTCACAATACCAATAAAGAAATACAGTCACTGCAAAATACAGTCAGCACCTTAGGCGCTGAATCCGATGGCCTGTTCGAAGCTAATAACTTTGGTCGCTGTGTACATAACAAATAAATTAAATTGTCCTACCTCTAAAGCAGGTCTCTCATAAAAAAATATAAATACTCCAGCTACAGGCTCAGCAGTGTGCATTGCTGGACATAATAATTGAAATGCACATGAAATTCTTTTGGCTGATGAACGATAACATTTAAGAAAATCAAACTTCTTTAAAAAAATTCGTGACCTGGACAGGGAGGCGGTGCTGATTATGGTGAATAACTAACTGAGGTTTTTTTTTTTTAGCAAAATTACATTTTAAGTTAAGTTTGGCTTTTCAAAAACATCTGACAATTGAAGTTACATTACTCACAATTGATTTACATACAGTGAGATTTAAACAGCAAGTATTATCTAACCTCGTTAAGCCAGTATCAATGCAAATCATCAAATTACATATAGCTCTGTTAAGCCGGGGGTCGGTGGCCGTGCGGTTCTAGGTGCTGCAGTCCGGAACCGCGGGACTGCTACGGTCGCAGGTTCGAATCCTGCCTCGGGCATGGATGTGTGTGATGTCCTTAGGTTAGTTAGGTTTAAGTAGTTCTAAGTTCTAGGGGACTGATGACCTAAGATGTTAAGTCCCATAGCGCTCAGAGCCATTTGCGCCATTTTTTAGCTCTGTTAACAAATCTTAGAAGCATTACAAAAATGAAATATCTAACTAGCCTTTTTATCAGAACCGTTTACGTACATTCTGGGGCTACTCAGCAATTACAAATTATCAGCTAACTCACCTATACTAACGCGCTGCCAAAAACAAAAATCAAATAAAATTAATATCTTTACCTTGCTCGTGAGAAGACTTCTGCTTACATCTTCAACAATATTGACATATTTAAATTAATGTAACACTTGGTGGCTTCACACAGCACACCAAAAAAACTGCCTATTTCATCGTCTTTCCCTCACAGACAGGTACCTACAACTGTGCGCTCAGCGCTCTCTGACTCCAACACTACAATAATAATCTCAGACCAGAAGCAGCATCTCTGGATGCGCGGTCTTAGCGATATAAAGCGTATCAAAGACTTACATCGTTTATAAAATCATATTCTGGTGCCACATATAAATGTGTCCCAAGAGACTCTTATCAATGGAGTAATTAGAGCATCAACTTCTTCACATGTCCCTCCGGCTTTTTTGGTGCCAAAGAAGGAGGATGATGATTACCGGGCCGTTGTCGATTATAGGGCATTGAATAAGAAGATTATTCTGGAGTCTGTTCCCCTGCTAGACCTTCATAATTGTTTTGCCTGCTTTTCTGGTGCCTCCTTTTTTATTGTTTTGGATCTCAACCGGCCATATTATTAAATTCCGTTAACCGAAGATTGTAAACATGTCACCACCTTCTGCACCGATTGGAATCTTTATGAATTCAGTTGTGTCCTCTTTGGGCTACCCACCGGTGCCGCGGTGTTGTTTAGGTCGCTAGATAATGCGCTTGGAAAACTTAAGTTTAAGTGCGTCTGTAATTACCTTGATGATGTAGTGGCTTACAGTGCCACCTTTGACGAATACCTTAAGCACCTCCTACAGGTTTTGTCCCATCGTAGGGAGGCAGGGCTCACAGTTAAACCGTCTAAGATCAATTTAATCCGTTCGCAGATTTTGTTTTTGGGTCAAGTCATCTCTACCGTGGGAGAAAGGATTGATCAGGAGCGTACGCGTGCTTTGCATAGGTTGACTTGTCCTAAGAGCAAGAAGGAGTAGTAAGGTTCATTGGCCTGAACGACTTTTTCGAAAATTTGGTCCCAATTTCGCACAGTTGGTGGCATCCTTTAATAATATGAGTAAAAATTGAGAAGTTTTGTCTGGGGTGAGAGCGAACATGCCTCGTCCGAAGCTGTTAAAGAAGCACTTATCAGTCCACCAGTCCTAGTTATTCCAAATTTTGAACTCCCTTTTACGGTTCAGACTGATGCCTCCAACTCTGGTGTTGCTACTGCCATCTCACAAGAACGTGCGGGCTAGCGTCGTCCCATAGATTTTGCTTCGAGGAGGTTATCCCCCGCCGAACTCAAATACTCTATTTCCGAATGGAAAGCTCTCGCTGTCCTAATCACATTACAGAAATTTAAATTCTATCTTCAGCGTAAGGAGCTCCCATTGGGAACCGATAACCAGTCATGGTGTTAGGTTTTGGGGAGGCCTACTAAGACCGGGGGATATTCAGCTGGGCGGTCCAAATACCTGCCCTCAGGCTTACCGTCAGGTATATTAATGGAACCGAGAACCAGGTTGCCGACGACCTCAGTCACAAGTTTGAAGAGCATAGCCATGATGAAGAGGGGGACTTCCACGCATTATGTGGGCCGACTTCTGTAGTAGGTCTGAACTGCTTTTGAGGCATTCTGCTTTAAACTAAACGTTCAGTTTTACTCTTCCCATGTCAACATATTCCATCCATTAAAGGATATTCATACTGAAACTTATGGTAAATTGAGAAAGGAGAAGAAAACTACGAACAAAAATTAGGGACAGACAAAATTACATAAAAGAACAAATGCAAAAGCTGTCTAATTCAACCATTATCCGGTATGAATATCTTCAAAATATCTGCTGCAAGTTTCTCGCACCTACATAATGTTATTACTCATGCTTGACAACTTCAGCTTTGCTTGTACTGTACTTACATTATGAGAATGTCAGAAAAGCCAAACATTTTTAACAATTCTTCTGTATGTAGATAGTCTTTGTGAAAAATGGGAAGGGAAATGTTATGACACTGCTGACAGCTTTTGGGCCGGCAGGAGTGGCCGAGCGGTTCTAGGCGCTACAGTCTGGAACCGCGCGACCGCTACGGTCGCAGGTTCGCATCCTGCCTCGGACATGGATGTGTGTGACGCCCTTAGGTTAGTTAGGTTTAAGTAGTTCTAAGTTCTAGGGAACTGATGACCTCAGATGTTAAGTCCCATAGTGCTCAGAGCTATTTGAACCATTTGAACAGCTTTTGGGAATCAGCATGTACCCTATGGAAAAATAAAACGGCAACTAATAGGATCGGTACATCCGATGGCCTATAAATACTATGGCAGCAAATGGGAATCAAGACGTCTGTTTCGGAACCAATTCGGAGTCAGGCTACTGTGAGACACTCCGTAGCCTACGCAAATCCATCAAGAGCAAACGGTCTGCGCCGCTCACGGAGAGAGCAATTCTGCACCCCGAAAACGCGCGTGTCTCGAAGATCACATACAGCGTAATGGCCAAGTTCAAGTTGGAGCAGCTTGAACATCGGTCCTACAGCCCGGACATATCGCCCTGCGCTTTCCACGTGTTTGGTCCACTAAAAAACATGTCTAAGGGAAGCACTTCAGATCGGACGACGAACTTTAGGACACATTGGAGGACTGGCTGCTGTTACAGGCAGAGGAATTCTGGGAACAGAGAATCCTTCGGCTCGTGAAACAGTGGGATGGTTGTGCTCAGGTCTCTAGTGATTCCTTTTGAGTAAACACTTCTAGTACACCCACAGTGTTGTTTCGTACCTTTTCTTTTGTATGGTTGCTATAATGTATTATTAGGTGGTCAGCAAATGTTTAGTGGGTGCTGTTACCTTTTAATGATCTGGGATGTCCTGTGTACCTGGTTAAAAAATTGCAACATGTAGGAACCTCATTTACAGATTTCATTTGTAAATTAATTGGCAGATACCAGACTGATCACATTTATCACTGTTGGTGGTTTGTTTTTCATGTTTATTTTACATTGTTCGGTGGAGTCCCTTTGTTTTTTGTATGTTGACCATTGTGTGTCCGACTTTGTTGTTATATCATCATGTGAAATTTGTTGCTTACTGACTACCGATTCATTGTTGTTATCTTATGCCTGCTGTGTGTGTGGTTGAAATGGTTCAAATGGCTCTGAGCACTATGGGACTTAACAGCTGTGGTCATCAGTCCCCTAGAACTTAGATCTACTTAAACCTAACTAACCTAAGGACATCACACACATCCATGACCGAGGCAGGATTCGAACCTGCGACCGTAGCAGTTGCTCGGTTCCGGACTGAGCGCCTAGAACCACTCGGCCACTACGGCCGGCTCTGTGTGTGTGTGTGTGTGTGTGTGTGTGTGTGTGTGTGTGTGTGTGTGTGTGTGTGTGTGTGAGTGTGTGTGTGTGTATGTGTGCGTGTATGTATGTGTGCTTCATGATTCTGTGTTTATATTTTTGGTCTACTCATTTCGTAGCTTTTGTGTGCCTAATGTATGCACAATATGTGACATGTTTCGGCCGTTTATACCTTGTAGCAGTACTTCTTTAGCTGTTGAAATGGCCTCTGTGTTAACAGGGATGATTGTTAACTGTGGCCATGAAGAAGTCGCTGTTGATGTTTCTGGTGAGAAAGGATCAACCGCAAAATAATTTTGTTTCATTCTCTGGCGTTGCCTAGAGTACACCCGATTGTTGCTTCACTGCTGTCTTCGAAGAGGCTCCTTTCGTCAGTAAAAAATGAGCTAGCTTGGATAATATTCGAACAGAGCAAGTTGAGCACTTTAGCCTAACGACAAATTCAACCACTGCATCAGCAGATACAAAATTCCAAAGATATGCCGGAAGAGCCGAGTAGTTGTCCTGCTGAAAAGTGACGAGCAAGAAGAACTTTAAATCGGTTGTAATAGTATGCCAACTCAACAAACTTCTGAAACGACTGACGTTAAGTCACTTTCTGCCCATGACGGCCTCTATACTTACGCCTCAGGAAGATGGGTTTCGTCCTGGTAAAAGCTATACTGGACAAATTGTTCGTAGAAGATGGTATCGGAGCTCGTAAGGTGACTTGGGCGATATTCGTCGACTTATGATCGGCGTATAACACCGTAAACCATCGGCTACTGCTAACTAAGAACCGCAGTATGTCCAGTGACTTCACAGTAACCACATCCTTCTGCAGAATCTTCTACGTTGACTTTCAAAGACAGCACAATCGATGGAGGTTACAGAAGAACGTTCGCCCTCAAGAAAGTGTACACGCCCCAATCCTCTTCAATACACTTACAAGTGACCAACCTATGGCCCCAGTGCCAAGTGTTTCTTCTGTGCTGGTGATCTAGCTGTTGCCACAAGGAAACGCACTGTGAATCAATAGAAAACCTCCTGAATAATGTGGTACTAGAGGTTTCAATATACTACAGTGAGAATCAACTTAACGGAAATCCATCTAATACACAAATATGTGCTTTCCATTTAAGAAACCGGGAAGCCACTCGTAAATTAAATTTGGTATGGTCAGGGGTTGAACTGGAGCAATGTGATACTCTAAAATTCCTAGGAATGACATTCGACAGATCTATTACGTACAAGAAGCATTAGATGAACACCAAGTTGAATGTTTGCACGAAGAAAAATCTCCCTAGAAAGTGGTCTACTCGCGGTGGGGTAGTCAACCCGAAACAACTCGAACTTCTGCAATGGCACTGTCTTATAAGGCTGCAGAGTACGCCTGTCCTTGTTGATACAGCTCAAGTCAAACCAAACAAGTGGATTTAGCCCTCAACGATACACGCAGACTTACATCAGGCTGTTTAAAATCCACTGCAAGCGTTCGGCATTACCACCTGACAAGAAGCGCTCGACTGCACCTTCCAAGAGAAATAACTGCGAACAAGGACAAGAAGAAAAAGGAGTGGGAGCTAATTCATCCATTACACGTACATGAAACTCTTGTGCGAAGGGTGTAAACCAGGAAGAACTTCCGAGGACATCAAAAGTACCACAACCATAGATGGAATAGCTAGGTTACAATTGTAGAAACCTAAGGACCCTCTTCCCTCTGACTCTAAAAGAACATCTGAGGCTGTGCCTCCTGGTTAGACTAGGGATGGCTGACATGGGAGCTCTTGAATAGATTGAGATCAGGATTGGGCAGATCCAACGTTAATACGTCAAGATTGGGCTACGGAGAAGACAATAACATGTGCGACTGTAGAGAAGAATAGACAGTTAAACATACTCAGTGGTCCCAGTGCCATTAGGACTGTGGCTATGTTCACAAAATAGCTGTATTTATTCAAAATAGCCTCCTCCTGAATCAATACACAACTAAAATAGTTTTAAGAGTGTTTTGAAACGGAACTGAAATTATTACTGCAGTAAAATTTTCTTGGATGTCCTCGATTGCATCGTAATTATGTCCTTTATGGCTAAGTTCAATTCGGGAAACAACCAGAAGCTGGTGAATACGGTGTGTAACTCAGGACTGTGATCCGTTTGCTGGCCGGAAACTTGCAAACAGTTTTCATTTGAGGGAGAGGTCATGGTCATTGAGGGCAATAAGGAACTTCCCTCTCGGTATTCGGGTTGAATTCGATGAATTTTCGCCCACAAACGATGAAGGTCTCAAAAAGCTTGATGTTGCCTCACTGCTCCACCGCCGTTTTGCGCCTAGTGTCAGACATGTACTGTTATATTAGCAGTTATGACACCCGCAGCAGTGAAGCCTAGCACATTGAACTTCTACACGGCCTTGTTGAAACTTCGAGAATCTTAACGTCACAGCTTTACAAGAGGTAGCATTGCAGTTTGCAGGACTAACTGAACTTGGACACTCTGTGTATGCTTCAGTGTCGACTGCATCAAAATACCTGCACGGGAGATGACTTGGATCACCTCTCAGAGAAGTTTTGATGAAATTTTATGTAATGTAATATTTGTTAAATGTGTGTGTTTCTGCCGCGAGAGTAATAATGACCGAAGGAGGAAGGAATGTTGGGTTTAACGTACCGTCGACATCGAGGTCGTTAGAGACGGACCACAAGTTCGGATTTTGTGTAGGATGGGGAAGGATATCTGCCGTTCCGTTTCAAAGCAACCATCCCGGCATTTGCTTGGAGCGATTTAGAGAAATCACAGAAAACCTAAATCTCAATGGCCGGACGCAGGTTTGAACCATCGTCCTCCCTAGTGCGAGTCCAATGTGCTAACCATTCTGCCACTTCGCTCGGTGATAATAAAGATTATGTGATGTTTGTTTCTGTACTTTATTACTTATCTTAACTACCATCTTTGTATGTTAGCCTTTCTACATCACAGAAAAGCTAGAACATCCAAGAAAGGAGGAGGGGGAGATGAGTGTTTAACGTTCCATCGACAACGAGGTAATTAGAGACGGACCACAAGCTCGGAACAGAGGAGGATGGAGAAGGAAAGCGGCGTGGCCTTTCGAAGGCACCATCCTGGCATTTTAGCATCCAAAAAATAATGTATTTTCATGTTTGGAAAAATGTCCGAAGGAAGAAAGAAGTAGTGAGAAGGCACTGTCTCCATTAGCTTACGCTAATATCTGACTAAGAATTTCATGGCGGATTCCACATCGTCGTCAATTCTTACGCGTTCCAGAAAACCGAATGTAGCTCCCCCGAAATTGAAACTACACTACTGGCCATTAAAATTGCTACACCACGAAGATGATGTGCTACAGACGCGAAATTTAACCGACAGGAAGAAGATGCTGTGATATCCAAATTAGTAGCTTCTCAAAGCATTCACACAAGGTTGGCGCCGGTGGCAACAACTACAAAGTGCTGACATGAGGAAAGTTTCCAACCGATTTCTCATACACAAACAGCAGTTGACCGGCGTTGCCTGGTGAAACATTGTTGTGATGCCTCGTG
Organism: Schistocerca piceifrons; assembly: GCF_021461385.2. Lineage (NCBI taxonomy): Eukaryota > Metazoa > Arthropoda > Insecta > Orthoptera > Acrididae > Schistocerca > Schistocerca piceifrons. Next base: position 575,450,063 of record NC_060141.1, read on the forward strand.
TAAGGAGGAGAAATGCGTACCTTCACGTTTCCGGCTTTGATAAAGGTCGGATTGTAGCCTATCGCGATTGCGGTTTATCGTATCACGACATTTCTGCTCGCGTTGGTCGAGATCCAATGACTGTTAGCCGAATATGGAACCGGTGGGTTCAGGAGGGTAATACGGAACGCCGTGCTGGATCCCAACGGCCTCGTATCACTAGCAGTCGAGATGGCAGGCGTCTTATCCGCATGGCTGTAACGGATCGTGCAGCCACGTCTCGATCCCTGAGCCAACAGATGGGGACGTTCGCAAGACACCAAACATCTGCACGAACAGTTCGACGACGTTTGCAGCAGCATGGACTATCAGCTCGGAGACCATGGCTGCGGTTAACCTTGACGCTGCATCACAGACGGGAGCGCCTGCGATAGTGTACTCAACGACGAACCTGGGTGCACGAATGGCAACACGTCATTTTTTCGGATGAATCCAGGTTCTGTTTACAGCATTATGATGGTTTCATCCGTGTTTGGCGACATCACGCCATACTGGCGTATCACCCGGCGTGATGGTATGGGGTGCCATTGGTTACACGCCTCGGTAACCTCTTGTTCGCACTGACGGCACTTTGAACAGTGGGTGTTACATTTCAGACGTGTTAGAACCCGTGGCTCTACCCTTCATTCGATCCCTGCGAAACCCTACATTTCAGCAGGATAATGCACGACCACATGTTGCATGTCGTGTACGGGCCTTTCTGGATACAGAAAATGTTCGACTGCTGCCCTGGCCAGCACATTCTCCAGATCTCTCACCAACTGAAAACGTCTGGTCAATGGTGGCCGAGCAACTGGCTCGTCACAATACGCCAGTCACTACTGTTGATGAATTGTAGTGTCGTGTTGAAGCTGCATGGGCAGCAGCACCCGTACACGCCATCCAAGCTCTGTTTGACTCAATGGCCAGGCGTATCAAGGGCGTTTTTACGGCCAGAGGTTGTTGTTCTGGGTACTGATTCCTCAGGATCTACGCACCCAAATTGCGTGAAAATGTAATCCCATGTCAGTTCTAGTATAACATATTTGTTCAATGAATACCCGTTTATCATCTGCATTTCGTCTTGGTGTAGCAATTTTAATGGCCAGTAGTGTACATATCTTGCCTTGTACCACTTCCACCGGTCGCTCCGCAAATGATGTGCTAATCACGGCGAAAGCCAGTGGCGAACCGGCGGCGTCTGCCCTTTTATTTCACCAGCGACTCCCCACAGTAAACAGACGTCTACTGTTCTCTGCGGTAGCAATTAGCTTTTTGGCCAGAGGGGAGCACGCGTATTTAGCCCCCGTCTCCGTCCCCCTCCTTGGGCAGCGCCAATAACCCTTTAACGAGCCTCCCGCAGGGCACACAGTGGCGCAGCGGCGGGACTATTTGGAGTGTGACGCGCCGCAGATCGGCGCGATATTACATGCGGACCGGGCCGGAGGCTCCACTTGACACGCTTCGCTTATCTCGCGATACTTTCATCGGCGGCGCATCTTACTTGCAAATCGCAGCCCCCAGCCGCGGGCGTAGAAATACTGGACGACAATTAGCCGACACGAGCGTGTCAACGGCAAACGTTTTCGTGGCAAATTATACTGCCCCGCGGGCAGGGTAATGTTTATTCAGGGTCCATACAATGGATTCGTGATTTACGTTTCTCTTTAATGACAACTGCGGTACGTGCACTATTCCCACCAACCACTTTTTTGCATAATTCGTGTTTCGGGACACGTGTTAAAAATGCACACCGTTTCCAGAAACGCCACGATACATGGCACTATGTCTCACGAAATTTACCGCATATACATCCGCAATACTTCCCGATGCACGCTAATGCTGCAAGACTGAGAAAGGAAGCTCGAAGACGACCAGTTGGAGATGGGGAAGGCAACTTTGTACAAAATAAAACAAGTACCAGTGACAGACATTTTTAGAGTTGCAGTTGATCACTGAAAGCTGCGTTATAGCAGCAACCATGCCGCTCTAATATGCTGGAATTAACAAGGTGGATTAGAATCTAACAGGCCATCGACATGACTACAGGCAGAACACAAGCTCGAACTGGGAAGGATGGTGGAGCAAATCGGATTTGTCCTTTCAAACGACCCATCCTGGCTTACGATGTACGAAAACCACGGAGAACTTCATTTGGTCAGACAGAAAGGTGAACTTCGACCATCTAGACTGCGAGTCTATGACATTGTTGCATTACCACCCTATCGGATGCGATGAACTACTCTATCGATACTCAGCAGAACGTCATCATAGAGACGGAAGCGAGCACCAGCCAGAAGCACAGACACCGTTTTAAAAGGAGGTGTATTCAGAGTGAAAGTGCGCTTATTCAGGAAGCTGACAAAGTGGAAGAAGCTATCCAGCGCCTCTGAGGCCTGAAACTGGTGACACTGCAGCTGCGGCTAGGCTCCTGCAGGAATTGACCAAGCAAGAAAATCAGAAACAATAGAAGTCCGTCCACCTCTGGAAAACAATACAACAGCAATTCTGGATGGCATAGATTTGATAAGTCCTTCATAGGCTTCCGGAAGTATGTGGCACCAAATTTTTATGAACAGATCCGCAATACCTGTAAATTATAGGACGCTGATTTGTGGGCGTGGAGCTAGCGTCTGACAGCATCCCAGGTGTGTTCTATTGACTTCAGATCAGGTGAATTTGGTGCGCAAGACGTCAATGTGAGTTCACTATCATTCCAATCAAAAGTAGTGTAGTATGGTTCAGGTCTTATGTCACAGACTCTTATCTCTCAGAGAACACATCAGGCATAAACGGATGCAGGTAGTTCTTAGACATTCACATAGCCCACAGCCGTCTTGGTATCTTCGATTATTGACACAGGTTCTGCAGAGGGCCAGATGGAAGTCCTCCATAGCATAATACTGCCCATCTTGTGAGCATGCCGCGATGCATGGTTCATGCAGCCGTTCCCCTCGTTGGTGCCGTTGTTATTGTTGTTGTTGTTGTGCTCTTCAGTCCTGAGACTGGTTTGATGCAGTTCTCCATGCTACTCTATCCTGTGCAAGCTTCTTCATCTCCCAGTACCTACCGCAACCTACATCCTTCTCAATCTGCTTAGTGTATTCATCTCTTGGTCTCCCTCTACCAGTTTTACCCTCCACACTGCCCTCCAATACTAAATTGGTGATCCCTTGATGCCTCAGAACATGTCCTACCAATCGATCCATTCTTCTAGTCAAGTTGTGCCACAAACTTCTCTTCTCCCCAATCCTATTCAATACTTCCTCATTAGTTATATGATCTACCCATCTAATCTTCAGCATTCTTCTGTAGCACCACATTTCAAAAGCTTCTAATCTCTTCTTGTCCAAACTATTTATCATCCATGTTTCACTTCCATACATGGCTACACTCCATACAAATACTTTCAGAAATGACTTCCTGACACTTAAATCTATATTCGATGTTAACAAATTTCTCTTCTTCAGAAACGCTTTCCTTGCCATAGCCAGTCTACATTTTATATCCTCTCTACTTCGACCATCATGTTATTTTGCTCCCCAAATATCAAAACTCCTTTACTACTTTAAGTATCTCATTTCATAATCTAATCCCCTCAGCATCACCCGACTTAATTCGACTACATTCCATTATCCTCGTTTTGCTTTGGTTGATGTTCATTTTATATCCTCCTTTCAAGACACTATCCATTCCGTTCAACTGCTCTTCCAAGTCCTTTGCTGTCTCTGACAGAATTACAATGCCATCGGCGAACCTCAAAGTTTTTATTTCTTCTCCATGGATTTTAATACCTACTCCGAATTTTTCTTTTGTTTCCTTCACTGCTTGCTCAATATACAAATTGAATAACATCGGGGAGAGATTACAATTCCCTTCCCAACCACTGCTTCCCTTTCATGTCCCTCGACTCTTATGACTGCCATCTAGTTTCTGTACAAACTGTAAATAGCCTTTCGCTCCCTGTATTTTACCCCTGCCACCTTCAGAATTTGAAAGAGAGTATTCCAGTCAACATTGTCAAAAGCTTTCTCTAAGTCTACAAATGCTAGAAACGTAGGTTTGCCCTTCCTTAATCTAGCTTATATGATAAGTCATAGGGTCAGTATTGCCTCACGTGTTCCAACATTTCTACGGAATCCAAACTGATCTTCCCCAAGGTCGGCATCTACTAGTTTTTCCATTCGTCTGTAAAGAATTCGCGTTAGTATTTTGCAACTGTGACTTATTAAACTGATAGTTCGGTAATTTTCACATCTGTGAACGCCTGCTTTCTTTGGGATTGGAATTATTATATTCTTCTTGAAGTCTGATGGTATTTCGCCTGTTTCATACATCGTGCTCACCAGATGGTAGAGTTTTGTCATGACTGGCTCTCCCAAGGCCGTCAGTAGTTCTAATGGAATGTTGTCTACTCATGAGGCCGTGTTTCGACTTAGGTCTTTCAGTGCTCTGTCAAACTCTTCACGCAGTATCGTATCTCCCATTTCATCTTCATCTACATCCTCTTCCATTTCCATAATATTGCCCTCAAGTACATCGCCCTTGTATAGACCCTCTATATACTCCTTCCACCTTTCTGCTTTCCCTTCTTTGCTTGGAACTGAGTTTCCATCTGAGCTCCTGATATTCATACAAGTGGTTTTCTTTTCTCCGAAGGTCTCTTTAATTTTCCTGTAGGCAGTATCTATCTTACCCCTAGTGAGATAAGCCTCTACATCCTTACATTTGTCCTCTAGCCATCCCTGCTTAGCCATTTTGCACTGCCTGTCGATCTCATTTTCGAGACGTTTGTATTCCTTTTTGCCTGCTTCATTTATTGCATTTTTATATTTTCTCCTTTCATCAATTAAATTCAATATATCTTCTGTTACCCAAGGATTTCTACTAGCCCTCGTCTTTTTACCTTCTTGATCCTCTTCTGCCTTCACTACTTCATGCCTCAAGGCTACCCATTCTTCTTCTACTGTATTTCTTTCCCCCATTCCTGTCAATTGTTCCCTTATGCTCTCCCTGAAACTCTGTACAACCTCTGGTTTAGTCAGTTTATCTAGGTCCCATCTCCTTAAATTCCTACCTTTTTGCAGGTTCTTCAGTTTTAATCTGCAGGTCATAACCAATAGATTGTGGTCAGAATTCCACATCTGCCCCTGGAAATGTCTTATAATTTAAAACCTGGTTCCTAAATCTCTGTCTTACCATTATATAATCTATCTGAAACCTGTCAGTATCTCCAGGCTTCTTCCATATATACAGCCTTCTTTTATGATTCTTGAACCAAGTGTTAGCTATGATTAAGCTGTGCTCTGTGAAAAATTCTACCAGGCGGCTTCCTCTTTCATTTCTTAGCCCCAATCAATATTCACCTACTACATTTCCTTCTCTCCCTTTTCCTACTACCGAATTCCAGTCACCCATGACTATTAAATTTTTGTCAACCTTCACTATCTGAATAATTTCTTTTATTTCATCATACATTTCTTCAGTTTCTTCGTCATCTGCAGAGCTAGTTGGCATATAAACTTGTACTACTGTGGTAGTAGAACGCCAGTTTTCTTTCTCCTGATAACGACATCCTCTCGAGTAGTCCCCGCCCGGAGATCCGAATGGGGGACTATTTTACCTCCGGAATGTTTTACCCAAGAGGACGCCATCATTATTTACCCATACAGTAAAGCTGCATGCCCTCGGGAAAAATTACGGCCGTAGTTTCCCCTTGCTTTCAGCCGTATCTGGACCTAATGTATCAAGAAAACGTGATTCATCGGATGAAGCATGGATGCCCAACTCTGGTCGAGGTTTCACCGTCCTTCAACCACTTTCCATAAATGCTCACAACAGTAGCACTCAAACTGCCGACGAGCCTCGCTGTTCCCGAGATGCTCATTCCCAGCTGTTGGGGCATAGCATTTTCCCATTTATGGCCTGCATCGACGTTAGGATGATTCCTCATTCGCCTCTGGTCTGCACACATGCTTTACTTAACTCGTAGCTTGCCTGCAAAGCCACCAAACAGCATTCAGTGTTGCTGTGGGGAGTGGTCATAGTGCTCTGGCTCGTCAATGTAGTTTCTGAACATTCAAAATACGAAACATGTACATGGTTTTGAGATTACTGAAACTGATCTTGAGGCAGTGAAGATTTTAATTAAAATGTGGTTCTCTTTAGAAAATGCAGTCAAATGTTATTAAAACAACAAATCAGTTCACTTTATTGACATTATAGAATGTGAACAGTTGATGGAACTCTTATTAAAAAAGGAAGTATGAAGATTCAAGTTTAACGTCCCGTCGAGAGCATGATCATTACGACAGAGCCCAAGTTCGGATTATGAAAATATGGGAAAGAAATCGACTGTGCCCCTTTTTCAAACGAACCACCCAGGTATTTGCCTAGAGCGACTAAGAAAAGTCACGGGAAACTTAAATCTCGGTGGTCGGATGTGGATGTGAACCGTTGTCCTCCAGAATGTGTATCCGATGTATTAACAAATGTGCCACCTCGCGCGATACGATTGTCGAAGGCAGTGTGTTTTGAAAATGATATGGTTTTGAAGAGTGGGAGCATGTGTTCGGAAACGGTAGGGCGAAAATAGGCTGGGGCAGTTGTGAAGGGGATCCCTGACATAGAGGGGGAAAAGAAGTATTCTGCTCACCCTAGGAGGATGCTTTGATCCCTGCAGATACTTTATGCCAGGCAGGGGGATGGGAGTTTAAGGTTTCGTTCGGATAGGACACCGAGAGATTGTAAGTGTAAGATTTAGTGGTACGTGTTAGTAAAAACGCGTCAGGGTACGAGAGTTAATAATTAGGGGTTAAGGAAAGAGCGGTTGGCGTCATGTTTGCGGGAAGTGTGTGAATTCCGCAAGTATTCAATGTGGTAAAAAAGAGAGGGGAAATTAGTAAGTGCATACAGGCTCCTAAAGGGGGCGGGGGTGGGAATGATAGATGGTATACAGAAGGCTAGTTTGTGTCGCGTTCGATGATTTTGAAGGAGTGGTGGATTCATTGTGGAGCAAAATCCAGGCGACAATGCTTCATAGAGAACTGGTTGCGTAAATGCATTATAGGTGTGGAGTATGCTGGAGCGCTTATTAAAACAGGCTTTCTACCTGTTAGGACTTTGCTCTGCACTGTCTCCTTTTTTAGTCCTGTTTCATCCCCCTCGCCTCATATGGCTGTTATGGCGAGCAGAGTGAGTGTCAGTTATACAATCAACCTGCTCTTCAGCCAAAGGGTTTAATGCATACAAAACAAGGAATCAATTAAGTAAAAGGGGAGATGTTTCAAATGATTTCAAAATTTGTAGAAAAACGAATTTTATGAAAGTTTTTAACCGAAAGATCCTTGCTTTTCTTAATTTTCCTATAAATTAAAAAAAGTAAAAGGTAAAATTAAATCCATAGGAACATATTAAAAAAATTGTAGAAACGGTGGTCTTGAGAAAGGACCATTACACTTCCGTTAAAAGTTGAAGGATCTGAACTAGGAAATAAAGTTTTTGGACAGGAAAAACGTTACGTGTTTAATTGGTTAGTAGAGAGTGGGAATAAGCACAGAGGTACATTGTATGGTTCTATGGATGAATGGATCTGGGGGAGAAAGGAGTAGTTTGGGGTGTGGGTAGGGCCACAATATATGAAAGGGAAAGGGGTAAGGAATGATGGGAAACTAATGGGGAAAAGGACTGAG